>NW_021131558.1:0-730949 GCF_004193835.3 Ostrinia furnacalis | reverse complement strand
GTTTATTAAACGCCTTATTATTATTATTATTATTAAAAACGATTAATATTTTGTTATTAAACAAAATTAATAATAACAACTTATTAATATTCAACAAAAACTGACATTATCCCTACATTCGTTTAGTATTATTTTAATGACATCTTTTAACTCAGTTACAGGCCTTTTAAAGCTAATAGTAAGAAGTTACAAAAATATTTAAAACAAAGTGCTTTGTATAATTAACTCAAAAAAAATGATCATCACAGATCAGAAGTAAGGCCCCGTGCGAGTGTTGCATGGTGGGATCGCTTCCCTCGCGCCTGCTTAATATTCCGCGGGGGCGCGCGCGTTTAGGGCACTTTTTCCAACTTGTTCATTAAGAAGTCCATTCTGTGAAAACTTGGAATGCGTGTCTTCCGCCGGCCATTAACGCCCTGGAGCGAGCGAGCAGGAAATTGGCTGAACTTAACAATAGTCTATGAAGTTCTAAGTTTAGTGCTGTAAACTGTTATGTACAGTACTTCGTGTTCGTTTCCAACAACTATAGTTTACAGACCATTTATAAAATATTTTATTGCTTTTTACTCGCTCTTGTCGGTGGTAATAAGTAATATTTTTAACTTGACTTAAATCATACCTACTAATTTGAATAATAATGTCAATAAAGCTTTATCAAAGTATCATCATGAGACGTACTACAGAATTATGTTGTCCTCCAAAAGCTTAAGTACAGATAACAATAATTAATAATTAATCTTCATAACATGTAGGTAAATTAATTGTATTTTGTTTATTTATTGCTAAGACGTTTTTCAGTCGGTTATGTAATTACCTATGTACCTATTTATATCTTCGTAGTAAGCTGCTGTATAAATGAGTTTCATACAGAAAATAAAAGTAATCCTGTGTTAAGTAAAACCAACGAAACCAGTAAAATGATAATACTTTTCTCCAGATGCAAACTCACTCAGTGTTATTAATAAGCAGAGTTTTTGAAATTTAATTAGATACAGACGGATTTGATAAAGTCCGAGGACAAGTTTGCTTTCAAATTAATATTTTTCAATAGCTAGAGTGGAAGTTTGTGGGAAAAGTTTGAATCACGTCTTGGGAGTTGGGACTTTATTAGCTGTGTTTGTGGTCAGCGCTGCCGATAGTTCCGGTGTCTAATCTTTGTGATTATGAAGATATGGTTACTAAAAGAGAGTTTTGAGTGCATCATATTACCAAAATGTAAAAAGTTTGAGTATTATTTTCTAATTTGGTTAAGATAACACCTAAAAGTCATGTTTTGTTGTTAAATGCGGTTAAGTGTAATATTGAATGAAATTATTGATTGCTCCGTTTAATGGCAGTAAACTTGGAGCAACTTAAGATTCTGTAACCACTTCACAGCCAAGAGGTAATTTCCAAAGTCAATTTGACCTACTAATGGCGCCGTAACAAGCGCGGGCGGCGGCGGCTGATCGCCGAACTTTTGAAAACTTTTCAAATAACAGCGCGTTCTCTATTAGCAACGTTCCTTACGTTTTGTTTGCATTGCTCTCATCCGCGCTCCGAGCCGTAAACAACTGTGCCATAAAGATATAAGGTCGATTTTCGAAAATGCGCGGTCAGAGGAAGGTAACGAGCTGAACACCTCGAGGTAATTTCAAAAATTCCGCAACAAACTTGCGCTAGTCATATTGCGAGCGACTTGTTATCGCACAAAGTGAGTTTTACGCGAAGTGTACAATTACATTTTACAAATCGCTTTATTATTAATGCTTCGAGTTTCTAAATAATAAAAAAAGCTTCTCTTCAATAAATTTGTACAGTTGATAATCGGTTGCATTAAGTTTTAACAAAGCTTTACCGGATGTGGGACGGTCAATTAAGGCTTTTATGTGACGTCTAGCTTCAGAGATCGTGGAAACCGCCATAGAGCTCAAGATTCAACAAGTCACCTCACTCGAGCACGCCGCAGCGGGCCGGGCGCAGTAAAGGCGCGGAAGCACCAACTGCCTGCAGTATCGCGGCGGATATTCGCTGCGCGGCAATTGGGAAATTGGGCTTCCGATACAAGTTTCAGCTTACTGCCACTCAGGGACGCTATATGAAACTTTGTTATAAACTAACGCTGTGTTATGCTAGCAGTGTTGTAACTTACAAAATTAATTCTGACAATCATACAAAATTATTCGTAAGAAATGTGATACTCGTTGTACTTATTCTGTCATTTGTTTTTCTTGCAATTATTAATGTATTGTAGTCAAATGTCCAAAACAGATAAAAGTTTTATAAAATACTTCAACAAGTTCATTAATTGAATATGTTGTCTGTAATTTCTCACATAACATCCAATGTGGCTTATACCAAAACTAGCGGCCGCCCGCGACTTCGTACGCGTGAAACCCGTTTTTCCCGCTAATTCCCGTTCCCGTGGGAATATCGGGAATTCCTTTCTTAGTGCACCTCTACGGTACCTAAGCTACGTCCCTTCCAAATTTCAAGTACCTACGTTTAGCCGTTTAGGCTGTGCGTTGGTCTGTCAGTCAGTCAGTCAGTTTCTCCTTTTATATATTTAGATAACTAAGGCCTGTAATAAGTTATATCATAATCTTCGCGGAAGAGACCGGAGATCGTCGTATCATATGGAAGCGCGATATGACGCGTATTGTGTTACGATCACGGCAAACAATGACGACGACAGCGCGTAATACACTCGGCGCTTAGGGCTGGGGGACAGGGTTGCTGATAAGATATGTGACTATTGTCAGGCACATCATTCCAGAAATAATCAGTTAAAGCTATTTAATATTTTCACGATAAAACAAATATTAATAAAAATTTGGTCAACTGCTATTGTAATATTGTATTTTGTAGAGAACGGAATAAGTGTATTATGTAGAAGTCGTTATCTGTCTAACAATAAGATGACAACCCTATCGAGAGGTAGGTGCGCGCGGCCGCATGTTTTCCTCCTCCATAAATATCCGGGAAGAGTTTTTCATTACGTTGATTGTGTCGGGGACGAGCTCGTGTAATGAATATTTCGCATGCAGTCTTGCGTTGTAAAACCAGATGTAAACAAGAAACAACTGCTTACCCAGTGGACCGCTTGACGAAGATTGCAGAATCCTGTTTCCGAAGGTTTTTTTTTCAAAGAACTGCATGTTTTTTCTTCCAAATCATTTTGATACTGTTTGAATATGCTAATTGACAAGTTAATCCTAAGACTAGTGGTCCCTGCAGCCGCAAGCCACCGCGCGCAATCTTGCGCCGTTTGATCCACGAACGGCCCGCATTAGCATAGCGCGCGCATAAACGGCCCCGGCGCCGGATTTACTCCCGGGATGAGGAAGTGCTCCCGGTTTCATTATAACTAATAGCTCTGCACGCTAAATACTACTGTTTTGATAAGGATTTGTGGACGCTGCTCTGGAATTGGGAAAGCTACATTGCAACTAGGTTGCGAAGTCTACACATTGATCTTTTTGATTTATGTGAATTCTTGATTGGATTCAAACTTAAAATATAAATAAGTACCTATTAAGACTGCGATTTGCAGAGAACAACATTGATTGACAGCAATAAACTATAGCAATGTACGAGTTGGTTGGTGGTTTATAGTTTGAACTGGACATACCATGAGCGTAGTTTCGCAACCATCTTGTTAATATGGTTGTTTGGTTGTGTTAAAACTCTTTTCTACTCGGCCTGGCTTTTAAACCAAATCTTTCGAACACATAGGACAGGCACACTTGGTTTTGGTCTGGCTTTCAATTAGTAGTACGTTAAAATACGAGTATATTATAATGTATGCCCGTGATTGCGTTCTCCATGATATGAATATCATCAGCTGTGAGTGCCAACTTCACCAGCAATCGAGTTGAGTGTGCCGTCGGTTCCGTATTATTTTATGCAAATGCGCGCCCTCGAACTTCTCAATTTGTCCAAACAGATTGTTTTCAGCGAAATTCAATTCAAATTTATCTCGGCGGCGCACATAATGAAAGGGGCTTAATACGGTATCGGTAAACATTAGCATAAAGTATTCGCAAAAATTGCGTTCCGGGGATGGGTGGTGAGGAATCTTAATATTACCCCCCACGCTATGGTGACCGTCCGTTGAATATGTGTCGGACTTAGATTTTCTTAAGTAACAAAAGTTATTGCAGTTTCATTATGATTAATTTTAATTTCCCTTCATACTCGTATGTTAAGATCCGAATCAATTTTGTATTACGTGAAAAAAGATATCGCGAGTGGGCTGGCTAAAAAACTCTTGGCCAAACAAACCTATAAACTTAAACCTTGCCAAAATGAAACCTTGCTTTGTTCTTCATGTGAGATTGTCCCATTTGTCCAGAAATAATGTGTTCAGTGGTCGCCCCAGCCACTCCCTCTTGCGGCCGCGATTACGTGCAATTTCGTCAACGGGTTTTGAATGCCGCGACGTGACGTTTACCGCAACGACCGACGACGAGCGAGGTTTCTTTAGCGACTCTGACTTTTACCTTCATTTGTTACTTTCAATAAGTGACGTCAGGAAATCTCACCGCGACCGACGCAATTTTTGGAACGGTCAATGTACTCGTAAATACTCGTAAAAGTCTGGATTGGATTTGGGTAAGTAATTGTTACTTTTTTATTACTTTTACGTACCTATTGAGCTATAATATAAGATAGTAATAAATTTCTATAGAAAATAATAAAGCGACGGACAAATAAATTACACGTAAATCATCATCATCATCATTTCAGCCACAGGACGTCCACTGCTGAACATAGGCCTCCCAATGATTTCCACATCGCAGGCCGCTGCCTTCCTGATACCTTTATGACATACACCTACAGAATTAATAAATTTTAAACATAGTGTATGTAATATAATACACACATACAAGCCAAGTTGTCTGTACCTATAGAAACGTTTGTAAATCCTCCCCGAAATACGATTCAGCTCATACCTCTCGACTGTCGGGTAAATCTTTCTATCTTTTTCCGAGTTTCCATTCCGAATCTAATCTTGCGAAGACTTGATACGGGTTTATAAATATTGGTTTTAGTGCGCTCATTCTATCTTCGCTCATAAAAATGTCTGCTGAAACTGTTAACGTTTGATAACACATGTTACAGTATATAAGATGTGTCCACAGTAAGATACTGATAAACAATCTAACATTAAACTACGGATTTCTTAACGAATAACATAGTGCCTGCTCTACTTATGACAATCCACAATCACTTTGTTTTGTTTTGTATTATACGATTATACCATGAGTAGAATCTTTGACTTTTGAAAATATAGGATTGGCCGAATTCTGCCACCGACTTCATGATGGTTCGACCGCAGACGCACCGCGTGCCCGCGCCGCGCGTCCCCGCAGCGCCCGCGCCCGCGATTAGCATACATTTACATTTTCTTAAACTGTTCCAAACAAAGCTCGCGCCCCTCGGCCAGAGCTGGTGCAAAACAGCCAGGCAATGCCTTGAGTGCTAAGTTCGATGCTGGCAAAAACGTTAGGAAAACCCAAATGATAAACTTTAAGTGTGACATAACTGAAGCAGTTGTTAATAAATAATAATACGCCCTGAATAGGTAAACTGAGGCAATCAAATTTTGAGATAATTTCATAGTATCACCACTACACAAATCACTTTTATTATGGCACTTTATGATGTAGGTATGAAAAAAGGAAGTCAAATGAGAGATTCGTGTTTTAAATGAACGATATTTGAAAACCAAAGTAATTTTTGAATCAGTTGCACAAAATGGGATAACTGTTCACTTCTACCTACCACAGAAGCTTGGATAATTGCATTCTAGTCCCCTTACTTACGCGATACGTCGGATTCACAAACAGAATATCAAGTGCAGGAGGCCGGGCTCCGCGCGAATTACAGTTTAATCTCTCGAGTATAAGTCACTGCAGCGCCCCTAACGAAGCGTCATTGTTAATATAGCTGCGTTTAGGGCCGGGATTAAGGATAAGATAGCTGTCAAATTGGACACTTAATAAATAGTTTCATTAAGTAAATTCGTGCATAAATTATGTAAAAGAACAATACAACATAATAGTACCGTTTTGGGTATGAAGTTTTCACTGAATTTGATTTCTTTTTATATTCGAGTGAAAGAGGACTATTACCAATTTATTCACGTTGAGGCTTAATATTCTACGTCAGTCACAAGTTATTTTAGAACTGTATCACCAGTACAGTTCTGTCAACCAGTTCCCTTCTCCAGGATGTCCCATCCAACCGGGCACGGGCACGAGGCTCGCGGCCTCGGAATTAACGAACAAAGCGCAATGCGCACGAATTTGCGTTTCAAACGAGGATTGATTGAAAGGAAATGTAAGCGACAAAAATATTCCAACCTATTGCTTTACGTTTCGAGATGGAATAACAAATTGTCATTTTTTACTGGCAATCAGTAAACAGGAGTCTCAATCGGTCCAAAAGTTGGTTTTGATTTTAATTAATCAATATTTAGGAGAACTTAACTATTTATCTATACCTACCTCCTAACTAGCAGACCGGCAAATTTGGTATCGCCTAGTGTGTTCGTCAGAAATAATGTTCCTCTAATGAACCTCTACAACAAGTTTACTCGTAGTATGGATATATTTTTGACGACTTAAAATTACATCACATTCGAGGATAGTGATAGTCATAAATCTTTATTGCATCATGCATGTTGGTATACAATTGAATAATTTCAGAGTACTCGGAACTCGTATGAAATTGAAATCAACGCCATTTTTTTCAGTATCTTTTGTACGCTACTGTCTGTGTTTGCAAAAGAGTAAAGCTATGTCCACAGATTGAGCAATGCTTCACCCGTGCAGACGTAGAGCCAAACAAAACGATCGCCGATTGTTACGTACACACCGCACCTATCCGCTCATTGTTTTGACATTCTCTTTGTGATTTGCTGCTGAAGTTGTAATCCAGCTTATGTAGCGCTGCAGCTGTTAATCAGCTGTAATGCCGCCTAATGCGTGACGTCACGAGACCGCCAGCGACCCCAGCCCCAGCCATGGATTTGTCAGGTTGCACTATTACATATTCCCATAGAATACGTCGAAATAGTGACTCCTCTGGAGTCTTTTAATGAATTGGTTAGAAATATATTATTATATTCTAAACTACATTTGTTATGTTACATGAAATGTAGGTATTTAAAATTTAAATATCGTGCCAATTATCTCTGCTCCCCCCATAAAGATTCGTGATTGTTTTTCACGTAGATTGAAATAACAAAATTATCGTTCTGTTTGTTCGCAATTAAGTGTCAACTCCGTTACAAGTCGAAACAAACACGATTTGTTATGACCCGGGATCAAATAAACGGTCTTATTAGCCGCGTTTGAATGAACAAATGAATAAACTCTACGGGTTGTAATTAATAAATTTCATGTTTTAAGATCCGAACTTCATGGTTTTGATCATATTTTGTCATACGTTTTTGGTCATATGTTCTTCAAACTTATACTAATAACTAACCAATTAACTCTATGCAAATCTGTATGTTTGATATAGTCATCTCGATGTTATCTCTGGATGTAGAGCCATGACGCGACCAGCTGCCATTCTGGGTTAAGATAACACACGGCGCGATAAGCGGAATTAATAAACGTCATGTTACACACTTCGGCTGCAATCATAAATATCAGATCAACGAGCGCGCGATATTAATGCCTTCTATAAATAAATCCAGCGATAAATCTAGTTGATAGGGCGCAGTGAAAATTAAGCTTTACTCGGCGAAGATAACATTTAAAATTGCTTTGATAACTTATTGTCCTGCAAGGAGCGCTTTGGCGCGAGGCCAGTATCCTCGGCACATATTTGGGAGCGCAAAAAATAGCAAATCCCGAATTGGCTCAGCACTTTTGGCCCAGAGCTGCGCCCGCGCGCAGGCACTTTGCGACCGCACGCTGACAGCGGGAATTGCGCTATAAAATCTAACTGCAGTTACTACTCTATTGTTTTAACAAAAGGGTTCTTTGTTTTTTATTTTACTTAAAAAAATACAATATGGATTAATGTTTAGATTAATGTCAAGAGGTTAACAGACACACATTGACAATACTAAAATTGAGTGTAATGAATTATTTTATTTAGGCATATAAATAGGAAAGGTAGAGAAGGGAAAGGTAATGACTACAATAGATTTTCTCACAATAACTTTAAACTATTAGCGGTGCTCTACGACACATGTGATGTGAATGACAAATTGGTGCCGCGTCCAATTATCATTCCTCTGCCGGCTGCCTGGCTGCGATCACTCCGCGGGATCCCTCCGAGTGACGGCCCGGATTTAGAACGTGCCCGAGGACAGCCCTCGCACTCCACTAAATCAAACGCACTTGGCTTAAAAAGGAGGAGCTCATTAATGTATCTACAGGGTGGCAACTGGCGCGTCGGTGTGGCCCCGAGATTAGCTTCGTTAAGGCTGAAGAATGGTGGCCGTCAGCAGGCACTGAGCGTAGTATCAATTACGATGAAAAATACTATGTAACATTGCTTCAACTTTTTTTTAATAAGTAGTTTTAAGGCATTTTAGGGTCATAAAGAAGTAACAGATGGAAACAACAGAAGGAAATCTTTTGGAGCCAAAAAAATAATTTTGGACACTTTTTACAGGGAGCGTAAGTGGTTATATACATCATGGATTTCATAGACATTATAAATGAGGAAGATTTAATTTACCTACATTAAAATTCATACGGAAATTAAAAGGTTCCGAATGCTCTCACGTGAACAAAAACAATTTACTGTTCCTCTTGCGTAATCGCAGAAATAAAATTAAAGTGGTAGTTAGCGCTTTTAAAGCTCGAAATTTCAGGGAGCAGTTAGGCCGAGCAAAAACGTCTGCGGCTCGAGACTCAATTTATCTCTCGTCGGTGTTTCGAGATTTTTTATAATTGCCGCTGACCGCAGCTGCTGGCCGCTACACAGCCTCCGCCCGGGCACTGCGACGAGCGGGCGCGTGCTCATTTGGTCCACTTGGTCATCGTCGTTAACTAAAACTTTTCTTCATTGCACATCATGTAAATTTTTTTGTCGTGCACCAATTATACTTCAGAATATACCCATCTCTTTATTCTTTTCATTTTATCAACAGTTAAATCAGAATTTAACGGGTAAGGACGATCCGCGATAACTACACCCAGACGTTCAATGGTCGGCATTTAACGTCGGATGAAGAGAATGCTCCTCTTTTACGGCGCCGCATTGTAGCGGGAACAATAAACGCGTCGCTGCTGCATGAAATATGATTGGACTCAGCACTTTGTTGCAAGTAGCAACCCTTGGAAAGAAACTCTCAACTTTTGCGATTGGATTCCGAGAGAGATCTTTAAGTTTTATTTCCGGCGGTTACAACGCTCGTTTAACTCTTAATAGTTACACGTATTTTTCTTTGTTGGTTTTAGTTTCCTGAAAGAATCTAAAGGTTCGGACAAACCAACGCGTGCAGCGATGGCGATGGCGATGGCGACCACTGCGCGTGCAAAAGTTGTTTCACACTGCCGCGACCGCGATGGCGATCACTGCGCGTGCAGGTTGTCACTGTCACCACAACTGTCACGCATATTGTCAATCACGCCTATTCGGCAAAATGGAAACTGAATTAAATGATTTTTTGGAGCTTTTGATGCAATTGAGACAGTGGAAACACTTTTTCATTCAAGTTTATTCAGGAGGCCATATATTATAGAATGAGACAGGATTACATGCGGTATAGGTAGTAGGTATTGGTTACTCATAACCAAGCTATATTTCTGGCTTCGTTTGTAGTCCCTAGAGCCCTAACAATACCTTTTAATTAGATTTAAAGAAAGGTTTGATAGGAAGGAGGACTGCACTAGGGCTTTCTTGGCCTCAGTGGGGGAAATGAAACACAACGCGGACGGTTGATGTCTGGTTTATTACTGTTATGCTATTGCTATATACAAGATTAACATAATGTACATTCAATGTGTCCAGTCCAATGTGCCGTCGGTGTAGAATGAGTACGGTGCAAGTTCGTTCAGGGTTCATGGGCCAGTCGGCTAGCATGTTGTAGGTCGCGGTCGATGCTGACGTGCTCGTACAGTATCCTTGTGGGCAAGTAAGATTATAACCAATTCATCTTTTTCCTTGATGGAAAAAATTTGCCCCCATTACCTTTTACCATTGTCATTCTTATCTTTAAATCGCACAAAACTACAAACTACACAGAACTCAACACAACAACTATAAAAAAATCAAACTCAATTTTCATTTTCATTTTTGGTGCAACAGTCATCTTGACATTTACTTTTTTAAGGCAAAGGAAATTACATTATGCACCCAAACCACAGAGTACATAATAGTCCAAATATCTTTTTTGTCTTTAATAATAACCCAAAAATACAAAAAGACATCAGTTTTGATCAACTAGGTGTTTCTAGTGGCACTAAATTAATGACTGAGCCGTTTGATGACTTTAATTTGGTTTTTATTTATGGCATACTTAGAATTGCTCTAGGGCCTTTGAGAAAGCTACAAACATTCTCAATTATTTTGTTCTTCAGTTAATATCCCAATTTTATTTATGAAGTTGAAGAAGCAGGTTCTCGAGAAAACTAGAATAATTTGTTTATTACATAAAAATAAATTCTGATATTGATACTTTATTCTAAAACCTTTTTTATTATTCACGTAGGTCAGACTAGTGGTACCTATGTTATGAATAATTCATTTTTAATTGTGTAAAAACTTTTTAACAGATCCTACTTACTATTTATTACATCGATTTTAAAAAACAGAAACGTCACAGTGACAAATGTTGCGATGATCGATGATCGCTGCGTGCAGACGCTGCATAGATCGCCGGGACCAATGACAGGACGCGTTGATGTGAACACATCGCTACAAATTCATACACGCTGTCTGGTCGCCATCGCCATCGTCATCGTGCACGCCGGCTGCACGCGTTGGTCTGGTCTAACCTTTATACATACAAAGTGTTACTTGCTAAACTGTAAATAACAAAAGAAACAGTGGTATTGCGCTCCAAAAATATAACGATTTCGTGGTTTTAATCGAGTCGAACAGAGTAGCGACAGCTCGCCGAGTGGCGTTCAATCGAGCCGCGCGAGTAATCGAGCGCCCGCGCCCGCTGACAGCCGCTCGAAATAAACGCGCTTCGAGTCCACGGGAACACTATAGAGCGCGCACCAAATGAGATTTAAAGACGGATTGACTCGACAATCCAGTTGTTATGAAAGTTTATGAAAGGGGACAGCTTTAGTGGTTTGCTTTTTATAGTTTTTGCTTTATTGCCGTCTAGACAGACTCGCGTATAATTGTCTTGACGTAATTGACTTTGTTTAGAGCTCTGAGTTGGCGGAGAACTAGTTTGTTTTGTTAAGAAGATTCTCTGATTCTCGTTCATTGTAGCTAAGAAGTTTGTTTTTCTTAAGATGGTTGAATAAATTGTTAAAGTTACTAGGAACTACAATGTAAAAAGACCGTATACCTACTATTCAAATGAAAACCAACACAATGCTACGAGCAACGAAGTTTAACTTGTTTTCACAAAATTCTGAGTTGTGCGAAGCACTTTTTACTCATCGGTTCGCGACACCACTGTGTGGCCGCTAGCACTCGTGGCTTGCAACCACTGGCCTAGTTGCACGCGCGAGCTGTGCGCATCTGCAGACGGGTCCGCGAGTGATTGACTGCCGCCGCCGCTGCAACTCAGTTGCGTCGGAAGCCACTGGAATTGTTTCAGCCAGTCATTAAGACGTTACAATGTTAGATAGACGATAGACGACAATCGGTGAATTATGAATAGCCTTGTGTCAATTAAATGTTAGTTACCTATCATTCTGCGAGTGCCGAACCCAGAGTAGTAGAAATGTCCAAGAACATTTATTTAGCATTAAAGAAAAATTCCTATCAATAGTATAAAACAGATAGCGATATCATGGTGTGAAATAATTTGCTCACACATTCGCTGCCCTATTTTGTATTTAGTATGTAGTAGACCCATGTTATTTTCTCCCATCTGGAGCGCCCATTCATCGCACTTTCCCCTGAAGACCGAAATTAAAAAGAGTCTCCGCACTTTTTCAACCGCAAGCAGAAGACAAATCCTCGGCAATATTCCGCTCCCAGGGGCCAGTATATTAAATTCCTTTGCCGACAATTTACTCATTAGAGTGCAGTGTCGCGAGAGTGCGGACATTAGTCTCGGACATCTCCGGACGACGGACACTGGGTACGGGAGAGGGCGATTACTACTCATTGCGTGAGACAAGCGTTTTGTAAAAGTAAGTTTGTAAGCATTAAATTAGGCTTGGAATTAATTGTTTTAAAAAATTGTCTTGTATGTGTCGTAACGATAAAGACAGGTAACCGTGATTCATGTATAAAATAAACATAACCCCTTTCTAGCCTCTGTATTTACTCGTTTTACTTAAACTAAGTTTAAATAAATGCACCGCTTTTGCGGTTAAGCCTTTGTATAAAAACAATCCAAGCGTCAGAAATAATCTTCTTGCAACAAGGGGTCGGGATTCTCTAATGGCGGAGTAGATTATTCAGTTTTGTTCCCCTCTCAAATTAAGTTCCCGACGTTGGGATTATAACTGAGGAGTTCTGTTGTCTGTTTCATTTCTAATATCAAAAGGTTCTTAGTTTTCTTCATTACTCTTTGTTACTTCATTATTTTAGAGGTTCATTACAACTGAGACGTACATTTCGTCCTTTGACGTTTCATCTTCATGGAATTCTTGAAAATAAAAACAAATTATCTTTTCTCAAATGAAAATAAAATACTGTAATTACCTACTTATATTTTGTGTGTTCTAGAGAAATGCAAAGTAAAACTATACGATGAGAAAAACAGAGTAATTAAGAATTTTTATCGATGAATAAAAATTTATGCAATTCTCAATTTGACATAATTAAGGATAATAGTTTGCGCCCAGAAACTAAATATAGTAGGAGTCCAAAGTAAAAATTTGCTAAGAGTAAGCCTAGCCGCAGTTCACCGATTTTTAGTTGGCCGATAGTTGGGTCGGGCTGTTCATCAGTATGGAATGGACGTGTAATGGGTGTACTTACATGACACCGATTTGATTTTCATACAAATTAAAATCGGGCCCAACCATCGGCCGACTAAAAGTTGGTGGTCAGCGCCTAGGCTTAAATTGTTATAACAAGTGTGTGCGTATCTAAAACACTCCACGAATTGACAATCCATTAGAGCAAAAGTTAATAAAGGCGCGTCCACAGGCGACCCTCATCGCGCCAACTTTTTCAATTATCCCCTCCCGCCCCCCGCAGCAGCAGACTACGACCACTGACCAGCCACTAGCCGCTCCTGATGCCCCCAATTTTCCAATTAGAGATGCGCTACTGATACTATTCCAAATGCTGTCGTTTGATCTAGAGAGCCGATCCAATTGGGAGATCTAAAATCAATTTTACGCCTGATCATGTCTAACATGTTGAACTTTTTATTTTCACTTAACATAAAATAAAACATAATTATCATTATTATAATTAATAAAAAAAAACTTTCTAGAGAACAGCGTAACAGACTGAAGGATTTCTTTTTCAGTCCTAATTCGTTACATTTTATTAGATTTTCCAGTAAAAATGAAACGATTCCCTGATTACAATTCAAGGATCAAATTTCAAAACGACGCAATTAAAGATTGGAGGGGTAAAAAAATTACGCCTCCCTACTCTAAATTAAATTAGCCCGCTGTACACTTACACCTCGGATATTGGTTTCGCCCGCGGCTATTTGATCTCTCGAAAGCACTCAAACTCTCGGTCGACTAACTTCAGCGATAATATAATTTTACGACGCATCGCGACGCTTTCCCGAGAATAATAAAATAATTTAAGCGCTCGCGATCAACGACAATGTTGCCACTAATTAATGTTTCATACAGCAAAGCTTACACAAGACTATTCCCGTCTCATTAGTAATGAACTGAACTAAACGTTTTTTAGATGCGTTTTCAATTTCGATATAGCTTCATTTGGGGAAGCTATTAAGATCGTAATCACGGCGCGCGCGTCTTAATGCGTCAATTTGTATGCGCGCGTGTGTGCCTCCCACGCGTCTTCCTCTTATATTTTATTTAATCCGGGGGAATCGAAACGGAGCACAGTGATCATCGGAGGTTATGAATAAAGTATCCGCTATTTGCATAGAACATCGATCTGTAATTTGACGCGAATGGCCGGTAATAAAAGGCCGAGTTAGCGTTCCGGGCACGTCGCACTATCGCGGGCGGCAGGTTGTGTCGCGGGCCGCGGCGTCATGGGCGTATGACGTATCGTAATTCATTACGGGTATAAATTACGGCGGCGTGTTATTACTGGCGGTTTAATTCGTCAAGTGTGGTCCGCCGTCAAATTAAATAATATTACAGCCCATCAAGCTAGACGTTCCGCTGGATCCAGTTGGGTCGGGGCTATTAATCTGCTGAGGCTTGATGGAGATATCAAGCTGAATAGTGTCTCGTAAATATCGATCGGACTGAAACGCCACTTTTACAATAATTGTATCTGTTAAGCGAATAGAGTTATAAACATCGGGCAATGTACAGCTTATGAATAATGGTCTTAAGATGATTTATACCACTAAAACATGCACTCGAAAGTACAGATTAATTTCATTCGTACTTTCAGAATATGGTTAGGTGTGACGACAAAGGAACTAATTGTGTGCTTACCATGAGTTTACGTTAGGTGTGCTCCCTAGCGACTACGTAAAAAAATGACATTAATTGTATGACATATTGTGCAGCGCCCCTAGCGGCTACTTTCAAGAAACAAAATCTTCATAGAGATTTTTGACGTACTCGCTAGCGAGCACACTTAACGTAAACTCATGGTAGGTGCACTGAGCGTGAACGACAAATGAAAAATGCTGCATTAGTTACAGTTATTTAAAAGATCATAGATGACGTTACTTTTTTACGAATGTGATGGAGGTTAAATAGTTGCACAAGACACTGATCATTACTGACTTAAAGTGTGCTTACCATGAGTTTACGTTAGGTGTGCTCGCTAGCGACTACGTAAAAAATTGACATTAAATGTATGACATAATGTGCAGCGCCCCCTAGCGACTACTTTCAAGAAACAAAATCTTCATAGATTTTTTTTACGTACTCGCTAGCGAGCACTCCGAACGTAAACTCATGGTAAGCACACAGTTTAGGTGATATTTTGAGCAATCAATTCTAATATCATGCATTTGGTCTAATACCTATTATGTAGCTGTTTTATAATGAGTGAGTCCCATTACCTGGTGTCACCTGGCGTCTACATACCAGAACTGCACACGGCGGGAATGCGTCTCCGCTCGGCTGATCCACTCTCTGTTGTGCACGCTTTGTTTTGTCTCTGACCGATATAGCTCTCATATCTTTCTATACAAGAATAACCAGCATTCAATGTGGCAATTGTAAACTAAATGTCCATGCCAATTAAACTGCACTACACAACAACGCAGTACGAGTATGCCGAGGATGGCAGGTCTACATAGATTGTCACTAATAGTATATTAATAAATGCATGGAAATCTGTTGGATGAATGAAGAAGAAGACAGATGTGGTTGAATAGCTAAAGAAGACGTAAGAGATTAAAAAATATATTTATTTTCTTTATAAGGAAAATATACAGCTTCGTAACTACCTATAATATAGAATAAAACAAAAAATAAAATTGGTAAATAAGTAACCTAAGAATACCGTGTGAACTACGTTTTTAAACGAAAGTACCTACCTACTTAAGCGGATTTAATAATATGATAAATACGTCAATTATTATTAATTATTTAACTTTTTTTACCCGCACATTTGCCCGATGCTAATCATCCGATTACACGCCATGTTGGACGGAGCTGCCAAGCTTTAAGGGGCTCACCTCACTCGTGGAGGACTTCTTTGGTGCCAGGAGCCATGCTAGCAAATGACAATCGATATAAGAATAAAGTAAATGAAGTCGTTGAGAGATAGAGTAGTGATAATAATTATAAAATTAATTGAGTAGGTGGTAAGGCTAATTAATCTTCGAGCTTAGAAGGTTTACATAATTAGTCAATTAGATTATGGAGCATGAACGGTGATGAGCAGGTATCATCACCATTCAGAGGAATGGTGATGATGCCTAGAAGAATAAGAAGTCTTATTGTGGATAGAGGGGACTAGGGATTGACGATGACGATCTAAGTACCTGACCTAGACAATTTTAACCTGCGGTTAATTTTAGCTTGTAGTGTGATTACACCTTATTGCCATCTGCTCAGAAAAACTGGCATTTCGTTTGTAACCGCAGCTACTTAGCCGGCGGTGTAACACCGCGATAACTGCTGCTATTACTGATCGCGCAGCGGACCGCGGGACTTATTGAAGAGCCTGATGAGACTATAAATAAGTAAGATACCAAAAAAGGAAACTGAGATATTGTAATGGGAATCTAAAATAGATATGATCATTTACTCATAGTTATCTATGATTAATCGAATCGGTTACGATTATGTAAACGATGGCGCAGTAAATTACAGACGAGTGCCGATTCGATTACTTTTTGGTCAGATAAGAACTAAATAGACACTATGATCCTAATAAGATTCCACAAAAGTTAATAAATATAATCAAATTAAAATTGTTTTCGTTAGAAGCTAAGCTGAATCTTGAATCAAGTTCACTTTACATTACGCTAAAGAGAAATTCTAGGTATTTCACATTACCAAATTGAGAAAATTAATTTGTGCCAGATTAATTAGCTACCTAACTCAATGTTAAATTAACGGGGTAATAATCCTAGCGAAACAGAATTCCTAAGTTACAGCTCGGATAACAGAACTCAACCAATCAGTAGTAATTCGTTGGGGAAAGGTAACCGAAGGCATCCCAATAGCTCGCGAACAACAAATGTAATGACGGTCAAATATTGTCGGCTTTATTAACAGTCTATAGGGAATACACCTAGGGACGCAAATGACTCTTGGTATTATTGTATGAAAATGTTTTATTAATTAAAAAAAACCTATCTTAAAATGAATGCGAAGATTTGTTAAAGCAGCGTGGGAAATGGTTAAGAAAATCTTTTAAAATGCCTATGTTTAGCAGTGGTTTAAGATAAGGTTGATTGTATCAGTTCAATAAAAAGAGTCTTATTACCATAATTTACAGTGATTATCATTATAAATATCTTTGCAACGAGAGTTGATATTTTAAAACTAAAAGTTTTAAATTAAACAAAATTATCTATTGAACGCAGTTATAGGCATTTAAAATACAGATTTATCTGCAATTAGGCCCATAAAGTTGAAGTTTCCACTTTATTCACTGACCACACCTAATGGTCTCCGAACAACGTCTACATATTTACAAATGATCTGTTTTGGATTTCATTTGTCTATGTAGGTAATTCCAAAAAGAGTGTAAGATTCACGAGAGTCGGCAGCCCTATTGAAACACTGTCAGTGGTGTATCCTCGCAGTCGCTCCAAGCAGTACGTGTGGTAACGCGGTTATGAAATCTCACAAGGAAATTGTTTTGATGGCTCCCGCACACGACGCGCGGCCGGCATAATGGCACAACGCGAGCGCGAGGTACTTAGTGGTCTTGGTATTAATTGAATAAAGATTTTAAATACCTATTTATTGCCAGACCAAATTTTCCTGAAGTAGTTTAATACATGACTTAGTTTTTCATCAATATTAGACCATGTGAATTACTATTACCACATTAATAATGTTTTGTATAAACTTCATAAATAGAGAGACAAAAAGTTTTGTTTAATTTTTCGTTTTGTTTTGTTGAACTTCCTAACATATATTTGAAAATGAACAATTTTGATAACCTAATAACGAAATCTTGGGATGAGGCGTCGTCATCTCAACGTTCGTCGTGAACTTCGGCACGCGTGGTTTGTTTGCTGCCTGTAATTAAGATTGATTACACAGCTGCAATTACAGGCAGCCGGCGCCGCGGGGGCGGATTTTTGACAGATTGGCTCGTGCGACCTATACTTATGAGGTCACATTACAATTGATTACAACACCTAACAATCCCTATAGATATTCCTGAAAAATAAGTCCTATTAGAACTAAACCAGAAACTATTACCATTAGTAATAACCAACTTATTTAGATCGAGTCACGTTCGTTGCCACGGACAATACGCCATAGTTGGATAAACTGTAATGAGCAATATTAACGCAGAGTTAAATTTGAAGCCCAACAGACTCTTGTAATTAAAATCAAATTCAAAATTACCATATCTAAATGAGCTGTACGAGCACATTTCGAAAGCAACGCTCCGTAAATACCATGAGCCGAGTGCGCTCGGGCGCGTGTGATTCGCTAATGATTAATTGAATTAATTTCGTCAGAGCGGTTACATGCTTTTCGCGGTGCATATCCACGCACCGAACAGGCGGGACAACTGCCGGACGTTTAACGGGCCTTTCCCGCCTCTTGTTCCCACTGCGAGCTTACATGTACATATTAATTTATTTTGCATAATTATGTAAAGACTAAATTCCAGGCAGATTCCTATAATCATGCCACATGAAAAATTAATTTAAATCTTTCAACAGTAATCGAACCTTAAATCATGAAGTAAGCAAGTCTTGATAGATAAGACTCATTAGCACGACCAAACTATTTAAGCCACCTCCCTAATTATACATGAGCTTCGGCAAATATTCGTCGGCGTTGTCGGCCGCATAGCCGCGAGTAGACGGCTCCGTAGCCGCACGTCTGCGTGGCCACGCCTCGGCCGCTATGCGACTACAGTTGATTAGCTCCAGGTCTTGGGTTAATGTAGTCAGGTATAAATAACTGTTAATGTGTCGTGCGCGGGAATATATGGGGATTATTCGAGCTCGTGTCCCAATCTCCCGGACGAAATGTGCAGAAACTAGCCAAATAGAAATCGGAATTTTATTTGCACCAAAAATATCTACATTTTATTCTAGTACGAGTATATCGCTGGCGCAGACATAAACATAGTGGGTGTGTCTCCAACGAATTTAAACCAGACGTTTACTTACTTCACGCTAAAAAGGCTAAACTTAGTTTAGATCACTAAAGATCACGCGGATCCGTCTTCCTCAGCCCTATTCAACATTTCAGGAGCATTACCGGAGATTTATGTTAAGGAGAAGTAAGGAAATTATGAGCCACTATATTCTGAGCTACTGTTATTCTATGTTTTAGCTGATTTACTTTGACAGTATTTCAACTACCTTGAGCAGTCAACTGACACAGTGCCAATAGTCTTATTGACCTTATTGTCGCCATTGATGAAGGTTGAATAAGGGGTCTACCGGCTGCGAGCCCGCGCTGCATGCCAACGAGGCGGCCGTCCGGGCCGTCCGTGACAGATTGGCTCGATGCGTCCGGCGACCGGCAGATTAACACCCGGACGGCGGACACTCCGGCGCGGCTCTGACGCGATGCGGTGCTAATCCATCATGTTATAACTACTGATCTGGCTCTGCAGGGGGTGGAGTAGCGGGAAGCGTCGAAGCGTATGAATTTGCAATGATGTTTAGAGATTTGGTGTTGTTGTGTACTCCTGTGATCGAAGAGTTTAAAAGATTCAGTAAAACAAGTCGAACCCAGAACAATTACAATTTCCATCCGTCGGCCTGTGCAGCCTGCATCTGCAACGTGACATTTATTCGTTATGGACTTTTTATGTATTTTTTAAAATATGTACCTATACATATTTAAATTTGAAGTCTAACTTATTGACACTTTTTTAGGATAGAATAAATACATTGCTTCTTTTGGCCAACAAGTTAGTAGCTGATGTTATCTCATGTATTTTAGTGTCAAATACGAGGGAGGCGCAGCGTGATGGTGTTTGCTGCGGAGGAGCGACCGCGGGCTATCGCGCGCGCCTGCAAATGTTTGGGCGCGTGATGCATGGGCTGCATTAGCATCGACACTTTGCAAACAGCGCCGAGCCGCAACTCACGTGTACCTAATGCGATTTCGGAATCAATATAAAGTATTTTTAATTATAAAGGCGTTTAATTAGTACCTTAGTAATAATTGAATTGGTTTTTATTGGCGATCAAACTATAGATCCTGGCTACACAGGAGTTGCAGCGGTGGGAACGAGAGGTGGGAATAGTCCCGTAATCATTTGATTGACGACAAAATTTATAAACTAAGTAATTATTTTCTCAATCTTACATGCAATTGTAATCAAAACTCCGTAATCAACTATAGGTACTACTGCCAATTTCTGAAACAAACTTTTTTACACTAAGTTTCTGAGTAGCCGCGCTACCGCAGCGAGACAATCAAACAAGCGTAATATTTCGTTAAAGTTGGCCCAGCGGTAGGGCAGCAGTCGGCAGTCGGCAGTCGGCGGACGGTGATGGATTAAGTAAGCGGCGCGCTGTTTGTCGAGTTATTAACTTGCCATCACACATGCGCTTGCAAGTTGCTCGTCGGTGATTGTTTATGTAAGCATATCTAAATAGTTTCATCTGTTCTGTTGATGTTAAAAAATAAACTGCCCTATCGAGAATTCATACCTAATTGACAAAGTGTTGAAGACATAACGTGGTTCCCTTTATGGAGTCTTCCAACGCACTCAGGTAGATCTACTGCAAAATGTTTGGTGCAGACAACCATGCTAACAAATTTATACAAGAGCAACATGTCAAGTTCCTGATGTGGAGGATTCGGTAGTTTCACGTACAATAACATGGTAACTTATGGCGTGGAGTCTGGCACGTGCCGCTTTGATTAAAATAGGCACAACCTTTGTTCTGACAAGACTAAAGGATGAAGAAATACTCTTGACACGAAAGTAAGCTAAGTAGATTTATCTCAGGGTATACAGGAATGGTTTAAACAACACTAAGAAATATTCAAGCCTTCCGTCACAAAACTTAGTGTGTTTTGTTGAAGCTCTGAACCTTATTATCATAAACCCATAGTGGCCAGGCATTCGTTTAGTAGTATAGCTTACGTTTTACTGCTGGTCGCGCTCATGAAAGGCTTCGACGCTCACCACGCTTCGGGTTTTGTGGTGTTAGATTTATGACTCTGTGGCCGGGAAGGTAAATTGACTGCGCTAGCGGGACAACACTCACTGCAATATCTCATTTAGTTTATAATAACTTTATTACAGTGGTTAAACGATCTTTAGAAATTTACAAAAGGCGTTGATTGGTTTCCTATGTGCATTTAACAGCTGTTTCAAAGTTCTTCAACTTCTACTTGTATTAAAGTGATTCAAGCCATGAACTTTGTGAAACTCAGAAAGTTACAAGTAAGTACCTACCTTAGAAATGAAAACAATAAGGTAGATCCAATTCAACTGATGCCGTTAATCTCTTTCAGCAAAAGAAAACGATGTAGTTCCACGATTAATTGTTTCATCCAGTAGCAGTCATTAGCAAATGCGTTTCGAATGATAAATATGTAAAGTTTTTTGAGCTGTTTAACAAAGTCCGTTAATCACTGCGCAGTTATTACGAGTGTCTGAGCGTGATGACGCATTAATCACGGAGTGGGGTCGCGACTGCAGCTCGCAACTATTTGACCGGGGAGTAGAGTGGGAATCGGTGGATTCCTGGTCATTACATCATTATGAAGATTCTATTGTACCTATTAACTGGCTAATTTAATTATCGTTTGGATCAGATATCAGTTTGCTCAAAGTTTCACATAGTAATCTTACAATACTGGTAATTCCAATTATCTATTTAATGTATTATACATACTCACGTTACTATTTAGTCATGACATTAAACCTACAAAAAAATTGTCATTTTCAGATTTAGTCCTGACAGGGATTGTAATTTGAGGAGTTGGGATTAAGCATAACGAAAAGTGACTAGAATCACTTAAGTTTTAAGCCGTAATGTATTCCAACCAGAAAGCTTCCTGTGTAGAGTCAAAGCACCGAAAAAACTACAGGGACATCAGAAAAAAGCTTTTAGTACCTAATCTAAACAGCATCGCAATGAGCACCGCACTCCGCCAAACAAGGATTATGATGTAAATGTATGCAAACGGAGGGCGCACTAAGCGGTCGACAATATTTCGAGCGCCCTGAGCCAGAAAAATGGCCGTCGCAGATAACGACGGCTTACGTCGTGAAAACGTGACGCCTCATGCTAAATTGTCGAAACATGACTCGCTTCGCCGACTCCAAACATAAATGAAAACGCAATAACAATGAATACCCAGTTAAGACGTTAAATATCATGAAATTATGGTAATGGAGCTGGAGCCTTAAAATTGTATAATTTGCCAACTTAAAAAGACATTCACCGTAAGCCAGAAGAGTAATTTTCTGAATAGTCATAAAGTAAAAAGGCTTTCCTGTTATACGAGCACGGAACTTAAATTTGGGGTGATATTTTTTCATGACCTCATAACTATAAACATGAATTTTTAGATACAATGGTTCCATAAAGGTATTCTGAGTTAGGTATGTAAGTTAAAGGGACCTCTAGTCTTATAAAATATTACAGTTAAAACATTATCCTTATCTTAAACAAATTTCTCCTTTTTCATCAGATTGTGAAGTCATGGAAAATCTGTAGTAGCATCTACGGAATAGTACGCATGTCCCGCGGACGTCCGCGCTGAATGCTAATGCAGCGCTCGCAGCGGCCGTCATGTAAAAGCTAGTAATAATACAAATACTTAAATCCCATAAAATTTATACTTGTGAATGGAAAGCGACTCTACATCATTTTTACGCCTAGCCCGTTGGACAAATTTTGATAAAGTTTTATATTTTGGATGACAAAGACAGTGACAGACAGAAGTTCTCAGAGTATACAGGAGAGATTACGCTTAAAACATGACTAACTTGCCACTTTTGCAAATCACGATGATTCTCGAGTAGCATGAAGTGTGTAGGATATTCTGTCTTTCACAATTCACAATCACAACAAATCAAACAGTTAGATGTCAATTATTCAAATACTCGTTTACGTCAATCATTATTGTTATTGGCTCTATTACACAATGCCTCTGATGTATTATTCATGCGACAAACAATTTACCGATTTCCTTCGACGTATCCGACAATCAAATTGCAGTCAATTGCGGAGTCACAGGGCAGCGGAGCGCGGGTTAATAACTACCAGAAGTCAACCACAAGCTCAAGCCAAGGGGACATTGCGATTGAGAACATTACACTGTAACCTTAGCGGTCCCAGACCTGCGCTCTACTTATGCAAATTGCATTTCAAAACATGTAATATAGAGTCCACTTTAGATAGTTAAACATCGGTACATTCAATGGAGATCGACTTGACAGACATCTAAACTGTTCGTTTACTTACAACTTATTGAGGATTTGTTCCAAGTGTACAGCGAAATGTTATTTACCTGAAACAAAATACAAATTACTCAATTAAACGTTTTCGAAGAAAAATCAATATTGAAAGTATAAATACTATAAGTATATAAAATCATTAGTTTATTTTAACATAAACTTTATTGCTTTTGTACGGGCATAAATATAACGTTTTCTATGTAGGTACGAGTATGTATCTGGACGTGTATCTGTTCTATTTTAGATAATATGGAACAAATAACTAATTCTTAGATTCAATGAACTCTGACTTACGTATTCAGACCACATGTAAACAGCTTAACGACGACTATAAACATAGCGCGATACAAAGACAACGCGACTCGGAAATAGCATAGTTTAAAATGCGAATGGCGGAATGAGATCTCGCAGTATTGTTGCTATTAAATTACTTGAAAGTTGACATCGGGGTAGCGAGAGATGGGAGTAATGGCTTCATGCGGCCGGCCGGCATAGGGCTAGCAAACGCACCAATATATACAAACATAAAGTAATATACAAACGTAAATTTGAGATAAGAAAATAAACAGTTTTCAAATCATTATAATTATAATCAAGCTTTTATTGAAATGCTCTAACAAGAGTTAAAGAAACTTGAAATAAAATTAAATAAAAAAAATAACGTCAAAGCTTTTTATGAGATTTTCTTCACCTTGACTCTTATTGACTCTACTTTATGCCAGTGGTCGACAGTAGGTACTACATTGCATTTTGAAAACTGTATTTATCTAATCGCTATGGCAGCCCTACCACGGGCGCGCAGTGCAGTGGCGCAGTGCGCCCGTTACGGCCGTCGCGATCGCGGTAAGCGCTTTGTGCGCGCCGGCAGTAAGCCCCAATAACGCACTGCACATCGCCCAATACAGCCATTTCTCTGTGCCGTTAATTTTATATAAATATTTACCCACTTCTACTTAAATAACTCTTCGAATAGGTATCATTTATTCACGAGCAAAAAGCTATAGAGATCTAAAATTTATTGTTGTAAATGGTATGTTGCTATTCCAAATATAACTAAGACGGAATCTCAGCTCACGTACAACCAACTTGTAACAAAAAGTAAACACATGCACAGCTTTCTTAGTCGTAACGAGTCCCTAAGTAAAAGTAGATTAGTAAGTCGATAAGGATTCGTTTCTTTTTGTCGCGGCGACAGCTGGCGCGCGGCCAACTCCCGCGCATCGCGAACACATCGCGCGCTGATTTATGCGACTCAGCAATAACCCTAAAAGATCATCGGTTTATCCGACACGACGCACCGGCGACATCCATCACTCCCGAGCCGTTCTCAGATTTTACGACTAAAATATTTTCGGACTGCGTTCAGCGTTATTTATTGCGATTTCTCATCGACCAACTGTTTATTAACGCAGAAATAAAGGTCGCAAAGACTCTGAGCGATGAATTCGTTAGCGGCGGTGATATACAATCGGTACGAACGTGATCCATTAGTCTTCTTGTCGACCCGAATTACTTGTACCGAAAATACTCCGGAAGGAATTCGAGTGTAAGTCGGGCGTTTTGATTCGAAAGAAGTCGATGAATCGGTCGATAAAGCGTACGAATGAAAGTTTTTCCAACGAGTGAGCCCGCACGCTGTGTCGGCGAGGAGGGACTGAGAGCTCCAATTGGAAAATTACCGAGGCTCATCGTTGCGAGTGACCTACTTCACTTCATTCCTATGAATAAAGATTTAATTCTATTATTGTAATGTTGGCGTGGGGACAGTGAGAATGAAACCACACAACGCTATATTCGAAGATTACAAATACTTTTTTTATAAGTACGAGTATGGTGAGCAATATAATAATATCTTTGAGGGTCACTACACAAGGTAGCAAGTAGTAGAGGTTTTCTTTTTGAGTTATAAATGTAATGGAGATAAGTTTGAAACTAGTAAGCTGCTGTAGTAAACTTAGGTTATTTTGTGTTAACGCATAAACTATTTAAAAATATTGTTTGAAACCTGCCAATGAAGCAATTACGATTCCGCCTAAGGTTGTAGCGCAACAATAAAGTGCAGTAAACGCACGCACGAGTCAATAAATCGCGGGCAAACTCCCGGTTTAGATAAACGAATCAGTCGCGGCGCCAGACCTCTAAACTGAGTTACGTCAGCGCACGGCTAGTGCGGGAATTAACTGTTGTTAAATATTCAGACGGACCGAAGACCCGGACGTAGATATGAACCTACATTCTGTTATGACATGCACAAATTGAAAAGATAACATCTGCATTTGTACCAAAGAATTGTACACAACACAATGTATCTTTTAAGTTGTATAGCTAATATTGGCTTCTAATGAATAGACGAGTTCACAGATGAGATTTGGGTATGTGTCGTACCATCCATCATACCTATGATTTAAACTCATTATAACTTATTGGAAGAAGAAGAATTACAGAACTACAAGAAACCAATCAAAATATTTTTATAAATAGCTGACATGCATTTTTATAGGTAGATGATTACGGCATGGCGACAGGTATAACATATAGGTCGGTCAGCATAGTCTCTGCATTAAACATATTTGATATTTGACGTGGACACTACAATTCCCGCTGCAAACAATGCACCGCGCGCCGACTCCGCAGAACCTAGAGTCTGTTGTGTTTATCCTGCGGCCCGACTGGGCTGGGCGGCCGGCCGGGGCGCGGACGTGCCCCGCGTGCCGATTCCCTCCCCAAAATGAAGACGCGTTATTTACCCGAGTGACCCCCATAAAAAGCAGCGCCAGGATTGTGCCTTGATCCTTGAATTTTAAACAACTCGCAAACGCCACTCTTTTACTGATTTCGGGCATCTAAGGAGAATGCCTAATGCGGGCCCGATGGATTTTTTCCATATGCTGATTCGAATACCTTTGAACCGCGCTGCAGGTGTGGAAACATCGCGCTGTCAAAGGTAATCGATTCTCACGGAATATGTGTTTGAATACGTAATTTGGATCGGAGGAATGGCTTAAGTGTAATTTTCCAATGAATCTGAAGGAACGTATAATCGTATTTTGTGGAAAGGAGAATTCTTGACTCATTTATTTTCTGAATAATGTTACACGTTTTAATTTGATTTGATTTTTTAGATACATTTTTAGTAGGTTTCTATTTATTGATAACATTTTACATTATTATAAGTGTTATAAGCGTCAAAAACATGTTCAGTCGTCTCCTTGCATTGGTTTGGAACGTGTTACAGTAATTTCAGTTACATAGATATTACTGATACCTACGGGTGATAGGATATCTTATACTTACGGAGGAACGGCATAACGCGCTTGCAACATTTTGATTTTGTCTATGTAAAATTCACACGTGTTAAACTTGTGTTCTTTTACGCATACAGGGCGACTTTGAAATCGTTGGCATCTTTTTAAAATATGGCTCTACTCATGATACATAGGTGCATTCCCCAAATATGAGACTGGTTAAGTATTGTGTTTTCCTTAGAACTATTATAGTTAAAAGAGTTCTGTGTGCCCACTCCACTGCGGCGATGTAGCGCACATCATCAGGCAGCCGCGCCTCATGAATCACGAGTGCCGCTTCTGTTTGACGCCGGCTCCGCTCCGGCAATGAAACCGTATTGCCGTCTTATTACATATCAATGAATAATCTCGGATACAGCGAATGTAGAGTTTGAGCAAAGTTGGAGCAAAGGCTAACTTTCAAATGAAACGTTACCCCGATTCAATATTGTACGTTTTATAAATGTTCCGAATGTTACTTGTAACCTACACGTTTGTATAAAAATTAAAATTCATAAAATTAAAATTCATAAAATTCATAAAATTCATTTATTTTTGCAAATAGGCTTTAAAAAAGCGCTTTTACACGTCCCAATATTAACCCTACCACTGCTTCGGGACAATAAATGGGCCAGTGCTGAGAAGAAGCAGCGCAAGAAACTCAGTCACTATTGTCAGCCTCCTTTTCAAGGTTTTACAGTCTTTAAAATATACAAATTATAGTCATAAGTATTAATGCGAGCTAGGTAGTTAAACATTCCAAACATTTTTATCCTTTATATAATCATCAACTTTATAGTAGCCCTTTTTCATTAAGGTGCTTTTGATATGTGCTTTAAATTTATGAATGGGCAATTCTACAACAGTTTGTGGTAATTTATTGAAAAGTTTAATACATTTCCCCATAAATGAATTACCAATCTTGTGCAGTCTGAAATTTGGAACGGCAAGTTTATTTTTGTTTCTTGTATTGAACTTGTGTAAATCACTCTTTCTAGTAAATTGCTCTATATTTTTGCGAACATATAAAAGGTTTTCATAAATGAACTGTGAAGCTACTGTCAGTATATTAATCTCCTTAAAGAATTCTCTCAAGGAAAATCGGGGTCCAAGGTTATAAATGGCCCGCACTGCTCTCTTCTGCAGAACGAACACAGTTTCAATGTCCGCAGCTGAGCCCCACAACAATATGCCGTATGACATTATACTATGAAAATAGCTAAAATAAACTAGCCTTGCCGTTTCAATGTCAGTTAATTGCCTTATCTTTCTCACTGCAAAAGCAGCTGAACTGAGCCTTGCTGACAAGGTTTCAATATGAGGACCCCACTGAAGTTTAGAGTCTAAAGTGATTCCCAAGAATGTTGTGGAACTTATGCTATTTAATGGTTCATTCTTCACCATCAATTGTGTGGGAACCTGCCTCACATTAGGTAAGGTAAATTTAATGCACTTAGTTTTGTTTGCATTTAACAATAAGTTGTTAACAGTAAACCAATGCAAAACCTGTGAGAGTGTGTCATTTATATCATCAAGGTTTACTTTACCTCTATCAACTTTGAAAATGAGAGATGTGTCATCAGCAAATAACACAATATCACATAGATCTTTTACAAAGTAGGGAAGGTCATTAATATAAATAAGAAATAGCAAAGGTCCCAATATCGATCCCTGTGGCACACCCATGGTAAGAGGTGCTCCAGAAGACTCAGTTCCATTAATACAAACTTTTTGCTTTCTGCCTGTGAGATACGAGTTCAACAGATCAAGTGCCTCATCCGAAACACCATAATGTCGCAATTTTTTTAGTAAGGTTTGGTGGTCTACACAATCAAACGCTTTTGAAAGGTCACAAAAAATACCAACAGCGTCTTTTTTACTCTCCCAAGCATCAAAGACGTGTTTCAGTAGTGCTACTCCAGCGTCAGTAGTACTTCTACCTTTGGTAAAACCAAATTGTTTATTGTGAAGTAATTTGTTGAAAATAAAATGAGAAAGAAGTTGATGAAATATAATTTTCTCAAAAATTTTGCTAAGTACTGGTAAAATAGAAATCGGCCGAAAATTAGAGGGGTCACATTTATCACCAGCCTTAAACAATGGGATTATTTTACTTAATTTCATTAAACTAGGAAAGCAACCTTGATCAATGCATGTGTTAAAAATGAATGCAAGGTGAGGAGCTATGGTGTCAATAATTGTCCCAATAATACTGACAGAGATTCCCCAAAGGTCCTCGGTTTTTTTCATATTCAATTCTCTGAAGGTTTTAATTACTGTATTACAATCTATATGCCTGAACTGGAGTAGCGTATAGCTATTAAACATAAGATAACATACATTGTAAGATTTGGATTCGCCAAAGCTGTTAGTTTCGTAATCGAATTAAAAATATTACCTACCTATAACATAACTAATGTACATAGATACTACCATTTAAATCAGCAACAACCCCACTCAAAATTCAGTTCATTTCAATAAAACTAGACGTGAAATTGGAGTTCATTCGCTAATAAAAACAAATGGGCAAATAAATCAATTCAAACGACTCCGTAATCAGAGCCGATGGCCCCATCTCGTAAAACAGCAATTAGCACTCGCACTCGAGCGCATACTCAATGTTAACTGCATAGGTTCCCGCCCTTTTATTATAATGAGAAGGGTGTTTTAAAAGTATCAAAAAGTTATGACATTGTAAATTCATTAAAAATATTGTATGTTTTCACCGCTTGCATATACGAGTACACTTTCAGAATGCATAAAGCAACTCAATTAAAAAATCATCTCAGTGCCATACAAGTACAATGAAGAAGGTTGATCGTTTGTAACCCATGTAAAAATGAAACTCATGAAGTAAATGCTACCCATAGGTACTCATTCATTTTATGACAGGCTTTTCACTTTTCCATTTTCACTATTCATAAGCTGTAGGTACTGAACGAGTACCGCTTCTTGCTGTTTCACTTACGTTGACATCAGTGAAGTTAGTCGTATTCATTAGCGCCGGTAAGTGCGTACATTAGTATAACTGAATAATTTAGGCTCAGTATACGTTAGTTTAGTTTAGGATACAACATATTTAATTTTACATGTTTTTGAAACATAAATTGAAACTTAAATATGAAATGTAATGCCATTCATATTTTATTTAGGGTCTGGCAGGACTTATACTCGTAGTATATGTATATTAAAATATGCACTGACCAAACTTAAATTTTCTTCTAAGTAGAATATTACTATTCACTTGATTTGGTTTTTTAAATTGCCTTTCAGCTGAGCTCTTGCTGAAAGACACTGTATATGGATAACATCGAGCAATGATCGTAGCTTTCTTTTGAACTTTGATTAAAATGTGCCTCACCCGAGTGTGGGTCTTATGGGTCGTTTTCACTGCGCCGGTGTCAAAACTCGCGCTCGTTTTATTTACGACCAACGTAAACTTAATTAAATAAAGCATAAGTTTCGAGCATAAGGCGGCTTACAATATTCTTTATGATTGTTTTAATTGCTGTTATTTCTAGAACGCTGAGATAAGATGCAAAAGTTAACGACTCGAGTTCAGTTTATTTTTGTACTCAAAGGTTCAGATGTGCAAATCGTATCTGGTACACAACCAATCGGTGGAGCTAAAGAATCCCTTAAGATTGACGTGTGATTTTAATAACAAACGCCTACGTTGACCACATATCACGTCTCTGCAGGACAGCTCCGTTCTTGACGAGGCGCGACAGATATTCAAAGCTGCGCGGCGCAAACTGTGATGCAAATGACGCGCGGTGGGCGGCGTGATTCACGCCGGCTTGACTGCCTAATTATAATACTCTTTAAAATTTTGTTAAGGCGTGATTGCTGCGGACGGTGTTAAGATTGGATTGCAATGAACTATATTTGGTAATATCAAGATATTAACACTCCAGAAGTATATAAATCATGATAATTTCAGGTTCCGTGCGACATTTATCTCATAAAACTTGCGCAAAAGGTTATACTATTTTTGCTACTACACTTTTACATTTCTTCGGAATGTCATGATTTATTAGTTTCAACTTCAAGGTTATGAAGCTATATTGAAAGATTTTATATTAAAGTAGAGCAAACCCAGACTACAATATTGAGTAAGATGATTTTTTTTTTTTTTTTATGTGATAGGAGGCAAACGAGCAAACGGATCACCTGATGGTAAGTGATTACCGTCGCCCATAGACACCCGCAGACCCAGGGGCGTTACAGGTGCGTTGCCGGCCTTTAAGGTAAAGATACGCTCTCCTCTTGAAAGCTTGCAGGTCGTATCCGTCCGGAAACACCGCAGACGACAGTCCATTCCACAGTTTGGTTGTACGGGGCAGAAAGTTTCTAGAGAAACGTACTGTTGTGGACTGCCAACCATCTAAGTGATGGGGGTGGAAGTGCTGTCGGGTAGATCGGTGGCGAAAAGTGGCGGCAGGAATAAGTCCGGATAATTCTTCGGAGCACTCCCCGTGATACATGCGATAGAATATGCACAGTGAGGATACATCTCTACGCAGCGCCAAGGGGTCAAGCCGATCCGAAATGTCCTGGCAGTCAACGATTCGAACGATCGATTCGAAGTCGAATATTTTTTAAATATAATTTGTATGGTTTGACGTTTTATAAAAAAAATGCATAACATTTGTCTTTTACACCCCTATAGCTTTAGAAAGTTTGGGCGTGGATGGCTCTGTGTAAAATGGCAATGCCAGATTTTGTATGGAAAGTGGCGTCTTTTTTTTTTCGCGCGGCCATCGACCAAACTTTGTTTTTTGATTACAAAATAGTGTAATAAACCAAACTTATTATGGCATGTATACCTCTAAACTCAGTCTGAACTGAGTTACGAGCATTAGAAGTTTGATGATTTTTATACTAGATTTGCTTTTTGTGCGCAAGTTTTGTAAGAAATTGCAACAAAATATTGCGCTATTTTTTTATTGCGCTGATTCTGCTCCATACTGATGTCTGGAGCCTTTAATGGATGATATTGTTTGTTTACACATACAATCTTACTATTTTGTTGCAATTTCTTACAAAACTTTGCGCGCAAAAAGCAAATCTAGTATGAAAATCATCAAACTTCTAATGCTCGTAACTCAGTTCAGACTGAGTTTAGAGGTATACATGCCATAGTAAGTTTGGTTTATTACACTATTTTGTAATCAAAAAACAAAGTTTGGTCGATGGCCGCGCGAAAAAAAAAGACGCCAATTTCCGGCATTGTCTTTTGTACAGATGTTTTATTTTATTTTTATCAATAAGTCCTACAAAAATTTTGAATCACTGCGACAGTACCATGCACCAGCAAGTGGGCGATTGTCAATGTTTGACAGCTATGACGGAACAATTGCGGCTGTCCGCGGCCGGCGTGATCGATGCCTGATATCCTGCTTCAAATAGCTCGTTTGAACGACTGGTTGTGTAGTTATACGCCGATGACACTATCATAGATAAATTATGTCACGCTGGATTAGTGCAGATCAGAGACAGCGAATGCATTAAATGAATCTAGCCATGCCATGCCATGCACGCAAGAGCATCTCGTTAATTATTATGAATTATCTAACAAGTTATGATTTTATTATATGTTTTATTTTATTTGTGAAGATGGTGACTTTGCAAACGATATGACGTGCTCTTCTAATCTAAGACATTCAATTCTAATTTATTTATAACTGAATGTCGGACTTCAGTTGAAATTTTTGGCTTTTTTCTTAGTTATTATTACTTATAGATAGACCGTTTCTTTACTTTAACTTCAAAACTGTTGATTAATATCCACCAGCCGTCTTCTAAAAAGACAAACCACCTCCCTGTCACCGGGCATCACACCGCAGCGCACCGTAAAGTTTTTACGACTGACCGCGTATCCGCGACGGAGACAGACTCCCTATTCTGTGAAACGATTGCGTATTATACCCGACTCCGTCTTCCTCTCTCACTTGGCACACTCCTGGCACGAATTGATTTGCGGAAGGATTTTGAAACCTATAAAGTTTTGCATCTGGGTGAATGTGAAAAACTAAGTTCTCTTTTCAATTTAAAATCTCAACACATTTTGATAAAAAAACAATCCTCGGTCATCTCATCAATGGTTTAACTAAGTTACCTATTTCAATTGTGGAATGCACTGGTGGAAGATCCTTCCACTTTTCAATTATGTTTAACTTTTTATAGATCGCTATGGATTTGATAGTCTATTTTGTTTTTTATCAACTTTTGGGACCAAAAACAATACAAATGCATCAGGCCATAAATCAATCACCGCTATCCTCCTTGCGAAGGGCACTTCTTGTGCGCCTGTTCAAATATTTTGGAAGATGGGTATAAAAAGTTTTACCGAATTTGGAGTTACGACTGGAATTTACAAAATTTGATTTTAGTAAAAAGTCTTTGAATGGCTCAATTAGTTATTCAAGGTCAATAAATGACGTTAAAACGTTTAACCTTTTAAAGTTGTGGCTATTGTGGTCTGTCCATAAACAAATACAGTAGATTTATCAAAATGGCACCGTGAAACCTGCGGGTGCCCAGGCGTACTTATGTATTTCTACGTTATTAATTTAAAAAATGATTTCAATATCAAGACGACAAAGTTTTACCTATGTTATAGCTAACCGTTGAAAATGTACAAGAAGACAGTCAGCCGTTAGTCTACCGAGAAATTATTGCTCAGAGCGCGAAGTCAACCTTCTGCGTGTATTATCCCACCGAGCGAGTTGCTCGCGCGCGTGCGGCCGGCCGCGTAATCCTCGCCGAATGCTCCCGCTGACGGCGTAATGTTGCACTCTCACGCGCCATGATATGAATAACGCGTAATAAGATATGCCAGGCTTTGGAGACGGCAGTAAATTGCTTTAGAACTGAATAAAATTACCACCTGATTCTCACTAACCATTAACGTCCTATTTATGTTGAAATACAAGCTTCTGGAAACGCTTGAGTCGATTTCTGTCTGACAGATTATTTCTATGACATTCGCTTGCACGATTCAATAAAAGCTATTATAAATCATCTTTATATTATACTTTGTTACCTCCACATTGTATGGTAGAGCGCTTTAAAATATTAATTATCGAATTTTATCACTAGCAATGTTGATCGTGTGTGGATTGTTAATAACTTTATCCAAATTTTCAGATTCATTGCAATCACCGTAACTGCACAACTGCTCCTTTACAATGAATGTCATCGTGTCGTGCCTATGCCAGTGCAGAAGCGAGCACGTGTCGGTGTCCGGCGAAGTGTCAGAGATCACAAAGCCAGGTGAGCGCCGAGACGGCGTTAAAACAATTACCGCGCGCCGCATTTGCTCTCGTTCCCCCGAAAGGGCTGCTACACACCGGTGTAACTTAATACATCAAGAATACTCAATTAACAGAGGTGCCAAGCGAAACGTTATTTAATTGAAAATATTTTGACGGCGCTAAAACACGCGTGAGGTGAACGTTACCAATAAGATTACTCCATTTAAGAATAGGTTCATTTACAAAAAAAAATTTTTTCTTCTTCAGACTTGGATGAACTACACAATGTTTACTATGAAATACACAGAATAAGTAAAAAAAAATAGTTCATAGGAGGTACAAGCATGACAAAACGGGGAATTGGAAGGGAGCTGTCTGTCAGTGTGTCAGATCACAGGTAGGTGAGTGCGAGGCGTCGCGACCGCGCGCGCCGGTAACGCAATTATCGCGCTGTGTCCACACTTGCTTTTTCTGCTTAGGGCTAATGCATACCGGTCGAGTTGCACTTTTTCTTAGCTATCACTACAACTGTTACAAGTAACACACGCCAAAAATAGTCTTACTTTAATAGGCACACATTACACTTATTCGAATTTAATAATTAATTGAAAATGAAAAGCGAATTACTTCCTAAATAAAAATAAAGCATCAAAGATAGCGCGTTTTTTAGGGGATATTCAGACGACAGTTTATTAGACTAAGTGCGTATACATTTTTGTTGAAAATTACAATGACATAAAAATAACATACCACTACTTGACGTGTTGTCATCTGTACTACTTAAAGGTCTAACCTTTATTAGCAAAGAGTAGCAGCCCTATGCACATCGTTAAACGCATTACCTCTCGACAGACTGGCGTAGCGGCGCGACATCCGCTGGACAGCCAATCAAAGTCTCTAGGGCCCAAAAAGTATCGTCCAGGATCGCTCGTGCCCGCGTTTGAGTGTTTCAAGAGTCGCAATCAAAATGAGATTCACAGATCTTTTTTTATTGAATTAAAACCTTTAAAAGCATATTTTATCAAGACTTCTCATATAAAAAATCAAAAACTGTCAAATTCAGGCTTCATAGAATCAATTAGATTGAAGTAAATAGAGCTTGATATGGTAAAATGATACCAAGTTTGTACAAATTACAGTCTTGAAGATATTTGCAGATAAAAATTGGGAGAGAAAACAATTGGAAAGCGTCGAAAATCTTAGCTACATAGAGTTCAGTCAACTTCTAACCCTGAAAACCCAATTAATTAACTTTTAAACCAGAAAAGTTGATTTAGCAAAAAAGCTCTCTTTTTCATAAAATAATGAAAGTTGCCCATCATGATATTACGTTCTAATTTGTAAAACAGTTGGCTCTATCCCTATTCCTGGCTGTTTCAGAGAGTGAGGTAGAGTATAAAAAAAAGTAGAAACGAAGAAAAGGGTAACATTATGAACTGTATGTTTCCGTGCTAACTATTGCCACTATGAGCTCGCCCATCCAACTAGCTCTCACAGACGAGTCACAAAGAAGAGGTCCGAGGAGGTTGATTAAGACGCGGTGCGTTATTACCGCGAACAAAGCGAACCACCAGCCATGCGCCGGCAAGGCAGAGGCGCGCAAGGAAATGTACGTTGGAAATGTGCATTGTACGATACAAGATACATCGCTAATGTATCAGAGCAGCGATGCCGTACCGTAATTAGTTAATCCTAAAAATAGATAGGTTTAGGCAGTATTAACCTAATCAATTTTCAACTATCGTTTTCCTGACCTGCATTGTAGTTGGAAAAGAGGTAGGTATGAGTAAAAAGATTATTCAAAATCTTCATTAACAGCATGAAAGAATAAGAAAAATATCTACCATGATCCAGCGACATGATTCAAAAGTAAGATTCCACAAACACGTTCAGCTCAAATGTAGTAGCAGAAGCTTGCAAGTCATTAGTGTCGCGACTTTTCTTCTCGCGCCTTATCAAGGCACGTCCAAGATGCAGCCGTCAGCTCCCAACTTGCGCCGCAGGTGTCGCGGCGCGATAGCACCGTCGCACCTCACTCGTAATCCTCACTCTAATGGCGGTGTAATTCCACACTTCATTACTCGAGCCCCTCCCACGGATATTAAAAGTAATAGTGCGGAAATATGACCCGCCTGATGCGAGAATTACAGGCCGCCAAGCTCTGTGGAAACGATTTAAAGTTGTTCTTTTTGAGGGGTATCAATTGGTTTGCATGGGCATTCCCCATATTAAGGTTGAAAACTGGAATATCCGCATATAACACATAATATGTATTACATGCATTTCCTATATTCCATTAGATAGGGCTTTGATCTTTTGAAATTGTACAGCATGTGAAAAAACCATAGCACTTGCTCGGAGCTGTTTTGGCACGCACGAGTGAAGCTGAAATAGGTCGTGCGAATGCGATGAGGAATATTTTAGAAACCTCTTTTAAGTTGTTGAGAAAATAAGACAGGTCGGTAAAGCAAATGCGCTAGGTATTTAAGATTAATGAAGATTCTTTAAAGACCAGTTAATTATTAGTTCATCATTGTTAAATAACAACAATAGTTTTTACTCATTCGTTTGCAATTCCTCAGTAAACACTAGGTATCCATCGAGCGCGGCGTGAGTCACGGAGGAACAATGTGTGTGTTGCGCGCTCACGCACCCCCGCACGGTGGAATGCGGAGTGCACCAGTTATTGGCACTGAGCTATTGTGCGCTGGATATCCGCCGCCTCCGCTCATCCTGATCATCCAAAGACGAGAGATTGCGCTATTGATCAATATCTTCATCTTCTTTCAATATCCATTTTCATGAAATATAATTTACTAAGATCAATAGGTTCACCATTTATTTCATAACTCGGTGCTTTAAATGTTGCTTCTGATATGATTTTTTTTACATTATTAGGAATCTACAAGTTGTAAGAATCTTAATATTATAAATGCGAAAGTAACTCTGTCTCTCTTTCACGCCTAAACCACTGAACCGATTTTGATGAAATTTGGCATAGAGGTAGTTTGAGTCCTGGGAAAGGACATCGAATAGTTTTTATCCCGGTTTTTGAAACGACGCGCGCGATAAAGTTTTTCTGTGACAGACCAAATTCCACGCGGGCAAAGCCGCGGGCGGAAAGCTAGTGAATAAAATGGCAGGACCAAATTTTTGAATTCCTATAAAACATAGTACTAGAATATTTTTGCCCATCTCTACAGAGCGAGCTGGTTGATCTAATTGAGTGCAGCAACTCCTACATCACCTGCGATTGCGATCGCGCCGGATTGACCCACGTCCATTGCGGGGGCGACGACCGCGGCGTCGCGCATTCTACATCCCTGTGATAGATTCCTCTAAGAGCTATAAAGTAGAGTCCATGATGGCAGAGCAACCGACGCGACGGTGGTGGCTAATTTGCAGTTTTGTGAAGACTTGACGTTACAAATTAAAAAATTAAAACTGTTCAAGAAATAAATTAGTAGGAAAATATTTGCAAGAGATAAAATCTCTCTGACTCGCAACAACAATAAAGATCGCAATTTATTTTTTATATTTATGTCACGAAACACTTTAAATTCTTCGGACAGTAAATATCGTAGACAGAACATAAAATGCGCAGACTTATTGCCTATTGTATAAAATTCTAGGGAAGGTGATATACGGGTGTTCAAAGGTGTACCTTAATTTTTACTTATAACTTCGTTGGTTGGCGAAACGTTAATGAGCCATAAAGTTTTATTTCAAAGGAGACATAAATTGGATTTTAGGTATTTTCTAGAAACTATTTCTGATCGTAAACTTGTGGGTTCGTCGGAGAATGTTCGAGTAATTACCGAGGTGCATCGCGATGTTAAAAGCTTTCTTGCTTCATTAGTAAGATGTTTATTAAATTGTTCATTCCAGAGTTCAAGACCTTAGAGGTACAAGTTAGACGAAATCAGTTTATTATGTTGATGCTCCTAGATATACTTTTGAACACAGAAGATTCTAAATTTTTCAGATAAATATTTCCAATTTAATGCATTATAATAGATTCTTTTCACTGGGAAAAGTTTCATACCTATTATTTATGCCGTACCTAGATTAAAAACTAAGTTTTTTAAAGCTTTACTAATACTAATAATAATTCAAGCTTTTGTTTTACTTCAGGTATTTATTGTTTGTGTTTATTAACGGTTAATAGGTGTAATGTATCGTTATGTTTGAAATGGAATATTTGAAAATAGCATCTGAAAACTATCATCATTAACATTTTAATCGAATCATTTAAATTCCTTCACATTATCGTGGACTACTTACTAATGCATGAGGAGGAGTGCATAATCTCTCTCAGTGACCTTAATTTCCTCTCTCTAATGAGATACATCCTATTTTAAGAACACTTTACTGCAATGCCATGCATAGTACTCCGAATACTGAGCGCCCAATTATGTTTTAAAATCAAATATAACATTAAAGTTTCTCTATTTTTTTGTTAATTTATACAATGTAAATAGTTCAATATTATATCATTAACAGCAGCTGCAATAACGTTTTAAGACAATAATAGTGTTGCAATTGTCTGGGGCACAATTTTCCGTGAACCAATTTTGTAAATTGGGCTCTATCTTTTTTATCTATCATTAAAATCTCATTGGGTCTCAATTACGCAACATGAAAGTGAGAAATAGGTGTCCATTAATGGTGGGCTCCGATCGCTGATTGCCTGCGATCATCCCTAAAGGTGGGCGAGAGAGCGTTAAAGAATAAAAGTAAAATGTTTTTTTCTGAACATTAGCATTATTGTCGCGTGATGTTCCTTGAATAATAACTTATAATCACTTTCTTTATTAAAAAGAACATTTGTGACGTATTTTTTATAACATTTAGAAGAAAACTAAATTGGCTTACATTTAAAATTGTTCGTATTTTTTTTGTTTTTTTTTTCAGAAGTCATTTCAAATTCAGGACAATGAAGATATTTTTCTAAAATTAGGCGCACCTGCTGCCACAGAGACACTTCCAAATGACAACCCTTGTGCGTGCACGCGCGGGCGGGCGCGATCAAACGCGGCTTAGGGCGGGCGCACGCGAGCGTCGTTAGTGGACGTTACCGCACTTTGCAGCGCCACATTAGGAAGGCTTAGCTATTGTATAAAACCACCCATGTTGAAAATAACTTATCTTTTGCCTTGTCGTTTGTGTAGTAGTGTTTCTTTAATATTTTGTGCTTATGATCTGTTAGCATTTAGGAGAAATACATATGTACGAATGTACGTGTACCTACATAAAATCAAAACTTAACATTGTTAGTGTCACCAACAAAAATATGTTGCAATTTATCTCTGTGATGACCTAAATTGATCTCCTCTCACTTCCATCTATCGCGAAAAAATGATGTTATCCTTATTTCGCGGGAACTTGTACATCACAGCGTGACGCGGACGTGCGAAATGTACGAATTGTCGTGAAATGTGAAGCAAAGTCACACAGTTGCAATACAAAAGCCTATCCATCGTTGCAATATTACAGTAAATACAGCCTCTAAAGGCTGTATTCACTATAATATTGTTTAAAAGTTACAGAAAATTAGAAACGTAAAACCCTATCTATGTATCTTATTGTACCTACTGTTTTGCTTAGATGAATATTGAGAAAAGAAGATTTATAAAAACACGTTCTTAAAGATTTATCGATTTTATTTCGAAATAAAGGAGTATTTAATATTCATATTAATTATTATCAATGTTAATAACATGGAGCGTTTCTCACGATTATTTTATTCGCACTCAATAAAAGGCGTGTACTTGTTATGAACTAAATGGTTCTTTGTTAATTCACGCTTTGATTAATGATTTGTTTTAGCAATAGCATGTGGCAACGCATTTATTTCTCACGCTACACCACATTATTTTATTTCTTCTTCTTAGTAATATTTTTTGTATGAATGAATCACATTGATTAATTGTGTGTTGCTGAAAATCTAATTTAATACTAGGATTGTCAAGCTTTATTTATAATCAAATCGAGTACAATAAAGTTTAATAATGTATCTAAGTATAATAAAAAACAGACACAACGAGATGATTGTGTTATTTCGCTTGTTACGAATTTTATTTTGGACTGTACAGCTGTCGTCTTTTAATTAATGAACAATTATCTAGCACAGGCATTTTACACAATACGCACAACACTATTGATTGGTAAATGTGCTGCATTTGGCCTTACTAGTAAGCTCACTGTATTGCTTATGCAAGCTCAACAACCCTGCGTTCCCATTACTTTCAAACGTACTCGTTTAAAACTCCGGAGTAAAAATACCCTCTCATCAACATAAAAGTAATTAGGGAACACCCGTAACTAGCAGTTAGGTCGAGCAGACGCGCGCACTCGCGTGGGCGCTGTGCTGTGCAGACGTGCGGATCTAATAACTTTATATTGCTTGGCGTAAGCAAAAGTAATATCATGAATGCAAAGCGTTTGTTTCCCCTACATAAGCAGCTGCAGATGCAAGTTAGTTCCACAACAAGATCTAATTTAGCATTTTATGAAACAACTAGCGGCCGCCCGCGACTTCGTACGCGTGGATCCCGTTTTACCCCCTTCATCTATCTTACGCGGTTTAGATTTTTTCATAAAAATGGTTTTTCCGCTAACTCCCGTTCCCGTGGGAATTTTGCAATATCCTGTTGTAACTAAGCTTTAAGTTTACTAAAGTACCTGCATGCCAAATTTCAAGCGTCTAACTTAAGCGGTTTAGATTTTTCATACAAAAGGATTTTCTCGCTAATTCCCGCACCCGTGGGAATTTCGGGAATTCATTTCTTAGTGCACCTCTACGGTACCTAAGCTACGTCCCTTCCAAATTTCAAGTGCCTACGTTTAGCCGTTTAGGCTGTGCGTTGATATGTCAGTCAGTCAGTTTCTCCTTTTATACAGGGTGTTTCTTGTAAGGTGTCAAGCCGAAGGCAGGTGATAGGTGAGGACTAGACCTATCGATTTCACCCCCATGTATGTTCTACGATTTTTCATAGTTTAGAAGTTATCGTTAATTTTGTGATTTTTTCAAATTGTATGACCCACTAGGCTTTAATTTTTTTTATCTTTTTTTTGGGTCGACTTTTCTCAGATTTCTTTTTTTTGACAGATTCCCTATTAATTGCAGATTTTAAAAAAAAATAATCAACTTCCTATCTTTGATGCAAGATACAAAATTTTTGCTAGAAACATAAAAAATATGCTATTAGCGGAACATTCTAAAATTTTCAACTTAAAAGTTAAAAAAAAAAATTCTGTTCAGTTATTGTCTCTAAATGTGTTCTACATAACGTAAACTTAAGGGATTGCAAACATTACTTAGTCCTAAGAAAGTCAAAAACATGTAACGGAATCTCCGACTTACCACTTTAGTGGAGCGATTACAGAAAATAATGGCCTATTAAGTACATGTTTTCTTGTGTTATTATGAAAGTTCAGAAAACTGCGCAGTTTTTAAAATTATTTTGGACCTATGGAAGTTCTTTTTTTTTTCAAACTTTTAAGTTGAAAATTTTAGAATGTTCCGCTAAAAGCATATTTTTTATGTTTCTAGCAAAAATTTTGTATCTTGCATCAAAAATAGGAAGTTGATTTTTTTTTTCAAAAATCTGCAATTAATAGGGAATCTGTCAAAAAAAAGAAATTTGAGAAAAATCGACCCAAAAAAAGATAAAAAAATTTAAAGCCTACTAGATCATACAATTTGAAAAAATCACAAAATTAACGATAACTTCTAAACTATGAAAAATCGTAAAACATACATGGGGGTGAAATCGATAGGTAGGTCTAGTCCTCACCTATCACCTGCCTTCGGCTTGACACCTTACAAGAAACACCCTGTATATTTAGATTCTATAATTATATAACCCTAATAACATTTAACCTAATGGTTACCTTTACATCGATAAATAGCCCTGCAATTATGGTATTGATAGTCATGGGTAAAATAGGCACACTGTTAATTTAAAGAAATCGGCTTGACTGATTGACAATATAGACGAGCACACAACAAAAAATGTTTTGATGTGTTATTTTCCCAAACTCTCTCTATCTCTCGAAAACGATGTATTTAATTACCTATAATGACCTAGGAACGTGAGCAAAACCGCAGGCATAACCTGGTTCCCTGAGCAGATATTACATAAGTGCAGTACAGGCCATTCGCGCACGCCAGCTATTCGAGATATGTGATATTGCGTCGGCTGCACCTATGAGCGCTGTGTTTCATCCATTCTGCCTGCCTTCGCTTATGGAAAATAAACTGTAATCGCTTCTCTTTTTTTTTATAAATTAAGATGGTAGTAGAAACTGCGAAAATAGATACGATAGTACCTAAGTAATTTTTAAACATTGTATTTGAAACCAAGCAGAATTTAAATAAAACAAAAAAGGAATTTTCCACTGAAAATACTGAATTACAATACTGAAATATACATAGATAGAGCGCTTCATTCTTACGAAATCATTTGGATCTTAACATCAAACATGAACAAATGAAAACGTTTAAATTGAGTATCAAATTACTGGGATCATGTATTAGGGCGGACGCTATAAACAAACGGAAGATCCGGACGCAGGTAGCCGGACGCTGGACCGCGCTTAATTGCGCGTAAAACGCTCGCACGCAACCGTCGCCGCGTCGCCCGCCGCGGTCGAGCTGATATTTTAGCAGTTTTATTGACTCCGGGTTGGGTAATTTATTAATCAAGCTCGGCCAGTACATGTTATTGGAAGAGGCGCAGTGCAGTACATACTAGGACGATAGGCGGAAATTTAATCTTTTCGAGGTTTCGCAACGCTCTAGCCCCGCACATGCTAGTCCATCTGTGTAATTTAAGCTTCTCTATTTATGCCGAAGCTGCGGAGTTAGGAAAACTGGTTTCAGAGCCAGAAATTATTATGTGCAATACCCCATACTTAACAATATTTTATCTCAGGCTCGAGGTCAAATCTGCTTTCTCAAAGGAAAGTCTCTTTTTAATACACTGATGATTGTAAAGTTAGTTTTACCCGTTTGTCTGAAAAACAATGATGGCCCAGAGCTAAACGTGACTCGGGGAGGTTCGCGCGAGCTTCATTCAAAGCAGCCAATTCGGATTCATCTTGAATAAGAGCGCTATTTACTAACAAATTAAAATTTAAATAAATACGCGTGTAAAAGGATACGCAGAACAGGAAGTGTATTAAAAACATTTGAATCATGTTAAGTACATTTTGAGTGGTAAATATTGTGGCTATTTGTGTAAACGTGGCATTGAAACTTAGATATTATGTGGGACCATTTAAAAATCAAATTACTGTAGCAGAACAATCACAGAGCCTCGGAGGTGACCACGCCCGGGGCGGCCTCAGCAAGAACCCTTATTACGAGCTCTTTGAAATTGCGCAGGCGACAGCTTTGTGGCCGTGTGTCGGTGAACGCGCCCGTGACGTCATTGCTGTATAAAACAATACAGCGTTAATCGGGGAATATTACACAAGAGAATTTCTGTTTTATTGTTTCTGTTGTCGCTGTAAGGTATTTAAAATCAAAGCTTTCAGATAAAATTAAAATTTCTTTTTGACTAGCGTGATCGTAAATTATTATTACTCACAAAATGGCTATTTAAATAGCAATATTCCACCTTCGTCTTTAACAAACAATAATTTGATTGCAATATTCAATTTTTATCGTAATGGAACTGGGCCAATCATATTAACCTTGGAAGTTAGTACGAGTATGTAGTTCTACAGTTTTTATTGAAAAGAGCCACCGCTGAGCTTAGCGATAAAAGTTTTAAAGAAAATAAAGCTGTGGATAAACTTCTGAAGAATTTTCTTGGTCCTGTTTCTTTTTCACGAAAATGTTTAAAATAGCTAATTCTGTCCCAGTGGATATCAGCCCTTACAGCTACAATAGCTAGTGTTTGAAGAGCCGCGCTAACTGCGAGCACCAACACGCCGCCATTAAAACTTCCCTGTGCCTAACTTACTCATTCCACCGGTCCTTTTGTCCGCAACTGGGGCGTACCTTACACACAACGAATTTGATCAAGTTTTCTAGAAACTTCCCCGGAGTTATAGTAATCGTAAGTCAATTGCGAAATGGACGAGCCTCAATTACATTTTTCCATAAGTATCGACGAGTACGGGTGCGCTATTAAAAGTAAACCTGCTCAGAAACACGATTAGGTATATAGGTACAACAAAAGTTAATCTTTTAAAGAGGATCTCATAACACTTTAAAAGTACGAGTATCTGAGACTAGAATATAGTATACTAGCTGTGCCCGCGACTTCGTCCGCGTGGACTAATGACATTGGGTAGGCACTTTTAATAATTTAGTCTAATTATTTTACAGAGGCCTATGTTCAGCAGTGGACGTCCTATGGCTGAAATGATGATGATGATGATGAAGATTTTACAAATAGCTTTTGCCCGCGACTTCGTCCGTGTAGAAGTCGAAAAAGTTCTCATAGGATTTTTAAATGGTTTTTAACGTTATTATCTAAATGTTTGAATACTATTTGATCGTTTAAACACAGTGAATGATTCAATAACATAAAATTTTAATGATACTTTTCACGGCTTCGCTCTCATGAATGTTAACGACCGTCAAAAGCACGTCGATAGATGGCGGTCACTAATTTAGACTTTGATTTGCTCGTTTAAACACAGTGAATTATTCAATTACATAAAATATCTATAATGACTAAATTTTAAATATTATGAACAGTTCTATAAATGTAATATTTAGTTCCTAATTAGGACTAATGATACGTTTCACGGCTTCGCTCTCATGAATGTTTACGACCGTCAAAAGCACGTCGATAGATGGCGTTTTTAAGGATATTTCTCACCTCTTAACTATTTATTGAAATTTAGTTTGTCACATATCGTCATAAATTGTAGCCTATATATTAGCCTGGGTTATAAATAATAATACTGTAAAGTTTCAACAAAATCCGTTTATTAGTTTTTGCGTGAAAGAGGAACAAACATCCAGACATCCAGACAAAAAGGTTACAGTGAGCCAACCATAAAAGATAGACATATGCTGTAGCGGACTTTTTTGTAGAACTTTTAAAGGGGAAAATCCTATCATACATAATTTATGCGAAACTTTAACCGTTTACGCAGCGTCAGCTCTCAAAAGGAAAAAAATCACTGATTTGAAACATTCTTCATTGGTGCTCCGCTCCTAGTGGTCTTAGCGTGATGATATATAGCCTAAAGCCTTCAGGGATTAACGGACTATCCAACACAAAAAGAATTTTTCAAATTGGTCCAGTAGTTCCTGAGATTAGCGCGTTCAACCAAATAAACAAACTGTGATTAATAAATTGCGCCACTACAAACCGTACCAACAGATGGCGCTGTTACGATCTTACTATGGCAAACTCCACCGCGCATACAATCCTGCATCGCGGTGACGAAGTTTTTTACCCTGCCCAGTATATATAGACAAACCAAGATTGTGTAAATTAAATGCTCTAACTCCTTATGGTGGTTGAGCGTCATGTTCCACAACTTCAGCTTTATAATATTAGTATAGATGAGAAGGTGTTTTCTAAGCCAGGTACTTAAGTAGCGTTCGTCTGCCATTACGGACTATTTATGCTCTGTTTTCACTATTACTACAAGTACTATTACTAGGTAAAGTAGGTACGATGGTCTAAAATAAGCGCTTATCGTTCGTAAAAACTCGTAACTCTTTGATTGTAGTAGGGCTACAATTATTGCGAAGATTCGTGAATGAATACTTAGTTGAAAGAAACATTAAACATTACTATGTTCTGATTCTTGTGCATCTGACGCATGTCAATGCGTCGTGATAATTTTGATGTTCGTCCATCTTAAAGATTGATAATACAATAAAATCGACTACTAAGCCAACGATACAACGTGTGATTGACCACCACAACATGACATATACATAGACTAATTGAGATATTATTTATTATTTTGCAAATAAAAATATGCCTTTAAATAAATACATTCCATTCTATGTTGGACAGAATTTAGATGAGATAAATGCAGGTAACTGTCCGAAGTCTATCATCAGTCAGTAATTTACTCAAAATTACTTAACTACTGTTATTTATGACCTGTGTCAGTTGAAGTTTATGTTAAACTAACACAATTTATCAAGTGTTGTTTACCAATTTATCATAATATCAATTATTTCTATTTTAGTGAAAGGGTGTCGCTGGGTAATGGCAGGCCAGCGGCTTGGTGGCCCTAATTACCGGGTAATTATTGAGCGGAGGTGTCGCCGGTTCATTCCCAGCCGCGACAGACGCTTTGAACGCCTCGCTTTAATTACCGCCAGCATTTGTATTGAAATTATGGGTGTGGGCTTCTGAGAAAGTGTTGGGGTTACGGGTAATTGCTATTTCCTACAAAATTGTTATTTAGACATAGTTCGTTCGTTCGTTCGTTTCAGCCAAATGACGTCCACTGCTGGACAAAGGCCTCCCCCAAGGTTTTCCACAATGAACGGTCCTGCGCTGCCCGCATCCAGGCTCTTCCCGCTTAGACATAGTGTTTTGTTGATAATTTCTAACCCTATTTATGAATACTATTATTAATTCAAGTCTTTTCAGTACCTAAACGAAATCAAAAAAGTAATGAAAGGTTGTCTATTTATTATACCTTGGTCACCAATTGTAGAAAGCTGCATGTGGGATATCTATGTACCTATCATACATAAAATCTGAATACATTAGAGTCCATATTTGTCTGTCTGAATTAAACTAATTAGGCTTCAAGAACCCTACTTGTATTTATTTTTCAGCAGATACTACTCTAATCTTGAGTTTTCATTTTACTTAACTAAAGTGCAATGTACCTATTTAAAAATACGAGTAATTTCGTCGCAAAGGGGTGTAAAGGTACTTTTTTGTGTTTATCTAAAAACGAAAACTTTATTCAAAGGTAGCTTTCTCGCATAACAAAGTAGGGAATCCTAAGTGGAGGGACGTGAAGGTAATCAATGTAGCCGGGCGGTAACGCGAGCCATCAGTAAGTGTCCCGGGACACGGGACGCGGGCCCCGGGGGATAGTGATGCGTCATGTAACTATGTCATTTGTGATGGGCTTATATTGGGTTAGCCATATTTGATTACCCACTTATTCCATGAAGCACAACTAAATAAATTATGTCAAGTCGGATGGAGCCAAATAAAATAGCCGAATAAGTAATTTATGGTCAAGACAAAACCTAATATTTTTGTTATAAAGATAGAACGACTTGGTTATAAAGATAGAAAGTGGCACTAGCACTATGGCTAAGTTGCACCACCTAATTTTAACTGTAACGTTTTTGACGTTTGATAAAGTTAAAGTAAGATGGTGAACCCAGCCTAATACTTAATATTAGTGATGGGCCGACTATGGTCTTTGCCGACTAACCGACTAGCCGACTAATCGGTTTTCAAATTGCCGATTAGTCGGCCGACTAATCGGCAATGCCGATCATTCTAATACCTACTTGTCCGAAGAATAATATAATAGATAAATATAATTTCTTGAGAAATGAGATTTCTTTATAATATGAGAAAAAATAAAAAGCAACATTACAATCACCTAACAGTACCTAAGGTAGATGTCATATTTTTTGACGGCGGAGGGGTCAGAGGAGGTGACAATATGATCGCCTCCTGCTGGGCTGGATGAAACCACTTTTTACTGTATTTTTGCAGTCAAAAGTGGTTTAGATAAACGCCCTTGGTCTACCTCATAAATTATCTTGGTGATTATAAGTTTATTTCATTTAATATTTAATTTTGTAATGCGCCGATTATAATCGGCATATTTTGCCGAATAGTCGTCACTAGTCGGTCGACTACAAATGATGCCGAATAGTCGGCTTTCCCGACTAGTCGGCGACTAGTCGGCCCATCTCTACTTAATATCTACTCGTAATTTAATTTTCAAAATATGTATACTCCTTGGTCACGTTTATGTTATTCCTAGGGAACAAGAATAGCATAAACCAGATTACACGATAATTTGACGACTCCTGTCACATCTCTACCGAGACATGTCCTGGCTGTAATTCGTGCCCATGGGACCGCCCGCGCCTGGCCGCTAGCGCTGTCGGCCGACTTCATAAGTGCGATTGGTTTGCGAACTGCGGCAAGACAACGGCTAATGGCTAATAAGCGGGCCAAGTGCTGTGCGGTCAGCAACTTTGCACAGTGCGATTGCAAAGTTGCGAGAATTGAAGATCTAGAAATGGAACAGAGTTTTGTTCAGAGTAAATGATCAATTTTGGATGATAGAAGGGTGAATAAAACGTTGACCAAGGCATTCAAATAGCGCAGAGAGAAAGAGAAAAAGAGAGCAGGGCTTGTTTTTAAGTATCTTTCTCCGCTGGTTTACATGAAATATAACCTAATATTATTGTGAAATGAAATTAAGTAATTTAAGTTAAGTATGCGTTTTAGCAAACATTGTATGTAATTAATACAGTAAATTGTACTTTTAAAGTCACTTAAAACCAATACATATCTGACAGCCCTGCGTCCCGATCACTGTGCGGAATACGACACTCGACGCGTATTTTTTACACCCTCATGCAGATTCCAACTTAAGATCCTGGATTCAATTCACGGATTTAGTGAATCCGATTTGTATTTACATTTATTTTACCATATTGAAAACTTTTAGATTATAGGATAAATCATTTCACATTATATATGAGTACCAAAGTTGGTGTAAAATCCATGTAAGTTACTGTTAAAACGATTAATACAGACAATAATTTGACACTTACAACACAATTCAATTAACGAACTGATCTAAGAAGATACAAAAATCGATAAACTGGTAAACACTCACAGCATCATCTTCTCGCATGCAATATTTTATATGAATGTACCTGGAACGAAAAACCAAGTTAAAGTGATGTACATTCTCTGAAAGCAATTTAAAATTATTAATTTCCTAACGACACTGAAAAAGCAAACGTTCGTAAGGGGTCGACCATTCGCTGACAAAAAGCAGTGTAATAGAAACATTTAATCCTTTGAGATCCGGCGTACTTTGTCGCGGACCCTAATTGCACAGGCAAAAACTACCCCGTCTAGATTAAAATGTGCATCTGGACCAGCTCGCCATTCCAATAACGACTTTAATTGTACTGCGGCAGAATCCAATTTTCCGTTATAGTTTATTTAACAGAGATGGCTTCTTAATGTGACGCTCCTAGGAGCAATTAAAACCGAGGTCATATTCTGTAACGATCTCAGAAAAACTAAAAGAATAAAAGACAGTACTTTTTAATCGGTAACAAAGGATATTGCTAGAAGGCTGGCGGTATGCATAAATAACGCAAATGATTTTATTGTCGGTGGCTGAAAAGTTGATGTCATAAAGTTTAATGGTCGTTGAAATGTATTCCGCGTTGGAGGGAGGGTCGTAAAGTGACGTCACTAGGGGAGGGCTCAGAGGAAAAGACACGGGTAGAGATAACGCCGCTTGTCTAGGGCCGATTCCGGTTTGATGCGAGATAGCGAATTTATTGCTGGTTCCTTTACGTATTGCTTCCGTTATTCAAATTGATAGATGTCGTAGTATGCTTCGCGGAGCAGCGCCGGAGTATGTCGAACACGCCACCTTTTTGTCTTGAGCCGCGGCTTATCTACCTTTTTCTAACATTTTGTTTTGCGAGAATTCAGTTTGAATTTAATAAGAAGTTCGGTCCGTGATTTTTACCTATTTAGCAGGCCTCCCTCGTCAATGTCCAAACTAATTAAAAGAGTAACTACTTAATCCTGCTAATTAGATCACTTCTTACGAAGGGTGAAAAGTGGTGAGTGTGAGTAATTACAGTGAGTAAAGCTATAAGTATTAAAAGCGGCCCATGTCTGTTTGAAATTGGCCTATTTGTGAGGTATTAATCGTTAACAATTTAACAGTTTATAAACTCAGTGTTACGAACGATCAGCAGGTAATCTGGTAGGTAGGTATTTGCAGGTAGACTGCATCTCACTTAACACCAGGTGCGATTGCGGTCAAATACCTGCCTTGTCTAGCATAAAAAAAAAAAATCTCCGCCATTTTAGCTTGCGGTGACGCAATGAATGCTCCTTCAAAAAGTGACGGAATCCTTCTGTTTTATGTAATTAACGTAATTAAAAGGGTTTCGCCGGATTAAAGGTCATGTTTAATTAGGACTGTATGACAAATAAAATCTGAAAATGTTTAAAATAAACCCGTGTTTTGTTTTGCTTCGGGTCTAAAGTTGTTTTAACCGGAGGCTACATGGGTATGTTTAGGTAAGATGAGGATAACGTATTTGATTGAAGGTCAAATTTCTACGTTCATAGGAAATAATTAACAAAGTAACCATTTGTTGGGAGAGAAAATTGCTTCTTAATAATACAATGACTCTTATACCGCCTCTGCAGCAGTCAAAACCTTTTCTGCTAGTTGCATAATATGTAAAAGTATTTTAACCTTTCTTCTCAAACGGATGTTATTATTATTATCCAAGTCGTATAAAAGCACAGTCACACAACATTAATTTCCGATTCCACTCGGTCAAAAATAACCAAATGAAAGGAGCCGCTCCATAAATCGCCCAAACCACTGTTTATGAGTGTAGAGCCGCCACTACGTCATCCGTAATAAATCCGCCGTCATAACAGCGGTAATAGGACCGTTAATTTGACACCAATAAAAATATGTGACTAGAGTGTCGCGGCGGATATAGTATAGCAAACGTAGTGACGCCAACCCACTTCGTTCAGGCGCTTCCTTTCAACAAGTTGATATGGCAAGCGCAGCGTGTGACGCTACACAGAGTTGTTCTAAAAGCATAATGAAACGGAGAACAACAATTTAAAAAAAGTTCAGACAAAAGCGATTCAGGCTAAACACTGCTGTATCCTATGCACTTATCACTTTGCAACAAAGAGTCTCATGTGCTGTTGACATTAAATTGTTTCTAAGTAACACAACTAGAACATGACTAGAAATGATCAGGACCCCTAACTTGATGTAGGCCACCGAGCAAGCTATCTGTTCTCCACGGGATATAACATAAACCCGCATAATGGCGGGCTAGCTAGTTAATTTCACGCGGCTCTGCCCGCAGCCGAAATAATCCTCAAGATTACTGTAATTTATTGGCATTCAGTGTTAGTTAGCGCTGTTTGTGTCAGCCCACTTTGTCACAATTATATCTCCGGCTTACATCAAACGTGGGAGTGAGCTGGGCCAATCTACGCTAATTTTGTTTATTTTTAGGGGAGGATGAAGATTTTATCTCAATTACAACTCTATTTGTTCATAGACAAAGGATAATTACGTAGTGTTAATACGGTTCATTATCTTGTTACAATATTTCTGGACTACTTAGTAGCAAATAATATTATTTTCTCTGCTGAGTAAAGATACTGTTCGTGATGTCACGTACAAATTGTTACATGCAACTTTTTCTTAATTTTTATATCACAGTAAATCAAACAGATTTGCCATATACTCGTAGTGGCGAAAACACTCGGCAAACAAATCGTCCATTAGTCTTACTAAGTTCGGAACTGACAAGCTCAGGCAGCAAACAAAGACTGTCGATATCAGATTAATCTAACCCATAGATTAATTAATGATAGTACATAATTATTTCATATCGAATCACATCACATGCCAAACCATATTAATACTCTAATAATTAGGTAATGTTTGTCTGCAACTTTTAAAAGTTTAGAAAGACATGGAATTAAAAATAAAAGGAGTTTTCAGTGAGATTTATATTTGTAACTACGAAATTTCATTAAATTATTTTTAAAGACATTGATAAGAAAAACTGTATCTATAGTTAAAGACTTAATTCAATTTTTACAAGTACTTAGAAGAAAAAGTACAGGGATGCAACACAATTACCAATATTACCAACATTTAATTTTCACACTGGTACGCAAACCGCCGTGGCACGCAAACACGTGAAGTAACGCAACCTACGCAGCAGCAAAATTAATCTCCTCCTCTTATTCATAAAAGAAAATTAAATTCAAATAAGCTTAACGACATAAAAGTCCCATTGAACGTTCGTAATCGCTCCTTAAGATTGTGTCGGCGCGAAATTACAACTTAATAATTATTTACGTCTCGTCGCGACATGGGCGCTGTCTTCGGGTAATGCAGTAAATAATTTAATAATTAAATCCTTGTGCCGACATCATTCCACAATGGGAAGCGACGTAAGCCAATTCGCCTCGGGCCCAAGACTCATGATGGAGCGGATTTGCAAGTTTGTTTCTTGATTTCAAGCCACGTCATTACGGAGCATCAACGATAAATCTATTACTTATATAAAAGAAAGTCGTGTTAGTTACTCCACTTATAACTCAAGAACGGCTGAACCGATTTAGCTGAAAATTGTCAGGGAGGTAGTTTAGAGCCAGGAGAAGGACATAGGATACTTTTTATCCCGTTCGAAATTAAAAAAAAGTCTGCTTATTTATTGCCATTAAGGCGGAACAAAGTTCGCCGGGTCTGCTAGTATCTAATAAAAGCTCAAGTATTCATCAAAATTGACTTATTGACACTCACTACACAATAACAAAAAATCAGATTAATACGACAGTATAAAGTAAATTAATATAAATGGTCTCTACTAATCGATGTATTGACTTTCGAAATGCCTTGTGTGTTATGATACGATACAATTTGTGATATATGCTGCGACATCGTTTGTTTCAGTTTTTGTTCGCACCAGAGCAACAGAGACCAGCGCAAGAAAAATTACATTGTCAGGCACAGCTCGAAGCTGGAGATATAAGTGAGTAATTACGGCGCTCGTGGCTTGGCCGGCCGTAACGGGCGCGCGCGTCTTTTGTCCGCCGCTGCTTATTATCAAGTGCCGCTTTTCACAGCAATTAAGTGCACGCGGAGTGGGGATGAGGGACTAGTGCTGTAAGATATATTATGGGAAAATTATTTCCCTTTATTCATTTTTGCTTTGCTGGTGATTTATTACTTAGTTTCTGACTTTTTTATGTTCTTTTTTTAGTCAGCTAGACTTAGAAGGATTTAGCAATTCTAGACGACTTCAAGAAGTTAGAGCTTAGAGCTTTCTAATAAGATCAAATAAACTGCTTGGCTTGGATTGGATTCTTTTAACATTTGTGTACAAAAATTCATTCATTTTTATTTTATGGTAAAGTATGATTATCAACACCAGTAAGCAATGAAAATTGAGCGAGTCCCATCCGCCGCGTCCGGGCCGGACTATTTTGTCTAATCTGTCCGGACGGAACCGGGTGTGTAATTATAACCGGGACAGTGAGAGCTGCTAACGAGTGTAGGTGTGAGACGGCAGCGCACGCGGGATTTGTTTTATGACGCTCTTGAGTTGAGGAATGTGCAGATTAATTCGCGAGCGTAAGTGATTATGCTTGATGCTTTGTTTTCGCAGTTAAGACCTTTAATTGCTTTAATGGCCGCTTTTTATAATTAGTTAAGTAAATTGCGTAAAATGTGCAAAGGCGTTTTACGTTTAGGTTTTATAAGCACGAGCAGCGTAATGATCAGTACGCTCAGAATTAAAGAAAGCTGCAGCAGCTGAAAGCTTTTAAAAATGCAACTCGCATTCGCTTTGTTTTAGTAGGGTGTTACGACCCTAAAACACACGGTTGTCTATTGAGTAAGGCTGGTCGTCGGATATAAACGACATCATAAATAATAGTGTCCCCGGATAAAACCTTAGTATTCAACACCATGCGTTATTGATGACGCGCCGACAAGACGCACCCTCGAATAAGCTGCGCTCGGGTAAACGCCCCAGACTCTAATTTCTTCAACGAATCTGCCGTAAAACACCCCGGAATAAAAAAAGTTTCAAAATAGGGTGACTCCATCGATATAGAGATGACCTGTCTCGAAAAATTGTGTACAAATGGCAATGCCAGATTTTGTATGGAAGGTGGCGTCTTTTTTTTTCGCGCGGCCATCGACCAAACATTGTTTTTTGATTACAAAATAGTGTAATAAACCAAACTTACTATGGCATGTATACCTCTAAACTCAGTCTGAACTGAGTTACGAACATTAGAAGTTTGATGATTTTCATACTAGATTTGCTTTTTGCGCGCAAGTTTTGTAAGAAATTGCAACAAAATATTGCGCTATTTTTTTATTGCGCTTATTCTGCTACATACTGATGTCTGGAGCCTTTCAATGGATGGTATTGTTTGTTTACACATACAATGTCACTATTTTGTAATAAAAAAACAAGATTTGGTCGATGGCCGCGCGAAAAAAAAAGACGCCAATTTCCGGCATTGTCTTTTAGACTCCTTTAAATTAAGATATTAATGATGAGATTTCGTTTAGTCAATACAATGTAGAATCAGTAAAAGCTAGAAAATTATTAAATTATGACAGTCTTGTATTATCAGACTGTAACATTTACAAAATAAACTCTACAACACTGGCATGGTACGGAAAACATAAAAATACTCCTATGTACCTACTTAACGTATTAAATCAAAACACGGTTCACAGATTTTTATAGGAATTCAATTGAAATGGACTGCGAAAGTTTGAAATCTTAACATGTGGCACATGTATTACACGTTACAGCACGTAAATAAATGTGTAGCCGTGTTGAAAACCTGTAAAAACCTTATAATCAGATTCAAGCTTTAGGGCCCTATTTCACAACTCATGGGAATATTTAGGTTTACCCGTCTCATTCGCACCAGCCCTGACTTGTTACCATGAGTGAGAGAGCATGGTACCTTATCGAAATCGTATTACAGAGTAGCCCCGCGGAACATCGCCTCAAATCGATGCATTATTAACGAATGGGAACTGCGGGCTGCAGAGTTAACCCCACTTATGTTTGGTTTTCCAATCACGTCGCCGATTAGCATGAATTCTGAGCAACGCTGCGCCTGAATTATGAAGAACATCACTACATGCGAGGGGAATACGTGTGTAATTTTTCAGTGGTGACTCAGACTGAAGATAACATAACATAAAAGGGAGCGATCAGATTTAGTACGGCGTCTGGCTAGTTGTTTTTATTGCAATGAAATGTCAGCTTGTTTTTCTATATCGAAATTAGAATCTAAAACTGACCAACAGCGCTGACAATAATATGAGTCGAACCAATATCAAGCATCTATCTTTAACAAATGGAATAACAAACCTACAGTTAAATAATCTAATGCGTCATAAGTACTGGGTTTTAGCAAGGGCCATTAGAGCTTAAAGCAAATGAAGTTGGGCTATCAAGTTGCAAATCTCTGGGGTCTAAGCCGGCAGCTGGCCGCGGTCATTATTACCTGCGGCCGGCGAGCCGCGAGGTATGACAGCCGCCGTGACGTCACGGGCGGTGGATCACCGCGGGTCGGGCTAATCCTCTTGTGTCCGTGAAAGGAGAGCACCTCGTCACACGCCTTTTGTGCTACAAGGTAAATGGCAGAGCACGTGTTCGGTTTTGGGGTTCCGTGTGCGAGTTGATAGAACGTCTAAATACACTACTACTACAGAGGCTTTCGACATTTTGATGGAACTGTCCGAAAAGAATAAGATAAATCAGAATGTACTACGATAGAAAAATATAAAATCAGAATTTCTACATAAAACAGATATTTGTATTCAGTTCACAAAGGTGATGATAACGTATCTATCGACAGTGGTTATCCAATGTAGAGGGAGGATAAGCGTATGTATGCGAGAAGTATTCTACATTGACCAGCTTTTTTCTAGTAAGTTACCTTACACTACGAGTTCAGAAAATTAGTAACAAATAGGATAAGTATACCATTCAAGTCTCATTTTCATTTTAAAACTTTTTATTAACAAACAATAAAGAAAAGATTTTATAGGACCCTGCAGAACAACGTACGGTACCTCTTAAAGAGAATTAGCGTATAAGAGTATTGTATCGAAACTTGAACCAGGTTTGGTTCTTTTATGTCAGGCGAGGGGAAGCTGCGGCATGCCTGTGTTCATGTTCAGACTCCGATTTTGTCGCTTTCATGTGTGTAAGAATAACAACCTTCTATTATAACTACAGGATATTTTTCAAAACATAATTAGGTAGGTAATACTTTAAGGATACAGCAATTGGCTAATATCAGTTTACCTAATTGTTTAAAAGAAAATAACGCACTTTGAGACTTTTAGGTATTTAGCTTTCGCCATCACGGAACAGATAAGTAGCATATTCCCATTCGAATGGGTTACAAAACAAAATATAATAAAGCATGGTAGCGGGCGGCGGCTGGACCGGCGGCGGCCGTTGACAAATCATCGCGATAAACTTTTACAACTTCCCAAATATAATTCGGGCGCAGCCGCCGCCGATAAACCCGATGTGCGCGTCGCGACGCGCCGGCTACGTTAATGTGGACGCTTTATCGGAACCCACGCGGACTTGTCATTTGGAAATTCATTTTAAACCATTGTTTTTACGCATAGATGGACCATCCATTGGGGAATCGTTTTGGGGTTACCTAATGATCGCCGCTATGTTCTGCACGTGTAAATCTGACAAGAAAATAGAAAACATGAACACAATAATGGAAAAACATTTCTCTACAGTTATGAATCAAATTATAAATTCATGATTATCCTCAATTTTACATTCACCTCAACAATAATTGAATTCTCCAATTAGAAGTCAATCGGCGCTTTTCATTAAGTGCACTCAGCCACCTCAATTGACCTCTCAGCCTTATTCCGACTCCCGCCACGTCCCGCCATCCCCGGTCCTTTTCTCTCCTGCTGAGCATCTCTCAAAGGAGAGAGAGGTCACTCGAGATAAATACCGATTTTGACAGAATTAGGGTCCCGAGTAGGGTTGCGGCAATATCTCGAGACGGCGACGACGGCCGGCGCGGCCTATCCGGACATAATACAAATTAGAAATGAGGCGTCTTTTGAGTTGGTATTTCCGCACCGAATATACTCGTAAAGATCACTTGGAAAATATATTTTTTGTTACTAAAACTACTAACTTGATTGATTGAAAGAATATTTGTCTAATCTTGTCGACAATGACAGCTGTGTGCATCATTCTGGAACTCAATCTTAGGATTAAGTCCCATTTTCAACCGACTTCAAAAAAGGAGGAGGTTCTCAATTCGACCCGTATGTTTTTTTTTCTATGTTTGTTACGCGATAACTCCGCCAATTATGAACCGATTTGAACAAATCTTTTTTCGGCGTATAGGTAATACATCAAGGGTGGTCCCATTTAAATTTTATAATAAAAAAAACAACCCCCAAGGTTGGAAAATTGGGGATGAACTTTTTTATACGCAATATCTCCGCCGATTATAAACCAATTTGAACGATAATTTTTTTGTTGAATAGGTATTATCAAAAGGGTGGTTTCATGCGAATTTGAAGAAAATATTTCACCCCCAAGGGTGGAAAATTGGGGATGAACTTTTTTATACGCAATATCTCCGCCGGTTATGAACCATTTTTTTTTGGTCTCAGTGTACTGCCTACCTTCAGTGGTAACATCAAGGTAATAATTAGTTAACTAAAAAGCAAGAAATAAGTAAAATTTTATAAAAAAAAATAAAACCGACTCCAAAAAACCTACACTAAAACGTAGAAAAATAATTACTAATTACCTACTTATATATTAGGACGAATTATTAATATTTATGTAGGTATACTATGATTGATACTTTTGGAGTCGGTGCAGGCAAACTTTACATGTTTCATAATCTTGGCACCGACTCCAGAAGTATCAATCATGGTATACCTACATAAATATTAATAATTCGTCCTAATAAATAAGCAGGTAATTAGTAATTATTTTTCTACGTTTTAGTGTAGGTTTTTTGGAGTCGGTTTTATTTTCTAAGGTAAATTGCATAATACATATTTATGTGTATGAAAACTTTGAAATCAATTCTGATTTCAAAGTTTTCGACTTAACATCGACAACCCTGCCGCCCGAGCCGCGGTCCCAGCCATAAATAATGCACTCGATAATATTATGCTAATTCGAATCCACCCGTTTTTCGAAGCGGATCTCGTTAATCTGTGACCAGACTATTAGCGACGTAAACAGAGGCTTAACAAATGTAAAGCGGGAGATAACTTTATTCCTCAATTACTTATGAAGTCCCCTGTTATAGTCGTGCGCTACATACAGGGCTATTAGGTAGTGCCTATTAGAAAAAAATAGTTTATTGAAGAAAATCTGTGTTGTGCCATAATGTAAGTTGTGTCTATCATGATATTTTATCTGAAATGCCTGCCATTGATGAATAAAGCATCCTCAAAACATTACGTACAAAAAAAACAAAGTACGTGAAAATAAAATACTATAGTTTTGCTATGACATGCGTTTCGCGCTTTGTACGCAAAATGTAGAGCAAGTAGCAGAATTTCATAATTCCCGTTGAGCGTGTAATTTTCCCGTGTCTTTTCACGGCCGACATTAAATTTGTCAAGAGCCACGGCTGTCGTTAATCTGAGCCACACGATCAGGAGAACAGCCACATCGATAACTAATTTAGGCGATGACGTACATCACCACGATAAACTGTGAATAAGTCTCATTATCTACATAACATTAAAGTCAAGTTAATTTTCGATATTTAAAATATAAAAGAGAAGTATAAAAATACAGTAATTTTCCTGTTGCTTAAAAATTATTATGATCAAGTGTGATTTTTGATAGTAACAAGCGACTCTACTTAACTATTGTTCTGCAGCATTTATCTTTTTCATCGTAAGCAGCCGCTGTGTCAGCTGGCTGTTTTCGCTTTCCGCATTTGAACACTTTAGAAATGAGGAATTCCGTTGGAGATCGACGCGCCCAAAATCCGGATTTATTAAAGTTGAAAACGCTAAAAGTTTAAACGACATTTTGAGTGACCGTAATTCGCCTGCCACTGAGTCACTCAATATTCATCGTAGACTTCAGCTGTTGAGTGTCCAGTAAAGTTTCCTTGACGATCAAGCCTAAGTAATTTACTCGCGCTATCGGCTTCAATAAAAAGAAAACTTTACAAGCACACGATAAGCTAATTGATAGTGAGGCGCGTAAGTTACAAGCCCTAGTGTAGGGATCTAATTAATTAGGTAGTAGTTTAGTAATAAACACTCGCAATTTGTAGCCAAGTTTGTGTTTACGAAGAAGGAATTGATACTCCTTTCCGGATTAATTAAATAAGGTCGGAAACATATAAATATTCGTAGCCATTTCCCACCATATTTGATTAAAGAACCCTGATTCGACAAAACAGCATGTAACATTTTTGGGTCGTAAAATAAACACCGTACCGTTCTTAAAATATGTTTTACATAAAATTATTTTCCTATTGTGAACAGGGAAAGGGTTAAAGCAAAAACCCTCTGTAAAGTAGGTAAGTAGACTTTTTTCAGGAATTATTAAATCAGTTGGTTTATTCTTGCTTTGTATTCATTTTTATCTGAAGCTAAAAGCTGTTTTTTCATTAGCTGCTTCCACCAGCCACTCCTAGCAGCGTAGTTTGTATCCACTGAAGCGCCGAGAGCGGCAATGAATCAATCGAACACGTAGGTAGTCGTATATAGCACCGCAAGTCCAGCGGCGCTGATCAGAGCTGAACGGATTCAATTGATGCGCACAAAACATAGGCGGGAGCGATGTTGTATTGATACGTATAACACGGCCCGACGTTAGACGCTAGCTTGTGTTCTATAATTAAGAAAAATCTGCATGTTGTGAAAAATCAGCATACGAGGTCAAAAACTTATGTGCACATCGACCTAATAGTATCGCAAAGGTACGTAAATGTATGTGTGATAAGATCTGGTATATTTATTGATATTATTATTTGATAAGTTTGTGAAGCAGTTTTTTAAAAGCTCTGTCTTCAATTCTAGCCAGAATTCTAGCCAGAATAATATAACTCTATGCTGATCGTTTACTACTAAAACTTGTTGAAATACTATTAGAATGAGTTAGCTAAGAAAATATGCTTGAACCGGTGTTCTTTCGCTTACGCCAACTGATTTAGATGCATAAATTATCGTTATCTTAGTTGCATTTATCATTTTAATTAATAGTAATCTCGCCATCTCCCCAGGTTTGTCGCACACCCCATTTAGGTGATAGCGGTCCATAACTCGCCCGTATCGCGTGAAGTATGGCGCTCGCCGCCGCCTAATTACAGGCCCCGGCCTTATCGCTGAGGAAAAATCCGCGGATTGGATCCGTTCTAATTTAAACGGTAGCTTCAGTTAATGAATTTCTGTTTTAAACGGTTTGGGAAAATCTGGGTAGTGTGTTTTAAATAAGCTTAGTTGTGATTGTGAAAAGGCGGTAAAATTCGAGTTAGGTACTTAATGAAACAATTTATGATGTTAGATAAGAATTATGATAACAGATTGAGGGAGGTGCATTAGTGCAGTGCTGGGCGCAACTCAGGCCCATAACTCAAGCAGTACATTACTCACAAATCTGGGGCTATTTAATTTATTAGCCTACATAACATACAACCTGAATTGAAATTAATCATTTTATTACACAACATAAATTATATCAAGCAGCAATATTATTATTTCATTAAAATTACCTTGTAACATGACAAAACATAACTGAAATCTAATGTTGATGTTAATGAAAATAGCTACAGGTCATATTCTATTCTGAAGCAGTTTATCCACTAGTTAAATTAGTTGTACTTATATTTAAGCTTTATCTTAAACGCTTTTAAGTTCATTGTTACATGTTTATGCTGCTGAGAGATTAAGTTAATTGAAATAGCCAGTAGGTACACATTTTGCATAAAATAAATGTAAAGTCGTTAACGTTTTCTTGTCTATTTAATTTATCTCGTGGTTGGCTTTTAATACTGCGGCATCGACGGAATTACATTGTATACTTTCGCTTGAGATAATCCATGCAACTGGATCGAAACATTAGTAAAAACGGAAAGTGCCGCAAATCTGATAAGTTTCATTGCATAAAAAGACAAAAGCTGTGATGGTCATCTAAACAACAAGAACACATTTTTCTTCAAAGACCATCGCTTAACCCCCACAGCTCCAGCAAATGCATGTATTTCCGCAACTTGTTCTTTCCATTGAGTTGTCGCTGAGCGGCTCATAAATAAGGGCGGGCGCGCATTAGCAGGCGCACGCCGTAATTAATAAGGCGCGACCCGCCGCCGCGCAGGTATTCTGACGTGAGGCTATTCGCTGGGTATTGGGAAATGTACGGAATACTTGCTCATTATTAGTCACAAGATCGCTGGTATTCTGTTTTACTAAATATGTATATTCTAAACATACCTGCTAAGAACACGCAACAACGCAATCACGCCCTTACCTGAAAACAATTAAAAAGGAAATTAGTCAACTGAGCATATTTCTTTCAGGATGTTGTAGTGATGGGGGCATTTTGATTGTAGCAGGAACACAATTTTAATATTTATTGTCAGAGGGATGAATTTAGATTTACACGTCAAAAAACTTTACGACCCCAGCGCTCCTCGTTTGCATTCCCTGGCGGGACTTTTTATGATGCTAAAAAAGTTAGGCGAAGAAATCCGACACTGCCACTGAGGGGTAACCAGTGTTTGTTTGGTTAATTAACTCCCCCGACAAAAGGTTAGAGTTGACAGGCGTGAAGCTTCAGCAATAATGGCCGTCAACAGAGGGCGTACAGTTACACCATTTTATTAGACTTATGAAAAGCAGTTCCTGTACCTACCACATATTTTTTTACATTTTGAGTAATCAAATTTATGAAATTTTCATTCAGCTGGATTTAATGTTTCAATATTAGGTATTCGGGAGTCAGTCATACTATTTACTAAAATAATACAACGTAGTTAAGATATTATTTTTTTTAAAGGTTCAGACTTTAGTAGCCGTTTCGCTGCTTCACAATCAACCGAAAGCTCTATAAAACGTTCTTTTTAGTTCAACCCATTATCATACGAGTATATTGTAATGTTAGAGCAGCCTTTCTGAAACCAAATATTTGTCAGACAATTCAATTACTGTGTAATACATAGCAGTAGTGCCTAAACCAACGGCGGCCACTTCGGCGATTGTTTGCGCCGCCGGAGCAGGGCATGCGGGCATGCTGGCAACTTGGCTCATTTGTATTCATAATGTTTATGTAGCAAACGTTAACACTTAACCTTATTGTTCGACAGGGTGTATCGTGGCTAGACCAGCATAAATGGCTTCGAGTACTCCCGACTAAATTAGAGGGAAAAATAGTAAGGCAACTCACAACACGTATAACGGTGCAAAATAACTATACTCAGTGCGAACGTGGTTCTTGAGATAAAACTACACGAGTTACACACGTTCTAAGGTAGTTTGCCTTTGCTCTACCATACTACGAGAAACCATGTGAGTGCGTAGAAGTGACGGTAGGTTGACATAGAACACAGATAAATAATCTAAAATGTAGAGCAGACACTGCAGACAGTTTTTGCAATTTGAAAGATAAAATATCTGATCGTAACAAAAATAAAGAGTATTTATACTTAGGGCTTTTTAAAAAACATGAGTGTCATAATGAACCGAGCCGAATCGCCGCTATTTATCGCGCTACAGGCTACAGCGCGGGCGGCCGCAGCTCGCTTGTTCGAGCACACCGCGCGTGTCGCCGCGTTCACGGGCCGCCGCGGGAATATGTTAATGAGCTCCTGAAACGACCAGCTGATTGGAAAATTCGGTGGTTTGTTGGATTAAAAGTTACTTTCTTTCCAATTGATACTGAATACAAAAAAATATAGTTCAACAAACGAGGGGTTAGTCCTCAGTGAACAGAAAATTGTGCTATTGCTACATAGATGAATGAACTCCTATTTCATGTGTGTTGACTGTCGATTGCTATAATTTCCAGTCTTTCCCAATATTATGTTGTGGTTATGCACTTAACGTTGACAACGTTTAGGAGCCTTAATTTGTACTGGCATAGGTAGAGTAGGTAGGTACATTTATTGGTAGCTTACAAACAATTACCCCCGCTTCGCGTTTAGGTAATATCAGACTTATCCCCCATGCCAAAAATGCTCATTTTTCGTAATTGTAAATGGAGCGTATAAACAGTGATCAATCGCGCCGCCTCAAGGACAATATTGGCACACATTCATTAGGGGGCCCTAACCAAACGCGTAAGACGACCGGGGGGCCGTAATTACGGGTCCCGTGCGTCTCTATTAACTTTACGGCGTCGAAGGTTCATGGCGTTTGTTTACATGATTCGTAGGTTGGCGTGATTATGTCTTTAGGAGCGCTATTTCATGTGACAACCGCATATGTTAACCAATGTAAAAGTTCCAAGAAACCACAGTACACAAGCCACATACTGATTTATTTCGGTTTTAATTAAAATTTTGGTTTAAACGGTTGAACGCTTAACCGCAAGGCAAAACTTTAGAGTAAACCTTGCGCACGAACACACAACTTTTGGAAACAAACTCCTATACAGCTTTTCATAAAAATACAGTGACCTTGAGATCCTCAGCAACAGAATTAAACCATAACAGGAAGGCTTTTAATAAATCGGTTACTAATAGAGCTCCTGGTATCCAGCTCAAAACCAAGGACTAAACTTAAATTAGCCAACATGTCCCTTTACACGCTACATACTACACACCATGCCTGCAAAACTCCTGCATAAATCATCCTCTGCGTCGTTCCACGGCATAAGTGCATAAACATTCACTTGGCGGCGGCAGACGCACGACTTAATAACTCCAAGAGGCGATAACTCCTGCATCGGCTGCGACGCCGGCGCAGTCTAGCAAAGCTAGATTTACATCTACGACTTCTAAGTTCTTTTAATGATAGGGTAGGTCCATCCAGGTTATGTATTTGTTGTAATCGAGGTATAACCAGTCTTCGTAAATCAAGAACGTTATTGTAAGACTAGCTTTTGCCCGCGGCTTCACCCGCCTGAAATTTAGTATGTCACAGATCATCATAAATTATAGCCTATATGTTAATCTGGGTTATAAACAGTAATACTGTAAAGTTTCAACAAAATCCGTTCAGTAGTTTTTGCGTGAAAGAGTAACAAACATCCAGACATCCAAACATCCAGACATCATGACATCCAAACTTTCGCATTTATAATATTAGTAGGATTTCCGAGACATGAAATATTAGTTTCATACGTCATGAAACAACATTGGATCAATGGTTTAGATGAGTTCATGTCTGAATATTTATTTCAAACGAATATCTTTTATAAACTAGAACGCAAGTTGCAGCCGTAGTTGAGCCATTGGATCTTACAGACGCGTGTGGGATCGTACGTGATTTATTGAATATCTGAGAGCCGCCGGCTCGTTGTGCAAGCGGCCCAAATAAACCAGCGAGCACTACCGCGCGGGAGCACGTGCGGCGACACCAGTTCCTTCAGGAACATGCCCAATGCTCTAACTACATTGTAAATGTAATGTTGGATATTAAAGCTCATGTCAGTATGTGGAATTTATCTAAAAAAATACGTGTGTGGATCATGAATTATAAGTTTTTAAACTTTCGCGCTCCATTTCAACAAAAATAGTAAGACACGGATCTTAACGCGACGTTTATTAATAAGTTACAATATGTACTCACGGCTTGACGTTTCAGCTGCTATGCTGCAGCCGTGGTCACAAGCAGTGATCATGAATTATTATTAAGTGTGTCAGCTTGATAAACTTGTTAACTTTTTCAACAGACCTCTTAATCCTACCAGTTCAAAATATCAACTTAATTTATCCTCAGCATAAGATACATAGGTTCGTTCTGCAGTTCTGCACATATAAATCAATGTAGGCTGTCATTAAACAATCAATAACCCGATAACAGGTTAATGAAACCCTTCACAGGCTATCAGGCGCATCAGCCGCGACGAGTGCCTTGGCAGAGTTGGGAGCTATCGATGATGATTATTTATCGATAAACTAATACGACTTTAATAGTACCTATTTACTTATTTTATTGGTCTGCCAACAAATACTATATTCGGGTACCTATTTATGTGTAAACATTTTTTTTTTCAAAACATTGCGTATAATGATTGCAATCACACCGGTTATTGCTGTTCATGTGCTCTTAAAGGGATAAAAATCTTTTTCAACTTGAATGATTCAGTCATGATATTTGAATAAATTAAGCAGGCAAGGCAAGGCAGGCGCTTTATTGCTAAGTATAACACTTAGACTAAAACCAGGTGCTAGCAACATCGACAAATTCCCATCGATTTTCCTACTCTGCGTGGTTGTTCCAATAACATCCGTTGAAAGTGCCCACTTATTTATTTTTCATTTAAATGCGAGTTGTAATTGCGGCGCATGAAAGCTGTTATTACTGGTAATGCGCCACAGAGTAAGGACAACAGATGTACGGACAGGATTAATTTAATTTATTAGCGCTCGATCCTGTGGGATTTACACAAATTGCCGCTTTATAGCGAAATTTAATTTGATTTATTATGATAAAATTGGATATTTTTGATTACTTTTACATTTTCAGGCACGAATTACCAAATAAAATGAGAATGATAAAAAGAATAATGTACGCCATTGCTGAGTTATTTTAGGGAAATAAGAGATAACAATAGATCCTGAATTTTCTTAATTTTAAAAATGAGGCAAATATTTGGTCTAAGTGATAGAAAATAAAGCTCATTTCAACTTCCCTCACCTACAATGGAAGCCATTTGTTCCAGTTTACATCTAATAGCCATCTTAATCGGGTCGTGTTCGTATCTGGTAGGCACTCCCAGGCCATTTGGTGTTCCCATTGCAGATACAATTTTTAACAAGTTATTTTTATACCCTCAATTAAGAATGCTTATCTTTTAATGCCCCGGAGTGACAAAGCTGTTTGTTTGAGGCTGCGGCAGGGTGCGGGGATAATGAATTGCAGCCGCTATCTGCGCGGTAATGATATCCCGCGATGAAGACGTCTCCGGCCTGAAGACGGCCACGCCTCGCGCCGGCCAGCGTGCTTAATTACAGTGTTTTACTAGAGATGTATTAAATTTCTTTTAATGTGCAGTTGTACATCGGTTGTTAGCAATTATTTCTGTACTAAGTCGAAGTTAAAAATAATGGAATTTGCTTTGAGTTTGATCTAGTTTCTACTAATAAGCAGCTCATACTTGTTCGTTACGCCACGATAGACGAACATCAGTAATGAAGCTCATATTTCCACTTAACTAGCTGCTTAGATTGTAATGGTCTAGCTGTAAATTATGCTCCTGTCACAGGACTGGGGCGGGGGTGCAGACTTTATTAATTGTGGCATATCTGCAGTCGTAATGACGTCCGCGACGGAGACGACCCGCTTCCGACACGCCCCCTGTCGGACGCGCTCCGGCCCGCAAGCACTTTCCAGTTAGTTTAATTACAGTCTTTCAAATTAATGCGATTCTAATTGTCTTACCCCTACCTCAAAAGCGTCCATAAATATATTGTTCAAACATGCAAACTGAATATACCTTACCAATTTAGATCACACATTTTCAGTGCAGTATTTTCATTCTTTCATCCGTCAACTTATCCGATAAACGGCACGATTGATTAGGCCGAGCGAAGTAAAATATGAACTTTATTGATTTTTCAGAAGTGACATGATAATTTCATTTTGTTTTAGTCATAGTCATAGTCATAAATATTTATTGCATCATGTTAAGAGGTACAAATAAAACAATTTTTTTTATATGACTGCAGTTTATGTATAACTCATGTTTAATAGTTTTAAGGAGGCTGAGGTTATCGTATAATGATAGGAAATAAACCTGTTATTTTAATATCCATGACATGAAATTAAAACTAAACCCAAAAATACACCTCATACATATAAGCAATTATCATTGTTATCTGTTCTTGATACAATCCAAACACAGGGAACATAAAACAACAACCCAAATCCCCAAACAATTTAGGGAGTAACAGCAAAAAAGATGCCCAATAATGTGGGATACACTAATACCCGTTTATTACTGATGAACGGGGAACAGTGAGAGAGCTATACAGCTTTCAATAAGAGTAAGAGAGAAGGAAGAGATTGATATATTAAAAGGGAGGTTAAGCGAAAGCCGGCTTAAGGAGATACCACGTAATGAACTCACTGATATAGTTAGTTAATAATGTTATAAGAACCTATAGATTCCCATAGACAAGTTTTACCTTAATAGTTTCGAGAAAAACTAGTTTTTCATAAATTCTTGTATATCGATATTAAAGCTATGTATTTTAAAACAAAATTTTAAGCTGCAAAGAATTCAGTTAAAAGAACAACCAGTTGGAGTACGTTTTTCAATTTATAAAGCTATTGCTTAAGCTATTCTAACTAACTTAAGATAGAGTTGAGATTTTCCAGAGGAGCTTAGAGCAGCGGGAGTTAACCCGAGCTTATGTACGAAACTAATACGAAGATTCGAGACTTGCCCGAATTAAATTTGAGACGAGGATCTCAATTTTAGGTCTTCAGACAAAAATGTCGCTTCTATCAAATAAAACAGCTGTAAAATTTTATAGTTACGAACAACTTGATTCTACGGAAAAATCCTGTGACTAAGTGCTCTCCACTCACTAAATATTAGCTAAGTATTTAATTATGTATATTATATAAACTTATTTTTTACTAGGACGAAAATATAGAGATTGGATTTCCAGTTGTATCCTCAAATACAGTACCCACAAGGTACAGCCGGCATTGTATGGCAAACTGCGTAGTTTGGGCGCTAGGATTTCATATCCCGTTACGGAGAATTAAATTAAGTGGGGCCTCAGCAGCAGCGGGATGAAACGTTAAGACTATAATTGGGTTATAAGAGAGCTCTAATGATCGCTACTAGATAGAGTTAATTAAATTTATTTGTAACAGCTTCTGACTGAAAAGAAAATAAATTCAAGTAAAACAAAAGCCAGCTTATAGACACTTCACCTTGGGAAACTAATTTTCAATAGAGTTGTATTTCATATTTAAGATATTCTACTAATAGAAACTTTTGTATTGCGTTCCCTAAATTAGTTTTATCTCAGACAAATCCTGAGTCTGATTGACGGAAACTTAATACGCTAATGTAGCGATCTTTTGAATACTGTTTAATTTACTAGAATAGTCAAAGACAGAGTTGGTAAAGTTAAGCAAAAGCTTGGCTTTAAAAGCTCTACTCTATCAGAAATGCTCTCTTGTGCTCCTCTCGGGGGAGCGCTGTAACGCTGTAGGGATATTTCTATATGACATATAAGAGATTTTAGGTGTTTGCTTTACTGTAGCATATGTTTCCGCTTACTGCGGGCCACACCTTCTTCTCCGAACAAGCGTTCATACGCTGCGGTGGCAGTCTACTAGTGTTCAGGGGGCCTTATCGGCTTAGCTGTATTATGGTTTACTCAGCGCTGCCCGTCGGACACCAATAGTCGGCGACAGAAATAGCACCAGAGATTTATCCTTTTAAGATAGACACAACAGCGGAGAATGTATTACAAGACAGTAATAAACGCGGGGAGTAAAGCAAAGGGAACTGATATCGGTACGAATATTGTCTGCGAGTTGATATGTGCAAATGATTTGCGGATTTTGAATAAGGTTTCTTAATGCATTTATATTTCATATAGGTTAGTAACTTTATTTATTATTTGAGCACAAATAAATACTCTCTAATTTAATCTCAAGATCTTCTTCACTCTTCTTAAATTTTTTTTTATTACTGTTTTCAGTTTCTTGAAGTGTTGGTAACATTAGTACCTCTTTGCACAGAACAAATTTTAACTAAATAACTGGCTAACTTCACGTAATTTTCGTTGCTTACTCGTTAGGTAGCGGCTAATTGTGTTAATCCATCTTTCATCTCACAACGCTCCCCGTGAAAACTATACATGACGCGGCTCCATATTAAGTATGATCGAGCGCGGCACGCTTCGTTACCCGGGACTGTTGCCGGCGGTACACGTCAGGTTGATGTTCACTTCCCTTATCGAATAATATACTATATCAATCTTCTTTGTCTCTTCTCGTGTAAAGTAGATTACTTCCTGCATGAAGTAAGAAATACCTACAGTGGTTTGAGCTTTTAGCATCTAAAGTTCACCTATTACCTAAATGTCTATTAACTTTTAAATACTAATGAAGTTATGATCGGTTAGATCTCGTTCGATCAATTGATTAAGTGTTCAGTGAAATCATGTTTTATCAGAATATTAAGAATGTAATCAAATTATGCGAATTAAGTCTATGAATATTAACGTAGAAAAGTCATAGACAAGAACTAATGGAGACTAATGAAAATAATTACGAATACGACGTGGTGGTTACCTAGTTTAAAACTAATCCGCCGACGGCGCAAACGCGGTTACTGCAGTTATGAATATCTTACTGCAGCGCACAGCTCGCGATTAGCTGCACTCGCACCAGATGCGCTATTGTTTCTTGCTATTTGTATAATTATTCCATTAGTTGGGTAAGTACATACTTTGTTCGATTACTTTGACTACTATCTAGACACGCGGTAGCGTGTCAAGTTCAAGGAACAGAACTGGCGAGTAGCATCGTGTGTAATATTACATTTATTTTACTATCCCGATTAAAGATACAATTAAGACTACCTATGTCGTAACAACTTTAAAACAAAAACGCTTACTTACTGTATTTACATCCTTTAGCAATGAAACTGAAGAATAAAGTTATCTGGATGCAAACAATATAGAGTGAAACCAATTTATAAAGTAAATATAGCCCCAAACCAGAACGTGACAATCCATTCCAATCCTTTATAACAGGCAAAATTAACGACAATTCATTTCCCAGAGCCGCATTGGATCGCCCCGGGGCAAACGCAAGTGTCCCCATAATCCCGCATAACGCGGGGCCGTCGACATCCAGCCGAAAACACTAAATACCTCTTAAACTAACCCATTATAAATTCAATTACGAGCTCAAGACGTAGACAATTTGCGTGCGAGGGGGGCGGGGGGTGTAACTAAACATATTGCGGGCCACTCGGGTCTGAGGCGGTAATCCGGCCGGACCTTCATTGTTGCGCGCTGGATTTGCCAACTTCAGTGGGGACGATTAAGTTGTATGTGTTGCCTTCCAGAAGGGTAATGACAGCTTAAAGTTCGTAATAATACTCCGGACTACGCGTTAAGCTCCATGGATTTAGGGCTATTATTACAAGATAACCTTTCTACATTGATACTGTTCTTAACCATAAATACATTAGGCAACATACAGACACATTTTCCATTAAAATATTTCACAACCCGCTGTAGGGATGTAGGTAGGTATGGTAACATTGGACACCGGCGTGCCATTTAGTATCAGTTACAACAAATGCTCAGTTGCGTTAGTTCGTTAGCGGGAATGTGTTCCCAGTTATTTACACGGTGCAGGCGGAGCCGATAAATACGTTTAGTTCGTCCGAGGAACACAAGATTTATACCCGCGGCTACCAAAGCAATAATTGAAGTTAGTTAGTCGTTCGTAAAATTGAGAGGAGTAAATCCACGTTTATAAAGTGGTGGATCAGACTCCCAGACATCCATTAATCAATCAAATATCTAACATACCGAACAGACAACATACATATTTAAGATTGAATATTCCAACATCATTACCCATCCGTATAATGTCGTACCAAAAATTGTGTGATATTGTATATCGTGTATTCCACAGAGGCCCGGCTCCAATCAATCAACGAGCGGGTCCCGCCGCAATCACGCTAATGGCCGTAAACCGGACGAATAATAAAATTGGCCGCCCCATGTAACCGGAAACCGCAGGTGCCTGTCATACACTGGGCCACTATCGCGACCACGTCACTACACGTGTGCTTCAGCCTTCAGTATAGCACTGCGATCATTGTGTAAGTGCTACAATGCGCTGTCGCACTGAGTCTGGCCTTGATTTCTTCTGTTGTGGTTGCTGGTTTTATCTGTCATATATTTTAACTTTTCAGTGAAAGTCATCATAAAAATCGCAGTTTTTATTGGGCAGTTGACCAATGACTAGTTAAATAATTAAAAGGTATATCAGTGGGTCAGCATCTAAACCAGAAAATGACTATTAGGTAAGTCGCCACAATCGGCAAATTCGAGAAAATGATGGAATTAGTATTTTTTGCAGTACTCACGTTTTGATGTCATTTGCATAATTTGTAGAGCTAATGTGCTTACCTGCAAAGTAGAAAAACAGTAGTTAGTAATATGCATTTTGAAGTTTTCAGGGCTATGCTATGAGGATCGGCTACTGACATTAGAAGCATCTTTGACGTAAACAGACAATAGAGAATAGCTAGACAGATCTATTTATTTACTTGCTTAAGAAAGATTTGACTGTTTTCTTGGGCCACTCCTTTTCATCAGCCGATAATGTCCCAAAGTGCTTTATTCACCTGTGAGTCCACCCACGTGCCACGAGGCAATAAAGCCAAGGTTGCTCGGGAGACAAGAAGCGTAATCTCATTTACTTTACGCGAGCCCTTTTAATTAAAAACCCTCATCTAATTTACTACTGTTTAGGTGTACGCGAAAAAATGAAGGAGCCGGAGCTACTCCAAGTCAATATTGATTAGCGATTTCATTACAAAGTTAATTTTATGATTCATAAAAATCATGGTTAATTTTACTAAGGGGCCAGTTCGCAAAAATGTCGTATTTTAAAATTTTTGTTAAAAATTATAATTGAAACAGTTACATCAGCTTCCGGTGGTGGCGATATAAAAGCTCCAGTTATCTTTGTAGTATCAAACTGCAGTTTCCCGTATTAGAAACCGCGCTACAATCTTAAAAGTCACTTCAAATACTAAGTATTCGCAAGTATCATATCCAAGTTTATTTGCACTAAGTAGAACAGATCGGGAGACACTCCGCTCGAGGTCCGTATTCATTACAGCGATAATGTGGTTAGTCCGAACATTAGCATGATTACGCGCAGCCTGGATAGTCAGCATCGGCTCGAAGCGAATGCTTCCAACTTTATTTCCAGCCACTAAAGTCCAATGTCAAACGCCATGACAACTGTCTGTAGCACGCTGCATCACTTATTCAAGCAGTTGACGAGACGCATGTTTTCACATTTAAGTGATGCTTCTTGCATCTAATTAAGGCGTCTTCTTGGATATCATAAAAATCTTGATATTTCACAGGCATTTTTAAGCTTCAAGTGTTTTATCGTTGCTGTTTAATTTTCATGTTGGCAATTACCGCAACTTGTCCACATTGCTCTTTAATTTTAAGTGGTGGTTAAAAATGGGTATTCTCTTGATAGCCTTGTGAGAAAAATGCTTGGAGTCTTGGAAATTTTAAGTAAATTGTCTCAATTGTAGTAAAAAATCTACCTGTATCTGTATGGAATAACGTCAAACCATTTACTTCTAGTAGTATTTGTTTTAAGATTTCACTCTTTGAACCCTCATGACAATGCTCATCAAATATTCGTAAGGTAGGTACTTAAGGTATTCTTGAAATTTGAATTGTAATTCAAACAGGTATTTGGCGATGAAGCCCTTCAACGGACCTTAGGCTGTGCCTCCACGAGGCACTACCAGCGGGACGATCAGAGCTGTAGTCGTGGTGGCTCAATTGTTACCGCCTTATTTTGCACTTTACCTTCATATATAAATAAAATAGTCTATTGTACGCAACCTATAAGACTTTATTTATCACAATAAATACGTATAGGTGTTTACGTAGTACGAGTATAGTAAGTAGTATACGAGTACTTTCGCTATAAGTCTATGAATGGTTTAAGTATTAATCTTAAATTAGCTACGGGACTCTAGTATTTTGCTAGTGTACTTTATCCTTTTACTGTTAACGTGCCAGTAAAAGGATTTAAAAGTCAATTTACCAAAATCGTTAGCAGAAACCCTTAAAGGATAGAGCAAAGAGGAAGCAAACGCTACAGCCATAGACTCTCCCATGTTTCTTAAGGGCTGCCTTAACCTGCTAAACAAAATTCTGGCAGGCTGAATAATTGATCATTCCTAACGAGCGTTAATACGCCGGGGCGAAGCACCGACTGTAGCGGTTTTGCTATGTGTCCCGCCGGGACGCGCCGGATTCGCGTACAGTTTAGTGGGAGTTTATTGAAAATAGATTTTGATCCCGGGAGACAGTGTGGGTAATGGTTGATAAGGTGAAGTAAGTTTATGAACTTTAATATTAGTTTCAATCTGTAATTTCTCATAGTTATATTTGGGTTACTTTGTGTCTATACACATTTATAACGGGCGTAGTAACTTAATCGGGCAATAAGTTAGTAAATTATTTAGTTGCTATTCCAGGGATGTCCCAATAATCATCCTTCATTTTCCACTCATCATACGGCGTTTTCGGGCTTGAAGTCGGCACTTGTCTTTTAATACCTAAGATATTTATTTATTTAAAGGCACAACTACAGAATACAGTTCAATACAATTACAATGATAACTTACTGTATTGAATACAAAATAAATAAAATGGTCTGTTAGTAAGTACGCAGCCAGTGAAATGCATAGCGGCTATAACCGATACAGATTTCCATCATTAGAGATCAAAGTGCTGCGAGCCTGACCTCGCTCTCAAGACTCCGTCAAAGGGTTTTAATTCCGCTCAAAGGCGAGGCGATTAAATCATTACTGCGGGATATTATGTAGGACTCGCTAATGAAAGGGATACGTGCTGGCACAGCGGAGGTCGGAGAATGCTGAAATAAAGTATGAAATAGATACGATTTCTTTTTGTATAATGAAGTATCTTGTATGTGAACATTCTTTTGTAAAAGTTTCAGAAATTCAAACCAACCGTATTACCACTAGTTGCCTTCAAATTCTTCTATGTATGTATAGGTATATGTAGCACAAAGATAACGTTATTCTCTATCATTATTTTGGTATAAGTTTTTGACTTCATAAGACTTTTTTTCACATTGTCATGTCATGTTGTAGCCGAGAGTGACATCGAGTATCCGGGACTCGAACCATGGACGGTCGGTGACGATGGGAGGAAATGTGAAATTGTGACGTTAGGGGAGATAGCATCTCATTTCAAACAGCTAAGGAAGTCGGGTAAATCAGTTTTTGTACAAATAACATTTTTAATGGAGGCTAAGGCTGAGTTGCACCACCTAGCTTTGACCGTAACTTTGACAATAACCGGTGTTTTTTGTATGGAGTTTGACAGATTTTTAACGTTTGGCAAAGATAAAGTAAGATGGTGCAACCCAGCCTAAGTATTGCAACTTTGTTTAGACTGATGTTTCTTTTAAAAACGCAATTATGACGCTTTGCATTATTTAATCAATTTACGCGCTGCGCTTTAAGGTAAATAAAATTATGTAATACCTACGTACTTCGAATTTCCAGTATTTAATTCTAAAGTTATAAAGTAGCAGACAAAAAAGCTAGTAACAGCAAAAAATATTGGCAAAATGAACACTTTTGTTTAGTTTTCAACGCACAAAGGGGTTAGGGGTTACCAATAACTATGAATTTTTTGCATATAAATTGCGAAAGCAGCGCTCAAAGCTAAATGAAAACCAAATATGCATTGAGTTATTCTAAAAAAAATTTGTGGCTAATGTAGTCTAGTCGATAAGTCTTAATTTATACTGGACAACTTTGTTGAGTTTATATTATACTACCTATGTATTTTATACCTATATATTTTAATTATCTTCATGAGACAATCATTTGTTTGTATTGTCAATATTGCAAATCTGACATTGCACACCGAATAGTGCATTTGATTTGTAAAAGTGTGCGACAAAAGCCATGGGTAGGTATATTCGCTGACAAATAAACAAATACATGAGCATTGACTGTCGCAAGTCGCGCGTCCGTGTGTTTGCACAACAAACGCTCGGCTTCGCGGACACACGCCGCGCGCGCTTGTTTACTCCCATTGTTTGTGCGCGCGCGGCGCATGGCGTGAAATGAAACCCCGCAGTAAGTGTGGAGGAAGTGCACTTCCCTCCCTTAGAATATCATATCAGTCAGAGGTTTTGGCAATACTTACTCGTATTTGCTATTAAATTTCAATTAACTGATTCTCTGATCTGATTAAATGAGATCTTTCGTCGTGTGGTTTAAAACTACCCTACCTACATACATAAAAACACATGTGACAATAAATAATCCCTAAAACAAGTAAATGGCATCTCGACACCACTTAGCCATCAGAATCAAGACTTCAATGTGAAAATATAGCAGCGGCAAAAGCTGAAACTGAACAAGAAAGAAATGGCACAAAAACCGGCCAAAACAAACCCGCAGTCAGCATCTCCAACAGTTATTAGCTCCGAGCGTTCGAGGGAGCGCGTCAAATCCGAACGTTAATAGTCCCAAAAAAGTCACATTACACGTCTTTCGCTGAACCTTGATCAATAAACCCGAATCTCGGCATCCTTGTCGCCGGCAGATGTGTGGACGCCGATAAAATTTTACGAGGCTCTGAAGCGCTGACGGCGCTCGCCACTTGCAGGGCCCTTCGCGCCGCTCTTATAAACAGCTATTAGACTAAAAATACGTGCGAACTTGCCTTCTAGGGCGAGGGTAAACGTTTGTTTTGGGGTGACTTCTTGTATGTTCAATACTAGAATGTATCAACATAACGATAAATCCACAATTCGATCAGCCATTTTATAGCGAACTAATGTTTGCATGTTGAGTCAAGGAATCCTGACTTTGATTTTTGTTTCTTCCATAAAATAATTACCTAGCTCAACGGAAGTTTGCTTGAAATCGTATTCTTTATTATCTTGACACAGATATTTATTGATTTATATTGAAAATACGAAGATCAAAATTGTGTTTCAGTAATGTAATAGATAGTACCTATCTAACATTAAAGCTTTTATAATAACGACGTAAACTCGACACCCTTTACGTTCCCAAAATTAATCACGTTATCAAAGTGATGGCACTAGAGGCGAGTGGCTCAACGACCCCACAATGGCCGGAGAGCCGGTAAACATTTTAGGACTAATCCCCGAGTTATTGCCCCTTACCCAAGTCATATTTTTACATACGGAACTAAATTGCTTTGTAAGCAGGCTCGAACAGCCATCAAACGATTTACTACGGAAAACCCTTCTTGACTTGAACAGGTACTCGGATTTTCCTATTAAGATATCCGCGAACCTTCGTCGGTCCTAAAATAAGCAGTTATCTGTTTTTTATTTGGAACGTTTTCTATTCAAAATGTATCCTGCTCCCCGTGCCAAATCGCTAAAAGTAGAAAGCTTTAACTTTAAAGATTTGGCACGATCTGAAAATTTCTTTCCTTGTACCGTAACTGTACAAGTCGTTATTTCACAGCTCCGTTTTTCTCCTATAGTACATATTCATCAATTGAGAAATCTTTGCCAACGAGTTCTATTGATACGAAGTTTAACGCAAAATTGCAGCAGGAAAATGATTTTTTCATAACTTGCCAATAGACGAAAAAAAGATTTTCAGTCAGGAACAAGCATTAACATTATTTTGATTCGAAACAGGTAGATACAGAACAATAGGCACTTAGAAATGTTATAACATTGATTTACATGCACCGGAACATCAATGTATGCATACCGCATGTGATTTGGGGCAAGATAGACATGAAGTATTTGATCGAGCATAGAAACTGAACAAATGACTTGATTCTCACGAACGTTATCTGTTGGTCCAGGAGCTCCCGCGCGGGGCAGCCGGCCGTGTAACTAGTTACGGAGGATTGTGCGAAGGATCGCAACTGGCGGCGTATCTAGCTAGTCTGTTACTGTCTGCCTTCAGATTCCCTATCTCACTCCTTTGTTTCGACTGCTTGTATTTCTTACTATTTATTTATTTTAGCCAGCAGACTTGAATAGACCGTGACTATGTTGCCGAGCTTCTTCTCAGAACTTACCAAATTACGAAGTGTCGGCAGGGAAAACGTATTAAATGATGAATAAAAAATAAAATGAAATGCAAGTACGTTGATATTTTGCCAGTAAAATTATTAATAAACTTTTTTAAACTGCAACCTCTGCTATGCAAGGTTGAAAATCATTAAAACGGATCAAATAAATCATTACTTTGGCACAATCACACAACAAAGCCAATGCTTTTAATCACGTGTAATGTTGTTAAATTTTGTCACAGCAGTAACCAGTTTGTAACAAAGACAGTTAAAATTTTATGGTGCCGGTGTTTCGGCTGAACGCAACGAGGACGGAGGGGACAAACAAATAAACGTCAATCAGAGGAACCGAGCCGAGAACGCGTCAAGCTAAAGCAGTTATGGAAAGTGGATTCTGTGGCGACGAGGATCGGGAAAAATGTGACGTTACAAGACATTTGGAAAGTGATTTTCGTTCTGGAGTGGAACGTGTCTGAACTGTGACTGTGACGTTAGTAGGCAAAGAAAATAGTTGTGTTGAAGGATGGCTCGTTGAAATAGATAATAAGAATTCACATATGGAAAATAAGGAACATGAAGGAGAGAAAACTAGATTGGTTAGTACATTACCTATGAGATAAATATCCAGATAAATAAGTGCTGCTGATCAAAACAGCCAGTTAGAAAGTTCAACAAAAACTAAGGAACACAAATAAACAAACGTCAATCAATGAGCGGATGAGGAATGAAGAATGCGCGTAGTTAAACAGTTATGGAGACTAGGCCCTCTTGCAGACCGAGAAATATGTGACGTTACATAGCGTCGAGACGATAAAAAGGGGAAACGAGAGGAAGTGTAATATTAAACCGGCCCTAGCAAAAGTACACGACAGATAAGGATAAGACGGGTATGTTATTCACACCATACAAAGTAGCAATTTATACTTTTTTATTAATACACCTTTTAAAACTAATGTAAACTTCAAACGTGTATCTATGCTATTATTCATGTAATACACCTAACCATATAGTAGCGCCAAACGCATTCATAAAATTCAATAGAACATCGATTAAATCTACGCCTAAATACACACCCTTAACACACTACAGTACTCACAACGCTCTCAGCCCACCCCTTGAAACACCATTATTGACAATATCTCTAAAAAGCGTTAGATAACATCACCCTATGAGTTCATACATTCAAAGGTGAGACAGCAAACAAGCCGCCTCGATGACGGTTCTCTCTTATTTGTAAAGAATCTGAAATTTCATACGTCGACGCGCGCGATGGGGCGTCTAAAAGCATCACCACGTGTGCGAGCTATTCTTGGAGACCTTGACAGATTTAGAATGCCAATAACCTGCGAAAACACTTAGTGATCCCTCTCTAATTGCTGGGCTTAATGACAGCTGCAAAAAATATGGGACGACGATGGATAAAGGTGTCTCAGGATTATAATTTTCAGCTTGGAAGATCTTTAATGTGTTCCCGTTATTCTTTAAATGAGGGCATCAATAGCGTAACACTGAGTGGAATATAATGCCATTTTATTAATCCCAGTCTTCACGCTTTAGTATACGATATCTCTTGAGCTTGTCAACAGAGCATCAAATAAATCGCTTTCTAACCAACCACCGACTTTCATTCTGTAATAAAAATAGGGTCGTCTAGTTAACATTTGGTACTATTACTACTTCGGTGTCGAAACGAAAATAAAACCTGTCGCGGTGGTATCGGACAGCGTCGCGGTCGCGTCACTCCGTCGCGCTAATTTACGAGCGACTGCGACGCGACAGCCGATCGGCGGGTGTTTTGTTCCTTTGTCATGTGTCCTTTACTTGTCGGGATTTGTTGCTGAGGTCATTAAGACCGCGACGGGGCGCAATTGCTTAGCAGTCGCTATCAAACTCACATGGCAATTGCAATAGTTTTAACTTTCATAAAAGACAAGTCATATTATTATTATTCTATCAGCACCAAGACCTTGACAACAACATGCTTGCGTTCTTAAAAATTTTAATAATGAATTCCGAAGCGAAGATCGCGATTCATCTAAAATCAAAAAAATCAAAATCAAAATCAAAAATATTTATTCAGTTTAGACCACAAGTGGCACTTATGAACGTCAATAGAAAATAATAAAAAAAGAAAAAGGTAGCCCTTATGGGGCACTTTACATGTCTCCTTATCTTTTGGGCCCTACCAGCGCTTCGAGACAAACATATGGCAAGTGCTGAGAAGAAACGCCGGAACAAACTCAAAACAAAATCTCGTAACTTATTAAAAGAATGCCACCTTTTAAAAGTTGCGAGGCACTTTAAGAGGCGGTACATGAGGTGCATTTAAATTGACTCCTTTATTACTGAAGCAAGGATTATATACCACTGAGAGGAACACCCTCTCCATGTTGCATAGTAAACAGTAAACTAGAGGACATTCATAATTGAATTGAAAGCAAGTTACTTTATCTATTAATCGACTGCTGAAACTAATTTTATTAATTTTGTGCGCAGTAAAATCTTGCTACAAGAGAACGAAAGAGACTGAATTCCTTTTTCCAATGCTAAGATAAACTTTTATTCAAATCATAAATAAATGTCGTAAAAATAAAGTTAGGATGCGATGTACGACATTATTTGCATTCAATACTTGTTCATCTTCACTTCAAATGGCAGTTTTATGATTACATGTTACCTTTGTTCACTGGCCCTGCGTCCGCTGAAATATGACATTCTCAGGAACAAAATGTAACTACACGTAGCATTCAATGAGCCGTATGTTGTACATTTGCATGTAAACTGCTCTATAAAAGCAAGTAGCATTCACCAACCCAATGAGGCATAAAACACAGTAGGCTGTTTATACGTAAACCACACGTTTTGTATGAAGAAACTCATAAAGTTTCAAGTAAATTAATAAAAATTTTACAACATAGTAGGTATACCATAAAATAATAATATCAAATCAATAATATGCCCACGACTCCTGTCAGAAGCAAATAATAAATATTTCGAGGAATTCCTCGATTCGTTCTATTTGATAAACAAAGTATAATGTGCAAACGCCAAACTGGTTTACCGCAGTTTCATGGTGGTTCCGTATGAATAGTTAGCCTGAATTTGCGACGTCTTTATAGGTCGTTAGGCATTTTGACGAGCGCACTTTGACTTGTACTTACATCGTGTTAGGAACCTGATCACTTTAACTTTCTCTTAATTCGTTACCATTTTCTTAAGTAAATTATCTGCCAACGATTACTGTTTGGAAACTTATTAAGATTTTCTAATTATAGCTCGATAGAGTACGAAACATGAACAGCAATAAATAGATGAGTAAGAGCGAATGGAGATGCATTTATAACATTTTTTTTAATTAACAAAAAACATGAAGTTTCTTAAATCATATTATTGAAGAGCTTAAAAACATCATAAAATTCTTAATATAGGTGATATTAATAAAGTAAAGTGCATCTACATTACATTGTTTGCCACACTAACCTTCGATTAACATTCCGGCTCCGGCACCCGGCTGTTCGCGCTCGAAGGTGATAGTTAGCTCGCATCGACTCGCGCGCAACGAAACGGTGAGTGCAGGTGCAGGCAGGGTGCGCTCAAACTCTGCCGCGGTGCATAATGATACGGCAAAGGGTTAGGCGTTTCGAAATTTACGGCATAAGTACCTAGTTGAAGTATTTTATAGTCTTATAATAACTCATTTAAATCAAATTATAATAAGTACTAGCTTTCCGCCCGCGGCTTCGCCCGCGTGGATTTTTGTCTGTCACAGAAAAACTTTATCGCGCGCGTCCCTGTTTCAAAAACCGGGATAAAAACTATCCTATGTTCTTTCCCGGGACTCAAACTATCTCTATGCCAAATTTCATCAAAATCGGTTGCGAGGTTTAAGCGGGAAAGCGTAACAGACAGACAGACAGACAGACAGACAGACAGACAGACAGACAGACAGAGTTACTTTCGCATTTATAATATTAGTTGGGATATTGTTTAAAACATTACAATAAACTTATAACACTTAATTGTACAACAAGATGCAATAAATGAATATGAATAAATATATATATAAATATTATGCAGTTAAAGTTCTGTTACTTCCGACGAATCCTATACAAAGCGATACCACTCGCTAGTTAATACGAACTTTAACTATCTTAATTCTTAGAGAGCATTATGCATTCGCGTTCGAGTGTCTACACATTTTTTCCTATTGTAAGAAGACGTACAATTGTATAAATAATTCATTCGATCTCGGGGTATCACTCACAGTAATTTATAATCTGTCGCATTGTTTCAACCCGGGTTGTTTTTTAGACATAAACACCCGGGCGTTACTGTTGAATCTTTCATGTGAATAACAATGTGACACGGAACATATGGCTTCTTAAAATAACTTGGATTTAAATCTTTAATGATTTAAATTGGATTAACAACAATTTCATATACTAATCATACTACGTAGATCGACATCTACTAGAGTAGAAGGCGCCTTTATTAAAATTCGGCTCATGTCATGTACGAAAACGTAAATTTTCCTTTTGAATATAATGACCTGAGGACGAGGACCCCGCTTAGTGCACGGTTGACTGCAAATAATTTCATGCAGCATGTTATTATGATATGAGAGTACATATTATCCAGAAGGATATTGGTTTGTCGTGAAGACAATTTTGATCAGAACTTATGAATCTCATTAAATACAAGTACAACAACTTTTTATGACAGACGCAGAACATTAAATGTCAGATTAACTTAATTGAAGTGTAACTGGTAGCGAGCACAATCGTACGAAGAGATCAAAATTAATATGATACATAAGTAACTTTGATATTTCATGGTGTTCATTGCAATATCGGAAGTATAGATAAATTGTTGTTATGATACCTACTTATCTTACCAAGTGTTTATGACATTAGCGTAAAGCTTCGATTAGGATTTGAAGCTGCCACCGCAGCAAGTGCAGTCCTAGCCGACCCACAGCTTCTGCTTTGTACTGTTAATCATTACCTACATTGGAAACAGTTCTAAGAACATTTTAAATGAATAACCAGTAAACTGCTTTAGTTATTCCTACAATGACAGCCCCGACAAAGTTACCGTTCGTAAAGCAGACAGTGAGTGTCGCTACAGCGCTTTGTGTGTACCTGAGTATTATTTGCGACAGCTGCATATTTGCAGCAAAATGTGAAAGTCTGATTCCATTTGTGAAAATGGAACATTTAAAGTAGCGTTAGCTAAATTGCAGTAGTTGTGCTCGCTCAAGTAAAATACGAAATTGATGGAAATTATTGTGGTTTTAGAGGGAAAAGCTTTGAGTGCGACTTTCCTACGGTTAGTTTTACGATGGCACATAATACTTGGTTTTATTTAATACACACGGTTAATATGAAAAAAAAAAATACGATCACTTTTGTGAGTAGATTAATAGTTAATCAGACATATGAATGCAAGAGTCGCTGCTCGAAATAACTATTTTCAAATTACAACAAAAATACTCAGTATATTACCTCCACTTGAAGGATACCTAACTGAAAAACAAGTTAACTAGAAATTGTGCTATTTAAAATATTATCTCCTTTCAAGTGATTCGCAACTATAATCTGTATTTAGTGTTAATTTACTTGAAATATTTTTATCCAATCAATAACGAAACAAACACTTCATTATTATGTAGTTATTCAGCTTACATAACCGCGAAGAAAACAGAACAATCAGCACCGAGTGGTCGTTTATTCCAAAACAATTCGAGTTTAACCATTCAGGGGAACAAAACGAAAACATTGTTTGTAAATACGTAAATAACGATAAAAGGTTCACCGCACGCGAATATTTCCACAACCAATTTCCTTAACATATTAAGCCTGAAAAGAAAATATAATAGTTTTATCTTGAAAGGGAATAACATCCCCTTACGGAGTACGTACGAGTAATGTACAGCGTCACTAGATATTTTGGACCTTATATGTGTCAAAATAGGGGTTAGTTTATTTGGGGTATTTTGATAGCGGCAACCGGGGTGTTATAAAAAGTTTTCTTTGTTTTATTCGCTCTGGGCTGTAGCCGTCTGGAGCGCAAATCGTTTTCCGATAGTATTTATATGTCGCCGCGTGCAGAGCCGTTGATGATGTTACTGTCATATAAGCCATTTGTTCTCGATTCTCTGTTGGCCAATGAATAGAGGACTTGTAAGATTTGTGGGGCAGTATTTATCGGGGTTCGTCTGCTTTTGTCGGACGGGAAGCTCTTGGATATTCTGTGTTATATCACTGTACGACATAATTAAACTCATAATTACACAGCTACGTACTAAACGGATTCTGAAAATTTTTACTTATTCTTTAATACAAATTGTTCGCTATGCTTTGTCATAAAAATAAGAAAGTGCATCCCTACATTGACTATTTCCTTTACATTTTTAAAATCCTTCCGGTAGCCATTATACAATTTTATACCGCGTTTGACGGCTAGGAAATTGGTCTGTCTGTCAGTGCGGCGAATGCGTGGCGCCGTCTATTTATGCCCGAGATATACTTTAGAAATAGCTGCACACTCACGAGCAAGGAAACCGACTACTAACCCAAGGCTTGCATCGACATCGACAGGTTGCGCCTAAGTAAAGCAATTGTTGCACCCTGCACGTAAGTAGTTGGCTGTCAAACGTCACTAACTGTGACTAATGGTCTATTAAGTATGACAGTAACTGCACAGCAATTGACTTCCAGTTATTGATCAAAGAATTCACAAGAAAACATCAAACGAAGGTTGTTTTTTGTATTATCATCGGCAACTAGGTATACCGTATACCTACTTAGAAAAAATACCTACCATTTGGATCAACATTGTTCAACCTAATTGGTTGATCGTGCGTGAACTGTGCGTGGAGAAAACTAATTGAAGTCCAAGTTGTTCGGGTCAATGTAGATTTTTGGCTTTAGTTACGGAATTCCGGCGCCAAACGTTTCCGAAAGAACAAATTATTCGGTGAATTATGAATCAAGTGGGGCCTGAGTGTAGTCACGCAATCCTTATTAAGTAGTCAAGCGTTTTATGTAATACAAACATGTCAAATTCCGACTACTGTAGCCATCAATCAAGCTTTTTGTGCGTCGACGGAAAGTGTCAAGCATTTATGTCGCCTTATTAAGTTTTAGATTTGTCAATCATGTTCCAATGTGTAAAAGTGTCGGTTAATTTCAAGCCGGCATTAATTCATTTCATTATGTCTATTAAATTCATAATTCCAATAAACAATAATACTCGTATATTGAGTACTTACTTTGAAATATAATAACTCCACCCTGTAATCACAGTACAATCATAATGCAAATATTTTTGATGTAACAATATTTACCATGTTAGTGAGACCTTCAGTGTATTCAATTCTGACCTTTTCAGTCGCACCTGTCGTGGCCACTGCTACTGGCGTATGTGAGGGACAGTCAGCTGGTAGTTTAATTCCTCGCTGCTGCACGCGAGCGCCCGCCGCGCTGGCGTAAACTGTAACGTGCGATTGATGGTGAAGGGCTCTATCGGTTTTATTGACATGGTAGCCACCAACCATGTTTAGAACGAGAGAATAAAGGGTTACCACTTTTTGACAAAAATCTTCACATTTTCTTTTGAAGTTTGTATGCATGTGCTCTGAACGTATAGACGCGCGTAGAGCCCACTCGTGGCAAAATGTGTACCTACTATTGCAATAGCATAGCACGACAAGACATAAATGTATAACAATTTAAATTTGTATTTAGTCTGAGGTTACAGATGAAAAAATAAGCCTTTCGTGGGTTCAATAATTACTGAACAGTGATTTTTTGATATTTTAATGGGATGAACCATTACAAAAACATTGGATTCCACGTCATCGTTAACAGCCACATAAATTTCAGAGAAGATTTAAGAACTTGGCTCCACTTTAACTGTTATGTGGTTTCGACTTTTACTATCCCCAGCTACTGGTAATGCTGGTATTTTCCAATCACGACTTTGCGATGGACGTTCATCACTGCCACCATAAACGTTAGTGTCAGGTTTATTTGTTTCATCAGCAGTAGTGGTTCGTCTCAAAGTATGCCTTACGTCGCTCGTTTAAGGGCCTTGAAAGCTCCCAACTGGAATTGATTTAATGGCGTTACGGAGAACTTCTCCTTTTTATAATTTACTGCTCACTGTCTCTTAGTGCTTGAATTACTACTTAGCGCTAGTCGTAAATGGTTGACGCGTGAATGCTAATAAAATCTGCATACGAGCAAGTCTGCTCATTGGATTCTCTTAGAGCTTGTTAACGTGTCTCCGTGCCGGCTTGTCGCAAGATATATTGAGCCGTTAACCGCTGCTCGTGCCAATAAGGTCCGCTGTGTACACAAAAGATACCATTAAAGCAACCGATAGTAATGTTATTTGCTGGTGCTGCTAAGAGTCGCATTCTTCATAGACTTAGAAAACAATGGTGGGTGGTAATGTAAGCATGGCTTTTGTTTCAATGTGTTTAAGAAGATGTTTTTTAAAATCTACTTTCATATTCATAAGTTCTAGTATAACTCCAGCATGCAATCACCGAATAGTTCACAATAAATATTTCTATTATCCTGCATTGTCGCCAAGGTTTGTTCTTACATAAAGTTGAAATTATTTGGTTCGTGGAAAGCAAAAGTTTCATCGTAGCGTCTGCGCCGCGAAGGGGAATGGTTTGATCTCTCACGGGATATGCTCCTGAATTGGAAGAGAAAAGATTGTTGTGAGGAAACTACAGGCTTTAAAGTAATACACTTATTGGGTACATGACTTTACTTAACAGTTTTAAAAAATGATGTTTTTGTTTACTTCAGCCTAAACTTTCATGACTAGTTAACGTTGTATTCCATTCCTAGACTTTTGTGTCGGCTAAGCAGGAAGTGAAATATTTATATGAGACAGTGGAAAGGCCTTCAGGGTTAATGAAATTCTAATCAAATGTGGAATCACCCCTAGGCATTAGGTAGCGTAACTGTGCTAATAATAATGATACAGTAAAGATAGATGCCAAAGTTCGCCTGAAACACAATTTTAGTCAATTTATGAACAAAAAGTAGACTCAACTTTCACATTTTGTAACCACGAGAGAGTTCAATGTTATTTTAAAATATCCACGTTACGGAGGGTACCCACTACCCATATTTACCAACAATGCCCGTCACATATTTTCCCCGACACAAAGAGCACTTCATCGCAAACTACGCTCGCAAATAGAGACGTTTCACATAAAAATGTATGAAAATATTCAAAAAGGCAGCGGGAGGTTCGGCGGATTAATAAGCGGGGGCCGGCTAATTTATGTGTCGCGCCCGTGAAATCAGTTCCGCGCCATAGCGCTGGCCGCGTAGGGCTGCGATGTGCTCGGCTACTGTCATTGGCACAACTCGTTTTAGTATGTGGAGCACTCCTTGTATCGTAATATATTGATAAATATTTAAAAATGTAATGATTTTGGCACATATCAAGTAATACTCTCAGCATTTACATACTCTTACTTTACACTTACTCCACAGGTATACGTACAATTAAGTCAGAGAAGTATATTCTACTCTATAATACCTTTACTACTAACTTCCTAGTAGTCGTTTCAGCCAAATGACGTCCACTGCTGGACAAAGGCCTCCCCCAAGGTTTTCCATAATGAACGGTCCTGCGCTGCCCGCATCCAAGCTCTTCCCGCGACATTTACCAGATCGTCGGTCCACCTAGTAGGAGGCCTGCCCACGCTATGTCTTCCTACGTGCCCTGCCCACTGCCACTTGATTTTAGCGATTCTGCGAGCTATGTTGGTTACTTTGCTTGGTTTGGTTCTCCTGCAGATCTCCTCATTTCTGATTCGATCCTATTCCTAGTAATAAACTTAAACCATACGATTCGCTGTAAACGCTTGTTAACCAAAACTCATCACTTTTTTATTACAGAAAATTGGTTGTAAAAAATTTTAGCGTTTATTGGCCAAATGTATCTTAATACGCAGGGCAATAAACCATTCGTGGGATTGTCTAACCAATTTTCGAATTGCAATAAAACGGCAATACAACAAAATTATTGCCGAAATCCTCCCATATCTGTGCAATATTTTACGTCCCTATTGGGAAGTTGCTGGTCCTTTGGCAAGGGCGCGTCTCGCTGCTGGGGTCGGGTCGCGGTGCGCGGCTCCGGACGATTGTATCCAGATAAAAAGCGTTCGCGTAATTTATCGTCAATAAACGCTGGCGCGGGCCGCTCTGGCCGCGTGGACAAACGCGTGCACCACAAACGCTAAGAACCTCGTGAAATCAATATAAAATATTGTTCTTATTGTTCTACTGAATTTTAAGGTACATAACTTAATGTAGATTAACTTATGTGTTTATTTACGAATAATTACTGGAAAGTAAAATCAAATATAACAAGTATTAAATACGCTTTAAGCGCCTAACGTTTTTATTATATTAGTTAGATAATTACCTTATCGGAGTTATTCCAAATCAGAAAAAATAACTTATTTATTTACTTAAATCTTCGATTGTCCAATACTATTTTGTTACATTTGGCTAATTTATCGCTTAAACAAACAGAGGCAAAGTCGCCACACACGGCAGTCCTCACACGTGATATTTGTACGGCCCGAAGGGAGTTGCGGCCCTCTGCGATCGATGGCGATCGAGCGGCGGACAACAGCCCAACAAAAGTCGCCCCGGGTGATCTGCTCGAGCGGACGGCACGTTTGACTGCTACTTTTGTTTGTTTTCATAAACTTTTCTTTTACTGACTGGATTTTTCTCTTAAATAGCAAAAACAGCTTAAAAAAAAATTTAAAAATTTGGCCTTAAAACGTTACATCCAAGTCTTTATAGCCCACTAAACGTTTAAAAGTCTGAATTTTAGCCCGTACTAAAACTAACGCCTTTGGTATAATAACGGTCCTTTTACTTGGAACATATCCAAGAGAGAGCTACTATTCACCTAGTTATCGGATGCGGGCAATCATACTATATGACAGTTAACACTTCCATAATTTAAGTGTGAAATAAACCTCGCACTAAAGCCTGGAAGACCGGAGTGCCTCAGGGGAGCGAACTCGGTCCATAACTTTATGTGCCGCCATAAAGCCGTGTCGTCCATAACTGTCTCATCAACAGCCATCTTTGGTGCTCCCAAATAAAACTTTATTACCTGGTAAAAGTATATCGAGTTGCCTCAAACCAGATACAATCTCAAAGATCGCATTATATTCCAACTTTTTAAATTATCTCAGAATTAATTTTAATATTTATGAGTTGTAAACTTCCCACTCTCGTTATAATATTCATAATACTTAATTATGGTTAGTGCTCATAAAAATGCAATATTGCATAGTTCCTAAATACCAGAGGCTTAAATGTACTATGATAAATAATGAGAATATTAGAGTCTAACATTAAATCTAATTATTCACAAGTATTTATTCAAGATATGTTCATGAAAATCTTTCGGGCTATTCAACGAGCATTTTAAAGAAAACCATTCATAGACCTTTTCCAATTTAGTCGTCTGTGGAAGTCGAAGGCAATACTCATTTGTGTGGGCACGTTCACTTATTCTGAATCGTATATAAACTTAAGTTCGGTAGGTTAACCGGTCTACATTACAAGAATAATAATCTTCATACACATACGAGCATGACGATTCATGAAAATATCCAGTAGGTTTGATAAAAAGTCTTTTTCGTTTTGATACTGAGTCATAGTAGAAGTGGGTATAAGTAGGTATATAACACATATAACAAATTAAATTTTTATAAATGTATTAAATATTTAATAAAACTATAAGAAAATCATAAGATTAAACAACGGAAACCACACGCCACAGTAAAATAATATGAAATAGGTAAAGTAAAATCACCGGACACAATATCTAATAAAATTCATCTGACAAACCATAATAGATAAATTCTTGCGCATTATTAATAAATACTATCAAGTAAAATGTCGTGGAAACAGAACACAACTATGTATATAGTTAAATATGTTTCCGTGGCCGCCGGTGTACACAACACGGAGGAAACAGCAACGGCTGTAGCAAAAGTTTCTTTTGTGAGGAAAAAGTGAAGTGAGGTTGAGGCGTTTATAGACGAAGTTCGGATCGCGTGCTCGCGGCAGACTTGTACGCGATATTGATTTTATTGTGTGTTGTACCGGAATTACTTGGAGATGTAATGTTCTATATACTTAGTAACATGTGAAAACGACGATCATGTTAAAGACATCTGAAGTCATACAGTCTATTCGTCATTGCAACTATCTCTGGTATTTTCATAAAACTCTACTTTTACTATTGAACATGAAAATCATTCACATACGTCTATAAAATCACGCAATCCTTTAAGAATTGTAATATCATGGCCGCGTAGACGTCTTCAATTGCATAATTAATACAAGAAATCCTACTAAACATTGGAAATAAATGTATTTTTATTTAATGCATAGAATATTTGTCATAACAACTTAAATATTAAATGAAAACTACGTCTTATGCCATACAACCACAGGGCAGTGAGTAATTTTAAAATGTGAACGTTAATAATCACTTCTGTCATGTCAACTGCTAAACAATGAGAAATGACAGGTAACTGACACGCGCCGTATCCTGGCCAGCAGGAGCTTTCTTTTTCCGCCGCGGCACGCGAGGCCTATTTGTCTAAAGTCCAAATCACTGCCAGTTTAAACTTTCAAGAGCGCAATTACGCTTTTCAACGCTTTGCAATTTCAAGTCATTTCATAAGCACATTTAGACTTATTAGTCTTTTTTCTATTATGAAAACGGGACTTTTTTAAAAGCAAAGACAGATTATGGTCAGTTAATTTTATTTCGTCGATATAACACAGTTTACAGAGTAGACATAATTTATCAGTAGGTAAGTATCGCTATAAAACACACTGTTACACACCTAACCTAACCTAACCTAAGACATGAGTTGCTAATTGTACGATAAAAAATGGTGTTGCTTTAAATTATTTTAGGCAACCTAATAATTACCTGGCGCATAGGAATAATGAGCCCTTTTTGGTATTAAGTTATTATGGTCGCGTGTAGATAAGCGAAATTTAAGTACGGGGATCGCGTGTTCGCACCTCCTCCCGTGTACTTTAATTCAATTATTTTGCCTCAACTCTGATACATTTTAACATCGGAATGGCGTGAGGGCAAAAATCGGCGTATTTTCTCTTACATATTCACGTTGAGAGTCCCCGATTTCGCTGTTTTATTTAAACCTTATTTCGACGAAATAGCGATCTGCTGCAGTGAATAATGATGAGATTAGATCAACTATTTCTGGGACGCCACCTGTGTCTATTTGAAATACAGGCTGATTTGCTCCTCAGTATTTTTTGAGCAAATAAGTGGCTAAATTTTTTCCAGGTATCATTATGTCTCAATGCAAGAACATTTTCGTAGTCAAACATAACCTATTCTTGAAATACATTAATATTATCATATCGGACCTAATACACAATTGTTTTGAGGCTTTGATTAAGTAATCAATCTACGTAGAGACTTACTGAACCAGTTACAAGTATCAAAAACTTCTGTCACGTTTTTAAAGAATTATGTCGGTTACGAAGCAGCCTGTATAAGCAGATTTAAAAAGGACTCAAACGTGTTGCGGGAGCGAGAACATATTCCCTATTCGTTTTTAATGCGCGTCGTATAGCGGGATATATGGAGAGCGCATGACTGCTGTTCTTACGTTTAAGTAGACGATAAAGCCACTACGTGACTCATATGATAAATTACTGGTTTTGTACCTCGTACATTCTGCGTGAAAACGTCTAAAAATGCGATATAACGCACGTGGTGCCACAATTTCTGCGTGAAGAGAAACGGAATATTTTTTGATGTACCAAATCTGGAGGCTCTTTTGTCTTGTCTCAATTTTTTTGTTATAATATTTTTGTGCGCCTTTCGCTACAACAAAGCTTATTAGATTAGGTTATAGCGATACTACATATTCAAAATATTGCATTGCACGAGTAGGCTTTGACTGCTACGAAATTCAGCACTTTGCAAACTTAGCTCAACATCATCGTCCACCTACTTTAATTTAATTACAATGTTACGAACAAGAATAATATAAATTAATTTATCATTTCAAAATGTGTTCATTATTAATGTTAGGCAGTTTTTATTCAAGTTAACAAGTTCCAAAACGTCTAATGGCATAAAATTAACAACTTTTTAAATGCAATCTTTTTAGAGCACAACAGTGTTATTGTCCTAATTAACGGACATGGAACAAGTTCAAGAAGGTTGTTAAAAAACGAAACGCCATTACCGCTGCGTAGGCGCGCGTGGGCGGCTGTACTGTGTAGGTACAACGCCGCGGCCGCCGGCGGCTGACAAAACCTTACCAATTAGGCTGAAGGATAGCGACACCAAGTTTAACGCTGAAAATAGGATACTCAGGAGAGCTCTCAGATCATAGAAAGAGAATAGATATGAAGTCGCGCGTAACTACAACGAGAACCAGTGTCCCCACATTTCCCCCACCACAGCTCCCCCACACACATTAAACTGTGTAAAAACAAAGCGACTGAGAGTCTACGACAACATGTGCAACCGGCTTAAAAGTGCTGTGATTGGCCAGAAGGCATGCCTTATGGCCAATCAAAGGCCGCGTGACGTGACGCACACATTGAAAACGCTAGTGAGAGAACAAAGATAAAATGGAGTCGATAAGATATCGATACTTTAAATCGCTAGGGGCAAGGATCGAAACTGATTTCACAAAATGCTTATGTATGAAAACCTTTTTATTATTATACGTTATTATTAACTACTATCACGCATTTACTTTTTAATTATGGCGATACCGCATAATGTTTATCAAAAATAATGCCTATATTAGGCTTTCAACTAGCTCTTATAGTAATTACATAGTTGACAGTTACTAATTACTTCTACTGTTTTTTTTTTTTTTGTTTGTAAAATCTTATAATCGCAAGTAACACATCAATTTTTTATTTCAAATTACAAAATAGAAAATTATAATTTAGTTCTATTTATCGATAATAGGAAACCGCATTAGAACACGAGCACGGCACTATGTTACGACCGGCACATGCGGCCGTACTGTGTATTTTCACACGACAAAGGATATCGGAAGAAATTAAATACATTGCGCAGTAGTTGAGCATGACATAAAGTGGTTGCTAACTAAATCGTCAATGTACAAGTGTGTTAGAATTTTTATCACCACTGATTTCGATATCGCAGTAACTGTTACGGCACTGAATTCGTTCGTAAAAATGTTTAGTTTTTTTTATTTATAAGCAAAATACCAATGGATTTGCAATACTTACATGTAGTAAATGACTCCATTGTTCCTGTAGTTCTGCGTTTCACTTGTTTTATTGCACGTAACGACGCATTATCCAAAATATCGGAGAACATTTCCTTAGTACGACTGAATCGCGACTAACCTAGCTACGCGGCCGATGTTCGTTTCTGGGCATATCGCGGAGACACGCGCCACGCCCCCGTTTCACATCTATTCCCTTCTATGATCTGAGGGAGAGCTACTCGAAATGATAATTTTAGACAATAGGTTGTCCATAATCAACCAATAAGGAGTATAACAACAAAAGGTATATGTACGTCGATTATAGTAAGGCTAGAATGGTAATGAAAATTAGTTAAATACATCACTCAACATTAAAGTTAAATCTTAATAAGTAATGTTTCTCCTATTACATAATGTTGATGCAATACTAACTATATTAAGGATCTACGAAAAAAGTCAACTTTCTAGTCTACAAAGTACATAGTAAAGGATAACAAGAAGCAAACCTTTTCAACAAAGTGGTCAGTTTACAATTTCACACTTTTGGACCTCCAAATTGGAGTGTCTCACCCGACGTATGGCCATGTTACCGGAGTCGTACCTTTGGAGAGCTCTGTATAAGGGCAGCGGGAATAGGCCCGCTCGAATAAAAACACTATCCGTCTGTAACACGAATACTGCTTATGAGGAACAACCGACTTATATGGCTGTGGAAACTGGAGGTATTCCTTATGAGAAACGCCGGGTTTTATTAGCAATTGTGTTGCATTTTTGTCGGTCTGAAGAAATGTTTCGACGGAACTGGCTCCTTGAATGGGAGTTTTGATGGCAGTTTATTATTAATATCTCATTTCAAATGTTGTGTAAAGAGCTGGTGTGTTATCTTTATAGATCTTTGATACTTTTATATTTACTTACGGTTTGTGGCTCTATCAAGATGATTATCTTCTCACATTACTTTTTATCGTGTTACGAAATGCCTAAAATACTTCATCTACATAGGTACCTATTTACTGCACAAGCGTATTAAAAATGGAAACGGTCCATCCAACTCTAAATTCATGTGAAAATTGAATTAGTAGCTAAGTAGAAAATAAGTAGATAACATAATTTCATTATTTATTTCAGGGGAATTTAACTCAGAATGCTCAGACAGATATCATATAACTTAAATTGATCGAGCTCAGGGTATCACAAATAGATTTTCTCATGAGTAATAAGAAAAGTTATATCTCCGATATTCATAAGCATACGTTAAGAGTATTTGTGTGGATTCGTGGAGCAACTGAGCTCTTGGCGTAACTTTAGAACACGTCCCCGGACGCACAAACAGCCCTTATTCTATTTACTGTCCCTTTCCCAACCCCCAAAAGTTTAAGGTCAGGAATGTATAAAACTGTCTAAGTGTAATTTAAAGAACCTCGAAGACATAAGAAGGCTTTGATCATATTTTGAATTTGACAAACAAAAGGGATAAAACGGGATGAAGATTAGAATAATAATGAAGTAAAATCGTAATCCACTGGCCGTTATGTCAAACAGGATCCTCGTAAGATTTGAAAACTACAGCTCGGATTGGACGAGTCATGCACATCACGGTAGCGGCACTGAAGTAAAGTTTTACAACAGGTTGTTGGTGCTTACTTTAATGTTTCTTTGTGCGGGCCCGCGTAAAAGCAGCCGTTAACGACCGGCACGTCGGTAAAAAGGCGCCATTTTGGACTTTATATGAAAGGAATAAACGTCAAGAGTTCGGTTGCTGCGGCTAGAACAATGGGTAAACTAGTGATGGCTTCTGCGTCGGGTGTATGGCCTCGTAAGCGAGTCCATTGATAAGTATAACTCAGTCTGTACTGGGTTCTCTGAAAATTGTGGTTAAATTTTAAGAACAAGTTACTTGGTTTAACTGTGAAACTAATTAAAAAATCACTAAGTGCTGGAACATAAACGATTTTAAGTAACTTACCTTACATTGCAGGTCATCTGAAAAATCTGAAAACTCCTTACAAACCGATAACAAATTTGCACATTGTTTGTGGGAATGCTTCTATAACGCTTTAATGTTTGAACCATCCATAACTAATAATTCTCTTCTTTGCAAATATCTTTTTAATCTAAAACACTTAGATTTTATCGTGATTGCTGCAAAAGTTCAAACTTGCAGCTGAGAAAGTAATTACTCAACTATTAGATAATTGACTGTCTCAGCTGAAAGCTTATCAATATTCTTATCGAACTAACCATTTAATGACAAACAGCACAGCTTTTTAGACGTCCAAGAATCCTTCCAACCACTTCGTTCTGTCCACTCAACTTTATGTAGCGAACACAATACATATCAGTTTGCTTCATTAACAAGAAATTATTTTGGAAGTTATAGGGGCAAGCTGATTGATATCAACTGATCTAATCAGCGTATTAGTGGCTGGCCACAGCTATACACGTGTCGTCTTTTGGTCAATGTGGCAAGAGATTGGCAAGGGTGTCTCCAATATCAGAGGCGCTACCTATCTAACTACTAAACTTCGAAACACGAGGGTGATTGCTTCTAAAAACATTTCAAACATTCACTTATAATTTTCCTTAGAAGGAGAAATTCGATATCACTAATTAATTTTAATGATGCAATACCAGACACCTACAAGATACTTCAGAATTATATTGCAAGTGTAAAATCACTGGTAAACATGGGTGCAATCACGCGAGGCGCTTGCTTTACAGCCTCGTTGATGGTTTTAATTAACTTAAGTTATAACCGGGCGGGAATTAAAACCCACTTGCTGTACGGGGTGCTCCATCACGCCGCAGCGCCTCCTCGCGTGAAGGAATCCTGGCCGTGGACGCCCACGCCAGGTACGAGGTGCGCTCCCCGGGGGTCGGGCAACCTTGGAGTTGACCCAAGGGTTTTGCAAGAGACTCTTGAGCAAGTGAATATGATACTTAGCACTTGCCACTTTGTTAGGTGATTGTACCTATGTTGCCAATATTGTGTTAGGTATTTGGGGAAATTTTGCGCTAGAATTGTATAGCTCAGTCGTGAATGACACGCAACCTAATAATCATTCTAAAAATGCTACTTAAAATGTTAATACTGTTCTCTGAAGATTTTAAAACCGAAATCCTAATAAATAACACATCGTGTCTCAAAACTTAACAAACATGTCGTCTATTATCGCGTGATGTCGAACAAGACCGTGACATGTTCGATTTGTCACACGGCTGATACAAAACATGTTCGATTGAGCATTACTGGTGCCCAAATTATCGACAAAGCAACATTATTCCCTAACGATTGCCTACGCAATACGAGATAAGGTTCAAAATGAAGTATATGAAGATAAATGTATTTTGTTTCGGCTCATTTAAATGGCTGTCATGTAACCGTGCCGTGGGTAACACCAAAACTTTATTTTCTGCCTGCGTGGGATCAAAACAATACCTGGGAAGATGTAGGACGCAGATGGTGTAAGATTGGAATCACATACCTGGAACAAGGAAGATAAATTATTATTTACAAGTCAAGTAATAATGATGCATTTCACAAAATATCCAAATAACCGCACAAGTATTGGATTATAGACTAAGAGCTAGNGAGGTGGGAATAGTTTGAATTTAAATAAATATGACGTTTGCTAACGAATAAGGTTTTGCTTGTTTATTTTTCTATCCCATCAGCCCCCTTAGACAAAACGCACTTTTTGATCGAATCGAAAATCGAATCCGTCAAAACTCCATACAAAAAAGGGGCTTTTCGACCACTTTTCGACTGATTTGCGATTATAATTTGCACTTTGTCTAGACCCACAGTGCAATGCAATAATGACATTGACCAATTGACAATAGTTTTTTTATTTAATAGAAATAATAATGGCAGGTTGAACCAACAAGAAGGTTTTAGTTTATCAATCATAATAATCTCCTTGAAGAGATAAATCGTCAAACAACTTTGATCTGAATAATTTTGAACTTTACTGACGAACAGTTAAAGATTATTTTCTCTAACTCGAGATTATTCTGTAACATAGTTTCAAAAGGTAATATGTGCTCGCGATTCGTTGAAGGAATCAATTTGAAAACTGACGAACCTTTTCATTCCGCGACTGTACAATGGCCAAAACAGAAGAAGTCTCCAGAAGAAACTCCTGGTATAACTGGCACATTGACAATATGGGAAATATGTCAAAATGTCGAATAACTGACGATTTATTCTGAGATTAGGTAATATTTACTCTTGTTCGGTCGAATCCACCCTTAATAGTTTTTTAAGTCAGGAAAAGCAGGGCCCTTTGTGTATCGACTTTATCCTGATGTTTTGTATCTCATTTCTTCCGATATTCGTTTTCATGATCAAAGCAGAAAGATCACGTAAAATTTGGGCCTTCTTTTGTGGTGAACGGCCCGTCTGTTACAGCGGTGGAAAGTTGAACACCTGCTGGTATTTTTGTTATAAGTTGTAAAGAAATGTAATAGGATTTTCCGATTGAGATATAAAAATACTCTTTTTGTATTTTTCGGTATTGGAATTTTACATAATAACATTTTCTGTTTTCTTTATTTTTACGCGTAGATTTCTACCTTGCACAAAACCCTCTATTTCTGTGGTAACGAAGTTAATTGTGAGTTTAATGCAGTTGAAGATTTCGACTTTAAAGAAGATGCCATGTTCTAACCAAGAATCCAATCAAGAGCAATCAAAGCAAAATGTAGACAAAACAAAATTAAAACTTTCATAAATAAAAAACCCTCTGAAAGTTAGATTATAAAAGTCTAAGCTATAATTACACCAACTTGATTTGAATAAAGTGCAGTCACTTGGAAATTTTAATTAGTTTGCTATATCGTGTGCAAATGCGGCTGCATAGTGGGGCACGCACGGGCACAATGGAAATTCTACAGGATCGCGTAGCTTGGAACGCTCGACGTGCCTGCATCTACCAGCTTTAAGCTTAACTAGTACTAGCCGTCTAGTAAACATCGGTATATCACGTAAAACTGTGTGTCTTAAGCTTTTATGCATGCTAGAATGTACTTATGTTTAAGTTTAAGCAGTCGACACAATTAATCCTTTACAGGAACTCGGCATGCATTTCATGAAATAAGATGCAAGATTGGTGGACAACAGTCAGTTACAATTTACAGTTAAAAATTAAATGGTTGTTCTGGCATTTTAAGTCATATTAGTGAGAGTATCAGGTAGCCCTTTTTATCTTCCCCGACAGTCAGCATTGCGATAAAATGCGCTGTAAATGGAGATACTTTATTGCATATTCAACCCTTTTGAATAAAATTATCTGGAACGTTGACATGCTCACACCCGTTGACCTACCCAAGTGTAAGATAAAACCCTTTCCCAAATATAAATATAGGACACGAGATAACCTTCGTTCTGGTTCAGAAAAGGACATTGTAGTTACCCAAGTCGATAAAGGCTCCCAATAACGAAGTTCGTTATTAGAATTTACCTTTCCAGTTAAAAGTAGGCAGCAATTTAGCGTGGTCTATTGGGAAATCTAAAAATGAATAATTTTCTGAATTTATTAGCTTTTGTGAAAAAATTATGACTTAACCGAATATTTTATAATAATTAATCTTTCAAGCTTTTATCAGACCAAATTAGAAACTATAAATACGAGTGAAAGCGAAAAACTGTTCAAAAGATTCACGAATTTTCCTTTAGCTTAGTGAAAATTTTCCTTTCCTAGGGATTCTTTGTTCATTTTCAATAGTCGCTTGACATTAAAATTTGAGCATTTTGCTTTAGCTATTTTCGTGAGGAATGTCAATTTAGAAACTAAGTCTTAAAAGATTCACCTTGTCTTACTAAGTCCTACTGTTTTTCAAAGTAATCCAATTCCAAAACTAATGTGGTAATAATTAATAAAATATACATGGTCAACGTTCTTATACTAACATGCAATGGTAACCATTTCACATGACCCGACCCCCGATGAAAACCATTATGAAAACAACAGCTGCTGTTTTTATATTTCCCTATGCCCCCGTTAACTGGTCCCGGCCATACGAGAGGTAAATACAGAAGGTTCCATTTTGGATGTTGGATCCAATTTCTCAAATACTGAGACCGTTTGGGTTTAATTGGAGGCTAAGCTATAGAATACACGAGAGTGTAGCCAGGTTCTACAGCTTAGTCTCCAGCTAGTATAACAGTGGTGGGAGATAAGCCCCGTTAATTAATAGTGACACTGTCCATTGTCCATAGGCTTAATAGCACCAAGACTTTATATTGGAATTTCAGTGTACCTAGTACCTACCCATACGACTATGAACAGCCTGCGTGGCAAGGAGAGTAAGTAGGTATGTTATTATGATGAACGTATATTTGACGTAAGTTTTTACTATAGAATTCCCTTCTTAATGAAATTGAGTACCTACATTAAAGTGGGATAAAGCGATCCTGTACCTTGCCCGGCTGTGACCACGCATGATGGGGCGTGAACGATGTTCCAACTTATTTACATGTGGATGAGGCTCCGGTTTATCAACATGTGCGGATAAACTTTTGCATGTATTTGAATGCATATGGGGCGCGGAATATTTTCATTAAACAGAATGTGAAATCTGTGAAAAATGAGACAGTTTATACAAGCATTCCCTATTAATATAAAGTTTAAGTAAATAGCAGCTAGTAATAATAAATAATAATAATAAATACACTTTATTGCACACCAAAGATAAGAACAGAAATAAAAGGAACACACAAGGTACAACTAGGCGGTCTTATCGCTATTAAGCGATCTCTTCCAGACAACCTATGGTGAGGACAGTTACTTAAAAAAAAAATATGAAGGGTATAATGTGTATGTAAGGGTAAGGCTAGTAATAGTAGCTAGTAAATAAACTAGTCGCTGACATAGCCTGACACAAGGCGGACCGACGACATCATAAAGGTAATAGGAAGGCGCAGGATGTAGGCCGCTACCAACCGGTCAACATGGGAATCACTAGGGGAGGCCTATGTTCAGCAGAGGACGTCCTATTACTTCTATTATGGAAACCTTGTGACCGTGTATCGTATTTTATGAGCAGTCGTAGACATCTTATAAGTATTGTTTGAATAATACAACCTCTTGCTCTATTTTAGTAGGTCATTGACCGTTTCGATACCCTCTTTTCTAGTAAAAGCCTATGTAGATAGTGCTATACATGTGTACAGACGACAGCACTTCAAGTTAAACACCATGTGATCTTATCTAGTTGTAATAGGAGCTATTTTGCAACGAAAATGTATGGTCTGATGTGCCGACAGCACATAGCCAAATTGATAATAGGGTAAACGTTGCGAGGTCCAATCCACTATTAGTATGCATTACGCTGACCCACTCCAGATCCTAGATAAATAAATTCCTGCTTATAATGGTTATAGAGGCTATTCCTTCTTTTTCGGCTTCACATTACGAGTATATTTTAGATCATTTTGTGAGTTAAGTGAATTTAGAATGAACTTTATTGCCATGGCGTAAGATTTCGTTTGTTTTCACGAAGGTTGGAAGTTCCCTTTATCAGCATTTATCAAATTCTTTTAATTTTGTATTCTATACATACAGGCGAGCTTTTCCCATACTCTGCATTTGGTGATTTAATGTAGTGTATTGCTTTATCATGGTATTTTATATGGATAAAATCCTATACATAATAAGTATCCTCATTAGAAGCATTGCAAGAATTGTGAGTAGGTATCACAACAACATGACTGTGCTTTGTGTAAATTTAATTACTCGTATATCCAAATTTCACTTTTATTCATATGATAACAAAACCTACGAGACAGTATACGCATGTAGATCAGTTGGTCACGGGCCGTCGTCTGGCCAAGTTGGCAAGTCTCCTTTGTTAATTATATCGATCTATCTGCCCAATCGCCTTGCTGCAATCTTCTGGCTACGAAATGCTTCCTGACTCGTTCAACGGTTCGCCTATGGCCTTAATCAAGGCTGAAGAGTGATTTGTCAAATCGAAATTTTTCTACGAATTAANCCTTTATAAAATAACGTAGGTCTGGCGTTCACTAGCTCTTAGTCTATTACGACATAATATTAATTACGACGTATTTTCAATTTTTTAAAGAGAATCCCGTTTAACTGTTAACGTTTGTTAGAAGTACCATACATATTCCAAGCAATCAATCAGGAGCAAGTACAAGTGTATAGCGACAATAATGAATGAGATCACTGCAGCAGGCAGGAGTTCTCAACATTTTTAACTCCGTATCCGTTCGGTCCGTTTTTATCTGGCATGTATTGATTGGAATTTGTTAAAAAAATTCAAATAAATGATTTTTCTTTACACACAGAGATCCGTTGAGGCTCCCCTCGGAGGAGGAGGAGTTGCACCCCCATATTTTATTCGTGATTACAACTATAACTGGCGTTTTTGTATGAAATTTGACAGACTTTTGACGTTTGTTAAAGTTAAAAAAAGATGGTGGAACTCAGCCTTTGTGTCGTCAAGAAAGCAGAATGTGAAACGAGTGAGAAGTGATGATAAAATGCAGATGTAATAAAATCATGAAAGAAGTGGTTCTAAATGTGAACAGGTTGAGAAGGCCTGTCGTGAACGAGAGTCCAGTCCATCGCTCCGTCAGCCGTCGCGCGACACTCCCGAGATTGAGGCTGCTCCCGCGCTGCTGAATTATTCACGCGGCCGCTGCCTTCGCGGAGACACCAGATAAAGTGCGAAATTGGCCTGTCCGGAAAACGCGCCTGTAAACGCAACAATGACGGTAAAAGCTGTACTTGCCTTCATCATGATCTAAAGCGTAGCTAACTGTGTCGTTCATTTTATGAAATAAAGTTGTGAAATTTGGTAATATCACAATTTCATTCAAAAGATGATGATGATGAGCTGATGCCATTTTGGTGCTTGTAGACGTTCTGTTGTCTAGTTTTAGTTATTATCTTGCTGTGTACCTACTTGCATCGAATAAATATTTTTCTTTCTTTCTTTCTTTCAAATAAAGAAAATACATCACCACTTGACCCTTATCAGAGTTAAAAGACGTTAAGATCAAACCGTGGAATCTGTGTGTAGTCCATTTTCCATTAACATTCTGTTATCTTGCACTGCACTTACTTATTGAGCAAATTAATGTGTCCTCGCAGACACACAGAGCCTTTAAGAGGCTCATATTTTCCAGCAATAAACACCAGGAACCAGAGAAAGTGACAACTCAAACGCAACACATATCAATTTTCTCAAATGAATTGCAATGAATTTATGAATGAATTTGCATTCCTATCGCAACCGCGGTCCAGTTAGCTCGCTTAGGTCTAGGTAATTTGTATGTATCTAAATCCAGACGTGTTGTGGTTTTTAATTGCAGTTGACTTAGTTAATTACAGCACTGATTGCGGGCCTTTGCGAGTTTAGTACACAATATTGTAGGGCCGAGATTGTAGCCAATCAAATAAGCTTAGTATTTGCTTTATTGCAAGATTGGGCGTGTTCGTATTTACCACGTCAAAGGGCTGGGTTGCTTAAAGCTACAATTATTGATCTGTAAAGTATTTTGCTATAATGCTACCTAGATGTTTAGGTTTTTACTAATACTGAAATTATGAAAGTTTTGAGTAATTTGAGATCAGCATTATATTTAAATCCGAAATACCAGAATACCAGCTATAATAGAGTACAATTACTTAACATACTTATAATATGTGATCAAACGAACTTCACAAGCGAAGTTCGATCAATATTATATGAGTCGCTTCATTCGAAGATATAACATAACCAGGTAGTCCTTTTAGCCTACAAGGTAGAATCGCACGCTTTTAGAGATTTTTGATATCGAGAATCGATATTTGAATTCAATCGATTTCCTAACGACGCTTGGTCACGGCACTATTCGGCGCGAGACGCCATTCTTTTAGAGATTGCCCAAATAGCAAAACTTTTATAGCCGGGTTTGGGCTGGGGGGGTTGTTATATCTTCGAATGAAGCGACTCATATAATATTGATCGAACTTCGCTTGTGAAGTTCGTTTGATCACATATTATATATCTTCGCTTCATTCTTCAGATATAACATAACCAGGTAGATGTTTAGAGCCAAGTTTTGCTATTAAAACACATATTATTCAGTCTTATTAAATTTATTTTATGAGATTAAATAACAAAAATATGACTTCACATAAACAAAAATACATTTTAATACTTGTCATGTAATAACGATAATTAATCATAATCAAAGTTAGGCGGAATCATCGTGATGCAAGATTGATTGAGCAAAGTTATTTGTGTCAATTAACTGTCGATGATAGAATTTAGCAAATACCTTAGACGTATTGGTCCATCCTGCGGCCTTTCTTATAGTGTCAATGGATACTCCCGCGGCTGCGGCGGCAGACGTGGAGGCGTGGCGCGTGCTGTGCGCGCTAAACGCCGCCACGTCTACGCCACTCTCAGACAATGTCTGCTTAATCCATCTGCTTATTGACTGTGCTGTCGCACTCCTGTAGGGGCGCTTCACAGTTATTAAGAGATTGGGTATATTGGCAGGCCGATCTGCATGAGTGATCTGAAGATAGTCCTCGAGAGTTTTTGCGGGACATATGCGAGCATTTTCTAGAAAATAAGGCAGGAATAGTGTCGGCTGTTGCCGACCCGCCGCGGATGTTTTTAAAATGTCTCTGATTGCTATGTTCACTCCGTTTGAGTTAATTGATATATTTTCGAGCTTAATTAAGGAAAGAGTTTGAACACGTTGGGCAGTACATAAGGCTAATAGCATAACCAACTTTTTTGTAAGTTTTTCCCTACTGAGTTCTCTATTTGGATACCAATTAGACAAATGGTTCAAAACAATTTGTGGGTCCCATGTACTGCTGTATTTTGGAAAGCTGGGTTTTAGCCTAAAAACTCCCTTTAAAAGCCGTTTAACACAGTCATCGGACCCGACGTTATTCCCTAACAACAAGGATAACGCAGATCTGTGACTATTGAGAGATCCGTAAGCGGCTCCTTTTTTGTACTGTTCAGTTAGGAAACATAAAACCCTAGGGATGGAGCAACTAAAGAAATCGGATTCATTATTATGACAAAACTCCCACCACATCTTGAATGATACGTTGTACTGTTGTATCGTGTTGTTAGATAAAGATGCTAACATGAGGTCCAAAGCTGTTTCGGGAACGCCGCGGCGCGAGAATGCTTGCCTGAGACTATTGCGGCACCCAGGGTAAGTGGATTCCTGTAACAAGATTGTACACAATGGTCATTGGGGTATAACCAAATGATGTCTGAAATAATCATTCTTATTAACTGTGGGTACCAGGCCTGGGATGGCCAAGAAGGGAACACCAGGATGCCTGTAGCATTATCTGCTTTGATTTTTTGAAGACATTTTAGAATAAGTGGGAAAGGAGGGAATGCGTAAAAGAAATTTCCTCTCCAGTTTATAGTGAAGGCATCTATGGTGAGAGCTTCGGGATCTCTTTTCCACGATACATAATTTTGACATTTAGCGTTAGCCCGGGAAGCGAATAGGTCGATTTCGGGTTGTCCAAAGGCCTTTGTTATTCGTTTGAATGCTGTGTTAGACAGTTCACATTCAGTGTTTGGGTTGAACTTTCGAGACTCTTTATCCGCCTCATAATTATCTTTTGTATTAATATACGAGGCGAATAACCAGATGTTTCTTACTTCAGACCATTGCCATATTTGCCTGGACAGATCGTTCAAATGTGGGAATTGGATTCCGCCCATGCGGTTAACGTAACTGATAGCAGTTGTGTTATCAACTCGCAGTAGAATTGAACAATTAGAAAGATCACTTGCAAAATACTTTAGAGCTAGGAAAACCGCTAATAACTCTAAGAAATTTATATGCTGGTCAAGTTCGCAACTTTTCCAAGCTCCATGGGCTCTCGTGTTATTACACACTGCTCCCCAGCCAGTTCTTGAAGCATCGGTATAAATTTCATAGTCAAAATTAGCTGTTTTCAAGGAATTGCTACTTTTATGTATATTTTGTGTCCACCAGTTCAAATCGTCCAAAATAACTGAAGGGGGCTTGAACCGAGCTTCATAGCTTAAGCATCTTTGTAAGGCTAGGAATTTTTGTCGTTCTAGAATTTTAGTGTACAGCCAACCATATTTAACTGCAGGACATGCTGACACTAAAACCCCGATAAGTTGGGCGAATTCTCTTATTGTACACTTTTGTACAATAGAGAATTTTCTGGTCAAGTCCGTGATTTTCTGACGTTTTTCAGGTGGTAAAGAGATGGTTTCATTTACCGAGTCGTATATGAACCCGAGGAACTGGCAGGTTTGCCTAGGTACAAGAGAGCTTTTAGTATAATTTATTACGAAGCCGAGACATTGTAAGAGATTTACTGTAGCGTTAACATTTTGAAGGCATTCAGTAAAGCTATCTCCTATACAGAGGATATCATCCAAGTAGAAAACATTTTTGAAGCCTAGATAGCGTAAGTGTGTTATTACCTCTTTCATTATCTTTGTGAAGGCTCTAGGGGCAACTGAAAGACCGTATGGCATAGCGGTGAATTCATACGTAAAAACTTCGCCGGGATTTTCTTCAAACTGAAATCTTAGGAATTTTCGATCTGATTCGCGTATCGGAATAAGAAAGTACGCTTCTTTCAAATCGATGGTTGCCATAAAACCATTAGCTGGTAACAATCTAGCCGCCGTTCGGTGATCCTCCATTTTAAAATGTAAGCTAGGTATGAATTTATTAAGATTGTTCAAGTTTAGTATAAAGCGTTTTTCTCCATTTGGTTTCGGTGCTAAAAATGTCTTGGATATAAATTGATCATCACAGGGCATACAAGGTCTGATTGCGCCTAACTTTAATAATTTTTGAATAGCAACTACCATGTCTGCTTTTTCAGTCATTGACAAGGAAGACGTTGGTACATGAGTTTGGTACACAACAGAATTGAATGGTATTGGGAAACCTAAAGCTATCCACTCTAATATAATAGGGTTGGTTGTTATTTTAAGCCAACAATTGTAGAAATGGGATATTCTACCAGCATGAGTTACCTTATCTACTGGCGAGTCGCAGGTGTCCGAGGTTTGTTCGGGCCCGACGCGTTCGATGCTGGCTGAGGTGCCCGACGGTTCGCAGGGGCATTCGTTCTCAGACCCCCCCGACGTCCTCCCCTGTTCTGTTGGAACTGTTGATAGCGCGGGGGGCCCGACCAGTTTCCCTGATACGCAGCGGGCTGAGCGGGCGTGTACTGATAACGGGTATTGGTTGTTGATGGTTCCGGAAGCGAATTACTCCTTGCTGGTTTAGTAAACTTCTTTATTGATAGTCCTTGTTTCTCTATGGCTCTGGAGGCTTTTATTTTGTCGCCTAGTTTATTTCCGTAAAGTGTGTTATCTCGTTCGCTCTCTTGAACAACGTTCAAGAAGGGTTTCGCTAGTGAGTAATTGATGACACTAATGCGCGATTTCGTTTGCTGGTAATGAAGATCAGTAAGTATACGACATCCATCACTTAGTATTCTGATAGCTTCGATCTTGTCGTCGCTTGTAAGCATGACAGTCAAAGCTTTGTTGATGGCTGCTGTACCTAGCCCTAACTGTTGCTGGTCGGTCTCCTTTCTTTTATCTCTTTGGCGCGCCGCCTCTGAAATAGCGGCCGCTACTTCGCTATTAAGCTTGGGGGCCTGTAGGAGAGAGCAGTTTTCTGGTATCAAATACTCTTTCATCAGCTTGTCTTTAGCCTCCTTTGCCAATCCCTTTTTTAAGATAGGGTCCCATCGTTGGGCCAGGCTATGGTGAATCTTCTCGCCAAAAATGGGTGTACTCCCTGTTTCATCTCCGAGTGCTAGTAAAAGCTCGGGGTCCAGCTCAGGGTCCGGTTCTAAAGAATCAGCAGCAGCCTCTGTGGGCGCGGGCTCGCTTACGCTTGCGTCAGCGTTCTCCTTGGGTAACGGGTCGGAGCTCGTTGAAGGAAGTATTTCCACTTGCGGTGACGTCGTAGGCGACGCTCCGTCTGGAACATACGGGACGTACTTAGTACGATGAAAATTTTACTCTCGTGTTAACTCCCGGTTAACCGCCGAATAACAACGTACTCATTATCGATGTATGTAAATTTTAAATAAACCAATAACACTACCTAGTTACAATTATATAATATTGTATAGGTAGGTAGATATAAATACAGCCATCGTGATGACGCTCGGTCAACCGCCAGGCGAGTGCATTCAAATTAATATCGTTAAACAATTACAATGTAAGCCGCCTTCGTGTTAACTCACGGCTAACCGCCAGGCTTTTAAATATTTGCACTTTCAAACTAGAAATAATTTATATCTATAAAGAAAAAAATCGTTTTACTTACTGTCATCTGTCCCCAAATCCGTGTCAGAATCGGAATAAATAATAACTCGTCGACGTCGTTCAGATGCTTGTTTTTTATGTTCAAGCTTTTTAATTTTATTTTTATAACGTTTTATTAGGTCGTCGTCACTTTTTCGTTTCGGCATAATTGCTAGCAGAAATTATTATTTCCACCGCAGCGCGTTCGTCTTCTACCTCGCACGAAAAAAGAATGGCGTCTCGCGCCGAATAGTGCCGTGACCAAGCGTCGTTAGGAAATCGATTGAATTCAAATATCGATTCTCGATATCAAAAATCTCTAAAAGCGTGCGATTCTACCTTGTAGGCTAAAAGGACTACCTGGTTATGTTATATCTGAAGAATGAAGCGAAGAAATATAATTGACTTGAATCTGTTCTTGATCTTATGGAAAAATTGTAGTAAGTACCTACGTAAACATGTTATCGGAAAAGCATATTTGCAAAATCATTTGACAACTTGCTATTAAAACAGGTGGCCAGCGTTTAGCGTCAGCTCGGCTTATAAGTAGCGTGGGCAACATTTTTCTAAACAGAGTAACTTTCTACCCATATAGGTAGCATACGGACAAGGCATAAATCAATCAAAAGGTCGCCTTTGACAAGATCGTACGTTATCCCGCGAATATCGCCCTCGCTGTCGCGGCCATAATGAACGAGTAACAGATTATCCTGAGCATATTTCATCAGCGGCTAATCTCGAAAATAACCTTTTGAAAGAAGCACGCGACGTGCACCGGGGGACGGCTGAACAGCCAGAACAAAATGAGAAATTACAAGGGAACTTTAACAGCAAAAGTAGCTACTCACACTTTTGGGCTTTATCCCATGGTATCTACGCATGGGCCGGTTTTCTATTATTTGGGCAGATCTGATTTCACAGACTTAGGAGTAGTTAGACGCATCAATTCTATTGCAAATACGAATATTACTACTATTGAGCAATGACCGAATGCTTCGGTTAAAATTAACCTAGGTGTGGTCCGCACTGCAAGCCACCCTTGGATTTTGGATAAAGGACATAAGTAATGCAACTATCGACTGTGTTAACTGTTTTGTCGTAGCTTCGTCACGCGACGCAAGATTGATGTCGCGGCGACGTCGCGGAATTATTCATGCGGAGGCGACACAATCTATCTCATCGTTCTATCATTCTAACCGCTTTGCGGATAAACCGATTCAGGGCTACGTGTCCGCCTGTCTACATTTTGGCGATATTTCAAATGGGATTCAATTTCGCCAAGCGCGTTTTTATCACTTTAGTTCACGCCAACCGGCATTAGACATCTTGCGAATATTAACTGACTTGAAAACAAATCGTTTGAGCTCCTAGAGATTTACAAGATCCCAAGACCTTTTACGTTCGGGTCAAGACCTAATTCAGAACTCTGAAATTGTTTATCCAACTTTTAATTACAGCTCGTTGTTTGACAGCCCTGTCGTTGATGACATTATGCGGTTTGGGAGTTTCGTCGCCGAAGACATTATGCGGCTCGTCCCGGCGGAATAAAATAAATAAATATGGAGCTGTCACAGCGATGATCCCGCTTGATTGATGTATTGTGTGCTGACACTTTCTAGGCACTTAATAAGAGGCTGTGCGCGAATGTAGAATCAGTCTATTTATGTCCCGCTAAGCCTAAAAGTGTAATGCGTAGTTGGAATTAACATCAAATGTGTGTGTAGCTGCTTGAGATCGAATCAGAAATGAGGAGATCCGTAAACAAATAAAAGTCGCTGACATAGCCCGACGGATTAGCAAGCTGAAGTGGCAATGGGCAGGGCACGTAGTACCTACGCAGAACTGACGGCCGATGGGGCAGAAAGGTTCTGGAATGGAGGCCGCGTACCGGAAAACGCAGCGTGGGACGTCCACCTACAAGGTGGACCGACGACATCGTAAAGGTAGCAGGGAAGCGCTGGACGCAGGCCGCTACCAATCGATCAACATGGAAAGCATTGGGGGAGGCCTATGTTCAGCAGTGGACGTCCTATGGCTGAAATGATGATGATGATGATGATGTGTGCGAAACACTAATAAGTAACCAGTATAACACGACATTGATAACTACTGAAATATCTTTGAACAAACAAACTTAACCTTTTGAAAAGGTTACGTGTACCTTAACAGCTCCATTTTATCCCGAACTGGGTTGAGGCAATTACATTTACTCTTTCGCATTGCGTAGGCTTCTATTATTATAGGCATTTTGGTTTACTTGGCAAAATTCTTTGATATCTATAATAGGACTTCGCTTGTACGATTTCAGTAATAAGTAATTTGTAAGTAATTATTTGAGTATGATTGCTCTCATTTTGCTCTCAAATGCAGTGAGTTTATGTAAGTACAATTTTTCTGATGGGGAAATCATCTAAAATATAATTAATAAACAACTCTTCAACCAGTCAGAATAAGCAAGTGAATTTTCATAAGCACTGCACTCATCTACACTTGGTAGTCAATACAACCAACTCATTGATGTTTTCAATATATTCAGTGGTTATTTTTGTAAGCTAGCGTAATCGTATGTGTGCGTACCAGTCACTTGTATGAAGCTTCCGCACTCTGCATGATGCGTCGTCAAAGGAAAACATCCGAGAATAGCCGAGGCGGTCTGCGGCCACCAATTAACTAATTGTGTCTATTCGAGCGCTCGAGCCGACTGCGCAATTGCGCGGCTACTCGTTACGTGTCGTTATTCACTTGCTCATCTGACCATAACAAAACTACATGAAGTGGGACTCTCCGTTACTCCAAGTGTTCCAGTGAAAGTGGTAAAAACAGCAGAAAAACTCACGAATTGTACTTAGGGATTAAGAGAAAAGTTGCTTAAAGAAATTAAGCCGGCCGAGTGAATGACTTTATGGTAGTATACACTACGCTACGCCATAATGGTGACACATTGTCTCATAATGCTTGCATGCCCATGCTTCGCTGAAATATTTTATGACCCACAATGACTATTTCAAGTGACAAACTACGTCTCCCGTTTCACATTGTGACCCACTGCATTCATTTGCATTGTAACCTGAGGAAGGACGGCGTTAAAAACGGTTTATCTCATAAAAGTATAGTTTCATAAAACATCTTTTGGTAAAGTGGTATAGATATGTTTTTGACGAATTTGTGCCAGATTCCTTAGTAAAAAATTTGGGAAAGGAAACGGATGCTTAACCCGAAAACCAAATTGAGGATTCAATTATTCAAGTGCATTAATATAAGGAAGTTTGCTGAAGTCAGTAAATTAAGCACAAAATATTAGAAGGTGTATAAAAATAACAAAAGGCCACAAATGATGATGACGTTTGTGAATTGATAAAAATACCTGCACTTAGTTGTACCAGCAGGTCGACGACTTTACAATGTCTGCTCTATACTAACCCACGCTAGCACTATTTAATTATAGTAGAAAGTTTGTTATCAACTTTTATCTACAAATTAAAGCGTTAATAGATTTGAATTCACTGAAATACATAGCGATCTTCCGATTGCACCTACTGCTCATCAAATATGCATGTAAAGCGAACTGCTCCGGCTCTAAAACCTATTACCATACACAATATCGGAAATCAAGAACATAACGCCGCAATCTACTGACAACTTATTGTTGTTTAGGGACCATAAACCGGAATGAGTTCCCACAAACCGTTAGGCGCTATCGGTAAATATTCATTGTTCATTTACACTTGACAATACTTTGATTTATGGAAACTTAATTGAATTTCGTTTTGTACAATCTTTATGGCACATTTTTTTTAAAATAAATCTATGTATGTAGATTTATTTATTACTTACGAGTATAAAGTGTATTGCCATAAAAAATGTAATTCAAGTAACAAAGCTCATTTAAGTTTTTCATAGAAACAGTTAAACAATAATTAGGAACCGTTGACACAATAGTTACACGAAGGAGTTAATTACTGACATCTGAACTATGACTGGAACTATGTCATCACTCTAATATTGCTAATTGATTGCCGGCCTAAAGACCTTCGGCATAGAGGCGATAATGGTAAGATGATCCTGATAAAGTTTCTGAGGTCAATTAACAGGAATGCCGGCTTAGCGACGTTGCTAATAGAGTCATTATGATCAACAATAGGTCGCTCTGTGCTTTTATTAACACTGATCAATTAGTACAAACGTGTGTCGAGATATGTGTCTCGCGCACACGTTACTCGTGTTTTGTTAGAGAAGAGTTAGCTTCAAACCAAACAAGATATCTATCTATATATCTATCAAGATACCTAATTTCAGAAATATCATTGATTTAACGGTTGCTTTAGAGCATTAATTCTCTCGAATCTCTCGAAACGGGAATCTTCTAAGGAAATAACTTCAACATCTTCATTTGAAAATTCAACTCTATTATCTTTATTCTTTTCAACAATTTCATTCCCGCAAACGGCAGTGGCAAGTTGACTTCTAGTTATTCTTTCCATATGAATATTTTCTCCTTCTAGAATATAAATAGCTCATCCCGTATGCAGGTTCGGTGCCAAACAATTCGCGCGGGAGCCGCCGCGGCAAGACAAAACAAAAGCAGCGGATTTGGATCGGGACACGCTGTAATTGTTCGGGGATACACAGGATTTGGTGTGTCGCCTGAAAATTTCAGGAAATTCAGTCCAGTTAACAAGCTCGGAACGTTTTTGTCTACTGTAGTTAACTTAGCATCTGCATAATTATATTTGCTATATTCAATGTTTTCGTGTTTTGTTTTTTAAATTACCCTAAATTGTCTTAATTACTGCTCTCTGACTCTGTAATTACATCCTGAATTCCGGTTTTACGGCATTTTTTTGAAAGAAAGTGAGTCCAATGATTTCATCGCACAAGTCCCAGCGTACCAAATTTCTGTAACCCTTCGTAAACGTCCATTATTAATTTTGATTTTCAATAAAATTCCACGTGCTCAAACCCGGCCCGCTGCAGGCTGCATTCAAGCTATCGCGCTATTGGATCGGACAATGCGATGCTATCTGCGCGCGAGTGGAAACGCATTGTGTGGTGCTGCGTGCCGGCTATGCTTCAAATTTTAGGATAAAATCTAGCCTCTGGATAGCATTTATTATTAACATTTATGTCAGTCAAACTTCCGTGTTATATGAGCAAAGCACCTGCGTTGGAAAAATATCAGGACCAGTCATACATTAGAACATTATTTGCGTTTCTTTTTGCTGATATTATTAAAATTATATCCAAATCAACGAAAATAAATGCCCTTTGATAATGATGCTCATAACTCCATAAAGGCGGAGAATATAGAATTATGAGGACCCAAATAAAGCAAATAATTTGGCCAACGACGGGCCAACTTGCTCGGGCTCTATTTATTGCTGCGAAATCACGTTTTCATCACGACCCCCGCATTCGCGTTATTTATTCTTTCCATTACGTGAAAAATGAGAGTGTTCCCCGTCTTAGGGCAGTTACGCGCCCAGCGAGCGGTCCGCGAGGTGACCATCAACTATTGCTCTATTATTTTTATAATGAATGACAGATTAATATTCTTACCTGCAGGGTGACTATCAAAACATAATAAATCACGTAAAAATTATAATATTTAAGCATCAGACTACAACGGTGTATACATTTGATTAAATGAGAAGGAGATAACTCGCTAATCTGGGGGCACGGNAAATATAACTAAATACTTTATAGGTTAGTCAGTTTTTGTTCGAGTTGATCGTGAATCTGAATGATTAATATCAAAAACAACAAACTATGAGCTAAGAATGGCGAAATTATTTTTTCAGTGTTTTATCCTGAAAAACGACTTTATTTCAGTCAATCTAATTCTCAAGTCTATTCGGGTAGCAGCTGAAATTTATCATTCAATCATAATGCTGATTTGAAGCCAATATGTCCTTATCGCTTTTCATCTCGAGTTCCTCGTGTTTCTCTTTATTTTACATAACCTAAATATTCTAAAGGTCTGTTCAAAATATTGAGAAAGGTAAGAGTGGGGTATTCACATGAACGAAATTCAAGTATTCGACCTGTTTCAGAATCCTTATCCTATTACAGGTCGGTATATTGGTGGACATTCAAGAGCGCGCCCGCAGTCTATTAGAAAAGAAGCCACGCAAGTAAAGGAATTCCTTTCACAAGGTTGAATAAGACAAAATTCGTAATCAATGGCTATGAAGAAGAGAGTTCAATAAAATATAAAAAGTGGTAAACATACTTATTAAAGAATTGAATGAAGAGATTCACAGTGACCCGATTTAATTTATATTTATTTTGAAGTTTCAAGTTGTTCAGAGAAAATCATCAACAAGAAATGACAGTTTTTTCATTACATTTCAACAGACTAGAGATCCAGGCGGTATATTGCGCGTTTCACAATTTTCGCATTTGATGTTACACATTTATTTATTTATTTATTTATTTATTTTATACACATGGCGGCCATGTATGCTGAAATATTGGGGAAACTCGCTGTAAATTTAAATAACAGCATCGTGCTTTCCGTAACTTGGATATTGTTTATTGTTGAAATGCTCTGATATTGGTGACCAACTATGAAAACATTGCCATACGCATTTCAAAATTTTAGATTCACATCTTCATAATTCCTGTGCGTAAATAACTACGACTTTTTGTAATGTTTATTTTCCTTGAAAGTTAAAATACATCCCTGAAACCGTACAAACGTTTTGTTTCTTTAAAATTCCCCGTAACAAACGGCAAGTAAGGTTCCTACTCGTAAATACCACAGTGGCCTTTTCAATTTCATCTCATTGAAAAGAGCCTTGAGATAAAAACAGCGTAAAAACTTGTGGATTTCAGACAGAACCCATTAGGAGAGGAACTTAAATTTCACTCGTACATTAACTGTGGCTTGCTGGAAGACATTGAGTTACAAAGTGGGACAATGGAGCCGCATCGCGGAGTGAACTGCAATGTGCCTTTTTGTGAGTACATTTGCTCCGCTGCCGCCCGTCTCGACTCGAGAGGCCATTCTTGTGCGCTTGAAAGCATCCCATTGACGAATAAAATTGACACTGTTTATAGTGTGACAAACACACTTTTTGTTTAATAACTATCCCGCTGAAAACATTTTTGTTTCGTTCAACCGACTGGAAACAATTAGTTTGTGCAAAACGGTACGTGGTTTTTTTACCCACAGTTCCCGGTCACAGATAATAAAGAGTACACGGTATGAATGTTGCGTGTGAGTCCCGCCGTTACTCTTTTACGTTAATTTAAAGTCCAAAATATGTTGAAGGTGGCGTGAGGCGCCTGGATGCGAGCGGCGCAGGACCGGTCTTTGTGGAAATCCTTGGGGAAGGCCTTTGTCTAGCAGTGGATGTCTTTCGGTTGAAACGAACGAACGAACGAAAGTCCAAAATAATTTGTTGACAAAATGTAAGGTTTATCGTATAATATTTTACAGTTTATTAATATGTTCTATTTTTAAAGTTTTATGTAAGAAAAGTCATTACTGTGTGTGGAATATTTTAAAACAATAGAAACTTAGTGTGTAATGTAAATGAAAAACGCACCCGTAAAAGCTGCTTTGAACCTAAAAGCGTCAACCATAAAGCCACTTTAAAGTACGATTTTGTAACACGAAGTTGCAATAGACAACTTAATGGTTTTCACGTCGATCGTATCATTATTGAGTTATATTATTGCTTTCACGAGACTTGGCAATTGTCGACCTCGAATATGTAGGTGACACCCAGCTTTGTATTCAGGGCACTTGCAAGTTTTCAGAACATTCTGTTTGCCATTCAGTGTCGTAAACGCGCAGGCTATACTTTACATAATGCAATTTAGTATAGAGCACTTCCGATACGTCGAACTAAAAAGCTCCACTAAAATATAGACGATTCAAGTCCTAGAAGTTTTAACCTTTTCTTGAAATCAGAGGACTTTTCCTCGCGATGTTATTTATTAGCTAACTGCCTTGGAAGAGAGTGTGGCAAAGTCTGCATCAGAAGGGTAGAGCATAATTATTATGAACCATTTCTAAACGTTTAACCTAATTATTATTTAAGGCTCGAATTATAACATGAGTGTGGGCTATAATATTTGAAATTACAATGTTTTATTAAAATAAATTGAAAACATTCTGTGAAACAAAGTCAAAGTGTGGTCAAAGTATGGATTAAGAGCGTTTACGTCTAGCGTGGCATGTCAAGTTTAGGTAATTTCGATGCTAGTTTTATTCACACTAAAATAATTATGTCTGTGTGCGTGTTCTCACGCTCTATAGTCAAACCAAAATACTTTGATCCACCATCGTAAAAGTGTGCCAGGCTGTCAAGTGACAGCTCAAGGAAACTATAAAATCTTCAAATCTTCCAACAAATTCTTTATCAAATAGTAAATTATCGAAGGTTTTTTACTATTTTGAGAATATTTTATACAGCCTATGTTCAGCAGAAAAAAGATTTTTTCAAATCGGTTCTATTTGAAAATAAACTTTTCCTGTTTACTATTCTTTTTTTATCCGGAAAATGCATAACATTTCATACCCACCAGCTGCGGGGGCAGCTAGTGGGTAATGTGGGGTTCTTCCTACCAGAAGGTGGGTAGCCCCTACACCCACTAAAAACCTGACTGTTTCTTCCATGATCCATATGAGTGATATGAGGGAGCGCGGGACATCGCCATTGGCTGTTGCCTGTAGCATTCGTCCTTAGCCGCCACCAGACACCTCCATGTCTAGTGACCGAGGCCTGTTAGGAAGGGACAGTTGGAGACCATAAGCTGTNAAACGCTCTTAACCACATGATTGTGGTTATTTTTACGGAATTGGGAATATTTTTGATGTATGTGTTTTAACTTGTTGCTTGTAGCGAAATAATTCCATGTCATGTGAAAAATAAATATTATTATACCAACTTTGAAGTCCGTAATTAATATGAGAAGTTATTTTAACGCAAAAGGTAAAGTACGGTTGAAAACTTCTCATTCCCTTCAAAAGATAATGACGAGGTAAAGAGCTACCATCGTTAAGAACTTTCCATAAAGATATCTAGAGTTTTCAGTGAATTTCGAACAAAGAAAATACTGCTCTTGGTCTGATATCTTAAGGAATATTTTTGGGAATCCGGTATCTCTGGTGACCGTTGTCAAAATAGCTAGTTTTACGAAAATTTTACCTACATTTACTGAAGTAAGGTCTTTAAACACCGGAGTAGCTTTGCTTGCAGTGAAAAGCAAACTTTTCACGTCGTGTATTGGCTCCCAGCGGGTATCTCCCTGGTAAAGAGGCCCCCTGCTGGGCGAAACTTAAGTATGTAGGTAGGTACCTACTCGCTTTTTAAGCTGCCGTTTGATTTACGGTACGTGAAGTGATGTGATGGTAAATACGCTCAAGCAAAGAAGTGTAGATAAATTATAGGACGGAAGTAAACATATTCTTTTTTTTTAAAGAAACACATTAAGTAATAGTGATATATTTTGTCTTAACCTCTACAAGATTGCACAAACTTGCAACTTTGATAGTTGACATGTAGTAGCATAACAAAAGTAATGTACCTATGCTAAAACCTTTGCTAAAATAAAGGCAATGTATAAAGGCGTTAATTGTATACAAAATACATTGATTTGAATAATGCAAATGCGCTTCCGCCGTCAGCCGGATAAACGAGTCAAAGCTTTGTCTACTGACGTAAATTCCTATATCGCTGAAATGAGCGGGATTTGTTGATACCGATATTTGGTTACAGTATTCATCGCGTATTCGTTTTGCGATGTGTCTCTTGGGATTTGATCGCATAAATCACGAGTCTGCACTATCATGATAAAATCACTGGAAATATTTGCACGTTTCATTCAGTCTGACGTTACACTGTTAGTATGTGAATAGTAATAATATTATAATATAAAACGTTGTCTTCTTTGTGTGTATTTATTACCTTCGATGCATGGATTCGTATAAATTAAATAACTTTAGTTTTTTAAAGTTAAAGAACCATTTTTAACACAGTTTTCAATATAAATAGACAAGAAAGTAACAGTTAAAGATACAAAAAGAGATATTAGGTATTTTTTATGTTACTCAATTTCCTTTCCTAAGACTTTAGTAAAAGCTAAGTACTTACTAAGTATAAAATGTCCCTTATGTTTTACGCTACATAAATGGTAGGACTTTGGCCTCACTTCGGGAATTACACCTAAGCGTGCCATTAACCATTATAAAGTCATTTTATCTCTTGCCCAAGCCGGTAACGTTACTAAGTCTGTAATTCCTTTGACGGTGGGCAATCTAGGGAGCGGAGCACAATTCGCTAACTTAGTTTTGAGTTTGCACATTTACGAGCACAGTGCGGCGTTGGGACGATATTTTCATACGAAATACACTTGGCACGTTCCAACTGAACTCGGCATGACGCTGTGAACTTTACAGGTGGCACGTTTTTAAAATAGCAATTGGTATCGATTCTGCCTACGGCCACACTCCTAACATAGACACTAACGTGTGACAAATAAATTGGAAAACGAAGGTAAACTAAGTTGCGGTCCGTGAAAATGAAATCGTTTACATTGTAACTGTTTGGTTGGACATCGTTAGGAGGACTAATGTTATTTATATCTTTGATACCTTTTGTTTTTTTGTTGGTTTTTAATCTCTGAATGATAAATCACAATGACTTTAGACTGCGTATACTGTACAGTGGTAATACTAAAATTACTCGATAGACTTTACAGCACAAAAGTTATAATAAACCAGCCCGTAATCTCTATGCGCAACATGCACAACTTTGTACTTACTTGTAACTACCCCTACTTACAGTTTCGCGTGACTACAGGCTACATTACTTGTCATGAATTTCAGACTGTGAGTGTGACCAGACTTGAGCACCGTATTTGCATTTTCCTCAATTCTTTTGTTTTAATGAAAGGTTTTATCACCGGACGTGGCTCTTAGATACAAAGGAGAATTTCGTTTCAGATGAATTTTAACCTATCCAAAGTACAGTCAACAGCTTATAAGACTACGATTTGTTGCAAAATAGCGCCTATTACAACGAAATAAGATGCAATAGCTTGATCTGCTGTCTGTACATCCGAGCGAGCAGATTGTCAGTGACATTGCTGGCGACAATTATTATTCATTAGGCTGGTTTCGCAGCGTCCTTTCATCATGACTCGAGTCGTCTCGTTATGCCTTATTCAAAAGACTCTTTATGTATATTTTAATAAAAGACCTCCCGTGGCTGGAGGGCACATTGCATAATATAGCATTACATCTGAAATACAATATTTTCAAAATATTTATCGTCATGAGACTTTTTGAGTCACCGCAAAGGTGAAGGCTGGTGGATGCCTGACATTTCACAAATGGCAGAGCTTTTAATGGTCGTGGCTTCTGAAAAGCGCTTGTTACAATAGTTCTAGTATTTATAGCCTTTGAATAGTTTACTCGTAAGGTAATCAAGCAATCATTTTGTTTACTATGGTCAAAAAATAAACTCGCTTCAAGTTAAACTTCTTAAAACGATTAAGTTTAATTAGGCTATGGAATTAGTTGTAAATATCCGGGTTCGTATTGTTTCTGTCGGGAGGGAAACGAATTGGGATGAATGCGCAGCTCGTGTAGCAATTAACACAAAATAAACGCGGGTCAAATGTTTGGTTCCGCACTTAATTACATTTGACCGGCGAATAATGTTAGCACAGTGCAAGTGCGATGCAGATTTGTTCGATGAGTTGTGAAATTCATTTTCATTGCAATAATTAACAGAACTGTACACTTAAATTGGACAGCATGGCAACATTGGACTTGAGAACCAAGTACCCAATATAATAAATAAATATAAATAAATATCCTTAGACATTTTACACTGCGCTTCTAGTCCCAAACTAAGCAGAACATAAATAACATATAGTGTAATAGGTTAAACAAGCTACTAGAAACAATAGTGCTCTTTCAAACTTATAGTTTTAGATATTTATGCTATGCTTTCATTTAACCGATTAACCAATCAAAACTACACCGAAGTGAAATAAAGTAACAGCTAAACGACTTGTAAACACGATCGGCCTTCGTCAGTTAACGAAATGTTAAACTAACAAAGTTTGTGATTTTAGTCTAACGATAAAGGATGAACTGCGTCCGTCCAATTAGACAAAGCGGATGCTCTACCACGCCCTGAACAAATCGATTCCTAAAGCAACCACCTGAATGATAAACCTTTCATTGAGATCCTGGCTCATTGAATTTTACGTTTGTGTAAAGGGTCAATGGGTAGCTCCGAGTTAAGTGAACCTTGTACTTCAAATAAATTCTTCCGACGAATCTCAATTTAGCCTCAACCGGAGTTAGGCTTTGTGGTAGCTATGTAGGTAGGTAGACTATACATACGTTCATATAATGATTCAGATTTTACAAATATTTTGAACCGTGTTATCTTTATATTGAAGGCAAATTCGCGTGATCCTAGTGCAGCCATTATGTTTCAATTAAATGAAATCAAATCATATAGAACGAGTAGATTAGTATGGCTAGTAAAAAACGCACATAATTAACTCGCCATTCGAAGTGGTTCAACACCGTACTTTGGATTCTGAAGACATTCCATTTAATTTCCATAAACAAGCATACGAATATTAGGCGTAGAAGTGTTTATGGCCTACAAGGCGGTTTACGCGTCTCAGAATGCTCGGGATTTCTATTGGTGGAGCTGCCAAAATTCCCAGTAATGGGAAGGATGTTATGGTAATGCCACTGGTAATGAAGAACACGAGTTTCTGCAAAAAGTAGCAGTAACAGCTATAAATGGGTAGTTAATTATAATGACAACAATATTACGACATACGAGTATATTCGTAGTTCTATTATTTGCTTCAAAAAGCACAGATAGCGAAACGAATAAAAATGGCTGAGAAAGCTAAGAGACATCTGTTGAGCTGACTTTTATCCCATTCTCGTTACCCTAACGTCAACCATAAGAAGGTTGTTTTACATTCCAGACAAGGACGTGTATGAGGGTTGAGGCATTGCTGCACCAATCTCCAGATAATGTCTCCATAAGTGGCGGCATTCCAGATTTGGGCCGCGCAAGCGCAAGCCACAGTAGCCCGCCCACCGCTGTAATTATAAACAGAATGCCTGGGATTGTGGGTACGGTATAATAAACATTCACTATGAAAGGGTTGGGCTGAACAATGAAGTCGTTTTTACCTGGTAGATAGATGTACTTGTTTGTTTATTTTGTTTAAATATTGTTTAGAAAATATGAGTCGAGAAAAATGTGTCCCTAATCAAATCATTAAGCGTTAAGACGGCCTGAATTTAGCTGTGCAAATGATTGTGTTTCTTGTAAATATAACTTTTGTGTGGTGTACTGAAGAATCTAATGATGGTATTCTTTCCATACCGGTGCTAAATCCGATCTTGTGCATGTAATTTATTAACTTTTTTTTTAGAACCCCAGTGTTGTTTAAAAGTACACACACTCTCTCTCTCTCTTTACTTCGTACGGAGCTAAGAAAATTGGAGTGGTGTTTCCAACTTTGATGGACAAAAACGATGTCCTAATCATTGCGGTCCGCATTATTAGCGAGTAAGACGTCAGACCTGACAAGGGTCGACCAACTTTACACTGCTCTACATAAATTATGACATGACACGTTCTGTAGACGTGACAAATTGACCTAAATCATCACGAGTTAAAGTTTATAATACGAGTCATTTTGTGTAAGTACGAGATTGAAACAGATGAGCGTTTGATACTTATAACATAATATTTAATCTATTTTTTATGTAGTATGGACTTGATTTTGATAACAACGTCATCCGGAGGGTGCAGTTTTAAGATCTATGGTGGAATAATGTTACTTAAAATTCAAAGGTACTCGTTCCTAGAAAACCAATTTAATTCCTTTTTTAACCGTAAGATAACATTTATGTGGTTGGCCTGGCCTTAGGTGATTGGTTACAAATCAAGGCTTAAGTGATAAAGTACTAGGTAAATGTCATAAATGATGTCATAGATACCTATTTTCTTTACAAGTGTAGCAATTTTCATATAGGTAGGAGAATATCGTTTATACAGCTCATACAAGTTATGTCAATTGACTGACGGTGTCGGTGCCAAATATCATATTGAAAAATGATATAAATAAAATAATAGTTAATCCCGATTGAAACGCTTAAATGGCAATCGTCATCGGCGTACATGAATTGTTAATGTTATAAATGATAGAGTACCGGCTCTATAAGGTATAAAACAGTATTTATACGAGTATTGAATGAATAATACTCAAGCTAGTATGTTTGCTTTTAACATTTAAAATAGCAATCCAAAAAGGTATGCAAAACCTTATCACTAAGTGATAGTACATACTTTATAAAACTGGTAGCCCAGCGAACTTTATTTCGATGAAATATAGGATTTTAGACCGAAGTTTGATCTAGTTTAGTTTCTCGATACAATTGGTTGAATTCCGTTGAACCGCTTATTTTCACCTCAATACTGAGTGAGGAGGGTTCGCAGACTAACAGTGCTTTGGCAGGTGTAGGTAACATACATCTTATCTTCATGTAATGCTGTTGCCTTTAATACTTTTAGTATTTTCAGGCACAAAAAAAATGTTTTCAGGAAGTTGTTTATACAAAAATACTCGTACACTGAAAAGTGATTTGCGAACTGGAAGTAGATGAGGAAAAATGTTGTTAATAGAAAACTATTTTGTAGAGAGCTAAACCTAGTATGGTTATACGGTAACACTCAGTTCGCAAGTCTCTTTATTTTTGTGTACAAGCATTACTGCCTACACAAAATGTTTACTTACGTAAAAAAAAGTGTCAATGAATACCTACCCAGACCAATTCTACACTCGCGGTCAACCAATTAGCTAAATAAAATAATATCGAAAAGCGCTTTCCATTAATCAAACGTGTGGTCTTTCAATTAAGTTAATTCAGGTGGATTTATGTAATCCTTGTAATCCGGCGAACAAGTGTTAAGAGCTTTGTCCGTAGGCTAATCAATTGTTGGCCCGCGTACATTCCACTCGAAACAAATCGTTTGTTCGCGGGATAAGTGGGTTAATTTGAATAAAAAAATGCTTTCGCGTGGCTATAATTTATGGGCTTATTTAATTAACAATCTTTGACCTTTTAAATGGGAAAAAGTACGCACTTAGCGTATCGTTAGTAAACTTTTTGTAGCATTTGCTCTCAATGGAAAGTTTCGACTTTCTTGTCAATGATGGCTTCAGAAAAATTCTGAGAATGCTTATTATAAAATTTAGCCCACTCACACTAACACTAATTCAAAAACTGAAAAATGAAATTCTAACTACATGAAGCAGCAATTTCGTAGCACTGATAACATTAAATAATACACAAATTTCTAGTACAAAAAATAAAGAAATCATTTTCACGTGTTTATAAAGCAGAATAAAGCGTAATCAATAACGCTGTCCCCATAACATAAACTATTCCATACATAATTAAGTTATTTTATAATTTCACCTAAGCACACGACGTATCTAATGTGTCAATCAATATAACGTAGATACAGTGGAAAACACAATGCTTTAGCATACTAGAATTAATATGAGTTGTGACAGTTTTGTATGGTTGGTAAATTACTATTTTTGTGACAAGCCCAGAAAGGAAAGAAAAAAGGCCTTCTAATAATTGTGTGATCATCACAAAATACTTGCTTCTAAAGAAATTGGAACTTTTTAGCTTTTTGATCCGAAGAATCTCTAGACCAGTAGAGCCATAAGTTTCTCAAGCTTATAGGAGGGCAAATGTGCTTTGCATTACTTATAAAGACAGCATACTTAATACGTGATCCATTAGAATAGATTCGTATGGTTCTAACTGTACTCTCCGTATTATATAACATGGTGGTGGTATCGATCTGAAAGGTCTTTAAACCCAGGGTGGCAGTATAAAAAAGGTCGCGCTGTATAGCGTCTAATTTGATTGCTATATTTATGCCATTTCGTGCTGGCGTTCTTATCTATGCATATGAAGCCAGGTACCTAGGTACTCATGCGTACAATCAACAAGCCAGGCTGAGTAACAAAAACTAGCAGTTCCAGAAGGAAGAGTCTAATTCTGGGTGTGAAATAATATATTTATTTTACTATTTGTTACAAGTTTGGCAAGGCCATTAGCCTTTAGAAATAAGTAAAAATTCCTACTTGAATAGAAAAATAACTTCTATCTAGGTCTTACGACGAAATACAATTAAAGTTAACAACAGAAGGCATACATTAGAAGGAAAGCACATTGATTGTTGATGAAAATTATTTTCATAATCTATATATATAAAAATGAAACCCGTTTCGCGTTGTCACGGCATCACGTGTGAACGGCTGAACCGATTTCGATAATTCTTTTTTTTAAATGTTTGTGGAAGTCCAAGGATGGTTCTTACGGAAAAAAATATTAAGAAAATCTCTACGCTAAGGCGGTACGAAGTTCGCCGGGTCAGCTAGTTGCAAATAAAAGGAAAACTACATAAACATTTTAAGTAAGAAATGTTGTAGTAATTATTTTACGTGGAAAAAGTACCTACAGTTTTGCCTCAACCTTGTAGTTATTTATAGTCAGTTTGTATGTGATATAATGCGATCAGAGCAAGTGCAAGGGTGCAAGTTATTATTATGCTCAGAGTGATGCCTCTCGCCAGGTAGGATTATTCTGTTTCACAAAGCCGATTTCAGAAGCTTATACGCCTTCAGTTCAGGGGAAAATGTACCTTATGATGTTCATTACTTTGTGAAAATATGACGTGGAGTTTTTTTAATGATATGATTAAATATCAATTACTCGCAAAATGATTCAAATTGCAACATCCCTAGAGGATATTTGCGACTTTCCTTCACTAATGAAGTTCAAGAGTCAAGTTTTATTAAAATGTATAATACAGGCAATTTTCGTTTTTAGGTAGAGCTCATGTACATTTTGAAATACGCTGGGCAAAGCCGTTTTACCAACCTGCATAATAATAATATGTAAATGGGAAACACATTAAGGGACCAAATCTTCAAAACTGAAAGGTTCAGCAACATTTAATTCCCCTAACGGTCGCACACGGCAGCGTTCTATACGACGTAAGCACTTCCCCAGTTGGCTGGGCATTGTTGCAAAATCGTACCTATTACAATAACACAAGATTCTACAATGTTTAACTTGACGTGCTGTAGCGTAGTTCGTACATAACGTAACTTAGTACCTAAGATTTCTTCACGTAGGTCTTTGGAGTCTTCGATTGAGATTTCCTTGAATTATAGTCTCATGTAGCTCTAGTAATACCGAAGGTAAATACCTACCTACCTACCAAAATACCTACATGTAGCTTGCCTGTACTTGAAGCCATTAGCTTCCTAAAGTTCTATTTCCCAGTGTCTACTTTAATATCAAACCATAAATGAAATCCAAACAACCTAACGATGAAGCTTACAGTAAACCTACTTATAGCAAAATAACATGAATCATTTCCACGCAATTTGATCATAAAATGACTTGCAGGTTTTTAATGCGAGAGAAAAAACAAGTGAACTAAACTCGCGAGCACTTTTACTCTGCCATTTTTCCAACCACAAAAATACCTAAAATAACGTTAGTAGACTGTAATAAACATGCCTACTTACATAGTGCTCAGAAAATTTAAGTAAGAGTTTATTAGTGCTACCCCACAAAGTGCTAATGTAGCTCAACCTAACTAAAGCGTGCAGAGTGTACCTTCGTTAATTTACAATGAATGTGAATGTAGCTGCTTAATTAGTGCAGGTAAAACTCAAATATTCCACAGCTTCATTAACGAACAGCATTCGTTTCGACACCGGTAATGGATTCGCTGTTAAAAGTGGCGGCTATTTTAAATCCATCGATCGGTAGCCTACTTTTGCTCGCATATTTTATTGAAAAGCTTACAGGCCACACGAAACCGCTTAGCGCTATTAAGCTGTGTTAGCTGAAAAAGTTCTTCGTTCATTTGTTACGATGAATTTGCTAGGTAACAGTCGACAGGTCTGCACGTTATTATAACTTTTTTGTTGGAAAGTAGCACATAATACATTTATGTATATTAGATGTCAGGGTTTATCTACAAGAATGTGCCGTCATCCGTACATATTTAAAGCATCGCAAATTGCTAAATTTCAGCTGGACTATCGTAGACGTTAACAGTATTATGGCAGTGATGTGTCGGTGGTGGACATGACGGCAAAGTGGTGTGACGTCCTTTGGAAGTCAGAAAATTTCCAACAACGTTTCTAGCGACAAGAGTTGTAGAATTTATGTTGAAGTAGGGTACAAATAGAATCGTTGCGTGATATTAAAAAATAATAATAAGTAATAACTGTAAGTGACTCTGTCAAAGTTTGAAGTACTTAGGTACTTATCATACTTATCTGAACCTTGATAATATTTAAATGAATAATTCATGGGATCAACATAATTACAATTTCAAATTCATACGGCAACTTGTCACATTTTTTCTATAAATCCTTGGCTAAAATACACATACTTAGGTATTATTTGTTATCACATCTCAACGGATATATCAATTGGTTTTAGTTCATTGTTCAAGACAACTGAATTTCCAACAAATTGAAAAAGTAAACTGCTTTTCGTTGGCATGTATTTTGCAAGGAAACTTCATTGATTTGGCGCAGAGGCAAGGTGCAGAGCGGCCGCGCTGCATCGAGATTAAACTCTACATATTTGAACGTGTGGTCTGCATCAACCTGCATCGGGGAGATAAGCTTTATTGTCATGGCATCCTCTAGGTACAGACCATATAGACGATAGTCAAAAATCTTTTTTTCAACCGTTGTTAGTGATAAGTTTAGCAAAAACCGCCGATTTACATTTTCTAAAACATTGTTTTTATCTACCTAATGAAATCAGTGTACCACCGATTACCCTTTTAATTCTGGAATTAGAATCTCACATGCTCAATATTCAGTATGTTTGATTGTAAATCAATTCCCGTGCCTCTCTTTCACAGGTTAGTATAGTACAACGAATCTAAAAAAATATCTACATTTCTCTAACCAGACTACGGAGGTGGGTGGACATATTTTGCTTTACTTTAGTAACCCAGACCCAAGCTTTTATAATTAACCACAAAAAGCATTCTCGCACCCAGGTTTAACTACTGAAATATTTGTTTATCTTGCGACGGAATCCTTTTACCCGGCCACGCTTCCACCGCACTTATCTAAGCCCGGTTTTCACCAAGGCGGAGCGGAGAAAAGAAGTTTTTTTGAATAACCAATCAGATTCCATTATTTGCATATCTCCACTCTGATCCGCTTCGGTGGAAATGGATCGAGCGGGGAAGAGCGGAGAAGTGTCGGGCGAACTTGTTTTTCTATAGAATTTGACAGCGGCGGCGGCGCGGCGCGGCGCCCCACGAATAAGAGCGGAGCGGTGTGGTATTTGATAGATAGCAATGGACTGCCAGCTGACAGCTACGCAAAGCTCATCCATCTCCTCTCATCTTCGCACTGCTCCACTCTTCTTCGCTCCGCTTTGGTGGAAATAAATAAATAGCCTGCCAGCTTCGCCGCACATCTCTCGTCTCCGCCTTGGTGGAAACCGGGCCTTAATGTACGTCGCTCGAAACAACTTGAACATTTTTATTCACACCCCTCTGATTAAATTTGTTGAGGTTTCTTGACTGTTACTTTTGGATTTCCCTGGGTATTATACTGGGCGCTTTTGTAGTGAAAATATACAACTGTATAAACTTACATGAGTGTTGAAATAATTCTGTAAACAATAAAATCACTAACGAGAAAGTCCGCATAAAAATGTGTCCGCTACTTCGCATAAAAATCGTCGAATATATCTTCTCGTTTTCAAAACATTTTTCATTGCTTTGCTTCTATTGGTCATATAGGTATAGCCTTTCTCGATAAATGAGTTCCAACACATAAATATTTTTTTAAATCGAACCAGGTTCCTGAGATTAGCGCGTTCAACCAAACAAACGATCTCTTCAGCTTCATAATATTAGTATATTATGAAGCTGAAGAGGGCCGCCCGCGACTTCGTACGCGTGGATCCCGTTTTACCCCTTCATCTATCTTACGCGGTTTAGATTTTTTCATACAAATGTTTTTTCCCGCTAACTCCCGTTCCCGTGGGAATTTTGCAATATCCTGTTGTAACTAAGCTTTAAGTTTACTAAGGTACCTGCATGCCAAATTTCAAGCGTCTAACTCAAGCGGTTTAGATTTTTCATACAAAAGGATTTTCCCGCTAATTCCCGTTCCCGTGGGAATTCCTAAGTATCCTATAACCTGCCCAGGAGTATGAAAAATAATTGTAACAAGTTTCGTTAAAATCCGTCGAGTAGTTTTTGTTTCTATAAGGAACATACAGACAGACAGACAGACAGACAGACAAAAAATTTACTGATTGCATTTTTGCCATCAGTATCGATCACTTATCACCCCCTGATAATTATTTTGAAAATATATTTCATGTATAGCCCGACCAGGAACATAAAAACCCTCGCCATGTTGCGGAAAACTAATGGTACTAATAGTCCAGTAGAATTAGCTTTTAAATCGGAAATAATTCCTACAAAAGATTTTATTGTTTTAATGGCTTCATTGGTTGCCCATTAAGACTCTCCTAAGTTTTCGACTTCGACGGAGTTGTGCTTAAGTGGTGGGGGCCCCCGAAAGGGGCATTTTTTCGGTTTTCCGGTTATACCGCGTNGTCAAATTGACTGACATGTTTATCGTATAGTACAGTCCACTATGAAAATTAGCTGTGGTTTGTTTCAACTACCTATTTTAAAGATTTTTGTCACTTTCTAAGTGTTGAATTTTATGGAATTGGGAAAGAAGTACCGAGTTTGAAGCGTTCATGAGCAGATATTGCAGTTGAATATTCAAGTTCTGAATTTGATTATTGATGAATAATAAAATAAATCCTACTAGCTCGATTGATGGTTTCATTTCATTTATTTAAACCAGGTTACCTATATAATCTTTATTCGTTAATTTATGAAAATATCAAATTAGGACGTAATCCTGAATCCTGATACATAAAGTTAGGCTATTAATTTAACACAGGTACGACTGTACTCAGTGTTGCACTATCAAATGCAATTGACGCGCCTCTATGCCAGGGTTTTTATGTTCCTGGTCAGGCTATACAGAATTGACTTCTCTACAGATTTATTATAAGTATAGATAAGAGGCAAGAAAAATATAGACTGTCTTTGTCAGTTACAAAAATAATACGAGACAATCGATAAGAATTGGCGCCTGTTAAGCAATTTTAGCTCCTACGTTTCTGCTTAGCCGTAGGTAGGTAGTGGAAATAGACTGCAATTTTCCCAGAATAGAAATAATCAATGCATTTAAAATACAGTTCACGGAACCAACAGCTGACGTTTGTATCATTTAATAACTAAGACTGCGATATAGGCGCGCCCTAGATAGAAAATATAGTGATATCTAATAACATAGAGTCGCTTAAAATATTTCTATTTTATCGTTTGAATGTGGTTCTCCAAGCATGACAAGTAACGCGAAAGAGTAAATTATGTCATAATTTTCTATATTCATTTAAATGTCGATATTTTCAAATTAGTATTTTTTTATTGTGCACATTATTATTAGATAAAATGTATTGTACTTATAGCGTATTCAATAATTAACGAATGTATTTTGATTATACATTTTAATTAAAGTTTACATTGCTTCATTACAATTCCCTGTCGTAAAGTGGGTCAGTTGTCCCGCTACCATGTTTAAAGAGCAATAAGAAAAAACAAACAAGCGGCCGTTGTTTTGTTTAGAGCAGCGAATAGAAATAGACATTAACTACGCATCGCCAATGAGTTGGCTCGCACTGGTTTGCAGCGGATTAATCAGTAGGTATTGCAATCAACGAGCGTCATACCAAAATTAGTGCGAAGTTGATTTTGGTAACTTTGTCATCAGGATCTAGCATTGACATTAGTTACGGGTAGGTTTTTGTGAATTTTTCCTATCTTACTTATCTAGCTGCAATAAAAGGAACACTTCTATAAATATAGTGAAAAGCATAACTTCATTAATTGATTTTCTTTATACTTTTCAGGAGTAGCAGAGCCCAAATTGTAGAGCACAAAAAGTAGGCAATTACTCACACGAAATACGAAAAGTTGAAAAGCTTAATTTGAGCGGTCAGATAAGTCGAAAGCGTTGATTGTGTTTCTGAAACTAGAAGTGAAAAAGCCAGTTAAGCATGAATGTAGAGCTCTACCAATCTACACTTAAGATGACGATCAAAATAATTACTTGAAGCTGAGTTAATTCATGTAAATTCAACATCTTACAAATTACTATTAGCAACCGAATCCGTACGAGTTCGTTAGCGTAAGCATGCGTCAAAGGCCAATAACGGGACACGTCACTTTGTCTAATTTTAATGCTTCGGTGACTCGTGATGAAAGAAAACGACCTGTCAAGACATTACTGGCACGTGTGAACACCACGCACTATTTACTACCACTTTACACATTGTTTCTGTTGGTGCGGCTTCATAAATCTTGGGCAGGTTCCAAACATTTTCCGTCGTGGAACACTACAAGATTTATTTGAGACTAGCTTTCCGCCCGCGGCTTCGCCCGCGTGGAATTTTGTCTGTCACAGAATAACTTTATCGCGCGCGTCCCTGTTTCAAAAACCGGGATAAAAACTATCCTATGTTCTTTCCCGGGACTCAAACTATCTCTATGCCAAATTTCATCAAAATCGGTTGCGAGGTTTAAGCGGGAAAGCGTAACAGACAGACAGACAGACAGACAGACAGACAGACAGACAGAGTTACTTTCGCATTTATAATATTAGTTGGGATTGAGATAACTTGAATGGATAGTTTCGTATTGGGAAGAGATTTTGCAGGAAATTGATGTATGAGTTATGGGGAAAACATTAATGTTGTGACGTTTTATGTTGACACAAATCGCACTTTTATTTTGAAAATGTCGTCTCCGTAAGTGCTTTTTGAAGCAATCTAACAGTTTAAGTTCACGAAAAACCTATTTTCATAAATCTATTGAAAACAACAATAACTAATTGGCGAAGTGGACAATGTCAGTATATCAAGTAAAGTAACAATACTGGAAGAGTTAAAAATGTAGACTCTGTAGGTGATGCTAACTAGCACGCTTACCAAGGCTAGTAGTGTAGTCCTGCTCACAATTAGGAGAGAGCAGTGAACAATAGAATGAAATAATTTAAGGCTCTATCAGGCGCCTATGAAAGTGAGGGAATTTGCTGAATACAAATGCTCCTAATGTAGTAACAAAGAGAAGCTACTAATTGGAAGTCCCAGGAGAAGCAACGGTGTCTTCATAACTCCTGAATGCATAAGTTCGCGCTTTCTATGAAATTATAAATATTTATAACGTTGCGAGATGAACTCAAACACTGTTACATCAAAGGACACCAAGAATTCTTGTGAATATTACGGTGAAGTTAAAATTATAGGATGAAATCCTGAACGTAAACGAATAATTATTAACTTGGTTGGGTATAGGTATATGGGCATAAAATTCATAAAAATGAAATCTAAATTCCAAGTGAGATTGCTCATAAAGTGTGGCCCACAAATGGGTTATTGTATTATGATTATACTCGTGCACTATAAAGTTCTCTCTTTACTGTCCTATCTCCTTTATTGCCGGAAAAATAATAATAATAAACAGGAAACATTTTTCATATTGGTAACTTAATTTCCACAACATAAGCTTTAAGATTACCTAGAACTTTAACGTAACTTAAGCTTGAAACACAGAAAACGGGACGTGAGTGAAACGAATTGTTCCTTTAGTTAGAGTACTACTTTAGGTAGATACTCATAGAGCTGTCTTCAACAAAGAGTGGATAATGCGCTTGCACCGTTTCTAATGGCAAGAATATGGTATTGTATCACAACAATAAAATACAGTAAAGTAATTTATGTTTCATTATTATTAAACTCACGTTTTCACCGCGTTCTATCAAAGACTGGTCCCACCCGATTCTCTCCGATTCGCCTTCTGTTTATAGCAACCTTTATAGAAAAAGTAACTACACAGTTATTTGTTCTGAAACGTAGTGTAAAAGACGTTCGGAAAGAGCTACGTAGGTACAGTAATGCCTTCTAGAACTACGGATATTAGCCGACTGCTGCCAAATTACCCGACTCGGATATTACAACGGCAATTTCCAGCTCGTAAAACTATTTGTAGAACTTGAAATTCCAGTATTAAGTACTAACAGCACTCTTATTAAGTAAATAGAGAGAACTCGAGTCGCAAACTTTACACTGTAATTACGGAATTAACTTTGTCAAATGATAAAATATTTGACGGATAAAACTTTGGAAGTCGCTATTGTCATTGACACTCTTTAAAAATTGTTCAGACTACTAGTCCAGTCATTATAGTAAGTTCACCTCGGAATTCGAGATACCCAGCTGTAAGTCTGTAAATACGTGTATATTGACACCCTAAAAGTTGTCTCAAAACCTACATATGGTAGGGTGTAAGCAACTATTAAATTTCAAGGTCAACGGTCACAAAAATCGGTTTTTTGCGCTTTTTTTTAGAAATATCTCATTTCCTGTGGGTTTTTTGCTATTTGTATTTATTATCAATATTGTAGAATACTAAATTCTCTACAAATTTTGTTTGAAAACTTTTTTTATACGGTGAACCGTTTTCGAGAAAGAGGGCGGAGAGCGCGCGGTCACTGCATCACTTCAGGTCTACGAACTCACTCCGACACTCCGAACTCACTCCGAACACACTCGGTCTGTATGTTCCTTATAGAAACAAAAACTACTCGACGGATTTTAACGAAACTTGGTACAATTATTCTTCATACACCTGGGCAGGTTATAGTTTACTTAGGAATTCCCACGGGAACAGGAATTAGCGAGAAAATCCTTTTGTATGAAAAATGTAAACGCTTAACGGAAGTTTTAGACGCTTGAAATTTGGCATGTAGGTACCTTAGTAAACTTAAAGCTTATTTACAACAAGTAATTACCGAAATTTCCACGGGAATTAGCGGGAAAATAATTTTGTATGAAAAACCTAAACCGCTTAAGTTGACCTGAAGTGATGCAGTGACCGCGCGCTCTCCGCCCTCTATCTCGAAAACGGTTCACCGTATAAAAATTTTTTTTAAACAAAATTTGTAGAGAATTTAGTATTCTACAATATTGATAATAAATACAAATAGCAAAAAACCCATAGGAAATGAGATATTTCCAAAAAAGCGCAAAAAACCGATTTTTGTGACCTTTGACCTTAAAATTTAATAGTTGCTTACACCCTACCATATGTAGGTTTTGAGACAACTTTTAGGGTGTCAATATACAAGTATTTACAGACTTACAGCTGGGTATCTCTAATTCCGAGATTCTTACCTAATTTAAGCTTAAATGACTGGACTATACAAATATTTTTCAGAATTTACAAAAACAAAGAAAATAATGTGGATTTTTGCAGCGAATCAAATGGTGGCGTAAAGCATTTCGAAAACCTGAATCAAAACGTGTTGTTATTAGCCATTCGATGGGTTAACTATTAGATTATGATTATAGGTTATATCAGACTCATACATACACATTCTATTCATTTATCTAGTGCACACACTTTATAAGCGTTAAGCTTAGAACCGGATTGTACTGATTTTATTGTAACTACTAGGTAGGTAACAGTTAGATAGCTAGTGAGAACACCCCTTCAAATTAATGATAGAGTTAATGAGTTTTTAGAAATTAGATTAGTGTTTGTGGAGGTTCATGATGTTTGCCATAAACATGTAAGTTTGTAAATAATTTTATTATTAACTAGCTGCTCCCCGAGCAACGCTTGGAAGTTCCAAGTTAATACTCATTTCCTAAAGTAGTTTGAGTCAATATTATTTTCATGTCAGTCAAGAGCGATACCAAAATCATAATAAAAACCCTTCGAAACAATATTTACGTTTGAAATTGAATGTGCGTGGGAGCATCCAGATTTTTAATCAGCATAAAATCGGATAGTGGTGATATTATATGGCGACAAAAGCTGACCGAGGTTGGAAAGCCCATTTAGTTTTTACGAGCGATCGGTTCGTCAAACGCGGATGACTGGGACCTTTTAAATGGGGCCTATCCAAACTTGTCATAATCCTGTTTCTATCTACTTAATGGCGTCTGACAGTTTAATGGCGTGCCTGTTCGGGAAATCGTTAAGTTAGTGGCAGGAAAGACTAATAAATAATTCAGTTTTGGCACAAGATTTGAAGTGAAAAATGGTAACTAATAAAATATTATGGCATTCTTAAAAGCACAAAAATGTAGGCTCATTAATTAGACATCTACACTAGTGACTTAAGAGAGCATCTTTTCTCTCCTTTGTCTTGGTTATTTTGTCACAATATTTATCTGGGTAACGCACTTACTCAAGCCGCAATGATGGTGTTCCTTATAATTAAATTTGGGCTTCTAGACATTAATTTCATGCTAGCTTTGCTTAGTTATAGGAGGTAACATAACGTTGTCGAATCGAACTCGATAACATTCATTGCCTTGCTAGAGGCAATTTTCACCTTCGTTTTCCTTTATTGGAAAGATTTCAACGCGTTTATGCAAAGCGGTGGGATGAATTAAGATAAACCGCTGATTTCTTCCCCAAATATTAAGGAAATCTGTCCGCATTATGCTTACTGCTGAGTGATTTATTCACTGAAGGAGTGCTATGATATAAAACAATATTAACTTTAGTTAATGTCGGGATATCTATCAGGATTAAGAGCTTATCACGTTATAATACCTATTAAATACACTCTAAACTTAGTTGTGATACTTGTACATAAAGAACATAGAAAGACAATATTAACAAAGAAAATTATGTAATAGTAGGTATTGTCGAACATGGCTTCTATTCTATTCTACGAAGGATGCGGAGGTTGTAATTGTGTTGTAACCTACCTATTACTTACATTCCTTCCATTTCCTAGTAAAAAAATACGTTTTTAGTTTCTATTCGTAAAGTAATTAATGACGGGTTATGAATTAAATAATTATTAGCCCAAGTCAATTCAGGCTGTTAACTGTTGGTTACAAAAGTATTCCCTAACAACAAAGTAATTCAGGAATGACGTAAAAGATTTTATACAGCTCGATTCGGACCTATATATCTGACCTAGTTTCCTGAGGATATACGTCATACTTTGGCTGTATCCCAATTTTGGAAAACGAATTCATCGCCGACGGAATATGCTAACGCGTCTACGGTTTTCGTAGAAATCGCCGACTTTGCCGTAGGCAGTGTTTCAAATCGTAACGGATCAAAAATGAGCTACGAAAGGCGGGTAACGGATTTTTTACGACTAAAAATAATATGACGATGTAATTGCTGTATTTTGCGTAATATTTTAATCAATTTCATAACTAATCTACCTTAAAGGTATTTATTCTTGATAATTTCTAAAGTAACTTAAGAGACAACATTTTAGATTAATTTGATTGTTAAAATCATATCATAAACATTCATTTTAACATCAATAAACTGTTACGCAAAACACCGCAAGGAAAACATCCGCACACCTGTATTCAATACAAAAGAATAGTAAAAAGTTACCTTCGCCGCTCCCACCGCAGTATCGATTCCTACCACCAGCGCTGGTCCAACGGCCACCACTCGGCCGCAAGCAAAGCAAAACTAAACAAATTAACACAGCACTTTAAAACGTCCACACTATTAAATAACCGACCGGCGAATACCTCATCGGGCCACTTTTCGCCACAGTCAACTTTGAAAACTTGAAGAACTAAAAAAGAAAAGCCAGAAGCTGAAGTCCAGGATTTTTCGGGGGTATCCAACGAGGAGCGGGTGTTTTTCGGCGTCGAAATTGAAGAGCGCGCACCGCGGGAAAGTTTTATATCGTTTTCCGATTCTCCATTTCGTCCGCGCGCACGGGAGAAAGTTTTCAGCGGAGCGTTAGAAGGCGAGTGTGCTTTTGTTACGCAACTCACTGCGGAGCGACTCCGCCAGGGGGCATCGCGCGTGCAGTGGCGCAGTGGCGAGCATGCGCACTGCCACTCGGCGCGCTGCCGTCCATAGCTGCCGTCGCCGCTCTACATGCGACCGCCATAAATCTTGCCTCTCCTCACCAGGCGACGTCCCCAGAGAGCTCCAATCTCCATCACCAACTTTAAACTACCAAGTTTGTTGACACAACAGACTCGCGTAGACAGAATAAGATGCAAATGTAAACCCTTTAGCCGCTAGAAACTGACCCACTTAATGTTGTGACTGTGGCTTGGAGGAAAGTCAATAATAAAGCTGGAGGTCAGGGCGCTAAGACGTTGCGTGAAACCACTGTAATGGCAAGGCGGCAGGCGAGCCCAATCTTCGACCTCGCTTTGTAAATAATCTGATACAAAATGTTAATCATATTCAGCATTAAAGTATGCTTTCACAATTTTAGGAGACAATTTCTTTTTTATAATTAAATGAAGCAGAATAATATACTTACGAGCAAAAGTATGGAATCGCCCCTTTGTGTTCCGAGCGGTCTTAAGTACTGAATGACTACCTACGTATTGCTATTAGTCATTTAGTTCATAAATTGAAACTTTGTCAAAAAGGCTTAGTTCGGCTGCTTTTGCAGTGAGAAAGATAAGGCAATTACTTAACTGACATTGAAACGGCAAGGCTAGTATATTTTAGCTATTTTCACAGTATAATGTCATACGGCATATTGTTGTGGGGCTCAGCCGCGGACATTGAAACTGTGTTTGTTCTGCAGAAGAGAGCAGTGCGGGCCATTTATAACCTTGGACCCCGATTTTCCTTGAAATATTTTTTTAAGGAAATTAACATACCTACTGACTGTAGCTTCACAGTTCATTTATGAAAACCTTTTATATGTTCGCAAAAATATAGAGCAATTCACGAAAAAGAGCGTTTTGCATAACTTTAATACAAGAAACAAAAATAAACTTGCCGTTCCAAATTTCAGACTGCATAAGATTGGGAATTCATTTATGGGGAAATGTATTAAATTATTTAATAAATTACCACAAACTGTTGTAGAACTACCCATTCATAAATTCAAAGCACATATTAAAAGTACCTTAATGAAAAAGGGCTACTCTAAAGTCGATGATTATTTAAAAGATAAAAATGTTTGGGATGCGTAACTGCCTAGCTCGCATAAATATTATTATAACTATGTATTTTGAAAACCTGTAAACCTTTGAAAAAGAGGCTGACAATAGTGTCTGAGTTTCTTGCGCTGCTTCTTCTCAGCACTGGCCCATTTATTGTCCTGAAGCAGTGGTAGGGTTAATACTGGGACGTGTAAAAGTGCTTTTTTAAAGCCTACTTACAGAAATAAATGAGTTTTACTGAGTTTTATCACTCGGAATAAATAGGGTGATTCCATATTTTTGCTCGCGAGTGTAGCTTAGATACTTTTTTTAGGTACTTACCAAATTTTATTGCAAACTAGCGGCCGCCCGATACTTCGTACGCGTGGACACCGTTTGGGGTTGAATTATGCAAATCTCGCCGTAAAAACCATCCTAGGACTTCAACAAACATTAAAAAAAAAAGCATTGGTAAAATGGGTCCTGGCGTTGTTGAGTTATGCGCTTATACCAACACATATTGAGATTCATTTTTATATTAAGGTATAGGTTACCAACATCGACACCCACCTTTCTATTTATTTAAAAGCGGCGTTTCTCACTAATTACCGGCCATTGTAGCAAAACCACCAGTAATGATAATGACACATCGCGAATCTATTGCTGAGCAGTTTGGTCTATTTATAGCGGTACTGAAATTCATTAGTTCATGACCATTAAGAATACGGTGATTAAAATTTATAGCTAATTTCTTTACAAATTGCAAGGAAGGAAACAAGCGCGTCCATTCGATTATATCGGTTACGATTCCTTACGATCCTAAGGCATTTTCATTTTCCGAATGAATAAATCTGGGTTTATACCTACTTAATTCTTAGAAAATAATTTTATAACTCGCTGCTGAAAACGTCACAAAACTTTCAATGAATGGTCATGGTCATGGCAATTTGTTTGTGAAAAATGTTGTTTGAAAAAATATGTTTGTGAAATATTTTCTTCTTTTAGGTGATAGCTAAATAGTTAATTAAAAGTTGGCCGCACTGTAATCTAGTGTCAGTCTTTATTAGCAGTTGTACCTAACGGCTATTTTACAGAGATCTAAGAGCGCCCGAGAGCTGCGAGCTACAGCATGCGCTTTGGCGTGGAAAGAGTGACGTTTCAGCCTTATGTATATTTTGCTGAAAAGACTCTCGGGTATGAAACTACCCTCAAAAATGTTCACAACTGAGAATGGTCTAAAATATTGAAGTCTAAAACTATATGCTTGCGTTTCAATTAAAGATACCTACTTATGGAGCATCGTTTTAGAATAAGTACGAACTTGAGTTCGAGGCAGTTCGAACCAATAAATTGCTGTGCCCTGGGGTAAGCTAATGCCACAGAATATTATTGTACTAACTGTAGACACAGAGTAGCATTCGTTTTCGATTCGAGATTATGACCCTGAATTCTTAAGCTTCAATCGTTAATTTACTTACCTTACTTCAACAAGGAAAATGAAAGGGTCTATAAATAAAATTCAAAATTATTTACACACTTTATTGAATTAACATAATGAAAACAAACATTACATTGAAATGAACCTCAATGACAGTATTCTGTAACCGTAAGTACAACATTTATAATTCATTAACATTAATCAATTCAATTCACAAAACGATTACATATGTTGAAAATTACACTGATAATTGAAAGATATGGCGAACATCTAACTTGTAATGTGGAAAGTGATATGATTTATGTTTATGTACGAGTACTTATGACTGATTTACACAGGCCTGATGTATGAACAGCTACATAAAAAGGACCAAACCATAATATTATCTTAGCTATCTACTAGTTCCTTTGCTTATATAGGGCGCCTTCAAATTAAATGGCGCGAAGAGACTGTAGTGGCAACACTGCCAATTGCAAGTGATGCCAATTTTCATACAATATCAAGACGCCACTGTATCACACATGCACAGAATACATGGGCATAACCAAATTCTGAGACCAAACGTCGTAAAAAATTCAAAAGCGCCACAGAGATGCGCGTCAGCCGCACTAGTACAGTGACACCTATTTAATTTGAAGAAGCCCTTATTCCAAATATCAATTCTTCAAGTCTTTCCGTCACAATTTATATATGCGGTCCTCCGAAACATCGAACCTGTGTAAACATAATTATGCTATTTTAAACTAGATATTTTAGCGTAAGTCCGTCCTTGCGTTTTATCTCGCAAAACGTTAATGTATTCTCGTGAAGTACGGTGAAAACATTGATGCGAATGCTTTACTTATAATCGATGTTTATGTGCATGACATGAAGTAGGCGGATGTTCCTATCGATCCCCTTTCGTGAATGGAGAAGTGCAATAGTTTTTGGATATATTTTATACATTTTGTTATTGTTAAACAACATTTATAAGTAAAGTGCTTATTTTTTTACTTGTGATAAAAGTAGAAATATTATTTTTATTAGACACTTTCTAATGATCATGAATAAAAAATTAAATGCTTATTGAAATTGCAGCAGTGAAACACCTGAGATTTGGTTGTATTTTTGATATTCCTTATTCTTAACTATACTCAGTCAATAATTAATATTACATTAACACTAAAATGATATAATGAAAACCAAAATGAGAATTATATTCAGATCAAAATCATCTCATTATATACCCACGAATTGTGATGGCATAGTCGCTTATTATACGCGTAATAATGCCATAAAATTTTAAGAAATTTAGTTTTACATTGTTATTTTATAATATGTGATAGAATAATGATATAATTTAATAATTAATACGAGTTTTATTGTTATTTCAGCTTATAGTTTTGAACAGTTTAAAATATACTCAATTTTATAAGCGTTCAGAATACATTGATTTGAACTATAGGTATAATTGTGATAACTAATTGTGAAATAATATCGTATTTACCCTGGTACTACGGCATTATGATTAAGGATGAACGTCTCGTAGTTCTAATATACTTTTAGTGTGCTTAGTGGGACTGAAGCAAATATATTTTTGAATATTGTATATGCATAACAAATTACACAACCCTTTTTACCCATTCGTCTCGAACCTGTATGTGAATATATTATGTAGATATAATTACGAAGATAGCAAAATATCATTTATTCACAATGCGCGTTTAAATTTTTTCGTATATTTCACAATCTTATAGGTTGAGAGCAATGAAACCCAGATGCTTGATGTTCGTTTGATCTCATACTAGCCATTAATTCAAAGAGGGATATTCCAAAATAGTGCATTAAGATAGATATTAAATTCAGGTGCTAACACGAAAATTCTAAAGAAAACAAATTTCCTATTACATTCATAAATATTTGCTAAATTGAATTTAATAATTACACTATTATACAACGCAGTCAGACCCTGTCAATAAAGGCTAAATATAAGTAAGTTATAACGCTGAATAAACATACACATATCTTACTGATTAAAGAAACAGCGAAATCTATAAACAAAAGGCACCGACATTAAAGTGTAGTGTCCCTACGTTTTTAAGCGCATCCAATGTTGAAGGAAACTAGTGAAAGAAGAGAAGAAGAAAGTAACAGAATAACGACAAACCATACTCGGACTTGACGCTATTGAAACGGTTTGAAAAGTTTCTGCCAATTTTATAGTTACGAATTACTTTAACACTACAAGGTACATCAGTAATCAAAGTAATTATTAATAAAGCATCCAAATATTGCGTACCGTCACACCGTATAAACATTAAATTGACAGCTCGACTGTTGTTGTCACAAAAATAATTGTATTTCCTAATAAAAGAAAAAGCACACGATGCGCAGATATCAATATATCCAATTCTAATAGATCAACAAAACAAACTAAACATTTTAAAAGCCTAGCTTACGTAAACATTCAGAAAATTGAGCAAATCAAAATAACATTAACAATATTGAATCATAATAACTACTAAATATGAGTATAATAAAGATTATTATAATAATGATTGCTGATTAATATTATAACCGAACATAACACCTACACGTGACAAATAAACGTATTTTATTCACTAATATTAAAATTGCATTGTACTAAATTTAATATTCATTGACAACACCAATAAACTAATAGTCATTAGAGACAGTATTTGCGTTACAATTGCCTTTTGCATGCAATACAAAATATAAATCGCTATCCCGACGTATCACGTGCGCGCCGCCTACGAAGCGTGCACTATCCTACGCGCCGCTCGCAACTATCCGGTAGCAATAGCACAAAAGTGCCCTCCCAACTTTAATCACAGCTATGAACTCTCTTCTCTTTAGTAACGAGCTACTACTCAAATTTCTCTTTACTCCTATAGATTAACTCTATTTATACCTGTGTGGTACTTAATTTACAAAAGCTCTATACATTGTCTTAATTGCAATTTATTATACTATAAATAATTGATTTTATCAAAATTTATTGCTAATTTTAATTTAGCGAGACCACATAAAATAGTTAAAACTTTGACACATACGAACAAAAATAAATAAACTTTCTAACTTTTGTACAAAACGTAAACATACCGATTGAAATAAATTTTGACTAGCATAATTATATAATTGTAAAATTTCATTATTTGTCTTTTATTTTTCAGAACAATTTGACTAGCATAATTCGACAATGTCTATAAAATAATACTTCAAACAAATACCATGCTGCCTTATCAAATCCATGCATAAATTTAGACACAACTTTGGCACAATCATCATTTAATCTTTAATAATCATTAATAAGATTAGAAAGGGAAGACTTGGGGAAAATATGTAATAGGGATATGTTCCGAGAATAATTTGTAATTCTAGTTGTGATTCTTATATCTAGGGTGCAAAATTAATAATAAATCAGTGGATTACTTCACTATTATTATAGCTCGCAAGTACGCTTGCGAGTTATTATTTGACACCATTATTATTATACAAGTAAATGACATTTAATATACCGCATAAAATAATACGCCTTATTGTTACGATATAGAACGTGAACCGTTTTGGCACAGTTGTTAGTAATCGTGGCACTGGTTTTCTCCAAGTAAATATTGTTTTCTGGAAAGCATTTAATACAGTGGTCCTAGAGTTATCTTATTCTACGTTAACCTATGTTTTTTTAAGTTTTTTTTGGAAATATTTAGATTACCACAGGACTATCTATATTTTGATCTAAGACTAAAAATACAATGAGCAGTCTGGAGAGGGTAATAAAATAATTCAAACAAACTGTTCTACGTTACATCACTAAACATTAACTACTCTCAGAATAATTTAGCATAAATCCACAACATTATTAGTGTTAAACAAACTTCAACAATCTTTGGCTTTGATCCCTAGACCAATATTATTTACTCGACTTAAAATTTTCAGTAGCCGATGTACACATTGTGTATAATGTATGTTAGAGATCTTATAGTTCAAATGTAAAATAAATTATAGAGGACTATCACATTTAGCAACACTATTTTTATATACCTAACGTCTTTTGTGTGATATTAGACGATTGTAAATGATATACTGAAATGTTCTCTTCTCATCTGTCTCCGCTTTTAATGTAAGATTCTTAAAGGATTTGATCCCATCGGTTTCGTATCGCCGCGTCGTCCGACGCAACTATTACTGTAATACCTAATTTTCCAGGTTATTACGATTATTTATTTACAAATATTGTCTTTAACCCTCTCACTCTGTTCGCTAATCTAACACTACGCTACGTCAGCGGTTCCGAGGTCGATTGTAACGCATCTACACCTACCTATACGCCGACTCTCGACTATCTTATTTTGAACATTTCTGTCTGGTCATTACTGATCTCCGTGGAAAACAAATCCAATTGATAATTGAATAACTCGACCGCTTAAATCCATAGTAAATTCGATCAGCTTAGCTATCTCCTGTTGCATACTTTGTTATAATTCACAAACCCGGGGGCGGTGAACGACACGAAACCAACCTCAGCCACAACGCAGCCATTCACAATAATCGTCCACGTAACCGACACACGTTCACCGCACACAGATTTATAGAAAATTTTAAATTGTCAGTCGTTTTAAACCTTTGCCATTAATTTCTCCGAAATAACATATTCAGTTCTCAAATTCCCAAGATTCATCTTATGCCACATTATTCCTATCCCAATTAATTAAATACAGTGGAGAATAAATATAAGAATATCTAAAATACTTATAAACTCGTAACAAATGTAAACATACGCTCAGCACGATATCTAGTGTTTGCTTCCCATCTCGTAGAGATTGTTTGGTCTCGATATTCACTTGAAGAAATATATCGGAGCCAGAGTCCCGTATTGCGGCTGTACGAAGTATGCTCGTTCGGTGACTTTGAACGCAACGCCGGAAGTCTGGCCGCGGAGCCCCATTCAATGGATCGGCGCCTTCACGATGTGGTTGGGCGCGATGTAGTGGTAGCCCGGCAGCGGCAGCCCTGCAGTCTCCATCGTGATCCTGGAACATTCACCCAACAGTTACACTCGCTGCTCGTCTCTTTGCCCGGGCAAGTCAAACGGTGGAGGTCAAAACAAAACCTACAGGTCCCGTCAGTGTTTACAAAAAAGGCGTGTGGACATTCTAGGATACAAATCAAAATGTAAAGGAATCATCTTACCAGGATATTGGGTGATCCAGTGAGCTGTAGGATGTAGGTACTCGATGGATTTGGTCCGGCGTTCAGGTATCACGGGAATGTGTGGTGCCGGGTAGGCAGGATAATGGCTTGGGTTCTTGAATGGGAAGCGTATTATTGCGACCGTTTATGCTAGACAATTACCTGCGCTTTATGCTTAAACACAAGTCAATTAGTAGGGACAAAAAAAAAGTGAAAATAAATTAAAACCGCAAAATAAAATTATTATTTTTATTATGTACTTTAAAACAATACACTTTTACTTAACGATTCTAGCGAGTAATATAATCCAGAAATTATAAGAAAACGTCTATTCCTTAAAATTAACATGATTTTTTTTTACAAACAAAAAGGAATTGGCAGCCAAATAATTCGTTCCCTATGGAACAAGGAAATATTAACTTTCGAATTGGACCTCGATTATTAAATTCGCACTAATTGTAACGGAAGGCAAACAACGTCATTTGCGGGACTAGGCCAGAGGGGCAAATTTTGTACGATTTTTAAAATGTATATTCTAACCGTTATGTCTTACCAAACTTACGAATGTAAACGATCAATGATGTCGTTTGCCTCGATTACACTACGCAATACAAACCGTTCAAAACTACCTAGTTATAAAGTGAAAATGTAATCGGTGTAATATTATGACTATTTATAACAAAAGAAACACCTAGCCATTTTATGTGAACAGTGAAGTGATTATAACAACAAACCCCGTGATCTAGAATATTTTACAATTTAAATTTTATCAATTTTTGCAAAACACTACCACTCCCAAAACACAACTTTAACATTACACGAACAGTTTCAGCGCCAGACCGATATCCGCGTGTCATGCCTAGCCATAGAAGACGAAACTATATTCAAACAGAAAATCAATGTCCCTCACTTTTATAGTTAACAATGTTATATTTGTTAAAATATTGCAATGGCAATGAACAGACGCGACCATTTCAAATATAATTTTGAAATAAAGAAAAATCAAGTTTAAATATGACATTGAAGACTATAAACAGTTATTCATCAAAAACGTTAAGAAGTCAAATAATTGAATTTCTCGTTTTGTGTGCTTAGCCTCTTTGACTTGACTGTACTAAAACACAATCTAAGTTAGGGCGCCGAAACTGTTGCGCGAAAACTATAGTCTCTAAAGTGACAAAACACATATTATGTAATAGCCAAAATTGGCTACCTTATCCCTAGTCTCCGTTGAAATAATACAGTCCAGTTTCGACTCCAATATCCCAAATGCGCTGTCACTACCTAAATAACTGCAAACTATCAACTGATATATTCATATAAAATAGTGAGATTTAAATGTTTCTCCCATTGCATTTTTGCAAGATATTCAATATAGTTTATGTTTTATGAAATGTAAAAATAAAAGTCACTTTGCAAGTGAAAAATTGTATAATTATCGAACAGGTTTGATTCGTTACTGAACAATATTATTAGACTGCGATCCGGGAGCGTCAAGCAAATAAGGTACGAATATCGCGGGCATACGTAAATATTTCATCTACCCGAGAAGCCAAATTATTTTAACAAGATGGCTCAACCGGAGATGATTAACCATAAACATTATTGCAACGGCATTTGGACATTATATGCTTGACGCGATTTGACTTCTCTATTCTACGCTACGCCGCTCGCATTTCAACTTACACGCAGCCTTTTCTAAGTGAAAACCGACAGCCAGGCTTTATCTTTAATTAAAACTATAAGTCTGTGACATTACGACCTAATATTTAGAAAATTTCCATTTAAAAATGTACATACAGAGTAATCGGTAGCCATCAAACGATACTTCATTAACAAGTCGATCTATTTATTGCTGTATGTAGCGATGTCCATTTACTCTGTAATCAATTAACCTACATATTCGAATCTAAAATGTATTATCATTAAGCTTCTACCAATAACTACTGGCCTGAAGTACGGCTTGATGTTTTTTGCTAGACACCCTGTATTTCAATCTTAAATAGAGTTAAAGGAAAATGTGCCCATTATCGACATCGGAGTATCTGGACTGTGCAATGAAAGCAATCGTCCAATTTCATTACCTATTCCGAAACTGTACAATATTGTACTTTACGTTCAAACTCAACCACATCAGCCTACTACAAAACGCTAAATTTCCATTCGATTCTGAATCTTATACTCTTCATATAAAAATAAAAATCAATTGGGGATATTAATATTTTTGTTGTCGGTTGATTACCAGGTGCCTCTACCAAATTACGTCCAGTCAATGATCGGCACATTTACCCTACATCCCTTTCAAACGCGAAGCCCTCTGTAATTTGTACAGCTTTCAAGCTTCTACGTAATTCCTACTATTGTCACGATCCCTAGTTATCATTAGTCGTATCATTACGATTTTTGTTATGTTACATTTTGTAAATTATCTTTTTAACACTTGTCAGTAGCTATTTCATTGATTGATTTATTAATCTGTTATCTGTTACAATTACTCTTGTCTCGTCACGTCGATTTTTCATTCCTTTCCAATTAAATAACGGGAGATTCTTCAAGAAACGTTTCTAAAAAATCTTGATAAATGAGTTCTGCAATACTTGACATTGTAGATAATCCAGAGGTCACGGTGACAACTGACAATCACTTATCAAAAGTGAATCATACAGTGAGACTGTCTACCTTTTGCAAAAAAATAAGACCAGCTTTAAAACCAGATTTCTGATTTTAATAAAATAGGTAGCCAAACTAAGTTTGTAATGTACTAACGTACTGATAATTTAAGGCAGTCGTTCGCAAAATGATTCAGTACTGTCTCACTATGAGTCAGTTTGTATAATAGGTATAAAATAGTAAAAATCGCTTTCAATAGCATAGTCTTTGGATCCAATATAAAACATAATGTTTGTTCGATTTCATCACTGGACGTCTTTGTGTAAACCGTCCCACAGTGTTTTAAAATCACTTGGAAGCGGACATTTTTTGGTGAATAGATGACATGATTTAACAAGTAAATCTAAGTAAATTCCTAAAAGAAACCCGTGGTCTATCTTCAACAGCTTTCGAGAAAAAAAAAATTTAATTTGGCTTATTTTGTGTGTTTTAAAATACGTTTTTTTGTTTATCTGTTCTTTATTTGAAGTTGTAACACAATTGACTTAAGTGAGTAATAAAGCACACAATTTCCCTTTTTTTGAGCTATACATCATATTCTAAAGCTTTGTAGATCCGGAGAAATTATAAAAAAACTGATTTTTGGTTTTTAATTTTTTAAATTTAAGTTGTACGTTTTGAGCAATAACGAATTATTGCATGTTATAAAAGACCTTTTATTTTACTCACGAAAAAAAAAATCACCGAATTTTGAGAACATACTTTTGAGAAATTTGCATTTGAAATTTCGTGTTAAGCAACGCCTTCCGAAAAACTCTTGGCAAAAACAAACTTTTGTCATTGCTAATACGCAATCTCATTTGTAGTGGAGAATCACAACTTTGATCTCCATTTGTCCATCCAGTGCGGACTGAAGTACGTAATAGAACAAATTAGTAACCCTAAACACTGCCTGCCTTGCACTAAATTGACCAGTACAATATCGCCAGACAATATTTTAATAGCAATGACGAAAGTTTGTGTTTGCCAAGAGCTTTTCAGAAGGCGTTGCATAACACGAAATTTCAAATGCAAATTTCTCAAAAGTATGTTCTCAAAATTCGGTGATTTTTTTTTCGTGAGTAAAATAAAAGGTCTTTTATAACATGCAATAATTCGTTATTGCTCAAAATGTACAACTTAAATTTAAAAAATTAAAAACCAAAAATCAGTTTTTTTATAATTTCTCCGGATCTACAAAGCTTTAGAATGTGATGTATAGCTCAAAAAAAGGGAAATTGTGTGCTTTATTACTCACTTAAGTCAATTGTGTTACAACTTCAACAAAAGAACAGATAAACCAAAAATCGTATTTTAACACACACAAAATAAGCCAAATTAAAAAATTTTTTTCTCGAAAGCTGTTGAAGATAGACCACGGGTTTCTTTTAAGAATTTACTTAGATTTACTTGTTAAATCATGTCATCTATTCACCAAAAAATGTCCGCTTCCAAGTGATTTTAAAAGACTGTGCGTCCGTTTTATGCCAATAGAACGTGACGAGACTCCTTACGCTATAAGAATCCACACTCGGCGTATGCAAGTGAACTAACAGTCCATGATTAAAACGTACTAACAAAACATTAAATGCTACTATGATTTCATTTCAAGATAGTCAAATAAATTATTTCGCTTATTCGAAAATATCCTTACAGCTACATTCGGACAGCCGACCGGACCCCGTTCATCGACCGGCGGTCCCGCGATCACGAGTCGTCGCGGTCGAACGACCGGGGGGAGGCATCCTAGTAGGGGTTGTATTTGTTCCTCTCTTTGGATGTTTTGGTGGGGGTCTCATCGTCCTGGCGGCGCTGGTTAAAGGATTTGTGGTTCCTGTGGACGCCGGTGGTCTGGACGGGTGTGGAGGCATTGGAGCCGCTGAGGAGGTCGGTGAGGCCGCCCAGCGCCGACAGCGAGCTGAGGGCGCCGAGCGCGCCGCTCTTGCTGAGCAGCTGAGCCAGGGGGATGGCGGAGGCCAGCGGGCTGGCGGCCGCGGACGAGCCCGCGGCCCCGCTGCTAGAGCTACCCCCCTCCAGATTCGCCTTCTGAAGCTCCACACTGCGGGCGCGGGACAGGAATGTTGTATAGGGTTAGGCGACAATTTGGGCCGATTCGAAGGCTACGACTCTAAGAAGACTGTCTACGCAACTATTTGTTCTATGTCCTGACCTAAAATTCTTGGAGCAATATTTTTGGCTACCTAAGCACACTCCGACAAACCTTACTTCGACATAACGTTACTCCGACACTACTGAATATCGACATGACTTTACTTCGACACTACACTACTCAGACAAAGACGTATATCCTTAGTCTGAGTAATATAGGGTCGAAGTAAAGTCATAGAGATCAAGTCAAGAGTCAAGGCGTATATCCTTTGTCTGAGTAATGTAGTGTCGAAGTAAAGTAATGGAGATCAAGTCAAGAGTCAAGGCGTATATCCTTTGTCTGAGTAATGTAGTGTCGAAGTAAAGTCATGTCGATATTCAGTAGTGTCGGAGTAACGTAATGTCGAAGAAACGTTTGTCGAAGTTCCGTTTTTGAGCCAATATTTTTATGTTGTTTAGTGGAATGAGACTCGCTCTGAATGCATTAATTAAGATTACATTTCAACATCGTAACTATATCATCAAGATGTTGCATGATTTATGAAATGCAGAATGAATGCTGCTAATTAATATTTCAGCTTTTCTAAATTAGAATGATGATACTAGTGAGATACAACTATGTAGCGTTAAGTATAATTTTAGCACAGATCCACTGTTAAAACAAACATGAATGTTTTGTAACAAAGTTAATAAGTACAAGTTGTTAATAAACTGTACAAAGTTTGGTTTAAAGTATTTTGTTACATTTTAGTAATAAAATCATTAAGCTTAGTAAGTTAACACGGTAACGAATTTTGAAGTAAATTATGAGTCATTTTTAATATTTTAGTTTAATTAAGTGAACATCAATCAAATAAGAATCTCAGGTCAGGTATTTTTTTTAAAAAGAACGCGTTTCTGAAAAACTTCGAAATGGCCCAATTAAGGTGAAGAGACAAATCAGAGGAAGATCGTGGGATGTCAAAAAAACTGATCACCAAAGGTTGAGGCGTGACTTAAAATGGATAAGAATGGACAAAATAATTTTTCTTTGGACATCCGGATGGAATATTTTGGGGAGGAAAGCTGTTCGATGGATATGAAAGAGTTAGGGTACTGACCTCATGTTGATGAGATACTGGGCGAGCGCGACGGAGTCGGGGTTGCCAGAAATGGTGATGGTGCGGTCAGTGCTGCCACCCTCCCGCTCCTCGCAGTTCGATATCCGGATCATCGCGCCAGATATTTGACGGATCTCAGCGATTTTGGTGCCACCCTGTGTGATGAGTAAAAAGATTTTTGAATTTTTTATCAAAACGACCGATGTCACGTGCTGGGTTCTCTGTAGTGGATGTTTTTTGTAAGAGATTTATTCACATTAGTATATTTTTGGTTTGTTATTGTATAGTAAAAAAAAAGAGAAGCCAGCATTCAAGTGTGCCATTAATATCCTGCCAATAATGCTTAATTTATTCGAGAAGCGTCTTGTTGACATCGTTTTTGTTTTTGTTTGTAAGCACGTGCAATCTATAGTTTTGGCAGCAGCAAATCAATAGTCTCGAGTGACGTAGCATCCTGATTCTTAACATACCGTTTTAAGACGTTTAGTCATCGTTCCTAAATTATAACCAGTAGTAAATACAAATGAGTAGGTCATCTTCATAGAAACGCACCGAGCGCGGTTTGTATGTGAGCGCGCGCCAATACGTATGCGGCGCGCACGCACACACTGACAAAATTTAGCGTTGATTAGCGTTGAGGTGCGCTCACATACAAACCGCGCTCGGGCGTTTCTATGAATATGACCTACTCATTTGTATTTACTCTGTTATAACCGTGCCCAAGCACGGTCATCTCGTGTGTCTGTGGCTGGTGGTGGGCTGGTTGCAAGTCTGCCATTAGTGCCATTGGTGCCCAAGCGAAAATAAGAGAGAGAGAAGCATTTGTGGTTTACCTTTCCAATGATGCAGCCGATGAGCTCGTTGGGCACGGTCATTTCGTGCGACTGCTGGTTGGTGGCGGGCTGATTACGCGACTGGTTGGACGTGCGCAGCTGTGAGCCGGCCAGTGCAGCGAGGGCCGCTGGAAATGTTAACAAGTACTGTTAGTTTTAGATTAATATTGCTTTTTTTTATTTACATTGCATTGCTACGATAGCTGTAGTTTATAAAGCTTTTATACATGTAATAATTCAATTGGATTCGAAGGACGTTGTCTAGAATCACCCACCAACCAACCCAATCATTTGTTGAAAATTGTTTGGGTGGGAAAGAATTGCTTTTCTTTATTTTCGCAGCACTTATTTGTCTCAAATAAACCCAAGATCGTCTAATTTCTAAAAATGCATCAAGAATTATTACTTTAATAGTTGGTTAGTAGTTCTGCCGTGACAAGACTATAATGCAGTTTTAAGAAATAGCTTACCTGCTGGGTTAAGTCCACCAGTGTTTGCTGGTCCCAAGCCTCCAAGTCCTAGCGCCGCAAGTCCAGCCAATGGCGATTTAGCTAGCCCACCCATCTAAAAACGGGCAAATAATTATAAAACCGTTATATTTATTTCAAGTATAACTAAACTAACAATACTGATATATCAAATGGTTACATATAAAACAAATAAAAGCTCCAGCTGCTTGTTTTCATCTTCTCTGACATAGCCGGGATGGGATCGCTGGATAGGGTAACCTGGGTAGAAAGATTTTAGAAAGAGATAATCATTAGAAGTCTAAGAAAATTCGCAATGCTTTTATTATTTTCGATAAGGCTAGTAAAGGTTGAAGCCAAGAACCACCTTATCATCAAGTGATAAGAGTGATTTTTGTTTCCAACTGCAATATAAAACTAATAACTTATAATGTTATGCGAATGTTCTTAGAAGCGTGTTTTTGTAAATTTTAACCACATTGTGAGTTCTTGAGTGGTGCTGCCCGAACAAAAATACGCACCTTTGTTTACACATGAATAGTCAAATATTCACTGAACTCGAACTAATAACGATTACTCGTTTCAGAGTAAGCCATGCGCTTCCATGGTTAATCTCAACATTGTAAAACACAAATAAAAGTTGGAAGAGGCAAGGCAAAGGCAAAATAAGGAAAGGTGCAAGTACAGGATCCATGTAAACAACGAATGTTGTAATGTGCGTGAACGTTTTACGATCGAAAGGCTTGTATCTCGGCAATGCCAGAAAACAAACAGATAAAGCTTCGTATGTGTTTCTCTACACATATTACCCTATAAAATACATTATGTGATACATTAATTACACTAATGCTATGGGTTCAAACATATAAATGCTAGGTATCATCAATATACTAATCAACGGGGGATTTACGTGCAAACAAGAAATAATAATGAGTACAAGCGTAGGGGTACAAACTAACAGCGCAAAGTATATTAACTCATTCCTACACTCCACAGCACCAGGATCTAAGTACTATTGGGGTATTTACATAACAATGTTAATAATATTTTCTACTGAAAAGGATTTGACCACACATCCAAACCAAGTATAAGGGATTCCGGGGCAGCACCAATCACATAATATCACTCTGTACTCCACACAACCTCATAGAGATATTTAAAACGAATGCGGTCTGAATTATTAAAATCTTCATTCAATAAGTCATGACTATTTAAATATCCTGTTCCTAAATATAGAGCTCATTAGTATTTTTGTTCTGTTTATCATTTAATTGCATTGAAGTCGAGAGGTTATCATAATGACTGCAAAGTGTGAAGGACAGAAAAATATCAAAACATTCAAAGGCTACGGGGACAAGTTCAATAGTACAAAATGCGCCGAAGATAGACGGACAAAGAACTATATGGACAGACAAGATCGCATAGGTCAGGAGTTATCGCACTACTCATTGCATATAATTTAAGTAAGATACCATCTTCGTTTTGCACCTCTGTGAATAACAATACAATGGAATGGAAAACATTGGGTATTTTTAACCTAGATCCTGAATTATAAATGTATTTTCCTCAAACATTGCGTCAATGAAATAGGTATCATTCTGTCAATCATAACAAAACCATATTTTTGCAATGGCAGTTTTACGGTTATAATTTAAATTCATTTTTCAACCGATATTATTAACATATGGGCACAGAACGAAGCCTTTTACGTGACTCATCTATTGTTAAGACTAAAATAATGCCTAACGGAACTGATAGAGGTAATAGTAGGGCTGAAAGTCATTTAAAATTTCGAGGAAAATAAGCACGTACCTAAATAGTGAGTTGTTATGCTATTTAGACATTGCATCATTCGAGTTTTTAAAGAAATATTATAAGATCATAAATTTTAGGATGAACAATCTGTTTTAACTGTCTAAGTGCAGTAAGAAATAACTTTTGACTAGGGGCTGTATTTTATCTATAGGGGCCGGTCGCGACAGTACGCTAGCTTCCACGAAGAGTTGTCTATCATTAACCCTTTACAGACGGTCTAAGATGCGCGCCTCGATATAATCTTATCGTCGATTTAAGACGACAAATATATGGGCTTGTCGTCTAAGATAAAATGCCTTAATACGTTATAATGGCACGCATAGGCTAGCAGGGCTCTGTCCCATTTATTGTCGCCCTAAACTTAGCCCTATCCCTCTTATTACAAAAAGTTAAACTCTAGTTTATTGTCATTAAGGCTGGATTGCACCATCTTACATTAACAAACGTCAAAAGCCTGTACACTTCCGTACAAAAACCACCGGTTATCGTAATTATCGTTATAGTTACGGCCAAAGTTAGGTGGTGCAACTCAGCCTTAGTATGGAAAAGTAATTTTAAATGTTATTCATTCCGGGTTTAACTTTTTTTGCAATAAGGCCCTATCTGCTTACCTTATGCTTCAACCACACCAACGCGTGCAGATCTCCATCACCGGCGCGATCATTGGCCAATGACAGGTCGCGCGACCCATGACAGCCGGCGCGATCATTGGCCAATGACAGGTCACGCGACCCATGACAGCCGGCGCGATCATTGGCCAATGACAGGTCGCGCGACCCATGACAGCCGGCGCGATCATTGGCCAATGACAGGTCGCGCGACCCATGACAGCCCGCGCGACCTGTCATTGGCCTATGATCGCGCCGGCGATGGCAATCTGCAAGCGTTGGTGTTGTTGAAAACCAGTGAAAACTCCAAGATATACCCTATAGGATCAAAGATTAAGGGGGTTGCTCTATGAGGTGTGTTCGGGCGTGACGCGACTCACAAGGTGGTGTTCGTGCAGCGGCGGCGGCAGCAAGTGGTGCGGGGGCAGAGCGCCCACGAGGGGCGGCTTCACCTCCAGCAGGGGGAACACGGGCGCGCACACCGCCTGCGCGCATACACGGTCAATGGAGCCCCGTAAGTAGGCGAGCTAAGCTAACTCAGCTCTAGCGTTTTCATACAATAATAGGGTAGTCGACGCCTTACTCTATGGATATACTTTAATCAGTTCAAGTGGTGCGGGGGCGGCTTCACCTCTAGCGGGGAACACGGGCGCGCACACCGTCTGCGCGCGCATACACGGTCAATGGAGCCCCGTAAGTAGGCGAGCTGAGCTAACTTAGCTCTAGCGTTTTCGTACAATAATAGGGTAGTCGAGTACCCTAGTCTATGGATATATTATTATGTACTTTATTCAGTTCAAGCGAGGGGCGGCTTCACCTCCAGCAGGGGGAACACGGGCGCGCACACCGCCTGCGCGCATACACGGTCAATGGAGCCCCGTAAGTAGGCGAGCTAAGCTAACTCAGCTTTAGCGTTTTCATACAATAATAGGGTAGTCGACGCCTTACTCTATGGATATACTTTAATCAGTTCAAGTGGTGCGGGGGCGGCTTCACCTCTAGCGGGGAACACGGGCGCGCACACCGCCTGCGCGCATACACGGTCAATGGAGCCCCGTAAGTAGGCGAGCTAAGCTAACTTAGCTTTAGCGTTTTATACAATAATAGGGTAGTCGACACCCTAGTCTATGGATACACTTTATTCAGTTCAAGCGAGGGGCGGCTTCACCTCCAGCAGGGGGAACACGGGCGCGCACACCGCCTGCGCGCGCATACACGGTCAATAGAGCCTATGGTTGCCAGATGGCCGGGAAATCCGGGATTGTCCCGGAATTTTGCGTCTTGTCCCGTGTCCAGTAATTAGACCTTACTGTCCCGGATTTCCGAAAATCTACTAGTTTTGTGTCTTAATAAACTAATAAGTAATAACAAATAACACGGCTGGCCTGCCTGTGAGTCCAACTAAGTACGTTGGCGTACATTACCTATAAAAAGTATGTATTTGAAAATAAATGGCATTTTTCTTTTAAAATAGGTACAAATAAAATCATTTGAAAATAATGGAAACCAAGATATTGTTAACTATGGGCAAGACCCGCACCGTTGTCCTAGTAGAATTGTCCCGGATTTGGTAAGTTTCCATCTGGCAACCCTAATGGAGCCCCGTAAGTAGGCGAGCTAAGCTAACTTAGCTCTAGCGTGTTCATACAATAATAGGGTAGTCGACACCCTAGTCTATGGATACACTTAATTCAGTTCAAGCGAGGGGCGGCTTCACCTCCAGCAGGGAACACGGGCGCGCATATACGGTCAATGGAGCCCCGTAAGTATAGATCGTTTTATCCACGATGACGCGCTTCATCCATTCTTCCGCTAATGTTATCGGTACACGCTAAATCATTCATGAGTGTACACGCACACTACAATAATGACGCTCGGATTGCTCACATCAAACTCCCCGCACCCCGCGCGTCTCCTTGGATGAAACGATCTATAGGCGAGCTAAGCTAACTGAGCCCTATCGTTTTCGTACAATAATAGGGTAGTCGACACCCTAGTCTATGGATTTACTTTATTCAGTTCAAGTGGTGCGGGGCAGAGCTTCACCCCTAGGGCGCGCGCATATTACAGTCAATGGAGCCCCGCATGTGTATTACGGATCTTTGCAACCAGTTGCTAGTTGTACATCAACGCGACTGCTACGTCAACCAACGTTAGCGCCGCGTTTAATATAGGTGGCGCTAGTTTCCATACATTTTTTGCAGTCGCACAGTTAGTAACCGGTAGCTAAGATAATAAATATCCTCGCCTTGCCGTGCTATGCCGTGCTTGCGGTGCGTGCCCGGCCCACCGCAAGGTAATTTGAGCTTCCAAAACAATTTGGCTTTTTCAATACTAGGGCCTAGTCAATCGCCTTTTGCTATCAAAACGCGACTTTTCCACAGATTTCATCTGCTGGGCTGGAATGCGCACCACGATAATTTTACCGGACATTTTAAACGACAAGCGTATGTCTCAAATCGATAAAATGCCGCGAGAAGCCGCGTATCTTGGCCTTGCAATTCACGAATGAAATGGCTGACAATTTATTGATTTCATAGCTAAAAAACAATTTTATAGCCAATTAAGACTTGGTTTTTAGGTCTAGAATGTAGTGTTTTTTTTTAAAGAAGTTGCGTATTGAAATAACGGTATTGTTTATTGGTGTCAAATATCCAATCGATTGCAATACCAAGTTTACTTGTTAAAATATTTGGCTGAGTTGGCTTAGCTCGCAGTGTTTCGCGCTTATGACGTCAGCGGGGGCAATCGCCCGCCAACATTTTATGAAATACGGGCCGTGATTTGAAAGTGTTTACAGTGTTTCTTTTATTTATACTTTGCCGAATACAAACTTATCATTAAAAATACAGAACATTTAGCTTCTTTTTACAAAACAATCATACCTTAAATCTTTTCAAAATTAACCGACTTACATGACAGTGATTTTACCACTAAAATATTTATACATGTTAAAAACAAAATGCATTGAATAAAGTGTGATTTTCAGGTAGAAAACAAATCTTCGAAATAACAATCAAACCCTTTACCCGGCTAAAGAAATACACAATAATGTATTACTTTACCTAAACTCAGATTTATATTAAACTGAAACAATATAATAAAATAAATACAAAAGAACTAAGACTAATTACTACATATTTAAATGTTGCATGTTATAGAAAATACTTCTGTCATAGCATTTTCTTCAATATTGGCTGGAAACCAACTATACATTGTTTTATTTAAACACCTAGATAAGACCTCGCCAGGATCATAAACGGCATAAAATAAGTAGGCATTAAGTTTTATCAGCAAATCCATGCCGTAGAGATAAACATTAAACATTTGAGCAGGTATAAGTGTGCATAGCAACAGTGCATTGACTTTTAATTTATTTCATTGTTCGTAAGTGTGTGAACTCGCATACGGCATGCCGATAATCGCCAGATGGGCCCCACCCGCCCGAAGGAAATGCCATATGAAAGCAATTGAAATCAACACGTGTTTATTTATAATTTATTGTCAGCTAATTTAACACTAGAAAGGCCGCCGTCCCATTTTTGTCCCACTCGCGAGTTTGATCAGCTCTAACTTTTTTATTTTTCAACGAAAGTCCATGAAACTTTTTGACTTTTTCTGATTTATTGAATTTTATCATTTTTTAATGTTTTTGCTAATATAACATTAATAGAAAAAAATTTAAAATCGGTTTTACCTAGAAGCGCCACTGGGTCAATTTTGTCCCACCCTGGTATTTGCCACAATAATTCGATGAAGAGTCCTTTTTTCGAGGAGATACGAAAGTGGAGAGGTGAGGAGAGTTTAGGTGACTCGTGACAATGCAGAAATGTAAATATATTGTACTAGTTTTTGCCTGTGACTTCACCCGTGAGAAATTAAGTTTATCATAGAAAGACCTAATTTCTTGACACTTATCGTTGCTTTTTGACCAAATAACTGAACATTATTCTAAATTATAGCCTATATTAAGTTATTCTGAAGTATTAACAATAAAATTGCAAAGTTTTATTAAGATCGGCTTAGTATTTTTTGCGTAAAAGAGTGAAAAAACATCCATCGATCTAACCATGAATCCATACTCACTTAGTTCAAGTTCTAGGCATATATCCACCTATTCATCCATCCTATCCATTCATCAGTCCATCCATCCTTCAATTCAACAATATTTATTAACTTTTACATTTATAATATTAGTAGGAAGATGGCCTCTAGACATAAGCCAGTTCATACATTGTATGATTTGATACATTTTTAAAATGTGTGACTTATAAAATTTTGGAGATTAAACGTACATAATTTTCATTGTAATTGGTCAAAAACTTCATTGTTTGTGTACAGATAACAGAAAAATAACCATACCTATAGAAATTCCTAAACACATAGTACACCAGATAGACAAAAAACCATACAAAAAAACTTTGTGCAAAATGTGCACTATTATTTTTAAGATATTTATTTTTTCTTTAAAAATAATAATGACTAGTTAAAGTAGTAATTTCATGATTTTAATACAGTATACCACCACGTAATATGTGACTGTTTTTAAATGAAACCAAAAATATCTAAATTTTAATAATTCCAAATTAAAATTGAATACATTTATATTTTTAAAGAATTAAGTACATATTGTTTTAACCACATAGATAAACCTTTTTTTAAGGATACTACAAATAGTTTTAACCATAATATTCATGCCTGAAACTTAAAAATGTTACAAAATACATGCTGGGACAAAATTGACCCAGCGGCGCTTTTAGGGGGGTCGTAATCTTCGGCACTTCTAGTGTTATGCTGTCATAAAAGTCTGCGCTAATGTTTTATTGAATGCCTCGCTAATGTGATAAAAATTAAGCGTGACAAAATAATATCGCTATCGATTTTATGTTATTTATTCATGACATAGTATTGAGTAAAGAAAATGAACAGCAAAATAAAGACTTCTGTGCTTCTCTTAGTGGTTTTCTTTAGTAATAATAGTAGTAACTCACATCTTGCGCTGGCACGGCGTAGTTGCCCTGGATGGTGTAAGCCTGGCCGCCGGCTAGGATGACCGGGCCCGCTACGTTTGGTTTCGGCCTGTATGGGATCGTGGCTCCTTTCGGTGGGCTCTGAAATCATACACATACCATAAATATACCGTCTATTATATTCCTAAAATGCGATAATTGGGCAGTTGAGACCATTTACAAAATTTTGTAAACAAAAACAAAATTACTTAAGTAACTTTTAATTGATTTGGCAAAAAAGTGACGTCATTAGTTGTATTCACCATACAAAATAATGCCACTAATGACTGGTGTTGTAAACCACCATAAATAAGGAAGTGATTTCAGAACTTGAATGCCCGTTTTCATCACCAATCCCTAATTTTTAAGTGACCTCTAATAGTAACACATAACAGGAATTTTGTTTTCATAAGGGGTCACTTAAAAATTAGGGATTGATAGTAAAATGTTACTTGATTTGTAAATGATATTATTACTACCGAAACCTTTACAGCAATTAGTTCTTTAGAACTACTATTATTAGAATCAAGTATTAATATAGTTGATTCGGAAGACCAACTGCACAGCACAATGCGTGCGTTTAATACGTTCCGATAAGTTTGCGACAGTTATTATTATTACCTCTAGCATGACACAACAGATGTGATAAATGCATTGTGTAATTGCGTCGCATGTGCCGCTGATCGTCACCGCCCTCTCTGTGGAGTTTGGCAACATTTCGCTCGCCACCTATAAACAATAGAAAACGTATAATTAATGTCATTTTGTCTACTAAGATAACCGCTGCGAGAACTAATTTCTAGTGTCAGAATATAGAGTGCAACCGATCGGTTATTCTTGGGAACTTATTGGATAATTTTAGATTCGTTTTTGTTTGCTTGATTGTCGATGTCGCAGTCTAAAGTAAACTGTTTTCGTCTTTAGATCATTTGATAAAGACATAATTAACTTTTAAAAAAATAAAACCGACTTCAAATGCGTGAACACAAAAAAAAACTAAAAATTAAAAATATTGCGTATAAAAAAGTTCATCCCCAATTTTCCACCCTTGGGGGTGAAATATTTTCTTCAAATTCGCATGAAACCACCCTTTTGATAATACCTATTCAACAAAAAAATAATCGTTCTAATTGATTTATAATCGGCGGAGATATTGCGTAATAAAAAAGTTCATCCCCAATTTTCCACCCTTGGGGGTTGTTTTTTCTATTATTAAATTTAAATGGGACCACCCTTGAGGTATTACCTATACGCCGAAAAAAGATTTGTTCAAATCGGTTCATAATTGGCGGAGTTATCGCGTAACAAACATAGAAAAAAAAAACATACGGGTCGAATTGAGAACCTCCTCCTTTTTTGAAGTCGGTTGAAAATAAAGTCTGCACACATTTTTATCTATTAAACCTACTTATGGATGCAGTAATAATGATAAGAAGAGTAATAAAGAATTGGCAATCGATCGACTGCGAGCGTTGGACCCATTCTTGCATGTACAGACGACTGCACATCAAGCAGTAATCTGTGGCATCTTAATGTGGTAATAGCCAGACAATAATAAATAGGAGCCAATAGCCCAAAGGTGTCCGACTGTCGATACGAGATACGCTAATTCGATCCCCATCGTCCGTTTAACTATTGTGTTGAAGATAAACTTACCTAACAAAAGCATGATAATTTATATTAATTTCAGGGGTTTACGTAAGGGCCAATGGATGGGCAAGCGTTTTTTTCAGACTCGACAGTGTTATCAAGGAATCGCAATTAATGCAATCTAATTTAGTAGCACAGAAAAACGCGCGTTCGTAAAGGCGTAGACGGTGCTTGAAAAAAGAAAAGAGGTGTTCGTGGGCTCTATAAAATAAACAAACGACGACGATAGCGACACTTTGACAGAATTCAGTGTTGAGGTTACTCTGTCAACCGTAATATCCCAGACCTGGCCACTAACATAATAATTTTAAAAAAGTTTTCTTTATTCGTCAGACCTGTATATTGGCTCCAGTGACGTCACGGATCTCCTTGATCTTGGAGCCGCCCTTGCCGATGAGCGAGCCGCACTGTGAGGCCGGAACGATGAGCCGCAGAGTGATGGGTGACCGCGACCCGCCGCCGCCGCTTTCATTGAACTGAGAGCACCACTGGAATGTTACAGGATATCATTATTTATCCTATATGAATGTTAAAGAATAAGAGTTAAAACTGCCTGCTATAGTAAGTTTCTGATGTCTTGATCTTTAATGGAATCATCCCATTAGTTGCATTTCATGACAAAACTTGTAATAACTTTATAGCAAGTTAGGAAGTATTTCATTTATTGGAAAGTAACAAGAATCAGGGCTTGCTACTGTTATAATTTCAATAAAAAATAAAACAACAACAAGAATGTGTTTCTTTAAGATTCGTAATAACTTTACTAAGGCATTAAAAGAATTTAAGGTCTTTATTAACATCAGTTTGTTTTTAGTGAAGCAATTTCAGGATAAAATTGTGACAAATCAATATGTATTATTTGTTCAAAATAAGGAAAATACGAACCTCTTCGAATTTCTTGCAAATGAGTGTGAAGGCTTTAAAAATGGCGCTAGTATTGCCGGTGACTGTGACAATGCGCTCTGGGCATGATCCATCAGATATGTTGATTTTGGCTCCAGACTGAAATAAATAAACAACAGGTTCAATAACATTATTGATTCTTTAAATTAAAATTAATATTTTCTTTTGTCATTACAACATACCTCTTCCCTAAATCTTTTAACAATCTCTCCTTTCTTTCCAATAATACTGCCGACTTCCTGCAAACAAGAAAGGCATCAGATTAATAATCACGGACAACTCCTTCATAACTTATTTTATTAAAGGGCCTCTGAAAATAGCCTCTAATGCTGAGACAACATTGGCAACTATTGTGCAACGGGCGCAGACGTAATTAATGCAGTGCGTTTAGATTTATAGCACAAAAGATTTCCTGTCTGGTCGCCAATAATAGTCACAGAGCTTCGAGCGATTCTTTGCACCACGAGATGCATTGGGGTTGCGTCAAGACAGTTTTAGAGTAGCTGTAACGTATTGGCTCTTTCCTGGCAACAGGGCATGTTGACCTGTGCAGTATGTGAACAATGCTGTTGCGTGAAGCAGCAGATGCAATGCGTCTGTGGGCCGGCACAAATAGAGCTGACGAATGATGAAAGTGGACACGGTTCAAAAAACTTAAGGTGAGATCGGTGAACCGTTTGATAAGTTATTTTTTCTTGATATTAATCAGAAAAATTGGAACTTAGTTCAAATTAATAAGTAAATAAATAATCAGCATGAATCATTCAAGAGAACACCAATCATCACTTTCTAGTTCGAGCACACTGCATGTAGCCAAATTAATAAAAAAAATAATATTAAAAATATTATTATATCAAAATGCCATGTCATTAGCACAAATGTTTGTAATGATCATGATGTATGTGGTAAAAGAACCTGTAATGGCGGTTGATTGATTAGACCAAACTGTACAAACATTGATGATAAATAACTATTTGAACAGTGTTCATACAAATATAATTATAGAGTAAACATTGAATGTAATAAACAAATCATGTATTAGTCAGACACTGAGCTCAAAGAAAATCAAAAATTAATGAACTGTTTCTCAGCACTAGGCATAAAAGATCACAGTTCAACCAAAGTAAATTTGGTTCTACACACTTCGTTTAAAATCGCAGGCCTTAGACAGTTCAATTAGAAAAAGATACAAATCGACATGTTTGATGAACAGGGCGAGTGCCAATATCTGGCTCACTGCCAAATGTACTTTGTATTGGATTACAGCCAATTAAAAGTGTGTAGACATACTAGTAGGTGTATGTTAATATCAATACATCTCTCATGTCAGTCCAATCTAGTAGCCGCATCTAGGTGTGCTAAATTAGTTTTACTATTGGGCAACATAAATCGAAAATAACAAGTTACTAAACTAATTAATAAAATAGATCATGCTGTTTGTACAAAATTGGATTAAATGAGATCAAAATGTAAATATGAAAAGCAGATGCAGACAATTAGGTGAAACATGATACGGGCAATTTACAGAGACAATAATATGAAAGCCTACGGCAAAGCAAGCCTACATGAGTTACAAACAGGATCTTGTGTAATGCATCCATACAAGTGTGTGTTCTTTAACAAGATTAAAATACCAAAGTCATATTAGATTACCATACTTTCAAACAAACAACTCTTTCATAAACAATGACATGTTAATGAAGATTTCTCTGATGAATATGAAAAGCCTAGTCAGGCGTCTATTGTTTTAAATTATGATTGGCTTCCACTAGCATGTTTTGTATCATTAAAAAATATTAAAATGTTTAATAGAAAGTGGACAGTGGACAGTTTTGTGTTATCAAATATAGCATGGTATTTTTATATTATTTGATATGGTGTAACTAAGAGGAATTATTTTATAAAATACCTCCAATTATTTACTCACATAGAATTAGTTTTTATAAATGTATATTTGCAACATATTAATTTCCTTTCTGATGAACAATACATTATTACACATCTACGCTAACAAGCAGACAATCATATCTACATCTAAAATTCATGCTTGGAATTCCAATGTAGGTAATTACTAATAATAGATGGATGGGTTATGTAAAATGGTATAGTTATAATGATAATGGAGTTAAGAAGAAGGTAAAATAACCACTTTCACAATAAACACAGCACAGATAATTTCCAAAAATACTGGCACTTTGATGATAAACAGTGAGTGTTTCCTCTTACCTTCCCCTGCATAATCAGTCTGATAGTGAGGGTAACTTTGGAGTCTTCCTCGTGGAGGTTGGGGGCTTTCTCCAGTTCCATGCTGGAGGAGGTGTCCGAAGTGTCTCGCGGAATTTTGGCTGCGTACGGGACTACGTGTGGGCGGACACAGGGGACACTCCACTCAATCTATAATGCTGGGACTCTGGGGCTCTTGGCACGCACTGCAGGCAGGGTAAGCTGGAAAACAGGCGCACATCTCAAAAGGAATGTCAATAGGTCTCGAGCGTACTAAGGTGTGGGGCATGGGCACTCGTCCTTTTAGAAGCGAAGCTGATTACCGAATATTTATTTACAGTGGCGGGCGGCAAGCGTAACGGAATAAGGGCGGCAAATGAGGATCTAGACGCTATTATAAACTAACTGGTCCTAGGACCGACCGGATTCTGTGGATGTAATGCGAGTCGGCGGGCTCGGGCTGGCGGGACCGTTACTTGAACTCCGATACCTGTTCGCCACTCGCGACATAACCTCAGCGTCGCGCCTCATGGCTAGCCGACCGGGTTATCGATCCCGCAAATACCAAACAAATTCCATTTACAACCTCAGGATTTACCTTACCTCGTTAGGTTTTCCACTGTGCAACAATAACATAACAAATCTTAACACTAGTATTATCACCAAGTTGTGTATAAAATCACACTTATCACAATTTTCTTTTGTCACTAATTATTAATTACAAAATTAAATAAATTCCGACGGTGACGCGTCGGTATGAAGCTTGCTAATGTCAAAATATCATAGACAACTGACAGTACCTCGCCGCGGATCGATCGCGCTGCCTCTGGCGGAGGCGAGTAAAAGCTTTTTGACAGTGACTATTCATAGCATAGACAGCGAGAGTAGGGTTTTCCCGCGAGGTTTCAAAGTTTTATTTTATTTATTTATTTTATTTAAACTTTTATGCCAAAATAAATTTGTACATAAGGCGAACTTAATGCACTAAAGCATTCTCGACCAGTTTACCTTATTTATTTATTTTAGTTTATCCTTGTTTATTTTCTTTGTTTCGTGTTGTATTATAAACTGAATACTGTTACCTGTTGTGTTGTAAGTAGCTACATTAAAATGGTAGGTAAGTTAGTGGTGTTTATAAGCACAGAATAAATAATTTATTAGGCTTTTTGTAAAGGTAATAAATACAATAAAAAAGACCGACATTTAATTTTTTTACAATGATCAAACCGCGCTCGCTTGAAACCGCCGCAAATATTGCAAAGATGATTGTGGGAAATGACTTCGCAAGGAAAACTTTAGGTAATAATCGTATCTTCAGGGGATCGTAATTAAATATTCAGTTTACCGATACCTCATTGGTAATTTAACTTACGGAACCACTGTAGTGATTAAATAAAGAAGAACTACTAATTTGATAAATGTTTCTCGTTCTTATTCATAGAAACCAATTAGGTAAACTAACTAACGCGCACCAACGTTGATGAACGCACTGTAGTCATTTAAAAAGTTTTGCAGATCTAATAGGAGCGGATGAATACACGCTTCAACTGAAACTGGCCAATACCCACACACTGAACCGTAAAAAGTAATAACTGCAGAGATACTGTTGGACCTCTGTTTTTTGTGAAAAGCCCCTGGACTACATGTCTATATTAAAGTTGGGAGTGCTTTGTGTCCCATGCAAATTCGTTCATCGATTTTATTGGCGTCAACGGAGCTCTTCCCGAGGTGAAATGCCTTTATGCGTCACAGCTTTAGTTTTATGACCTGGGAAAAAGGTTTGATAGTCGTGTCTTGCGGACTACGAAAATCATGGGTGAAAAGTTTAAAAGCGAGGCCATTGAAGGCACATAAAGTTTGTCGTTCATCATTATAATATCACACAGGTCTAGGTGCTGAAGATTTACCTTACAAATTACCTGTTCTTTTCAGTTTAGTTTGTTTAACCTGTATTTATTTAAAATAGACAAAATTTATTTAAGCTTTTTATCTTAAGATATCAGGTGTGCAGGTGTGAGTGGTGTGACCTAGCCATGTGTGTAACGTTATCCCTATTCAGTTCGTTACTTCAAAACAAAATCGCTTTTCCCTTTGTTTGATGTTACAAAAAGGAAAAAACGCGAAAAATAGAAGGACTAAAATTTAAAAGCTCTTAATTGGAAGTCGCCGGGAGCTATAAAAACGATGTTTACTCCAACAGAAACTTTTTGAAGAGCTAGTAGAGCCTGGAAATTTCTCGGATTTCCACAGCACTTAAACTAATGTAACGTAGATATTTCAAATAACATTTTATCAGCTTAATCTTTCTTTAAAAGTTGGATAGGTAGGTAGGTACTACTTTAACAAAGCATTTTATTGTTTTGATTTCATGAAGATTAAGTTTGTTTTCGTGGTTTAGAGACTTTTTCGACTCTAAGATTCTCGCCCGAGTTAAATGTTCAGTTAAATTACTTACACACATTAAAAAAGTCAATAATACCTACAATGTATTTTTTCACCAAACATATACCTATGTATTGTGGTACGAGTACCTACCTATACAACCTACTCGGCTTAAATAGCTTATGGCGGAACAGACTGAAAAAAATCCCTCGAAAAGGTGCCAAAGCAAATAAAAAAAACTGCAAGTTTTTGTCTTACTTCGTAGCAATGAATAGGGCAGACGAGAAAACGGGAAAACAAAACCGTATTTTCATCACGCGTTTCTCGTAAAATGGCGTGGGTAATAACCGTCTTATTCCAGGTTATTTAATTTGTGCTCGAGAGCCAAGAGTGGCCGTGCCGCTTCAATTGCACTATCGCTATTAGAGAACTCAGTATCGGCAGGAAAAGGGACAGAGGACGTAATACTTTTCTACTTACTTGTATTAGGTTCCTTACTTGGCTTAGTTCTGAACTTGTGTATTATTTGTACAGTGACTTTGTTAGAGTATTTTTACCAAGCATTTGTTAAGGCATTTAGACCAATTTGAGCCCAGAACTTAAGAAAATAAGAAAAAACTAAATAAGACTAATTTCATTGTTTTAACTATGGCGTCATACACTTACCGCCAAAATTAATGTGTTTGTGTATTGTGTTACAATTTGTTAAAAGATTTACCTATTTTTTAAATAACATGTGTTTAGAGGAATCGATCCTAGATGTACTTAGTAGATTTACTTAAGGTATTCGCCGTGCAAGCACTAAATTGTTCGTATACCTACTAGAGTTTACAGTTACGATACATTTTCATCACAAGCAAGTAAATACCTACAAGCTCTCGAGTGTACGGTATTCTGAAAATATTTGCAACAAACAAAATTATTAATATGTAAACTTGGTGAGTCGGGCATATCATCCGGTGTTTACCGTGATGAATTGAATCTGAAAATATTCCGCTGATTAAAGTCGGCTTTTTGAAATTAATTCAAATTCAACAGTTGAATTAATGTAATTAATTCAACTGTTGCCTACTTTATAAATATGATGATAGACTTGGTTTTGAGTTTTGAACTCTATACATATACTTTTTAAGCCTAAAGTAGACCTGTAAGTTAATAAACTTAATGTTATATCATACTCGATTTTGAGAATTTTTTTATTTACATAACTTTGCGCATCCTTAATTAAGCTGGGAAATACTTTATTAATTTCAATGAATACTGCAAATAAGAGTTCAAAGGTATTTCCTTTATTTACCTGCCTGTTTCAAATTTGCGGCCTACACTCGATATTTCTGTGAAACTTGACGATACACGGTTTCAGCTTTACAAAATGATGTCACATTAATACTATGCGTCCCACGGCAACATGATAAGTATTGTTTTAGAAAATGAATATGATATGACTTCAAGGCAACTTTCTAAAAACAGATTGAAATAAAATAAGCGTAAGTTCCTAAGCTTCATCGTTTAGAGGGTCAAACATAATGGGAGGCTTATCAATAGCTCCGATAAACTTGGAGAGCCGAGGATTATTGTCATTAAGGTCTTCGTCTCTACGTAGACCCATCCCGTGGGATAATCCTTATCGCGTCAACGGATCTGCAGAAAAGTCCACTTGCATTTGTCTTTTAATTACCTTTTGATTGCTTACACAATCTTTACTAATGTTCTAACGAACAGAAATGTTCTTATTTGTTTGTTGAACAGATATACATACTTTAGTAAACCTACCAGTAAAAGCTTTAGTGAACTTACTTTTACCGATAAATATTTGTACTTTGTAAATAATGTAAGTAATAGTACCAGTTATGAAGTATCTAAATAGGAAGCTAGTAACAGAAATTCGCTGATTTTGAACAATTACTTGGTTAAAGTTTGGGTCAGCGTATTTTCCTGTATGCACAGCACGCCCCTGTTTACTGTAAAGTTACTCAAACTATTTATTCTAATAGGTATTCAACCTGCGTGACGTGGACTTAACGTAGGTAGGTTTGTAAGTTATGTTTCGAGCGAATGAAATATTACTTTGGACCATTTTAATCCCTATGTGGGGAACATTAATATTTCCCCGTGACGTGAGACAAGACACGCCGTTGAATTTCGTCCTGCTTTCGTGTGACGTTTGTTCCATCTACGTAATAATGTAAGTATACTTTATTACGTATGCTAGTTATATTATTCAATAGAGTAGGTACGTACTCTACATTTGAGATTAAAAACAATGTTGTATATTTTTAATTTAAGTTGTTGACAAGGGAAACTTAAATTGGGTCGCCCTATAATGAGGCTCTGGAGGTAACAAGCAATAAAAGAGGGTCCATAAAAAATGGCGGATATCACGTGATTGTATCAATGTTTGGTTTTTGAAAAAAAAAAATGTTAATTAAAAGGACAGTGATTTGAATGTCGTCTTTTATTTTGCTTGCAAGAAGGTAACGTACTTAGATACGATGTAATTCGGTAATCAGCTTTTGAAGCATTGGTATTTTTATGCTAATGTAGTATTCATAAGTCTTCTATAATTATTAGATTTACATGTTTTAAACTTAATCGAAAGTGGATCTCTTGTTTTGAAACAGTACTCTTTAGAGAGAGATTGAGAGAGATAGATAGAGACAGAGAGAGTAATTATTTTGAATGGATATTTACATCGATTGTAAAATACCTTTCAATATTGTACTTACATGTTAGAAGGCGTAGATCCTACGATGCACCTTATCCAAATAAGTATCTGAAACAAAATAAAAGTTCCTATAAAACTAATTCAATAAAAAAACAAGAGTTTTCCACGTTGCTACTGGTTAATACCATACACTTACATACTTTCAGAATAACATTTCTACATAATAAGTTTCTTGTTAGTGTGCAAATGTTTAATAAATTATTGATTTAGTGAAGATTAGATTAGGTGTTTCATCACCAAGACCGTCAGAAAATACTTCATCACCACAGCTACCAGTACCACCAGTATAAGGTAAGTAGGTAGGTATATTAAAATGAAAAACATGACATTGATTTAAGATTTCCCTCATTAAAATGAACCACAAGATTAGGGATGTTTGCAATATAATTATGAATACATTTTGAACGTTTACTCGCCTATTATGAGTGTCCAAATTACGGCAGTAATTTCGGTAAGTTGATCCAATTAGGGAGGTTCTTTAAGAGGTTTCAGAAGGCCAATTATGCCGAGCTTCCTCTGTTATTGAAATGGTTTTGTATAGCACAAATTAGTATATAAATATTGCGTATATATGCGTTGTTATGTTTATTTGATTTTTGAATGCATGTAGAAAGATTTTCTTAAGAAACCTTTAATTTAAGCAAAAGCTCTCTAGTTGAGAGCATAAAAATAATTTTCTAAGGATAAAGGAAAAATACATGAATTTGGTATATATTATTGATTTGAAAACCTAATTAAAAATCTATGCAATAGATTCGCAGGATGAAGCTTTAGGATTGGCAAAGCGCCCAGCGAGCTTTGGGGCCCCAGGGCAAAGCCCAACTTCGGCTAACCGTAGACGCCAATGTTCATAGTTTACAAGTGACAACGGCGACAAGATTGCCTGTAGAGTTTTAACATCTTTGCACTAAATTGCCACAAATTTTTTGACGTAACTAAAACGCGTACGGAGAGAGCTTTTTAAGCTCGTAATTTATCGTTTTGAATTATAAGCGTTTTTTTAGTCTAAAAATGTTACATGAAACACGTGTATTTCTTTTAGAGCTCGTGTCATGAGTCGTTAATAAGTAAAGACGTAGGTAAAGTAAAGCTTTTGTTATAATAACTCGTAAATTAAATCACGCATTTATAATCCAAGTAATAAAAAATAAACTTTAAGCCAAGAAAGCCATTGGGCTTAAGAGTTGCGAAAAAAGTTGAACGCAACTTAAAATTAATTAAAATATTATGATAGGCTTGCAAAGAAAGTAAACAGTTTCGAGGAAGCAAAGTTACAATAGACTTAATTTCACAGCAGTTGCTAAAACCAATTAAAGTTAATAATCCCGTCATATAAAAACTTTAGGAACTTCAAAATTAGGGCCGAATAATTAACAGAGTCTGTTTTATGGTTTGCGTTCAGTATTGTTATATGAAGGATTCTTAGGTAATCTACTATCTGTTAGTAAGATCATTGGAGGCATGATATATGGTATGGCAGTACTCGATATCGCTTTGTATTATGGTGTATTGATATCTCATTGTTTAGCCCGTGGAATTCGCGTGAGCAGTCATATGGGTCTTGCTCAGTGGTATCTCAAATTCCGTGCCGGTATATAGATCTGAATTAGGCGATGTTAGGTATTAGGAATTAGTAGTAAGTAGATTAGTCGGTGTATAAGCAGTGCGGGTCTACATTATATGGATGAGAACGACTTAAAATGTTTTACTGTCGTAAGTACTTAGAGTTTAGACCCAGCTAAGCATTCTTTGTTACGCGAAGTAATAGATAGACCGGATCCTAGCCAGATGTTTGCTCTTTTTGTGCTTTAAAAGGCTTAGTAAAAGGTTACTTTGTAAATCGAATTGCATGTGTGATCTTAGTGCATATCCAGCCAACATTTTAATGCACTGGACAGGTCGAACAAAACACGAGTGCCGTTATACGTAGCTGTCACGATGGGCCAAGATGACGGTACTCGGCCAATAAAAACGTTTCCTGGAGTTCTTGGTACTGACTTTATAAGAACGCTTAGCCCTTTGCAGACAAGTGATAAAGATTATGAGTTAAGTAAAAAGCTGTTATACGAGTCATTTTGTAGAGCCGCTTTATGGGCTAGGTATTTTTTATTGCTTGTCATATTTCTGAACTGCTTTTGCTTTAACTGCTGTGTGCTGAGGCTATGCGCCTTCTTTTCCTCTACAAATGGACTCCGCAGAATACCAGTCGCCGTGACGAGCTCTGCGCCGTCACTGCCTTTACTGAGCGGAGCCCAATTTGGTACCATTATTATTATTAATTTTTAAATTTTATATACTTTGATTTGTATTAGAATAAGTTAAATATTCTGTAGGTATATTTAAGAAGTGCATGTAATTTGGTGCCAAATAAACATTTTTTCTTTCTTTCTTTCTTTTCTTTCTTTTGAAGGATCGTTACTTTACGACCTTTGCTTTCTTAATTTCTTTTGTTAANGTAACGTGATTTCTGGAACCTGTTATTATGTCTTTTATGAAAGAAAGAAAAATAGGGCGGTAATAGGATACAAATTTTGGGGGGTCGTTAATAGGCGCACTTACGTTATGATTATTATAAAAAAAGTTAACAGCGTACCTACGTAGGTAAATAATATTTGGAGGGTGGTCTTAGCTTATTGTATGGCTATCTGAGATCAGAATGGGGGAAATAAATTGACGGATCGCATTCCGCAGAAAAATACCAAAAGTAATCGCAGAAAGAATTGTTACAAAGCCGAGATGCATAATTGATTAGGTACCTTCCGTAGTTCCTCAAAAGTTATTAGCTGTAGGGAGCAAAAGTTGCGTGGTGTTTCTCCCTTGGGTTTACACACGCAGGGAAACGTTTGCCGCTCTCCCACTCACAGTGTTACCTAAAAATAAACCAACAAAGTGGTTAATAAATAATTTACAAAGCCATTCGAGTGTTGATGCCTCTAGTTTATTTATTTAACGTGAGCACAAATACAGGTCGGATTAGCAGGCTATAAGAGGTGGGTGAATGGGAGGTTGCGAACCGTGGAGGGCTAGTTGAAATCAGTTTGCTCCGTTTACAGGCTCGTATGCCGATAAAACATACGTATTGCGATATAAAACACAGATTACGTCGATACCGCGTGAAATAAATTGTAGGATTTATACTGAAAGCCTCCTCCACATGTTTATTGGAATACATGTTATGTAAAAGCCTTATTATTGAGGTATTATAGACTTCATTCTTTATTGTAGATATTAAATCTCCGATATATTATATCTCTCGTTCAGATAAGTACAATTTTATTATGAAATGTTATCAATGAGTGAATGAGTAGGTAGGGTCTTATTGTTCCAGATTTTAAATATTCTACGATTCCATTCCATTATTTATTTCGTGTCCATTGGCAAATTCGCTTTCCTGCACAGTGTTTCGATTACGTTTGCACAATGGGAAGCACCAACTTATATCATTTTATTGCATGTCCGCCGGGGCATATCACGCAAAGCCGCTGGCTGGGACCACACTTTAAAATCAATTTTAAAGTCATAACAAAATCCGGACTTTTTACAAAAATCGATTTTTAGAAAGATTTTTATCGATTGATTTTAGGTAGGTACCTAGTTATGTATTATGTCGTCAGCTACGAGTACTAACAATGTTTATGTTCTGTCGTCTTTAGATTTATTTTGTTTTGGTACCTACACTATAAAATCTGTAATTTTTAATTAATACAAGTTACAGGTATGCTGCTTCGTTGATCGTATAATTTACTGTGTTATAAAATACAATAAAAATAAGCATTCGTGAGCTAAGCCGGACAAATAGATTCCAATGTCAAATGACCATCAAATTACAGGGACTAAAGGTCGAGCATAGTCTGGATGGAGAGGGTCAAATGTCCGGGGAAAATTTGGATAGATGGTAACCCTAACCACAGTATTGAAATAGTTTATTTGTGTTTACCTCTCGACGTTCGATACAATACCTGACCGTTTTGTCTAGAGTGACATCGGCATCGGCGACAATTGCATTCAACTTCATGACTCACAGCGCAGCTCACTGTGATTTTTTGTTGTTCGAAAGAAGTCTTGAACGAGAAGATTTTACAATGTCAGCTATTGATACTTAGTGTATTTTAATCCCATAATATTGTGATATTCAGTACCTACATTTTATTTTGGCAAAAGATTGATAAATGTATGTCAGTTACATTCGATTGAAATATTTTGTCGCAAAATCACACTCACATTTATAAGTGAATGTCAATGTTCAGTTATATGTGCCGTCGTTCGTACTTTTCTTTAGAAACAGGTATTACCTATATCGATTATATTTTCTCGGAATTGTTTGTCGTCGATTAATCGATTGGTTATCAGAGACGCAAACAAGTTCTTGACGGATTTGATGAAGATTAAGCGATCAGTGTTTTCACTCCTAAACAGTTGTTGTTAGGATTTACCAAGGGAATGCTGGTAAGCCCTAAAAACTTCAGCTCTATTAAGCTGAGTAGTTTGTAATTATTTCATAGAAGCGAGTTAGATTAGTGGATAATCCTTTCCACCGAGAGATAGGAATTTGATTATGCAAAATATTACGAAGGGTTTAACAAACCCTTTTATCCTACTTAAAATATTGTTTGTAAAATTTAAATATTGTTGATAGGAAATACTTAAATAGAAACCCACTTCTTTACGCTTTAATGATTAAGGTGTAATGATGTGCCTTCTTGAAGTGTCAGACGATTTATTAAAAAAAATAATTAAAAACGTGTCATGGCTTCTCATTAATTTCACAAAGGTCTTTCGCGTAGGAGTCCATACCAGTCTAGTGTAATCTCTCACTCTTCTTCTAATCAACACTTGTAATAGATTTTATTAACGTTCTTTATAACCGTGGTCGACATTTCAACTTTGAACTTGTCACTAACAAGCTTTGTCTTTCTTGCAATAGGACCCGTGGTGTCTACTAACTAGGGTAAACTAAACAATAAATAAGTACGCTTCATAATGTGCATCGCCTCGCCACAAGGTTCACAAGTTTTAATTGGCCCGTGTGACTTTCACGTGTCTGCACTGTCAGTCAACCGAATTCCGACTCTTTGTGAAAGACTAGAGCTCCTTCTCTGGCGATGGATAGATCTACATAGCTAACGTTTGCCACTAATGCAGTCTACTCACTGAACCCGTATACCCGCCGATATGGGTCGTCGATTTTTGAGTTGTCAAAAGTCATAGAAAGTACATACAAGTCGTCGACATGCTTCTTTTGAAATAAAGCCGCCAAAAGCAAGCTGCCGGGCTTGGTGTGTAGGGTCCTTTACACTTAAGCTTCAACCACACCAACGCGTGCAAGATCGCCTTCGCCGGCGCGTTCAAAGGCCTATGACAGGTCGTGTGAACTGTAGGTCGGCCTGTCATTTGCCTATAATCGCGCCGTGCTGAAGCTTTTACCGATTAGCACTAACTACACTAACTCTTTCTACGCATCACAACAGCATATAGGTATTGATCGCAGATTTGCGTATGTTATTCGAGTAGGTTTCACATAAGAAATATTGCACATCCCCTGGGAACGGTGTATAATCCTGGGATTAAAAGTAGCTTTGTTTGCCTTTGTAATTCAATCATCTTTATGTTTCAATCCATTAAGGGAATACAGTGGTATATTCTCTGTGGATACACTCTTTTTGTCTTGGGATATTATTATCTTCTGCAGTGTTTCTAAAGGATGCACTTTTGTATGATATTTTAATGGCAATAGAATTTTAGCAAAATGCATATTATTAACATTAGTTTTATGATAGTACCTAATATGCATTTTCGTTTCGTGGTAAAACCTATGATGGGTCATAAGCTTCGTCATATTTTCGAGTAGGTAAAAGGAATTCAGTGCTTTCGGGTTACGTAAAGCCAAGCTTGTGTTCGTTTGTGAAAGTTCTCAGCTTCGTACCAACGCGTCCGTCTTTTCAATCTGAATGCAGTTTTTCACGCGACCGTTATGTGACTACTTTCCGCTAAAATATTTATGTAGATAATGATTTGGGACATTTCACGCGATTGAGTATAGTGCCCGTTTCACGGCATCTACGTAACGGCTCCCAAGGGACTCGTCCTCTGAAAACTTTTAGGATAAGAGTTTCCAATTTATTAAAAGTGTCCGTGTTTAGTTACAACCTTTAGAAAGTTTTCATATACTAGATTTTAAGAATCACACTTTCTATCACAATGGCGGAATTCTTTTACCCAAATAGGTGTTTTGTTCATGTTTAATCGCATTTGGTAACGAAAGTTATTCAGATTCTACTTATAGCAAATTCTAGATAGTAAATAACAAATAAATCCATGAACTCTGACCGAGTTTTAGCAAAATGGTTTTGTTGTTCACTAGTGCGCTTGTAAAAGCTGAATAATTGGAATTTACTAATATTTTTATCTATTCTTCATACATTCATCGTACCGCTCGCAAATAAAACGCATTTGATTTTGTGTTTTGATTGTCTCTCAAACAATTACAATAAACGCCCCCTCGAATACAGCAAATAGCAATGTTGACTACGCTAGCAGATTGTGGACGGTGTTTAGACATATTTCCCCCGTGCCGGGCCCTAATATCGTGGAGTGTAGTAATCAGATTATACACATCTCATACGGCTAAGTCGCCCGTTAGGCTGGCTCGTCGTCTCCCAAGGAGAAACAAGGTGGCGTTTCCTGCTATCACTCTATGCTGCATCATGAATTCAAGTCTTGTTAGAAGTACAGTCACGGAATGAAAAGGTTCGTCAGTTTTCAAATTGATTCCTTCAACGAATCGCGAGCACAAATTTTACCTTTTGAAACTATGTTACAGAATAATCTCGAGTTAGAGAAAATAATATTTAACTGTTCGTCAGTAAAGTTCAAAATTATTCAGATCAAAGTTGTTTGACGATTTATCTTGTCAAGAAGATGATTATGATTGATAAACTAAAACCTTCTTGTTGGTTCAACCTGCCATTATTATTTCTATTAAATAAAAAAAACTATTGTCAAATTGGTCAATGTCGTCATTGCATTGCACTGATGGGAAAGAAAAATAAACAAGCAAAACCTTATTTTTGTTAGCAAACGTCATATTTATTTAAATGTTAGCAGCACTGTTTCTTGCACTGTTATGTTGGCAGGTTTGACTCTTACAGTACCTAGTGCAAGCGAAAACCGACACTAAGGTGACGAACCTTTTCATTCTGCGACTGTATTCCCTTAGAGAATGCTCACTCAACTTATGGACCAGGAAAAGAACTGATAAATAAATAACTCATACCTATTCTACACAGAAGTTGCCAGGGCTTCTTGAGGGATCGTGTAATTAGTAAAATATCAATTTGGTCACCCTACTTTGCCCTAAAGTTTAGTTTAGATTCAATTAATAATTGTCTGCTAATTATTCTAGAACTAGGTAAGATAAACTGTCTATTAGGTACAAGTTACGATCTTCTTACATTACGAATTCTGGTAAGGATCTTCTACATAACTAGTTTCCTAGGTGAGATTATTGGGGTAGAGCACTGTACAAACATAGATTAAATAATTCGCTGGTGGAGATAAAGGAAACTTAGCCGAGTTCTTAAGCAGATTTGCTAAGTGCTCACTGGATTACGTATGATTTGAGACGCGTGTTATCCTATAACGGGAAAAGCCCTTTATTCTGTTTAGAGATTCTGTACTGTTTGTGGCTCAAATAAAAATCATGATGTGGAACTAATCTTGTGTAAATAAGTACTACCTACATAACTCCATGACAAGATTTTAGGTACTACCAATATTTTGTCTTTGTGTTGATTCTCTACTGAGATTGCGGCTTGTGAATTTAAGTCAATATTTTGCTTTTATTATTTCCTCAAAGAAATACGCTATTTAAGTAATTCTCATTACAATAGCTCTCGATCACTAGTATAAAACATTTCGTTTACATAGAAACTACTTACGAAATTTAAAGTTCTAAGAGTAACTACCCAAACTTGAACAAAAACTGAATACTTGACTGAGCGCGGAGAATCGCTTTCAAGTAATGAATAACGTTGAACAGATTTAGTAGGTACCAAAGTACACATTGTTCACAGCGAAACCAAAGTCCTCAATTGCTTGAAGATGTTTGTTATTTCACGTTAAACTCGGGACCGCAAGTATTTTCGCTCGGTTCGCTCGTCTTTGAACAGTCTACAGTCTCTACAGCAATGCCGGTAATACACGCACGGCGGGAAGACAATTTGCAATATAGCCTTTTGACGTTTATCGAGAACGCGGCGTGAGGGAACTTCCCGAAAGTGGCTGAGTTTAATTTTAGTTTGATGAAGAAGTGCCAGGAATTTGCGTCAAGGAGTAAACGTACTGTGGGGTAAGATTCGAAATTTTGGATGAATTATTTACATGTCTTAGAACTGAGCAAGACAAGGGAATTCAATAACCGCCACAAATAATTTTGTACTTTGACTGCCACATAATAATTAGTAAGTACCTATCATATCACTACATCATGTGTCTCATTATGCAGCGTTATTTCATAATGTATGTAACTTAGTGCTTTTAAGTTTTAGATTTGAATTTCAAGAGTCTGAAATTTAGGAACAAAGCAGTAACTATTTATTTAATTCCCTTTACAAACAATCGTCGAGTGTTCCCACTAAGGATTGCCCTCAGTAATAAAATATGACTATTCCGTTAATATTGCAAATTAATTACTGCCTAAATGCTTGCGGCATCAAGCTGCCTAGATGTCTGAATTTATGTAGGTTCGCCATTATTATTGTTATAGCACTAAGTAAAACAATTTTACCGCATTTCAAGAATAGAGAATTGATTCAAAGCTGCACGTTACATAAAAATTCATTACTACATTCACGTTACATGAGAGAAAGTAGCTTTGGAAGCCTCACATCTTTCCACGTAAGTGAAAGTGCTTTAAATTTTAAAGTTCAAATGAGTCCGACAATTGCCCATAGGGAAGCTTAATTCCTCCGGGAAAGGAAAAGAAATGAACAGACACCTCTGCCAAAATGAAAAGCGGCTTGATTTACAACCTGCGTAAAACCCATAAAACCGGAGGTCGGATCTTATTAACATTACTTTTTATAACAAGGAGGGTGTTAAATTGTTACAGTGTAGACGGAAATTTAATTAAAACGTCTAGTTAGTAGATGTTAACTAGGATCGTTAAATTGTATGTTTTACACGACGCAATCTGACCTACAAAACTGTTGGCCAGGTGAGAATTTAATTTAAAATGCTTGGAGTGAAAAAGGGGTTGTATTCTCAATTTGATAGGTCCACCTGTAATTTCAAGTGAGCACGTAATCTGAATTTATTTATAACGTGAAAATAGAAATTGGGACAAAGAGCTAGCATCTGGGCCATGTAATTTGGACCGAGTGCCCGGGGCGAATGGTCGGTGTGCCCCTACCACACAAATAGGCAGTGTACATAACATGCCTCTAATTGTGTACTTATTTGTGTAACTACTACATTAATGATGTTACTGGGTATAGTTGGAAATAAGCTGTATAAGAGTTACGCGAGTTAGTATCATAATTATTATTACTACCATGTACCTTAGCAATCCCGTCAGTAATAAAATTATACGCGAGTTAGGGTTTTGCGGCATGGATTAGCGGTTTTATTGGGGTTGATTTACAGCATTTCGGATGGACTTTGATATCTAATATTGTCACTGAAATCTGAGATGAAATACTGATGAGATACACAATACATATTTTGTTTTGATATTTCTGTAGGACACTTCATCAAGTGTCCCACAGAAATAACTTTTGCGTATGTATTATGCCAAACATTGCCTAGTCATTGTCAACAAGATCTAGCGGCCTAATATTCATTTTTATAGGAATTAAATTAAAAGAATTTTTGAAGGTCTGAAAATAAGAAACTTCCTCAGGCTTCAGGTTAAACCCGACGCAAGATAACGATGTCATATGAACAGCTCCGCTGGATAATGAGTGAGTCAATTTGAGAAGGGCAACTAGACTGTGAATAAATTCGCTCGAAGTTTTTACGGCATAAGAATGATCATTCCGGAGATTATAATACCTAGGTAAGCTTTATTAACTACCTCAGTTCTTTTGGTAATTTAGTTACTTATTTCCTTATTATTTCTAATAACTCAACCTGTTTTGATTTGTAATCTCTTTTTCAGTGAAAAGATATGCTCAAATAAAAGCAGTTAATGATTCTGGACAACTTCATGGCACATTATATTTTATAAGGAAAAAAGATTCGAAAAGAATTTTATATTCCGCGAATTTTCTCGTTCTCATGATACTCTCTTGAGACTAATAAGGTTCTTTCACATGCGACTTGTTGAAAGCAACTAAATCGTAATTTGGCCTTGCCCTGCGCGGTCATACTCGAATGTGACCCTTTCAAGGGCCGCTAAACGAATGCTTTGTGTCAGCGCCACCAGGCCTCCCAGTCAATGACTCCGGCGCTGTTTTCATGCTCTCCAATCTTGGCTTTTTATTTGAAAAGATTTATACTACTTACATACCTACCTTGTGACCTCATTTCATGACGTGTGTGTATATGGAGTATGTGATACATCAATATTAACAGAGATAAACACAAAATTAAATTTGAATTGGACTATTAAGACATTTTGGTCCTGCTTGGTTAGCGTAGTAGATAAGGACTAATATCGTATAAAGTAGTGAGTATGTACGTTTCCTTTTTTCTTCATGAGGAAAGTGGTTTTACGCTTTTTATATGAAGTAAAGAATAAGAACTTTTATAAAGTAAATCTACACTCATAATATTATTTATAGATGCTCCAGAAATAGACTTCCAAAAATAGTCAAAAACTCTTGAACTGTAAAGATTCAATCGCAGAATGGGCCAATAAATATTCAAAAAGAATTGACAAGAAACTATGAAGACATTGACAGGTAATAGTGTCGAGGACACGACGAGGGTAGAAAAGGGTCCGGGAACAGACAGATGTCCGGGGAATAAAAGGCATTGCCATTGGAAAGTTTGGTGTAAGTAAGTGCGTCCGGATTGGCCGGACAGATTGATCGACGCGATTGATCATGTAAATAACTTTGGGATGTTTAGACTTTTAAGTGAGTACAAAAGTGAGTAAATATTTGCAGGTATAAATAGATACGTTTTTAGTTGTTATGTTTACTTTTCAGAGCATCTGTACTGTTCATACCTACTCTTTACATACAATTACACGCTGACCTATTTAATTTGTACTGAATGAGATTACATTTCAAAATGAAAACCTTTTAATGTGTACTCGAACAGAAAAAGAAACAATCTCGAAAATATTTCATTGGAATAAGGAATAAGAAAGGGGATGTGACGAAAGTGTGTGAAAGGACAGATGGCAAACCAAATCGAATACAAATATTTGGAAAAAATGTATCCAGATCCGTTATTTTTATTATGTAATTTTTCCATTTATAAACAGTCAAGTAGGTATATTTTTAAGCAAACAAAAGTACCTAGGTAAGTTATTTCAATTTTAACACAAATTACACCAAACAATCAAAGCAGTCTTATGACTCTTGGTTTAGATTCTTGCTCACACTGACATTTGCTCCCAATGGGACTCAAACTTGTGACCGCAGGGCATTATAATAACTTTTAAGAGAACCAGTAGACCAGCCCCCCTAGACAAATGGCAAAACGTGATAGTTGTAATTTCGAAAGGCCTTCGCTCCGTCGTTTTTGTATTGAGTTACCAAATCAGGTGAGATACAGGCCAAGAGCTTCCTCGTTGTAGATAAAAAAAAAAAAAAATTAATATGAAATAGGTTTACCAGTGAAGTTTGTCAGTTGGAAGAAGGTTTTCGCAACGCATTTTAGAACCAACAAAAATCCTAATACGAGTATGTTGGCATCTAGCCTAGCACATTCAATAAACTGCATCTAGTAATTGTGGGAAGCAAATGGCTCGCGTTTTATTATTTCGGCAAACTATCGTTATCGTTAACTTAACTTAGAACGGATACTGTTCCAATGCAAAACATTCGTAAGCATTTTTACATAATATATTTATTCCCTATTATTAATAAAAAGTTACACCTAGAATGAACCCTGGACTAATATATGACATTTCAATACTTAATGACAACTTAAGTCAGAGTTCAACTAGGGTGTAACTTTTATTATTAAGGGCTGTTAAGTTCAGCTATTTTAGTGCAAAAGAAAACACTCTAATGAGACATTATAAAAAATTGGTTTAAAGCAAAGATACTTCTGAATGAAAGCCGAAATATAAAAATAAAAGTACCTATCTCAAAAAGGATCAGGACGTATCATTTTTGTAACTGCATAAAATGGAATATCATTTTTCTGAGCTGACAATTAGCGATATGTTTGTTAAGCCGAATGTACATGAAAGGCTGTCTCTGCTGACTGTAGCTCGCCTGCATGTTTTTATTTATTAACTAACAATAATGTCAAAATGGAATGCAATCCTTTCCAGCGTAAAGCCAAATGTCCGTGCGAATAAAATTTTCATCGGGCTCCAATTTTTTCCCGCCTCTCTTTGCATCATATACAAACGAATCCGCTTTTCCGAAAAGTCCAGTGTAGTTTTGTGTTTATGTAAGACCCCGTTCATGTACCTACAGGCGGAGCTGGCGCGGAGCTTAAACGCGTCAAAACAGTTTTTCCCGCATTTCCGTTTCATTTCAGGGCGGGAAAATGACAGATGATACGCACGTTTGTAATCATTGTTCTCAATTTTCAGTTATTTATTTCTTTAGCTTTCAATTCAGGTGCGTATAAATACGAAACGTTCTTACTCGTACCTATGTGTGAACGAAAAATGTGTGGAAATCCAGTTTCACGACCTGCTATCAGCTCCGCTTCAAGCTCCGCTCTCGATAATACGAAGCTACGTTATTTAAAAAAAAAAAAAACTAAACGTAGGTACCTACTAGATACGTAGGTATGAGTTAAAACCTTTGTGTTGACCAAAACTACGTATCACTTTATGATATCACAGGAGCGTAGTTTTGTAGAATTGAAGAAATTCCAAACTACTCAGACGATGTTATTAATTATTGAAAATACTTAATTAATTAATTAATGCTGAGCTTTGGGCTTCTTATTTAATCTTTCGCAGACGCCGACTTAAAATTTTCAATTTGGTCTACTGAGTTTACTAATTAGTGGTTGTCGGGCCTTATTAGATTTTTTTATTCAACAAAACATAAACATACAATTTCACAATCGTATACACGTAAGCTTTATGTCATCAAAACAAAACAGTATATCTTTCTCAAACGGAGCAAGTAATATTGTTTAAGTTATTGACAAGTTTCCAATATTCTCGAACTTTGCTCTCGAATAACATTACAATATGGGATGTCATTTAATCCGCTCCATAGCACATAAATGCTAATATATTCTCAAGTTTGGGAACAAATAGGGAATCTTACCTTTCTGGCTTGCTTCCATTGCTTGTGGAAACTTTAGTTTTATCGTCGCGCGAGGTTCGTATTGCTAGGTCAAATTACGTAACGTAATATTTTTCAGAAAGCAACTGAAAAGTTTTAACACTATTTCGTACTGGTAATAAAACTGTAGTATTAAATTTTAATAGATGCTTCACGGTAACATAGATAGGATGACATTGTAAGAGCTTATCAAGTAGGTCACTCTACATTTGAAAAATATAACATTACGACTTTATTATCTCAACTGTAATTAATTTATATTGCTTCTTATAAAGTACAAAATTATAGTCCTTTTTTATCAAAACCGTACTTATCTCTTTGTAGAAATCAACAAACAATATTTTGCTTTATAAAACATTTATTCGAGTGTTGATTTAAAACCATAAATTCAAGTTTTTACGAATAACGAAAACGCGTAATAATTTTGTGACTCGGCGCTCGGGTGCCGTAAAATGTCTTTGATGATACCGTTATTACGCTCTCTAAGCACTTGGATTCGTGAAAATTCATGTTCCATCCATGTTTTATAAATTGTTGAATTTCAATTTGTACTCCTTACAGAGTAAACGGCTCTGTAGACACCATTCATCTCGCCCACGGCTGGCATATTGAGTGTTGGCTTCTCGCCGTTACAAACGTCTGGCATAAAAGTGAGTTGGTTAGTAGGAAATTAGGAATACTCTTTTGTATAATATGTAAATAGATAAGTACTGTAATACAGTATGTAATAATTTTGGTATAGTGAGGGTTTATTTTTAAATATTCGACAAAAACATAGGACTCTCCTATCATAGATTTTATTCTTTAATTTATTAAATTAATTTGCACTTTGAACTGGCAAAAAGTGAGAGTTTATAATCTTAATAATAGGTATCACTAAAATTCATTGACCACATTACACGACACTGTTAAAAGCTAACAAAATTTTATCTCTTTATTTACATATTAAATCAATTATGGGTGGGCGCATTAATGATGCAAATTGGCAAATAAGCTATCGATGGCCGCAACCTGCTCATCCCACGGGACCGCTAAATAAATACGCACTCAATAGCGATCGCTTTCAATGGTAACCTATCTGCAAACTCGGTAATCCAGCCTTTACCACTTGCAAGTGTCGTTCTAAAATAGTTTCTAACTGTTAGAATTAAGGTTCAGCTTTATGAGTAAATGATCGCATCGAATACCTGTCAATGGTATTTAGTAGTATTTTTCTAAGGAAAAGTGCTGACCCAAAGTTCCTGTCGTTTTCTTTGTTTTTGATTCACTCACCCGTGACTGTCTCCATCTCACTGTGGTCTTCTCGGAAATTTTGTTGATGTATATATTTGGAATTTGGCACATGGATTCAAATCAATGCCCCAAAGAATACGTTATATTGTATCTAAGTATTACGTAAAGAAGATATACTTAATAGAGTTTAAACTTGAGAGTTTAATTAATTAATGCCGGTATCATGAAGAGCGAATATTTTTATGTTAATATTTATTTAAAGTATTTACATACGACGCGTTGGCAATTTTACAACAAAGGTGTAATATTGTTTAGTGGCACATAATTCGCCGTAGATTGTTTGGGTCTCGCGGACCAGTTTTAATTAGCGAGCATTAAACTCGTCATCAAAGCGCGAGATGAGTTAGGATTAATAAATCACTTTGGTATTTTAGCTGCATTCGTTACTAGGAATTAAAAGGTCTTGGTCGAAAATAACTGGGAAAATAAATTGTAACACTTTAAGTCTTAAAACAAAAACAATAAAGGCTTAAAAGCCTTGGCTTAAAAGCCTTAAAACAACTAAAGTTGTGATTTTTTTTCAGGTGCGGTTCTTTCTGCGTATGATTTTTTTAAATCGTTTGTGCAAACGTGAATTTATTCAAACCGCAAATGGACCGAATTTATTCTATAAAAATGTTCGGAAAGGACTGAAAAATTAATAATTTTTTTACAGGAAAACAACTAGAGGAAATATTACACCAACGAAAAAAATAATGACGAAAAAAGGTAAACAAAAATGTATTATGTAACAATATCGCNTACAAAAATTATTATATCTGCCATTACTCCCTTCTATGGAGAAAGATAATATTCACTCGGGAAATTATGGAGGTTTTCATAATGACGTCATCTCGGAAATTGACTTACCTTAGGAATTAATTTGCCAGTATCACTTAGCCGTTGCCATGGTTACCCCGTAGGACAAGGGTTGACATCGTATTTACGATTCACGAAGTGTTTTTGACAGTTTAAAACTTTCGATGTTGCTTTTTGATTTTAAGGGCAGTAAAAACCTTTTGTAATCATTATTTTTCTATTTTATGGATTCGGAACAGTTCGTGGATATACAGTAAGCAAGTATCCCAGATTTTAAAAAGTAAGTAGGCAAGCTATCGTAAAATATAACTCCTTATTTAAATAAATTTGAATTTGAATTCAAAATAATAAAAACTACTTACATAATACTATGGAGATATTATTATTTAGGTACTGAATAATAATGAAACAATATTTTGAGTTCTTTTAGTTCAAAATTAGACTCTTGACTGGAAAGGTCAATATTTATATTTTCAGACAGTCAACAGAATTACCTACACCTTCTAGAAAATTATTACATGTGTTTTAGATGGATTACCTTGAATTTGACTGACATACAATTCACTTAGGTGTTAAATCTGCCTGCGGTTCGCGTTGTTCTAGCGTGCTATAAATAATAAATAAACCGCATACAAACGGGCTTGTAAAACACGACGTATGAATTTCTACCCTTAAATATTCATTTCGGGTGGCAATAAATATGAACAGTACGGGCAGTGGTGAGTTATACGTCAGGCTGCGATACCAGTGAGCTGGGAACAATATTTCGGATACACCTATTTAAAAACCTTTATGCTATTTCTCATATTAACGACTTGAAAAAAAAACGAAATATCATGGGTGTGGATTTAAAAACGGGCGTTTAATCAAAGAAGAACGGTCATCTGTGACCCAGACCCGACAGAAACGAGACATACCTCAGTTTTTTTGTCATGTCTTAATTAGTTAAATTATATATTTTTTATATTCGAAATCTATGTATAACACCAAATTATTACCCTTTGTTTTTGTTCAGGCGTCATACAAAAACTAATACAAAATGCCTATTTATCACCAAAATTGGTAAATGTATGTGAGTATTTCTCAAAAAAAATGTACATTTTGAAAAAAAAAAGTGTGCTTTGAAACAGTTCAAAAGTTTTATATTTATAAATCATCACACAAAAAACACACACACACAATTTTGAAGGATGAATATTAATCTTTAAGATAACGAAGAATTATAGCTATAATCCTACTTATTACCAAATATTTAGATATTTTAAAAATAGTCCTTTTTTACCTTTCATACAAAAACCTGTTTGCCACCCTAGCTTTTTCATGTATTTTTGTTTCATAAAATGCGATACGTAACTAAATTATTGTAAATTTCTTTGTATTATCGTTCTACAGTAATCGCAGTTTCTGTATCAAATTGATTTTCTATGGGGTGTCATAATGAATTGGCAATTTAAAGCAAAAAAACAAAATGAGTCGCTCTCATTTACTATTTCGTTATTTACTCTTTAGTTACGATTTATTTCTACTTTCCCATGGTTTCTGAACAATTCCGTATTTATTTTACACGGACAACAATAGCTGCACTCTGAATGGCTGTTGGCCTGACGTCTCCGCCATAACATCTATCGCGAAAATTAGTGAAAACGTGTGTGTTTTGTGGGATTACTTTTTCGTAACAGGCAGTAAAATCAGCGATTTTATATAGAACGGTAAGTCTTCATTTAACCATTTTTTGTAATACGTGTGGTACGAACATTTAGTAAGCTTTTATATTTGCTGTAACAAATTTTATCAAAAAAATACTTGTTTCTGATCTCATTTTGTCTAATATTTCGTTACGTTTTTTACGAATTTCGTTACGTTACGAAAAAGTACAACATAATGCTGAGTGTATACTGTTATTACCTGACTAAGCATAGTAATATTCACTACTTAATTTATTTCAAAAAATATAGAGCGTTAATAACAAAAGGATTGGATACTATCTGCTTTACAGAAGTGCCACCAGCAAAAAATTATCAAATCATTTAGATTACGTTTTTATGTGATTACTTCTTTTGTTTTTTTAGGAATGCCGCCAAAAACCAATGCCGAAAGGCAAAAAGCTTACAGAGAACGACTCAAAATGGATAAACATGATGGAACAAAAATAATTTTATTAAAATAGTATGAATGATTACTCCCTTATTTTATTTCTAACCCCTTAATATTACCCCTTATTTGGGTGCATACTTACAAATATTTCGAATTGAATAAATGAAGAGCATTCACAATATTTCGCCAATGTATAACAAGCCTTATGGCCTTACTATTTCGTTACTACCGTTTCGTTACGTACATTTTTTTTGAGAAATACTCATGTACCTAAATAGCTGCTATGGAATGTATCTAGGTGACTTGGAGATACAGCCGGATTATACAGGGTGGAAACGAGAAGTTACAAAATCCAAATATTCAATGTTACCAGCTTCCATAATCTGTAACCTATTATTGGTGCCGTTTGAAAGAGCTCATGAAGCACTTTCAGAATCAGTAACTAGTTTTTCGATATCTTGTATAGTTTAGAAATAATCGAGTGAGATCACTTATCGTTCCATATGTATAACCACCCTGTATAATCCGGCTGTATCTCCAGGTCACCTAGATACATTCCATAGCAGCTATTTAGGTACATACATTTACCAATTTTGGTGATAAATAGGCATTTTGTATTAGTTTTTGTATGACGCCTGAACAAAAACAAAGGGTAATATTTTGGTGTTATACATAGATTTCGAATATAAAAAATATATAATTTAACTAATTAAGACATGACAAAAAAACTGAGGTATGTCTCGTTTTTGTCGGGTCTGGGTTTTTTTTGTATGGGGCGTGACCGTTCTTCTTTCAAAAGTTTAGCACGATCAAAATCGTATCATCTTTCTTATAATTTATATACGATAAAAGCTTCATATTCTATTCAGTATATGAAGCGTTAACACTAAACTCTTAAGCATAAAAAAATTTAGTCACATAAACTAAGGTTTTAGATAAACTAAACCTGCGTTGTATAAATTAGGACAGTTAGGAACTTAGGACTCGCTTAGGTACAGAAGTTTATTTTAATAAACACTTTGAGTAAGACTGCTTAGTAACAACCCTGTCTACAAAGAGTGTACAAAACTTTCAAAATAATTCGAAACAAAAGAGATTTACCAAAACATTTAACGCCCATATTCATAAACGATGCTTGCTTAAGTGAAGCAGCAAATCAAACGCACAGCCACAGCGTTGAATAGAGCTCTGTGATTGGTTCGTGTGTTACCCTGTGCGTGCATGTGCACTGTAAGACCTCATAGTAATGTTTGTGAACACGGGTCAAAATCTACATTCGGCTGCAACACCAGCAATCCAAGATACCTCGCAACCAGCTGGTTACGACTTACGAGTGAACCTTGCGGTTCATGCGCGAATATTGCCGCTATTAATCAGCACGCGAAGAATGGCTCACCAAACAAAACGATAACATGGCGAACGTGCTCCTACTGGAACCACTAATAATAAATCTTACCGGCTTCTGTGGCCCCACTTCGCGTCTTAGCATTCGCTACAGATGTATCCTTTTGGTATTATGTATCCTTTCGGACTACCAAATAATGTAAATAAATATTACGTATAGTTAATATTGTGGCCTTTATTCAGCAATGGACGTCCTATACCTTATGGCCTAGTAGAATATGTCATAGGATGGGTTATAAAATTAATATACAGGTGAGATACAGGCCAAGAGCTTCCTCGTTGTGGATAAAAAAAATTAAAAAAAATATTTTTTCGGTAAGAAATGAACTGTATATATGGCTGCAAAACGGTTGATAAAGACTGTAAATGGCTGAAACTTGTAATTTAAAAAATCTAATTAATACATATTATTTTGTCAATCCAATGATAGAGAGGCAGTTCTCATACACCACTACTGAGACATTGTCTTTAGTTACAATGTAGGTAATCGTGTTTAGTATCTAGCAGAGACGCCCAGGGGATAACAGTTTATTAGTACAGTTAAATCCAACTGCGCTCAGCACCACTAACCAGATTGCCCTTTTTCTTGCAGAGCGTAATTAAGCAATTACAGGTGTGTCAGCAACAGAGACTTGGTTCAAAGTTTTCAACAAAATTTTCCTTTGTGTAAAATTGAAAAATAGATTAACTACCTTTTATTCCGCCGCCTAAATCGTTTTCCTTGTTGATAAAAAAGAAAAGCTGTTTTTATTTTCCGATCGTTTGAAACGATTTTAAGGACAGACCGGTTTTTCATTTTCAAAATGGAATTTTGATACACGATTGACGGCTTCATTTTTTTAGTTTTTCCGGCTTGGAGGTAGAGAGAGGTCGGCAGATAATAGTGTTTTGTTTTTGTTACGCACCTACAATCTACATGTTGTGTTTGAAGTCCGGCGGGCTTTAGGGTCGGCACACATAAACGCATTGTGGCGTCGAAATCTGTGGTGCGAAACCGTGTAGCAACGTTCATATAGGAATATGGTCACTTCAGCTTATGTCATTGGGTCGTATGCGGCAGGTGCTATAACGCAACGCAATCATGTGTGGAGGTCCTAAATTGAAAAGTGATAACCCATAGGCATTCATAGTGTTGTTTTATGTTGAATCAGCCGAAGCTAGTGTACCTTTGATTTCCAATTCATCATTTGAAATACGCTAGCATTGGCGCTTGGACGAATTAACCACGGATCGCTTGAGCATTTGTACGAAATGCGATTAAACTGATTTTGCGATTAGGGTAAAGTCAGGTTTAACTGATCCGTAAATAGATTTTGATAATGGGCTTTATAATGAACACTTAAATATTAGTTAAGTCTTCAAGCATACTACATATCCTAGTAAGTATAATAAACGCATAAAATAATGGCAATGTTCGGTACAATATTAAGAAAAATCAGACTTGGTGCAGTAGATCGAATATTTGAAATAATTATAACAAAATCCCTTCGGCTGCCATAGGTCATTCGGTAAGTACATGGTAACTGTACTTATGCTTCTTCATTAAACTTAGCTTAGCCTCTTACCTGATGTTGTACATTTTTTTTAACTATGGGTACAAAGAAATACTTAAATGTCTAGAGTAAAACTCTTGTACAATAACTCATAAGCTCTACCAAAGTTGTTAGTCCAGTAGAATTAGCTTTTAAATCGGAAATAATTCCTACAAAAGATTTTATTGTTTTAATGGCTTCATTGGTTGCCCATTAAGACTCTCCTAAGTTTTCGACTTCGACGGAGTTGTGCTTAAGTGGTGGGGCATTTTTTCGGTTTTCCGGTTATACCGCGTAAAGGACTTACCCTATCAAAAAGTGGTCTTCATGACGGTTGAAGGGCACTTAATCCTGCATTGAATAAGACCAAATTCATATGTTTTGGACAAACCGTTCTCGCGCTAAAGTTCGGCAAAGTAGAAAATATACGTATAATTAATGACCCTCTCCATGTCCAATGGTTTGTTACCCACAGGCTTCCAAGTCTTGAAAAGGGCCACCTCAACCAGTGTAACCCTATCAAGGCTTACGAGCTTGATGCGCCTATCCTTTTTCGTCCCAGCCGTTCCTTAACTGCGGTTGCTGCACCTCTTCCTGGCACTCACCTGAACGACTCTGTGTTACCTACTGTGGCTGCCCCTCTTCCTTGTATCCTCCTGCATGACTACGTTGCCTAGCCGTATGCCTGNAAAACGTTCAAAAATTTTGGCTGTACAAGAGCAAGTACGCAAGATGTTGTTCTCTTTTATGATATTTGTTAGTACTAAGTTTGAATGATTAAATAATCACTGTTAAATGTTATTAATTTATCACTTTTACCGCGACTGTCGGTAATTATTCATAATGACCGGTTATTATTCATAATTTTCAATTTATCACATTAACCGTAACAATGACATTATTAATATTTAGATGCAATGAAAAGTTTAAATTGTATGTTCCATCTATGTGGATCTCATCATCTTTTGTTTCATGTGAATGAAGCCAAAAAATCAATCAACATCAAAAATATTTTATTCAAATTTGACCAGTATTTTGATGTACAACATATTTCAAAAAAGGTGTAATTATTACTTACATTTACTGGTGTGCTTGTTTTGTATGTTCCATCTATGTCTATCTCATAATCTTTTGTTAGGAGAGTGCCAGGAAGAGGTGCAGCAACCGCAGTTAAGGAACGGCTGGGACGAACAAGGATAAGCGAATCAAACTCGTGAGCCTTGTTAGGGTTACACTGGTTAAGGCGACCCTTTACAAGGCTTGGAAGCATGTGGGTAACAAGCCATTGGACGTGGAGAGGGTCATTAATTATACGTATATTTTCTACTTTGCCGAACTTTAGCGCGAGAACGGTTTGTCCAAAACATATGAATTTGGTCTTATTCAATGCAGGATTAAGTGCCCTTTAACCATCATGAAGACCACTTTTCGATAGGGTAAGTCCTTTACGCGGTATAACCGGAAAACCGAAAAAAGGCCTTTTCGGGGGCCCCCGCCACTTAAGCACAACTCCGTCGAAGTCGTAAACTTAGGAGAGTCTTAATGGGCAACCAATGAAGCCATTAAAGCAAAAAAATCTTTTGTAGGAATTATTTCCGATTTAATCAATTTTTGTGTTTAATTCTACTGGCCTATGTGTAAACAATCCGTTAATAATTGCAAACTGTGAGAGTATAGTCTACGTTGCACTGTTTAGAATTTGGTGGAAAACCTCAATTGCCTGCAAACACTGCTCGCATCTAGTATTGGTTTGGAACTAATTAACAGCAGCCCTGAATTGTGGAACATCAAAATACATGTAGAGTTCGCTCCCAAGGGAACTCGTGTCTGATTAACTTCAAAAACTACGAAGTAACTAGCAAAAACAGCGAAAGGAGAATATTTTCCAACATCCAATGCTTAAGAAACTTATGGAATGTCTTACACTATCTTCAGAATATATTTATGTTTATTGTAACTTACAAACGTGAATAATTGTGTTATTTAAATACATAGTAGAAACAGCACTGATGTCGTGTCATCGCTGACCTTTGACCTAAAATTTGGATTAGAATATTTATCAGAAATAAATAGGTTTGTATGTCAAAATAAAAAATACTCTATTCCACAAAGTCCCATCAACAAAAAACAATCAGTCGCCGATGATTACAAAGGTCCATTCAATTTCGTTCTTGCCAAACTTAGTTACCTGCGTCGACTTTCAGATTGAACCAACACAGGCCTTCACATATTGGTTTTGAGCAACCAATTAAAGTTTTCATCGGAATAGCGAAACTAATTTCCAGTAGTTTGACAGAGTCAGCCGCTGGTTCGGCAGGTAACTTCACTGGCGATCTGGCCCGCCTCAATTTAACATAGACAGTTTTAATTTAAAGCACTTGCCAGCAAAATTGAATATCAAAACTTGCTAGTCGCCTACATGGGAAATTAGTTCGTCATTCCATTAATTATGCCGAGCCATATTAAGACGCATCATGTATATTAATTGAATTGGGGTGGCCGGTAACAATCTTGGCGGCTATCCAATTTGGGAGTATAATTTTTGCATTTGTCTGTGAGAAGTTGCTTCCATTATCCTACTTATCAGATTGAAGACGACCTGATAAGGATCTAAACAGACGCGACTGGCTAAAGTGAAATTAATTGGATTTCATACCGTTTTATTTCAAGTTGGGACGTTTTAAAATTCACGGGCACTTTTAAAGCAAATAGGAATTTTAAAAAGTTAGCATTGCGTATTCAGCTGGTAGCAAAACAAGCAATATAACAGAAAATAACGCAAATTAACTCCTCAGCGGCAGGTCAAGCGCACTCCACCATTTGGGTTGATTTGTTTCAATTAAAATTGCGCGGTAGTTCGCATTGAGGCTAACAAATAATTATGGACTTGTTTGTCGGTGTGATGAGAAAACTTTGTCTCTTCCACTCGGATGTTATTCCGAAAAACATTTACACTGGTATGCAGTATCAAAACGTGCTTTAGTAAGACTTTCGCGATAATATTTCCCTTGAATATTCCATTGAATTATTCTTTTTGTACGTTGTTATGTATGTTGAGTTACGTTGTGTATAGAAGAAAATATTTCAATTGAAACGAAAAGCTTTCTGATATTTAACTCCAATATAATTGGGTCACCCTGAACCGGCCAACTAAAAGTAGTTGAACGTCAATTGAAGCTGAATGTGACGTCCCGATTCAATCTCTGCACCACTTAGATAACGTCAAATCGTCGTCAACTGCCAACTACAACCCGTCGCATTGAAATAGTAACGCGATACAATATCGAAACTGGCACGAAAGGAAACCTTTACAAATCGTATAGAAAGAGGCGTAATGCGATAGTCAGCAGAACAGATGTCGGGTGGCCATTGTTAGGCATAACGGCCGACACTCACGGAAGCACTTGTCACTGTCACAAGGCAGAGAGGACGCTGTTCAGATAAATGTTGTTGTATTAACGTTGCGGGCGTTACAGTGGTATCTCACGATATGATGGTACACAGGGAAACACTAACATTTCCGCAGGCGTGCTCGGACCCCAAGAAATGAGAGTTGAATTCGGCGACGTGTTTCAAGGCATAAATGAAGGTCGCCAGGATACGGATGGGTACCGGCGACAGGACTATCATAGTTCTGTGTACCTTGCTTATGAATGTGGAATGAACAGTTTCGTGTATTTTTGTGTGGTGAGCGCTTAAGGGCATTGACAAAGCGAAGAATTTTACTCTTGTCACCAATGAAAATGTAATGTAAGGGTACAATAATGATACTAAAATTCGAAACGATATTCATAATGTAGAATAGTTATTAAAACACAGTCGCTTTAGCTACTCTATTAAAGTAATGAAGACACACAATAATGTCTGAAATCATGCTGAAGTGCTGAACACCCTCTGTAGTTATTACTTACAAGTTAATAGGAATATTCACCTTCAATTCACGGCTCCTCGGACGCAGATGTTTGAATTTCTGCAAATTATTTATTATTCCGGGTCGGAGCTTTGGAATTTGTAACTGCAGGTATATGAGGTAGAGGTAGAGGTAGAAGGAGGTATGTGAGGGCTAGAAAGTACTCATTATTTATCGCAGCTTAGCTCGCTCCGGCATCGCGATCTTTCTGAGGCTTTTGCTTCAAAATTATACCAACTATTTGCTAGCAAAGCGTTGAGCATTTCACAAAACATGAAACTAACTAATGTATGCAAACAGTTGCTGCAATTTATGTTTTAGCTATGAAGACAGTCATTTAAATAAACGGTCATTTCGTTCTGACTCTCAAAGTAAAGGTGTAATATTACTTGGATGCATACTTGAATTTAATTTCAGTTATTTAAAAAATGAGATCAAATGTATATTTAAATACTAAGTAGTAACTAATAGTCCTTACTTAGTAGAGATAGAATAAAAATACAAGAATTTTCAGAAGTTACTTAGGTCTTCATTTAATATAAATCGTCCAATCGTTCAACCGTTATGATTTACAAGGAAAACTGAAAGTCCAAAAATGTTCGCCGGTGTCTAACCCAAAGGAAACCTTCCAAGTTATTCGTTAATAAAACAATAAGGCATAACTTTTGTGAAATAAAGAAATGCTTCGAATTAAAGGAATGTGCGAGCATTCCCTACGGAGAGGGAATATTTATTCCAGTAGCGTAACTGAGGGCTCACAATTATTGGGCAAATGTTTGCCGAGCCGAGTGGCCTCTTGCTCTCCGTTCTGTACATGTGCCAAGTACTTGCCCATTATAGAAAAGCACTAGTTGCTTTCTCACGAACGCCGCGCCAATGAGCCAATAAAGAACACGTCCTGGCACGTTCAGAGTTCTTTTAGAGTAGACAACTTGTCGCAATTAAATTGGACCGGTTTTGAATAGTTCCAGTAACAACGGGAAACGGTTGTTTGGCGAGATTAATAAGCCTGGTAGTGAGCTAATCAGATTAGTAAAAATACGTCGAATACAAAGACGATGGACGTGCCTATGAAATAAATGAAGGGATAAGATACGACGTATATTTACCCTTCAAGTGTATCTGAAGAATTGATGCTACAACTTAGCTATTTAGATAATTGATTCTGCTTGAAGTCATAAAGTAACATAGACTTTCCATCTGATTAAAGAAAGGGTTTGTTTTTCTTTATTTACTTACAATGACTTCAGCATCTTGTAAATGATGGGCCTCAGTTGGCAAACGAGTGGAGTGTAGATGTAATAGTTGTGTTAGTTGACGCAGCAAATTTTCTCCAATTTGACTAAAAGGCAAGCTCCCTTTGAGACGGGCGCGTGCCTCAACTGTGAAATATCATTGTAAACCTCATGACTAAACTAAACAGCAGTAATGGAATCTAAACGCCACCTGCGTTCATCGTGTGGATGTTTAGTTACTTAGTATTTTGAAATTGAGCTATAACTGTTAAATATCTTCATAAATTTGTACTTCAATCACGAGAAAACCCTCTTAACCCTTAACTGGTATCGTAAATTGGACATACGTAACTGGTATCGTGGGGGCCGCGCGGCCCCCACACTATGTTTGCTTCTAGCAAGTATGTTTTACCAATATACTTGAATAAATGCTCATAAATGAAATATATCAGGCTCGTTCTATGTAATCATTTAGTTTTTATTTTATTAAATCTTCTTATTTATATACTTTATGACATTACATAATAGTAACAACTTTTTACGTAATATTTTTTTAACGTTACAAATATCTATGAAACCTATCGCTTAGAAAGTTATTACCAAAAATATTATTATTTTATTTAATCCATAATAATGTGTACTTAATAATAAATAACGATTAAATGTAATGTTTGATAAAAATAATAAGCATTTTATAAAAATAAAAACATAAATATTATGTTGACAAACATTAGCAGGTGCTGGTGGATTTTCAGACCACTTGTATTTATTTTTTTATAGTAGCCGGATTGACTAGGTCCTACAACATCTTCATTTTCACTCTCTGAAGAAAAAACTTGAGAATCATAATCAATTTCCTCATTATCGACCGAACATTGGTTATTGGGTCTTCACAATGACCTATAATTTTATTATCACTATATCCTTCTTCTGTCATGCTACTACTCACTAATTTGGAATCAAAAACTTCGTTCTAGGTATCTTCTATTGTTTTATCACTTAAAAGCCATCAATACTGCAAAAAAAACAAAAAACTAATAAAATTTGCCCTGAAAAAAAACTAACGTAACTGGTATTGTGGGGGCCGCGCGGACCCCAACACGTGCATATCTTCGTCCTGGTGAAGGATGCAGTGCTGAAACGCCTGCACCAGACGCGAGTAGCGCTGAAATGAGAATACCAAAAATTTTGGCTGCCCACGATGCGTAGCTTCTTAGAAATCAAAGAAAACGTCATGCGTGGGGGCCGCGCGGCCCCCACGATACCAGTTAAGGGTTAAACTAATAATTTCATTGAAAATAAAACTCTCTTTCTAAAAATCTTTTCATTAAAAATCATGACACCAGTCCAACACGGCATTAGTTATGAAATATCTCCAGTGAAGCTCAGAAAGAGTTTTCTAGCGAGCATAGAAATCCGGACGTGAGAGATAATCGGGTTGGCGGAACTGATTCGCTCACAAATTGAATAAGAGGCACGGAATATACCCGCGAGAGCTCCCCTCGGGAGGCGGGCTACGCTTGAACTATGAAATACTCCACTTATGACAACCAAAAGATATGGCCACTTATTTAATGAGACATAAAAGCTGTCGCTTAGCGCTTTCTATACTCTATAATATCGTAAAAACGGCAACATTTGAAATAATTGCATTAATCTCAAATTCTCTAATTTGTAAATTGAAGATTTCGAAGTAAGCTTAAAAGACAGAAATAAATTGGTACCTTCGCGAAATCTGATTTGTCTCAGCAAACGACAATCACAAAACAGCCGCGTCAAATATCAACCCCTTAACGACCTGCTTACTACAAATAATGACCGCATAATTCTCCGCTGTAATCCACGGAAGCTTTCGAAGAGCTGTCTCTTGTAAATTCCCAACAGCTACTTCCGAACTGAGATCTTTTCGAGGAATTTCTTTACTTTTATCTAATTTACCGGAAAATCAAATCTTTCAATGAGATTATCCCAACAGTTGCGAAGTTCGAAACGGTTCGACGAGTTCACGCCTCGCCGGCACTGATATCCCACGTCAGACTATATTTGATTATTTCGGATACAGACACCGAACGACTGTTTGCTGATGTAATTTGTCTAGTAAAATCTAATACGAGGTTTGCTGTGGGCTTTGATTTAATAGATTTCAGTAATGCTTTTCGAGTCAAAAGTAAAAAACGAAACTGAAACCCTAGCATAAGATAACACGTAAAACAATTTGTAAAAGTGTGTTCATCGTGCAAAAGAGTGAAATGAGACGAACATTTACGAACAACTAAACATGGAAAACATTCAATGTATTATAGTATTATAACGTATTAGGTACGAGTATATTCGCAACAAAATTTAAGACAAATGGTATCATTTTTGCAGATTTCAGCTTATTCTGATTTGTTGATTACTCTCCTTTTGTCGTCATAAGCGAAATCGTGATTATATTAAATCATTGGAACTGACACTGGGGTCGCGGATTTCCAAACGACTCGCCAATAGAAATTTCATTACTTCATCTCGATTTTCGCGATGCCTTTGACTTTTCTCGCCAGCAAAAAGGCGAGTCGGCCCGCCGGTGGCGGCTTTGACGGAATTAATTGAAGTTTTCGCGTGAAAATACGTACCTAACTAATTAGCGGTAGTTTAGCCGTCGGCGGTCGGCGCGCGTTCGGGTGCACGGTTCACTTACCGGTTAGGACAACTGCAAATATTTCAGCTCTTTCGGGTAAATATTGGGTTTTTGGTTGACGAAGAGTTTAATTTGTACTATTTTAGGTTACATGTTTGTACAGTTGCTCAAAACCATTCTGTTAATAGTAAACATTCGATATTATTCCCAAAGGAATCTTTATTAAATGTTAAAATAATTACTTTTCAATACATAGTTCTTAAAGATCACATCATCCATTATTGTGGCGTAAATTGCAGCTATTTTAAGAATTAACGCAATTTCAAAACTCTTCCTGTCCGGATGCTGTATTAAATTTTCTTTACAATACAATTTAGTTTCTGAGCGGAGTGCCATTTCGGAAAATGAGATTGCTTTAATAGCCGGTAAAAAATTGTTTTGCCGAGTTTAATATCCATTATTCAATTTTAACCGCTTTAAATTGTTTTGTTTGTACTTCTTAGTCGTTTAGGTATGCTATAATCTTGGACGAATAAACCACTGGACACGAAACCTACAAGATTTCTAAGGAAACACGATCAACCACTTTTTGCGGGGGGAGAGGTTTGACAATTGTCAAATAATGACATTTAGTGCTGGGAAAAGATCGTAAATTTTTATCGATAGTTATGTACCTAAATGAATGAATNTCCAGTGGTTTATTCGTCCAAGGCTATAATCCTCAGGTGGGAAACGATACTTTAGAAAATAAACAGCATTTGATTGAATAAAACAGTTTTGTTTATTGGATAGGATAAAAGTGTATCATATTTACCCTTAACTAAGAAGATTGGAGCTGGAGGCAAAATATTTGTTATCAAACCATTATGTGAAACGATTGATACTATAACAACAGAGAAAATGGAGCAGTTATTAGGGAGAGAGATAACATAATAAGTAATTGCGTTATTATACGAGTTCATACAATATTTAAGTTTGGGTCTGGGACTGCCATTGTTTCTAATGTATTATCAGATAACGTTATAGTTGTGTAGGGTACTACTCTATTATGACGTAGAAAATCTGCTTGAGGTATAATAAGTAAACAACAGAGCTTTTAGACTTATTACAATAACTTTGATGTTATTGAGGCTTCCAATTCAACTTTCTGATACAAAAGTCAGTTTCCAAATAATATGTAAAATATATCAAGAAAAAATACTAAACTTAACTATAGTCCAGTACACAAAACGCTGGGGGTGATATTGATTTTGTATCTACTTTCAATTACATTATAGGATCAGGGCAGTAAATTCCTCACATTATACGGGTATAAAAAGCCATGTGAAAAGGGTCTACTCATAAATATTTTAACAACTGTGCAGCACGGGCCAGTGTATCTCCTTCGTGGGCAGGTAGCATAATCTTCTGACAGCCTTATGTAAGAACGTTCTGTCTATTTCCGTATGAAATGGTGGAACAGGTTTTTACTCGCTTTTGTCTTCACAAGGTTCTATTTGTATTAACTTGAGGTTAGGTTTGGTTGAAAGTGTTTAAGATTATTTCATTTATTATTTTGGGTGTTATTAACTAATTACTCAACTTCTATTTGGAAAAATATTACTACAAAGTAACGTTATATCAAGGTAAATACTGGGGCAGCTTATGAGATGAAAAATGCGATTTTTCAAACAAAAGCTGTCACTTAGAAGCTCTCTTTAGAAGCTAGAATAATCCTATTAGAAAATGTTCCCTTTATTTTAAAACAAACGAAACAGATTTTTCTTATTGATTTATTATCTGTAGACTAATCATATTCTGATCAATCTTTCAGACCTTTCTATAATAATAAAAGTATTCTATTAGAAAATGATTAAATGGGTCCCTAGCTGTACTCCCTCCCGTCTTCGTATCGTATGCGTGAAATTTCTTTTGACACACTTTTAAAACCAACCTAATTATTCTAATTCTTATTAAAAATTAATATCAATTTTTGCCTTTCAAAATACATTAATGATAACCCTTTATACCCCTGCAAAGCTTCGTTTTTACCTGACGTCTCTTTTTTTTTTTTTTTTTTTTTTTATGCTAGCCAAGGCAGGTATTTGACCGCAATCGCACCTTTTCTATAAATTGCCAATTTCATATTCATTTAAATCAACTTTTCAGTGAATTTTTAAATAAGATATTTTTCAATGTGTCAACGAGTGAACTTTCTTTTCGCAAGAACAAAAGACTCAACATTACCGGTTCATACATCACGGAAAAATCTTTTCTTCGACGCTCGCGTGGTTTATTGAAAAAACATTGCAGATAAATGAAACATGGTGGTGATTATAAATCGTAGCGCCAGGGGAAATCTTGCTTAAGTTCCACCGACAATGGTCACATAAAATATTCCACTAATATTCCAGTTTATATGAGCTGCGGCAACTTCCACTATTAAATGTGGAGCCATCATGGAAAGTTTCATGTTACATCAAACTATAATAATATGTATATGATTGACTAGCTGTTCCCGCAGCTTCGAACGTGTAGAATCTATCTTGGATTTTAAAACTTCTTTGTATAACACTTTGAAAACAAAAAGTAAAAAATATTAAAATCTGCTAACTTTCAGGCCTATAGGTTTCTTTACTTTTAATACTTAAAATAATTATTCTAAGAACTATGTTTTTGGACAAGTCTGGCCTTAAAAAAGTTTTTAGACTTCAATACACAATTCAGAATTATTTATACACTTTGTAGACAAGTTTTGTTACCTTTTTACTATATTCATTCTTTCAGTTTTTTTCAATAACACTCATAGTTCGAAGATTTTCTAAAAATATTCAATTTACAGACACGTATTACACATTCTTTATGTATGTAAGACCCACAGTCGTAAAGCTCCCCAACATTTTACGATATTGCACAGATTTCAATAGGTGTGGCGATGTGGTGGGGTTACAATGCAGTTAACACCAGTGTTAAAGTCAATTTGTGTTATTAGATTGAAAAATTTAATATAAATATGAAATACAGAACGACTGTGTTCACAAATAAAAATACCTACGGTTCCACTTAATTGACAATTATTTTTTGATAGGTAACAAAATTAATGATTTGAATTCTTTTATGATTCAGAGACTAACTGCTGAAAGCATGAATTTTGAGCTCGTTGAGATTGTACTACCTAAGAAGAGTAATTTCCGGAAACTTGAAAAAGATTGTCTTTAACAACAAAAATGGCTGACTCGCTATTTGAGGGTTAATCATCTTTATCGAGCGCCGAAATCAGGGGAAAATTCGTAATTTGCTTAACATTGTCGTTTGCGAGATGGTAAAGTTTGGGACTTTTATTTTTCGTTTCTCATGAACTTTGTGACGGGGATTGATATTTATTATTATAAACCAGTCATGCGAGGCTCGAGACACGTACTGTAGGGTTTCATGGAAATTTCACGATAATCCATTTATGTACTTCTACATTGGAATTGTTTTGCCCCCTTACGCGATCGATTTTCGTACCTTCCAGGAATAGCTTTTGTTTACTTTTTGCTCGTGTTTCATAAATCTATTGTCTAAAATATTTTTGTATTTCGTACTTATCGATAAGTCAATTTTCAGCAAACGTAGCATTCCATTTTTTTACAGTTATTAAAGCATTCCAAACATAGAACAAGGATAAAAAATTGACATACATTTACTCAGTTCAATATTATTATAATTTGAAGTGTAGGGTTATGAGCAGGTTTGTGAAAATCTCCCGACGCGACGCGTAAATTTAAATTACATCGTTATTTCTACGCCAATTAAACTGTTTGCGGTTATTTGTGGCGTAACGCCGACTTTAATCCCGATCGGCACTTTGACTATTAGCAATTTTATTTATGTCTGGTAATATGTTTTTTAAAGGAAAACTTTGATTTTTATTTATACAAATACCAATCTTTATACTAATACCTGGTTAAGTGACTTGAAAGGTCTTCCAGACTAATATTATCAATATAGTTTTATAAATTTATACGACGATCATCAATGTATTTCATCATCGTCACCATCATTCACTATCAAGGGATGGCACAAAGCGCTATCTCCCGCTCTTTTCGTCCAGCCTCTATGATAAAGCTGGAAGAATATTTATTGTTCCCATTAGCTTTTAGCCCTAATTATTCTAAAAGCTAGGACCTAAGCTAACGCAGTCAGCATTAATTTGCCGCATTATTAGTGGACTTAATAGATGCTTGCCTGGTCGCGCTTAAGTTGTTTTAGTAGCAAAGTTACTATGAACCAAAGTGGGTTTTAGTGTCGCCATGTGCATCCCTGTGTGTAAGTTTGACCATAGCCAACTTTGTAGGTAGGTACTCATTGTTTTATGTACTGACTGAATCGTATTTTGTACCGGAACGGTCTCTTTTTAGTTAATATGCAGCACGTGATAGGGCACATATGTAATTACATCATTTGCGTTACAATTATTAATTTTTATACTATCTCTTTTAACGGTAGTAAAATAGCACCAGAAACTAAATAGTAAAAGTCTTACTCTTTGATGAACGCGCAAAGCTTATAAAAGGTAAATTATGAAGTCGATTTCCGAATTTTAATAGAATTTTACTATCACAGATTAAATTCCATTAATCGAGAAGCAAAACGAATGAGAGTAGACCATTCCAATTTTATGAAAATTCACTGAATTGTTCGTTATAAAAACGGCTATGTAGTGGGCATGTCGAAAACAATAATGTACAAATTCAAAGCGTTTGATTTTGTGCAACTCGATAGTGCGCCGTGGTTGGCTGCGCCCGCTACCGGCCTCCAAATAATTAATGTCTTCCAAACAGAGCGGTCTAGATTACGAATTGTGATGGAGATTCACGAAAATAGACTCTATATGAATGATATAGCTGATAGCTGAGTCTGCTGAAATCATTTTGGTTAAACCTATTACGTTATTTTTTTGAGTTTCTGCCTAGCAAATTGTAGAAACTTGACAGCATAAACTTACTCACTCAATGGATTTGATGAGCTTACCATTTTAGTATTTTCAAGTAGGTATCTCATAATAGACTAGCCTCCTTAGACAAAGTTTTCGCGACATTAAAATTTTTGATATCCCTTTGTGGAAAGTAATTAAAAAGAACGCCATCGGGTCACAGCGAAGTGAATTTGGAGTTAAAACTGTTTAAGAGCGTTTACGCCGTTTGGCGCAAAAACAGTACTTTTTCAACTCGTTACAATCATTAACCAGTAATACTACAAATATGTTATAGGCATAAATAGTTAGGCAATTTCGTCGTCTAAATAGTTAATTGAGAAAATATTGCGATTAGTTTAGTATTCAAGAATTATATCAAGATAAGTCCACACAGGTTTTGTAAATTTCCACTTTAGCGTCAGTTTACAAGCTGAATTTTTTATAAAAATACTATGAAAACGNTTTTCGTGATCCCAATACATCACATTTTGAGAATATAAATTAAAAATCATGCTATTCTGGTCACTTTTTCAATGTTTTAATCATTAATCAAAAAACTTGATTTTTTATTAATCTGAAAAAATAAAATTGTTGTGCAAAAGTGTGCAAACTGAAACTGGTATATTTGAATACTAGAGGGTTACAGCTACAATATATATAAATTCCAGACTGGGGTCAAGTGGGGGCATACAACTTCTAGTCTTCCAAACATAAAATTTTGAGAAAAATATAAAGGTCAACATTTCGCCATACTTTTTAAAACTATGTGCATTATATGCACCTTATTGTACAGAAAATAAAAAGTCCTTACCCTTATCTTCAAAATCCATCACACAAATATTTGGTCACCATAGTAAAAAATAATGTCAGGTGTTGTCGAAAGTCGAGCAAAATTAGGAATTAAAAATTACACTATCCTCATATCCTCACTTACCATGTTAATTACTCACGACTAGGTAATTAACAAAGTAAAAAATTGTGGAATCCTTAATGTCTGGGATGTTGTTTATCGTTTCTTATAAACGATAATCAGAAATTCAACAATGACTTTTGTCCAGCTAGCTTGTTCTACACGAATCACAGTGCGGCGCTGCCGAGTTTCGTCTGGACTATTCAACCCCAGATTTTATATGGTTAAGACGCCATTCGACGATACGGCAAAAGTTGTTACCTAATTTACCGTGAAAGGGGGTCACTAGATAAAGGGAAGATCCCAAGATTTCAAGTTTGAGATAAATAAAGATTTAAAAAGGGATAGAACTCTGTAATTTAGGTATTTTGACCAAAAAATAACTGAGAATCTTAAAAATTCCTACTCTATAAAATAAAATAATTTTGTTATGTTTTTGTTTTGAATAATTTACTTTGGAATTTTAGTTTAAAAATAAAATAGAAAAATCTCTGACGAAATCCCGAAAGTTATTTCAGCTTACATACCTGCCACTTAAGATTCCAAACAACATTATACGAGTAAAGTTTTTTACAAGAATAAAATAATAACGCAAAAGTCAACGCGTAGGTCAATCAGTCATTTATGTTCTCAGTGCGGTATTTGATATGAAAATCAATGAAAACATGTTCTACGCCAACGTAACTTAGCACTGTTTTTATGTTTGACAAAGTTAAGTACCGTTTATGTAGTTGGAATATGAATGAGCGCCAAAACTTACCTCAGACGATGGTTACGGTAGAAGGTACCAAGAAACCTGAAACAAGAAAACAGAATAGTTTGGTGTTCCAGTTTAAATGTACCTATCTGCATTAATTTGGGATTTCATCTGTATTTAACACTAGTTGTTACTAAGTAGTGCCCTCTGGCATAGTGCGTATCATTCAGGCTGAGTTGCACCATCCTACTTTTACTTTGACAAACGTCAAAAATCTGTGAAACTCCATATAAAAAGCACCAGTTCATGTTAATGTTACGGTTGAAATAAGATGATGCAACACAGCCTTAGTATAAATAATACACTCATTAACAAATTGATTAAAAAAAAACATCTTCTCTAGATTTTCCTAGACTGAAAAACTGTAGTTCGAGACTCAGGTATTTGCGTTGGGCAAACAATTTTATTTGTATTAGAAGACTAGATTAATAATAGTAACGAATATCTAACCATCGTAGAGCAATTAAGTTATCAATGCTCGAATAGATCTCTTACCACACTATGCGAGCTAACTTACATTGTGTTTGGTAAATGTTCTGATTCAATAGTCTTGATTATTGAATTTCCTGCGGCGGAGTTAGCGTTGGAGTGCTGCTCCTTCAGAGATACGAGTTACAAGTCAGTGGTCCGCTACACAATAGTCGAGTGGCTAATCACGTAGTCGTTCGTTTGCCGTCACTATCAAGGGCCCAAGCCCACCTAAGTAAACCACTCGTATGAAAATGTTTGTGTTCAGCCCAACAAAGACGTTCGATATTATCTCGCCCGAATTAGCTTTTCTAGTTGTGATTTCAGCTAATATTGTCAACGGGGTTAGTCAATATTGATTGTTGTTAACCGCATTTTAGGCCAGCTTTTGTTTGGCTTTGATATTAGTGTACTGCTGTATAAATTATATTTGTTAGTATAATTAGATATGTTAGGACTTTATATTGAATCCGTGAATTTGAATTTATAGCGAAGTTAGCTTTGACATTTCAAAGCGACCACTAAAATAATTGAGACTGCTAACTTTTGTCTGCGAATTATTTTGTAATAAGTCAGTCCATTATAATAAATCAAGCGTCGTTCTGAACTGAAGAACTCCTGGAATATATTGTAAGTTATGCCACTTCAGAATATTACTCTGTCCTCTTCAGCGAAATAATATAATATTCATCTGTACTCCGGAAATTACAGTAATATTAAAGGAATTACTCGTGCAATATTTTTAATTACTGTTCATACATTGATTTACATACAGAAGCTGAAGCTGAAACATTGAAATGTAAAAGTATTTTTTATTATAAAATACTCGTACATTCTCAAAAGCCATGAAGAGTCTTAGGTTGAATTTGGTAGTTCTTCCGCGTTAAATAAAACGTGAAGTAGTGTATCTTGCGAATCGTTTTTCTAAATTACTTAGGTTCGGCCAAGCCCATTAGTCTGTTCTCGTTACCTTGGAGACAAATGGAGAGACGCGGAGTCGGCGCCTCCAACGATTCATTTGTTAGTATTAACTAACTTCGTAGCCAGATCATTTATACGAATGAAAAACTGCCCCAGACCTTTGATTGGAAACTACTCTGTAATTTGGCCGAGTTTATGTAAAGTTTATTTTCATCAGGTCAGATCTTTCTTCTGTTTATCTACTTACGCAAAAATGCCTCGAACTTTATTTAAACTGCGTTTCTACCTCTTTAATTAACTGGTCTTTTGGGCTGTATGTACCCCAAAAGGTGTAGAACACTAGGTCATAATACGACCTTCGCCAGAGTCGGATTTCAACGTGGGTTGTGTTTTTTGCCCTTTGCCCTTACCCTTGTTGCGGCGAACGGATTCAGGTTATTGGTGTCGATAACTTAAAGGCTAGCAACAAGAACCAAGTGAATAATATATGAATGAAGCCTTATACTCGTATGTAATTTCTGAGAAATCGCCAGAAATCTCTACGTCAAAATACTAATCCATTTCAAATTAGGAGAGACACTTCATATTAGGAGTGCTCCTTGTCCATTTGCTATTATCACTATATTTTTAACAAAAAAGTTGCTAATATAGCTACTAAAACTTTCGTACGTTTTTATTCGGCAGAATAGCCAATTAGTTTTGTTTTTAAACTTTCGTTAAATAGACGTACTCGTAGACTTCTTAAACATGTAGCCTTGGGTAATGAAGATTATACGAAATAAATCAAAACCAACAAACTTCTCCACAAGATTCTAAAGAAAAATAAACCGTACCGGACACTTTTAATTGAGAACTACATCTCTATTATTACTGGCAACTTGTCTTTGTTTAAAGTTTAATTTGAGATCCCGCGGTCTTGGCTTCTGACTGTCTGACTTATCAACGCGCAGGGACTGAGTTAAAAACTTAAATTCTTTCATTTATATTCCATTTCGTCCCAGATCAAAGGGATTTCGACGTTAATCCTTTTCTTTTTATTTAATGAAGCCAACACATAATGTGCAAACATAATAAACCTATCGATACAGTTTTCAAAAATGCTGCATTTAAATTAAACACATCAGCCACTGTCGTGGTAAATATTGAAATTAAAACATATTCCAGAGCGTAGGTATTAATTTGTGGGCTCTCTCGGGTGTGAGGCGTCGACGAAAGGTATTACGAAAATTTAATTGAAGTTTTGATTAAGCACTATCGCACGTGCCAGCCGTGTGTACACATCGGTGGCATATGTAAAACTTTCCGCTTACACGATTATCACCAGAAATCCTGCACAATTCCATTTTGACCAACGATCACGGTTCAGTTTAAAATCTTCCACTATTTTGATGATTCCTGTTACGATGTCCAAATTCAGCGAGGAAAGTTCGCGAAACTTTCCAAATGTTCCGCTCAACTCTTTTGTAAAATTGAAGGCATTTTCTAAGATTTACAACAACGTTCTCTTGTACTCTAAACCAAAGTTACGCTTGATTGATTCCTCCCTTTGTTGATGGAATTTAAGTCTTAGACAGTAGGTCAAGAGTTTATAATATCCGGAGAAGGGTTACGGAGATATGACGTTTCGAGTTTGACTTTTTTACTGTAAACAAATAATGGAAGTGAGGGATTGATGGAAGTGAATGAGTCCACGTCCTAAACAAACTTCCTCGGTATCCTCCACTACAGTTTTTGTAGCACGTCTATTGAAACGTTTCGACTATTGAAATGGATTTGGCCTTTTCACGTTTTATTTACTTCGATGTAAAGAGAGCAATGATCTCTCGGTATACACACGTAGTTGTTGTAGCATACAAATAAGGTTGCAGATAGTTCAGTGCAGTTCATCCTATCAAAACATAATATGGGAAGCATTCTCTACATCCGGGTTGAATTTCGACTTTTCACCAAAATACCTAACACTACGAAATATATTTTTATAGGTATTCTTGCTCAGAAAGGTAACATGAAGATGCTAGATGCAGGCCACTATCAACCAGGCGATGTGGAAATCATTGCGAGAGGCCTATTATCAGCAGTGGACGTCCTATGGCTGAAATGATGATTCTTGCTTGCACAAATCGAAATGTCCGATACATTACAATAACAAATATTAAAGTAGATAATGTAAGTTAAATGACAACTTAATCTTGTCATTATTTATGTTAAAAATAAGCCTGTGAGCAGTCGACTAAAGCGTATTAGCACTAACTCTAAGCTCTCTTATTGTCTGCAAGGACGTTCTGCGGGATAATATTTATTTACGGGATCGTTTGATGTCGCCAGGGAGCTTTACATCTGAACAATGATTGATAAATTCGACGGTACCTAATAAAATACAGAAAATATTAAGCCAATTCATAATCATTACTGTATTAGTTACTGACACAGATTTATTGAGTGGCAAAATAAAAGGCAGCTTGGTAATTTAATAAACATAATAATTTTCTTCCCAATACTTGGCGTGTCTTTCATCTTGGAAACCACTGTAAGCTTTTGCTTTTGACTCATAAAAACAAAATTAATTCTTGTGTTTGTGAAAAGGAGATTTGTTATGAGGAACGAAGGTAGGTATATTGTGTTAGTTTATAATATTGTGTGCTATTATGCCTGGCTGCTACACTGTTTTAAGTTTGGAATAAAGTTAGATTTTATCTGATCAAATAATCATCAAATCATTATGTTTTAGGCTCAACTGCTAAACCATGACGCTCTCAATTTATCACATGCAAACGGAGGATTTGGCGTACTTTCTCCATGCTGGCCAGACGTATTATCAAAATAAAACCAAGTAGACCTAGAGTAAATTGTGAAAATGTACTATATAAGAAGTAACCTAGAGTAAATTGTGAAAATGTACTTCAAAAATTTTAGATCTGCACTAAAAACATTACAAAATACATTCCTGAATAAGCCAACTACTGAACCCAACTTCACTAAAAGTAAATCGCATTAGCACTACTAAGCTATTTCATCGCGACACGAGTGAGCAAATGTTTTATAACAACAAGGCATATTTACGCGTTCGTTTGATGTCGCTGTGAACTTTACATGCGACTACTCTCACTCAATTTTATTTTCTATGCAAAAATATTTAAAAATACTTTGAGTAACTTCTGTTTAATTTGCGTAACTACTATTACTACAATTATATTTGGAAATTTTATATTATTATGTAGAAACTATTTTTTACTACAATTAACGACATTATCCACGCGTTAAAAATCAGTTAGAAAACTTTAAAGACACTTTCATAGAGAGTTTGCACTCTTGCCTTCTTTCAGAAGTTAACTCGGAACTTGCTACTTTGCCAAGTTATTGAATAAACTTGTAAACCACTTTAAATTGCCCACCTCCATTTCAATTGGACTTGTAATTATTGAAATAATTGCTTAATAAAAGCTTAACAATGAAAAAGGTTTGAACTAACTCTTTCGACTGCCAAAATTATCTAAAAAACTGGAAAGTTACTCGTATAATTTCGTACAGTATTTATCTTACCATGCCTCCGAGCCGCGGTACCTTTGTGAAATGGTAAGTAAACTTTCTTCAGCGAAGACTCAAATTGCTTCAAGTGAACATAAACAGCAAGTTCTGAATAAAACGGCGCGTGATCCTGAAGGGAGATTTCTTTAAGTAAACGAGTAGTGAAGTTAGAGGCGTGTAAATGGATTATGATATAACCGTTGTAGACTGGGAAACAATGGCCCTGTGGCCGGAAGAAACCGGTGTTTCGTTTGTTTTATACGGAATACTTTACGATGTTGAAAAAAAACTTTGAGCGATATCTAAACTTGTGAGCGAGTTTAAAGTTGCGAAATTAAACACCCTGTTATTTTTATTACTCACTTTAAGGGGTAAGAGCTTATGGAAGTGATTTTTTTCCAAGGTCCGGGCGAAATCTTTGAAAATGTTACAGTGATCTCGTTCTAAAATGATCAAAGGCTTACATTAGTATGGGATGCTGAGCAATATTTGGAAGTTTTCACCCTTTGTGTTTAGGCGAAATAATGTTCACTTTGATCTATACTCACCCCTTCAAAGTTCAGGGATTAAAAATAGTTGTATTTTGGGTTATTTTTCTGCGTAGTTATCTTAATTTACAACTTTTTATGAGTACAAGTAATAATTATAAATGACTGAAATATAACATTTTGTTCATTTAAGTATGCCTGAACTTTCCGCCTTATTTATGTTTTCGTCATTTCAGTATTTCTACTCGCACTAAAACCCATTAGAAAGATACCTGTTAGTGCCTTAATAAGAACTAATGTTGGCAGACTTGCGCCATTAAAATATGTATTAAACTGCGCACAATGGGTCCCGCGTGCGAGCTGTGGTTTATTTTTCAGCGGGAGGTCGTAATTAACGGGCTTTCACTCACGGAGGCCGCGCGCCCTCTTCTGGGAATGCCTCTGAGCTACCGAGCCACGAGGTAGCTCAGAGTAAATGCGAGCATTGTTACCGAAAAACAGACGATGGTACCCACTTACTTTCATTTTTTGTTTATTTTAAACAAGATTAGAACTGTGTCAAGTTTTATAAGTAAGTTAACGAAGATGATATTTCAGTGGAAAATTGGAAGCGATTGATCGTCGTAGCTACGGAGACGGTTCCTTTATCTTTTAAGTGTTTTTGTCATGAAAATAGCTCATTAAATTAGCTTTTAAAATTATTTGTTTTGTGTACTGATCATATTGCTGAGGCACCAAACAAAACAATTAAAAAATAAGGTCGGTCATTTACTTGACACAAAATATGGTTAAATGGAATGATAGAATAAGATGAATGTTAAGTCGAATACATTTAATAAAAAGTCGATTTCAATGTAGCTTGTTAATTGAAACTATTATTTGTAATCAGAAAACAACTAAAAGCTATAACAAAGTTCATAAAGCTCTACATTTTTGCCTCTAGACGCAAAGCTCTTTAACAATTCTTTTACTTTGTATAAAACGCTGGCAGTAGATCAGTATAAATGCATAGGTACAATAATGCCTTTTTACATGAACTCTGAGCGCAAAACTCGGCAGGTGGGGGGTTTAACCGGTATAATGAAGCCACGATGCGTCCGCACGTTATTAAGGGATCATTCTACCGTTTTATATACGAAAAATTGCTCGCTTTAACCCTAATAAGAAATAAAGGACACAACGTTCGTCTGGGAAGAGTTATGATCCGACTGCGGTATATTTATTGGATGTACAAATTGACGTAGATTATGATTGATATTGTCTTTCAGGCCGCTTAGGAAAACTCTGAAAGTTCTGAAATCGATCACGAGAGTAACGATTGTCTCACGAAACCCACTTATCAAAGTCACTGCGAAATATTACTCGTTTGTCTATTTAAAACGTAAGAAAGGTATATTGTTTAGTGACGGATAAAATACGCCACGATGTAGATCTCCAGACAACTCAAATAAAACGAAGAATTTTAATAAAAACGCCTTGAAAGAATATTATTTGAATTCAACTTGACAGTGAATATGATTTATCCGTCTGGCTACTCAATTTTCCTTTATCTCCGGTGAATCAGATCAAAGACTTCTTCATATTTGAAACGCTAAATATTTTCATCTACAGACTTCAATACTTTAATAACGAGTCTGTGAAGTTATGTAAATTACAACGAGCTAGGTTAGGCATGCTAGGATTTAGAACTAAATTTCTATTCAGCTTAACTTGAATGCACATTCACGGAGTAATAAAATCCGGGGGAATAAGTAAATACTACTGTTGTATCTCATTTAAACGTCCACCAGGTGTACATTAAGCCGAGTGGATACAGCACTGTGGCTTCACTGAAATTGAATTTAAAAAATATTACCGAGTCGCGAACTTTTGGCCGCCTTCCAAAAGACAATACTTACACAATGTCTTGTATATTCATTCTGTTGGAATAAATACGGGGCGTAAAAGGTGGTAGCTACAGTTCGCTGTTTTATTAATGGTGCACCTTCATTGTTCGGATAATAGACCAGACAATGCTATGAAAAAAGTTGTTAAATCAAACCTTGATTAACAACCCACCCGTTTCGACGTGATACAGCAAAGAAAAATTAGACTTACAAAGCACGATAACTAGCAGCTGGAAGTGCCAGTGGAATAATCCGTGCTAAATTCGTGTATCAAATACGACAAGGATGAAACGATCTCCCCGTGCGGACTGGCTCAGCAACTCCCCGAAGGCAGGAATCGAAATTGAACTGAGTAACGGCAAAGCGGTCAAACGCGAGTCAAAGAGAACACAACCTCTAATCACTACAAATAGAGTCAGCCAGTGTGTATACGAACTTTTTTAAACCAACTTGATTTCGTAGGCAGATTAGTTGCACCAAATGGAGCTTGCTTTAACAGCGAGGGCACACTTGAGCGTTGATGTTTCGGAAGCAAACAAACTGCGTTACGTGGAACTTTTTACATTAGCCGAATAACAGAGTCGGCTCTGTTTGTTTCGAGCCTTCGGACCAGCGTCTAACAGTCCAAGTTTGGGGTCTGATGTTACACCCCTGTTTTCCTCCCTGAAAATTTTAATCATAAAGAGACAATACAGACGAAGGTATTATTAACTGAACTTTTACTCCAACTGATTTACGCGACGTTTTTCTACGAATCCTCTGTTCAACTGGGTGTATAATAAATTTATTTACGGTTGTTTAGTACGACTGGAAATATGGTTTGAATTATGTCCGAAAATTCGGAAGTTCCTTTGCAGCGAGTTACTCGGGAGTTAGGTAACTGATATTTTAGAGTCCGACGGGACTCAAAGTAAGTTGAAGGAATACCTCCTGATAAGGTTACTTTGCGACATTTTTATTTGTTTCAGTCGTTACGTTGATCGGTGAGTGAATTAATAAAGTGAAATGTCTTCTCAAATGCGCAGTAACTCTAGACGGACGTTACTTAAGATAAAAAGTGGCTACTGGAAGGTGTCCAACTAGAGGGGCGCAATGAGGAGCCCATATATTTCGCATTCAATTTTAGGGAAAAAAACGCGGCGTTGGCTACTTTATTTAATGGAAAACTCTTGTTTGTGTATCCACCTGGAATTGTGGGCATTATGCTCTAGTTGCGCAATTGCTTTATACATCTCGCGGACTAATGGCTCGTCGGACAGTCTTTTTAATGTTTCTAGACAATTTGTTTCTGGCCTTTATTGTTATTAACGAAGTTATGCGAACAAATCGTTATTTGCCGTTGCCGCTAAGTGTTTCTTTTAGCTAGGACTGGATTTTTATTTAATTTCATCATCATACATTTTCAATAGTATTTTAAAGTTAATTTTGTATAATTTGATCATTTTGATAACACCTCCGTAACCTGGTGGTTTGAGAGATAGTTTTGACTTTGATGACAAGGGTTTCATTATAATCATTGCGAATGGAGGTTAATCTTGCAGGTTTGGATCTTAGAGGAACCGTCAAGATTTTATGAACCACTGACTGAAACGGTTCATAAAATCTCACAACAGAGATTTTATATCCCACACTATAATAATGTTGGTAGCACCCTTAATAATTACTTATTCTACTGTGCTGGAAAGAAAGTCCTTTCGTTGAGCCAAAATATCATTAGACAGATAATGAATGAATTACGATGAAGCCTAGACTGTAAACTGTTTGTATACCTATTACAAATAAATAAATAAATAAAGTACAAGAACGATATCCAGGGAGTTACTTGATCTTTAAATCGTGAGAAAAATCCACAAACACTTGACTGAAATAAAATCACAGCGGATTTTCAATAAGCATACTTTATTAATACCACAATTTTGTGTAAGCACTTAATTCCAGCATAGTAGACACAGCGATTTTTCAAAATGGTGGAACATTTTCGCCGGGCATTAATTCCAGATCCATAAATTTTAATATTCAATTATTCAAGATTTTCAATTTTCAAGGGAGAGATTATAAGATTTCCCGGTCGGTTTAGACTATAATGAGTTTCCGGTATACCAGTTTGTGGAGACGCCGTTTGGGGCGGCTGAGAGGATCCTATTGATGGGATCACGTGAATTGGCTGTTATTATGGGGACTTAATTGTCCGGCCCGGTCAGTAAGTAAGGGTTTTATGTGATTATTTTGTTTTGCTCTTTTGTTACAGGAAAAGCGAGTAAATAATATACTTTTTTCCGAAAACCTACTTACACGATACAATAGTTCTTAACAACGTAACTAATAATAGTGATGAGACGTTTGGTTGTTGCGTGTGTGTAATTCCAATTCCATCAAAAATCAATCCTGAATTGTATTTAAAATAAAATACATTTTAATTAAAACGTCTACGCTTGTCTGATAAATCAGTTTGTGTTTGCCTATCTATCTCAAGTTAATGTAAAAGTTAATTTAAAGTCCCTGAGCAGCTTTAATCACAGCGCGTTTCCCAAATTAATAGGGCCGGCTCACTCAACGTGACACTCGCAAACAATTGGCCAAGCTTGTCAATCGATTCCCGAAAACACTGATTAATATCGAAATTTCGTATAGAATTTTGTAGAAATCTAGCCATTCAATCACCAGGCTGGTGATTACGTATACGCGTCAGGTAAATATGGAATTAATACAGAACCTAAAGTAGGTATATTAATATTGGATGAACTCAATAATTTCTTTCACGGGATCCTTCTTATGAAAGACCCATTCGCAGTTTCACTAACGTTGGGTCCGTCTAAGCGACCAGTAATTTTGAATTTATTTACTTTACATAATTTATTTGTAATTAAGTTTTAACTGTTATAATAAGTGAATACTGTATACCTACTAAAAACACTGAAAAACACACTCTATTGTTTTAGTTAACGCTGTATGTACGAGTACCTAATCCCTCTTTCAGTGTTAGGTACTTATCAGAAATAAGTAATGTGTGTAGGTAGAAGATGCCAATATTTTGGATTAATAAAATACGCTCTTTAGCATAATCCATATAAATTGCACATTGTAACCGTGGTAGGCGCCTTAATGAAGAATGTTCACTAATTTTGTTTTTTAGCTTTCTGTATTCTCTGTTAAAAATAAAAAATACACGTGAAAGAATTATTTCGATACGTTTANCATATTAATAGATTTCATAATTTCTGTAATTCAATAGCAATTCTAATATTGTTTGTTTGAAAGCTAAGTAAAAATTTGTTTGAAAGCAAAGTAGGTACTGTACGAGTATAACGTTCGTTTCTTTCTATCTTCTATCTACTCGTAAATTCATTCACCAATGTGAAAACCAATGTTAAAAATTCGTATTATTTTCATTTTTATAAAATTCTGCAACGTCGTTTTTTATGACTTAGGTAGCTTTCTTATATTTCTTATAATAAAGCTCTCTACATGTAAAAAAACAGTAACCTACCAACAAAGTTATAAACTTAAACTTTGGCTTTTTATAACATTACAACATATTATCTTAAAAATATTTATTTTTCTGTACAAAACGAACACTTCATAGCTCCTAATAGTTGAGATACTCATGTTTGAATAAAGCAGCGTCCGATGCATATTTTAGTCGGCGACTGCGACCTCTAGGGAGGCGACCCGGGAATCGCTGTATCCTCGTAAGACCGAAGAGTAAATTGTGTCGACTTCTAAGTATCGCCGAATGTGCTTTCAGAAGAACGAATAATTTGAAGTAGTAAACGCCGAGCACTTCGAGTAAAAAAATTTCTATGTTAGAGATTTTCTTTTGCATTCATATTTTCAGGGGCCCTATATAATAGTGCATAGAGCTTATTTTAGGTGAAAAATAATAAAAAAATGTTTTCTCTTAAAAGAACATTCGGTATTACAGACTTTAAAAAGGAAAAGTAAATAAATTGTATTTTATACTTTAAAGTAAAACATAAATGTAACCTTCTTAATAAATTAATACTACATAAAGATACAATAACGATATTAATAAAAGTAACTGAAAAGGAACAACGGTTTTAATTTTATTTAATGTTTCATAATTAGTACTTTTAAAAGTACTATCGGTTTTATAACATACACTTATGATAGGTTAAAATGTACAAGAAGTAAAGTGAATATTCATGTTAATTATAATATTTACTAAACTAAAAATCAGAACGTTCTCATGGTAAATTTTCTCAATCATATCATAATTTTAAAAGTCCAATACTCAATCCCATCTCAATAGAAAAAATATACAAAAATAAAACTTTCACCATCAAGACCGAATGTTCCTTGCAAAGAACTTTTATTTTCAAACGAAAAAAAATCTTACATAACTACTTCAAATTGGGAAAAATATTTTTTTTGCTTGTTTACCAGTATTTTAACTTAAATTATACTGGTCAGTTTTGCAATTAAACTACGTTTACATGAAGAAAAAAAATTAATCGCACATCATGTCTTTTTGGACGAACCACCTTGTCAAAGAAAAATGATAATTTGACAGTGACATTTTGTTTTTTTTATATTAATGAGTTCAGATACCTGATTTTGAATACTTTAAGCCATAGACTATCACTCTTTTCTTTCGACAGGCGCGAATTTTTGAACTTAAATTTATCGCTAAAGTTTTAGTTCCTCTGATGGCACATCCGGCGATACTTCGAAATCACCTCCGAAAATGTCTCGGCGTTACTGACTACAAAGTTTCAGTTCCTTCTGAGGCACATCCGGGCTTACGAGGGTATCTGTACTCCACAAACGGTAAGTTATTAGTAGTATTACTACGTTTTTCACAAAAATGGTTGGTAATGAATAAAATATGAATAGAGAGTAGCGTTCGCTGCTTCAGACTACATATTTCGTGCTAATATTGCTTGTATGTTTTACTTTCACGCTAAGTGAAAGATTGCGTTTAAAATAATAGGTTTTTTTTTATTCAGGTAATTTCAATAAATATTTTTTGGTCTTGTAGAGTTATAAAAATAAAAATGACTGTGTTCGTTGTGCAGGTTGGTAGTTGTCACTTATTTGTGAAAGCAGTTTTGAACTGGTGATTTATTATGGAGCCGATACTTGTATTTTCTTTCTAATCTATTTGTATCTATAGCCTAAAAAATTACATAAGTAACCTTCAATCTTTTTGTTACCTCCAATTCTTTTTTGGGCCATAGGATTAGGACCATCGTCTGTCTTATGACTTTCATATCCGTGTCTAACATACCTACGAGTACCTACCTTAAAAGTAACATGAATTGATTTCCACTTAAATCACAGTTTGCAATTACGAATTCGCGATTAGTTATGATCACAGTTACGAGCCATATAAATCCATTGAAATCACGTTGGAAACTAAACTGGACTGAGATCTCATTACCACCGCGGTATTAGTGCGAATTTCAATAGCTCGTCGTGTCGTTTAATCAATGATTGATGAGTATGGCGTCCAGTTTCAAATATAATCACTTATTTCAGAAATAACATCGTATCGTGGACACATATTAATATCATATAAACGTTAAACACTGGTGATATTTACTATTTAAATGTCATTTTATACTAGTGTTTAAGCATGCATGTAACTTTTTATTAATGTCTTCTTTTGCATACAGAAATATCTAGAAAAAATAGGTATACTTTCTTATAAAATATAGACTTAAAATTAAACGTAAATTAAATGTATTTTATCTAGCTCAGAAATTAAGAAGTTCTTAAAAGGCTGGCTGAAAACATTAGAGACCTAATAATAAGCAATAAAGATTTTGAATTTGACCTACAGAACTTCTACAAGTTAACATTGTACTAAGTAATATTAATTGAGTAATTTTGCATTTTAACACAATATAAAGCTAATTTCGGGTGTATTGTTGAAAGTTCCTCCTTTCTCATGTAAAGTCAAGCCTAGTTTTAGCCGTTTTGGTAGCGTATTCAAATTTTTCACGCCCAACTCAATTTGGCTCAGCGTAAGCTGGTGCGTCGAGGTTAATTTGGTAGACACCGTCGGATTAATTAAATGCCATCATAGTAATTTTTCAGCGTCGGTAGTTCGTTTTTATGAAACATTTCACCGTTGTGGAGGCAACATGGGAGATTCATCAGGCGAAATATTAAGTTTACTTTGTTTTTCTTTGCCACAAACATTTTATAAGCTTATTCAACACTGTACTCGGGTTGTAAGAGACTTTTACTTGTGCATTGTGGAAGGCGACGTGAATTCTATTAACATGGATGAAGTTATGCACCTTTGTTTTTACACCTTTGTTTTTACCTTATTTTTCTCTGAGTGGTTTAAAAGGAACAATATCACCATAATAACCGTCTAGTCGAGTCGATAACGCACTCCCCCGTGACATGAGAGAGGGAGACATATTAAAAGCCCATTGGCATAAAAATAGGCGACGCGGTAACCAAAAGCCCATCTAGTGAAATTGCCATCCTCCGCTCATTACCGACTGAGCCGCGGATCTGATATCCCGCACGTGACTAAAGGAAATTGAAATCTCTATCGGTTAATCGAAATATTGAATGGAGTCTCTAAAAACAGAATTTTAATTAATGTTTTCGTTGTAATCGCTGCCACAAATGTTGAAGAAGACAGAGCACTTTGATAGGAAACCAATTTCCGATAATTACCCTGTCTGCTTAAAGGAAATCGTTTTTGGAACTCATTTGCGTACTTTTGTATAATTACAGTTCGGATTTCGATTATCAGTAGGTAATTGAAAAACTTTATGATCTTTTAATAATTGTTTATGAAGTTTCACTCAAAACAATGGCATTAAAAAAATATTTACGGGTTTCAAATATACTTTGGGTAGGTATTTCATTCACGTATGATGAACCTGTTTAATAGAAAAAATACCTACTCATATTACACCTTTGTGGTCCTATTATAATATCAGCGAGGTTTACAAATATCGGTACTTTACTAAATGAATTGAATGTAATTTGTGTACGTACCTGAAATCGGATGAATGTAATTTTAGAGGAATTTAGTAGAGTTTGAAATGCGTATTTAACCGTTGTAATTCAGAGAAAATATTCATCGGAGCGGACGAAATTAGTAACGCTGTATTCATTGCACTGCTTACAATGACGATCACTAAATGTGCACAATTTGATTTGCAAATTTTTTGTTTTAAAAAAAAGAGAAGAAAAATATCCTGTCCAAGGTCGTGCTGAAAAAAAATAAAGGCCCAGATAGACGACTAGATAAGGGATGAAGGGCGGGTGAGTGTTTCGGCCGACCCTGTACCCTCCTTATTATGAGCCCGCACGGCTTGGCACTTGAACACGTCTGCTTGCCACAACCGAGAGGTCCTTTATTCCACCATTCGTTTAATTCTTCTTATAAACACGATACTATTGATCCCCAAGGCAATTTTGGAGACGAAAATTTCGTTCTCAAAGGTTTCAGACGAGATTGTAATTAAAAACAACTTTGGCTCAGGATAACCAATGGAATTATGTAGACTATGGATTTTAATTTAACTATAAAGGTGACTTTAAAATAACGAACGTCGTAGTTAAATGACCAAGGGCGAGATTGGAAAGACAAATATTTTAGTCGCTGGAACAAATACGGGTCAATGCAAGAAGTGACCGCTCTATAAAAACTCAGTAAATTATTACGTTCAAGCCGTTCCAGTTTTGAAATAATATAGGAAAACTGATATACTTAGTGGGGAAAACATAGTTTTAAAATACATAATATGTGGCAGTGTTTTATCTAAGTAAAGTATCGGGCACATGTTAAACCCTCTAAAGCATAAACACACCCCGCTCCATACGCAGCCCGAATATGTCAGGCCCTAGATTGAATCTTCTTAATTACATGGTGATAATTTGCACGTCGTCATAACAAGCTTAACTAACAATAACCTCGTGAAATGTTCTATTAGCTGCGAAGCATTCGCGTGTGTAAACTAAACCGATTATAAATTACAAACGAACTTGAGCTCAGCTGGGTCTCCTGCACCGTACAAAGGTGTAAATGGAGGCAAATTCGTCAATTTATATGCGAAACGCCGCCTTTGAGATGCGATCATGCTCTCAGAACACCAAAAATTCTGTTAGTTTCCTTAAATTAATTTTGGTTTACGTAACTTTATTAAAATCAGCGGCTGAGTTCTGAATCCGATTAAATATGTTCAGTTAATTAAGCCAGGGTCAAATGAAAGTGATAGAAAGACGTTTTATGCAAAGATAATGATAAATTGATTCAAGAGAAGAAGATCAAAAGAGTGTAGAAAAAAATCGTGCAAACAAAGCTTTTGATTTTTGCGTGGAGACTGGATTAAATTTTGACAAAGTCTAGTTTTAAATTAATTGCTTTTTCTTATTTTCTAGACGTAGATAAGATTTTTGTCACTAATGAAATGAAAATATCCTAAGTACCTGCAATTAAATTACCAGGAATTTTTTGTTGAAAGCTTACTAGAAGCTTATTTTTGATACAACTGAATTACTAAAAAGTAAGTGTGACAAAAAAGTTATAAAATTATCAGTTGTAGGAGGTATTTTATGTGAAAATTCCTAATGCTTGAGTCTTTTAGAGCAGTTATAATAGTGCTCTACTCATTCTTATTCCTATTCTTGACTTGTGCCTTTCATAAACAAACACAAAATAAACTTTTATTATGAGTAAGTATTTATAAAGGACATTAGATTTCCCACCTCAAGAATTATACGATCAAAGTTATTGCGGCGTGATCGGCCACAAGCGTTAACACAAGTCATCTTTTGTTTGTTTCATGATTTCATTATGGATTTTTTACGGTTATAATAAAGTCTTATTACGTGGCAAACGTCGGGCTTCATTAAAAATCTCTTTCTCGTAGCTTGGCTTTAATTATCCGTCGTCTTTGTTCTCGGCCGTTGGGCCTCTGTTACACTGGCAAATAGTTCCTTGTATTTTGTTCTATAGCCCCACTAAATTAAACCTATATGAGTACACAATAAGCTTGATATTCGAGCACTTATGCCTGTGGCGAAATGCTTATTGCAGAATAGCTTATTGTTTTAAAACAGTGCAGAATAATGCTTAATCCCGAAATGATAATGACTATTGCAGATCAGAAATCAAGACTTTATATGTATGTACTCTTAGAAGCACGTAACTATAACATAAAGTATTAAAGGTACAACTACACCTATCTCGGTTTTCATTACTTAAGAATTTATACACGTGCGATTATAGGTTAACATCCACACAACCGTGCGTTTTAAATAAACAAAAACATGGACTCTATAAAATGAGGTATAGAATAGGACCTCTAAATAAAGTAGCTAAGCGCTGTAGTATAGTTACACACTATAGACACAACTGCTCGCGCTTGAGCTGCAAAGTCATCAAAGTGATAGAAACAGTAAGAAACCAACACTAAGTGCAATTGACCAGTACACGACAAATCACTTAGGTTCGGTCTAACACTATTTTCCGTCGACCGAGACTTTTCCCCACAACACCATTTTAGCTATTTTCTTTTTCCCGTGATCGTTTTTTATTAGAACTCGACCCGTCAAAGCCTGCGGGTGACCTTAAAGACATTTATGGCTTTGATATTTTTTAAACTAGACTATAAAAAAGAGAATATAAAATCTTTGATTATTAAATATACAATCTGTATTAAATACCTACAAAGCTAGTGTATTTTTTTCGCGCTACAAAATAAAGAGATTGTGTTGCACATTTTGATACAAAGGTATCGTTTCACAAAATACATTTACCTACATTACATTATATTAAAAGCTTACAGAAAAACAAAAACTTGTCAAGTTAACTTCAGAGGAATTTCTAAAACACAAATTAGGTAATAGCTTCGTCTAATAGGTACAAGGTTTTTAATTTCAAACCTAATTGGCCTCGAGTTTCTTTCTTTATGAGACCAATTGGTATTGGTTCATTGAATCATTGATATAGATAAACGCCATAATTGTGGTCCACTGCTAGAAGATTGGTTATTGGTTCGATTTCCAAGCGGGACAAACACATAAGTATAAAAAACATTTTTTTTGTGATCACGTCTCATTATTATACACGCATATTAGGTACATATAGTTTTAATATTTTGGTTATTTCCTTGTTTATGTAGTAAAGCCGAACCACACCGATGTAAGAATATAAAATGTCAACTATTTCAAAGGAGAGTCAACCCCAACAAACTGACTCTCAATTACTCCAAGGTTACCGTTTTACATATTTTACACGGGTCAACAGGATTTTTGCTAAAATATCGTATTTGGGGTGTAATTGTGGACTGTTTGGTAATTGATGGCTTAACACAAGGCGAGGGCTCAGTCCCAGCGGCGAGCCGCCGATGTGTTGTGATAAGGGTGGCCGATCCATCATAATTTGCTAGCCATTTCACGCCTTCACTTTCTTATACTCCGCCATGATTTACAAACTCTTTGTAAGAATATGGTCAGGAAATTTTCGCGCCCTTACCGCAGCTTCAAGCGGACCCGCTTCAATAGTAGCACGTCATATTTATTTGATTAGTTTACCGCATGGATATTTGTTTGTAACTCACTCTTGAAGGTAAGATGTAGGTATGGCCGGCTATAAAATTAACTAAATAAAAATAAGCTCATCTGTGCTGTCTGCAATTTTAGTTGCCACGTTGCCTAAACTTTTTTTGTGTACAAGCAAGTTAAAAATTACATGTTTTACAAAATTAAACCTAATCGTTACCACCTATAACAAATTGTACTTACTTATATAGATAAACGCCTATGATTTGAAATATTTAATTAACGCTAAATAACATTACATCAGTCTACTGTGATTGTAACAGACACACTAATGTCTCCACAAATAACAGAAAAAGTTCTTAAAACATCGAGTAGAAGAAGACGCCTTTTATTATCTCCTGAATAGCAGCCATAAAACGTAACAAAATGCGTATAACTAAATTAGGTTCCAGTTTGTTACACACGAAAAAATCGTACGTCAGACAGTCGGGTCGGGTGTCACCATGACCCATTATATAAAGCGTCGCTGTCATGGTGGAAATGAGCTGCAGTTATAAATAGGTAATAGAACTAGAAACTCAGGTTACAAGTTTCTTCTTACGTGAGGGAAAATTTGTTAGAAACGCGATTCCTTGACTAGTGAAGTGACGTGTGGCTTTTGTGGGATACGGGATAAAGCCTGTTATTTATACAATTTTGTTCGTTCATTTTATTTAGGAGACTTTTTAATAGATGAGCTCCATTGCATCATACACTATGAGCATTTTATCGTGTATTGATATCTTAATCTAATTGAAATAACGTGACATAAAGGTGACTTATGAACTGAGACTTCTACCGATTGTAAATCCGTTTTAAGAAAATTCTCATTAGTCCATTGTGGATAAAAATAATCCCGACCAAATCGCCACCTGCCCCCAAATAGCCCTTAAGACCTAAAAACAAGTAACATTATTTAATAAGCCCGTCTGGAAGCAGGCTTATCCGCCTACGCTACGGAGAAAACTGATTTTGTGTACTTAAAATACTGGTTTAGGATTAACCTATACCTAGATATTAAATAGGCCATGAGAAAGTGAAGACTGGCCTCACTAGGTGGACTGACGATCTGGTGAAGGTCGGAAGCACCTGGATGGGGGCAGCGCTTACTTTAGAATCCTTTGTCCAACAGTGGACGTCAATTGACAGAAACGAACGACGATGAGTAACGTATATTTTATACCTAACAATACTTTCTACGTTCGTTTGGTACATCACTATTGTGACAGACAGAAAAAGGGGTTTAATCTTCTGTAGGGAAAAATGACGCCTGAATAAAATGCGGCGACGAATAATAAGAAACCGAAGGCCCTTTGTGTTTCCGTCTTGGTAGGAATTCCTATTTGATTACTAGATGCTTTCATCAAGTCAACATATGAGAATGTGAACGCAATTGAGACTTGTACTTCGTAAAGTTACTTTTAGTAGTAAATATGACAGTAAATAATAAACTTTTAAGGCTGAGTTGCACCACCTAACTATAATTTCCACACTGCCAAAGGCAAACGTAGTGTGATGAGCACAAGTAAATGCAAGCAGATATTGACACATTTATAGCGGTTTCTATTATTAAAGTATGTTTACAAGCTTTGCTAAGCTTTTGTGATAATGTAAGCGTCAGTGTAATTTTAGGGTAATTAAGCAATTCTTTTAGAACACTTTTACTGAAAGCCAACATAAAAAATAAAATAAGTTAATGCACAAAATACTAACATTATTCAAGTAAGTAACCGGAGAACTTTAAGTACTTTAGTTGTATTATTAATTTACTCCATACCTAATTTTGTAACTCCAAAGGTTTTGTGCAAGTTTAAATTAGTTTATCCAACTTCCACTGAATAATTATACCTAATTGCTTTAAATATTATACGAGTATTATCTTTATTTTAATTACCGTTAAAATCAAACGGAGATAATTTTTAGATAAGATTTATTAGAAAATGAAATGGTGAAGTGGAATTGGGATTCAATGTAAAGTATTCCATTTCCCTACCTGAATTACACATTCAGGTTTAAACCAAAGATAACGACGCGAGAAAATAAATTTGCATTTTGTTGCCGTACCCGGGGAGGGTCAAACAGTCTAATGAGCAAAGTTCCTGCAATTAAATACAAACCGCTGCGAACTTCCCTCCGTCTTTGTCAGTTTTCATACTGTAGAAAAGGTAAAAAAGCGAAACCTATGGAGCGATCAAATTAATCTGAAAGTTGAGTCTAGTTTGGAACCCCGAACTTGGAAAGGCTTTACGGAAACCGTTTATGGGCACGTTTAGACAATTTGTGCTATGGTTTTGGTTATTTTTGGGTTATTTTTTGTTATGATTTTTAAGGATAGTCCTTAATTAACTGATGAAAAGTTGTACATTACATGCCCTGTATACTTTTATACTTATCAAGCTAAAATTCTTAATATTTATTTTTGTTATGTTATACATTTAAAAAAATACCTACCTAATGAAATTTTGCTTGGTTACCAAGACGTAAATAGTACTACCTAATTTTCATAGTCTGTGTAATGATAGTGTTTGATCTTTTATTTCATGTCTCTTTGGGCTTATTAAAACCATTTACAGTACAGAAGATTAAGCTGTTCACTTTCCATTACAATCGGTGTTCAAATAAGCCTGCCAAAATAAACATGTCAATAGGCACGCCAAAACTTTACCGGTTTACACCGCTTCAGAAATTTCCCGGCTGAAAACAAAGTAGCGCGGTGTGAATAGAGGAAAAATCAAAATTGATAGTAGGCCGGCCCACCGACCACGTATTATGCAAACACACCGCTTGACGGAACAATTTGTTAAGACCGGTCTTTGTGCGCGTCTCGCTTTGTGATTCCCGTGAACGGAGCGTGAACATTTTGACAAGTGGAATTTGTTTTGTAAGAGGGTAGGGATAACTTAACAAAGATACATTTACAGCTGGAATAATGTACCCGCGAATTTGACTACTATACGCACGCAGCAAGACTCAGTTTACTCTATGCGGTATAACCTTGTGTGTATGAACATATTTATTTTACAAATGAAAGGGAAACAAAATAATTTACGTCACAAGGTACTTATATTGGTACACGTTTCAGAAATAATTAAAAACCAACTAAATTTTCTACTCAATTTCGCATTTCCAAAACTTTGTCTTTGTTGTTCTGACACATACCGAAGTGCTTGCAACGGCGAGCATACATTGAACTGTCAAACAAACACTGTTATGGAAAAACCGACTCCAAAAAACCTACATTAAAAAGTAGAAAAATAATTACTAATAACCTACTTATTTATTAGGACGAATTAATATTTATGTAGGTATACCATGATTGATACTTCTGGAGTCGGTGCCAAGATTATGAAACATGTAAAGTTTGCCTGCACCGACTCCAAAAGTATCAATCATGGTATACCTACATAAATATTAATTCGTCCTAATAAATAAGTAGGTTATTAGTAATTATTTTTCTACTTTTTAATGTAGGTTTTTTGGAGTCGGTTTTATTTTTTTTTATAAAATTTTACTTATTTATTGCTTTTTAGTTAACTAATTATTACCTTGATGTTACCACTGAAGGTAGGCAGTACATTGAGACCATACTCTTCATGTCTAGTGTAAAATAATATTCCCTACAAAATACAGGTTACCATATAGGAAACCTAAAAAGACCTTAAACCGTCAGCCCACCTTAAAAACATGAAAGAATACAACTGTTGGTCTATTTGTACTTATAATATTTAAAGAATTATCCTCCAACTCCTAAGCATTAAGGAGTTTTACCTTCTATCATCAGCTCATCAATATGAGATGATGATTTCCAGGAGCAAATATATGAATAACTTAAGAAAAAGTTTGAAAAACGATATACGTGCCTATAAAATTTGAGGGTTGCTCTCGATTTCCCTAGGATCCCATCATCAGATCCTGACTTGGTGACAATGGGACCACCTCAGAAGTGTACCCTATCGAACAAAAAAAGAATTTTGAAAATCGGTTCATAATTGGCGGAGTTATCGCGTAACAAACATAGAAAAAAAAAAAAAAACATACGTGTCGAATTGAGAACCTCCTCCTTTTTTTGAAGTCGGTTGAAAAGTTTGTGTTAACTTTCTTTAGTGTCAAGTTAAGCAATAAAATCCGAAGTTGGGGCGAGCAAAATGGAACATATTTCTTTTCGCGAGCTGTAAACTGTAAAGCCGCGTTACGAGTCTAGTGTTGACCCACAACGCCGAAAGTGTTGCAATCAAAACAATACACTCGTCGAGTCACGCGCGAGATTTTTCCGACGTTTAATTTCCTCCTGTAAAGTTTTAATTCGAGGCATAAAGCGAGCTTAAAAGCGGTGTCTGGCAAGTTTCATCATCGTACAGATGCGTCGGTAGGAAGCTTACTTTGCACACAAAGCCTACAAGTACAAAAGGGACTGCCTCCGCTCCATTTTGTGTCTGACAAGCCGGGAAGTCGTGGAATGAGGCGCGTCAACGTTTTGACGTCACCGGTTTAAATGTTGAAATTCCGACGTGTGAATTTGTAGGCAGGTAGATAAGTGCCGTCAAGATAGTGCAGGAAATGGGCCGGTGGCGTCTCCTTGAGCTAGTTGCGAGCGATTCTGCGCGCCTATTGCTTTTATAAGAGTATCGCGTGCATTGATATTTACGCCGCCCTACTTGCTGAAAGTGTGAAGCTAAATCTCAGCCTTTTGAAATGAGCACGCCGTTGTGCTTGGTGAGGCTTTTTTCAATGTGCCCTAATTGTGCGTTATTATTACGCAGACAAAGTTTATTAGGTGCTTTGTAATGAATACAATACCCACTTAAATTCCTATTGGCATTTCAAAAACATACCTATTTAAATGTTCTTCTATTGTGCTCATTGTCAAATAAACAAAATATATTAAAATCCTTTTGACAACATAATGATAATAACCGATTCATAATTTATTTAAAACTAGCTCAAAGTGGCCAGTGGCCCAAATCAAATTACCGGCACCCTATAAGCTTAACTCCATCAATCTAATTAGTTCATAGCTTTCATGAGTTTAATCAGCGCCAGTCAGAAATAGTACGCACAGGTATAATAAAGCTGATTATTATCTAGTGCGTATAATGTAAATAGGTACAATAGAGCCATTATGTATCATAAATTGTATGCTTCAAGGGCATGTCATGAAGCACCCAAATGCTTACTTTACTTTTCTATTGGCGTAATTAGGAAAATTTTAGGTAAGTATTTTTTTTTATTCCAGTGCCTTAATTTAAATGTATGATCAAATTCACTTAGATTCGTATTATGGAAAAAATAAGCATGAAAAAAATACTTCAGCGATTTACATGACAGCGTACAATGTGAGACACCGCACCTTTACACAAATAGGTTTACAAACCTTGTATGCTATAGTACGTAAATGTGAGCGAATTTTCTTGTGATCGCTTGTCAGTCACTGCGACACGCGGCGTGAACGTTTAACGTTTGCGTGAAGCCACTTTTACTCTTTTTTGTTGCGATATATCACGCGACTGAACAATTTGAGAATATTTGTAGGAGGTTGCTTTCAAATACATTTTAGTCTGGGGTTTGAATTGTTTGAATAATAACTAGATAATGTGTAGTGCTCACGTGATATCCTTACTTTTCCTTTAAATAAAGGGTGCTATGTAGTTCTAGCAGAGTAAGTTAAGGAGACATGCTATATGCAGTAGAACTAAATGACCCAATGATGATGAAACAGAAAAAAAACACAAAACTTCCATTTCCAGAATATTTGTACAGAATCTACGAGTATGACTTTGACTAAATCGAGTTTTGAGCGTTGTTACAGATCTAAGACGGTGAATCTAACTCCATGTAAAAGTGAGCCTACTGCCCATTATTATAGAGGTGTAATGTCACTGGCATAGTGAGTGCGATGTATCGGAGCCGACGATAGACTGCGCCGGCGCACCTGTCTTGCGATTACTCGCCGAGTACGATCTATGCGGTTAATTTTGAATCCTCTTGCTAGGGCTGTCGAGATGTTGAACTAGTTGATTCATGTTTCAATATTTTATTAACATTTGATAGTATTAACACAGAATAATAATAAGTACTACGTACAGAAGTTTTACTTCGCGAAGGTAATTAAAAAAATGTATGCTCAATGTCATTAACAATATGGTGTAATTTAGCTTGTCTCAAGAGTCAAGCAAGTTTGTCATAAGTTTTGTTGACAAACGTCAGTGATCGGTACTGCGCCGAAGCTATAGGGCTGACTTCGGTAAAATGATGTGACGTGAGGTGCCAATCTGCAGAAAGTGGCGGAGGAAATACATGATTTAACATGAATTATCATGAATAATATTAACTACTTATTTACCTCTCAGTGTCTTCAGGCAACTTAAAAAAGTATATTCTGTGTTTTTATTATTATTTAGGCAGTTAAATACTGCACAGTATTTAGTACACCATTTTCTTTATTTCTTTCCATCATACACAAGAATACGCGTGCGTGAGTCAATGTTCGCTCGTATGTGAGGCCTTGTCGAATAGTACTCTTGTAGGGGGCAATCGTGCGTGTTTTGTTTTCGATGTAAACTCGCGGAGATGAACAGGCCTGGTATTAAGTTGAATAAAAATTTACAATTTATCTTTAAGCATTGAAATCGTACCTAGTTGCTTTAATAAGTTTACCTAAAGATAAAGTGTAATAGAGTTGGTTCGCTAGCGTCTGTTTGTACATTTACCTATGTCACATTAAGTATAGCAGCTGAAACTCTGAATACATTTTCTTTCTGCATATTATCACATTAACACTTAATTACATTTTAACGTAGTGAATAAATACCTTTCACAGGATAGTATTTTCCGAGAAGTTCCTTACCTGAAATAAGACAAACAGAATATTAAAGTTTAAATTCAAATGATCATCATAATTTATGAAGATCTGTTTTAATGTAGTGTAAAAAAGATGTCAAAATAAAACAACAAGTAAATGTAATAAACTCCGCACTCTAGCGAAACATTGTGTCTTAGGAAAAATACGGCGTTAATAAGTACACACGGTGTTTTGTCTCGGAGCGAAAAGTCAGGTAATTGTATCACGGGTTTAAGAAAGCACACGTATTTTTCCACAATTTCCTTATGAAATGTCTGTATGTATGCATAAAGCAGTGAACCCAACCCTACGGTAAGGGTGTCTGTTCTGCGATGTTATTTTGGCAATAATATCACATTATGCTTTCAGACGTTCCATAACCCGCAGTTGCGTCGTACACCCTGGCTGGCAGCGTCACCTCAGAAATAGTATTAATTTCAGTCTATTATTGAACGAGCACTCTAGTATTTAGAGCGATGCGTTTAGGTGATTGAAAAATGGCAACTAGCGACTAGTGCAGTGTCGTTTTGTTCCGTTTGGATTTGTGCCAAGTGTGGTGTTTTTACACCAGACACGCATAATTGTAGCGCCACATTGATACGTGCGGGGAATATGGGCTGGCCGAATGTTGCACAGAAAATGTGCGGTCAAACTACAAACAAAATTATGTAGTTACAAATGATGATTTTTGTTTTAATTTAGTATATTTTATACAGACACTAGTATTTTACGATAGTTGTGTTGTCATTATACTTTATAATTATCATTGAATTCTGCAAAAGATTTTCATCATCATCATCATCTCAGCCATAGGACGTCAACTGCTGAACATAGGCCTCCCCCAATGCTTTCCATGTTACCCGGTTGGTAGCGGCCTGCGTCCAGCGCTTTCCTGCTTCCTTTATGTTGTCGTCGGTCCACCTTGTGGGTGGACGTCCCATGCTGCGTTTTCCGGTACGCGGCCTCCATTTCAAAACCATCGGTCCCCATCGGCCGTCAGTTCTGCGTACTATGTGCCCTGCCCATTGCCACTTCAGCTTGCTAATCCGTCGCGTCGCGTAAGATTTTCACAGTTCTCTAAACTAGTGATTAAATCTGAAGGTACAGGAGCCATGGTAAGTAAGTATGTATTGGAAGTATAAACTAGTAATTCAATCTGTAGGAACATGAAACATTGTATGTTTTCTCGCATTGATCACTCCTTGCCTATTCTTATTTTAACAATTCAAAACTCAGGGAATCCTTGTCATAACATTTCAGTCTCAAATGAAGTGAAAGTCACGCGCATATTACAAAACATTTATCGCAAAATGGCGAGACATTCGAAATGCAGGGAACACTCATTGTTCTAATTTGACAAAGCGTATTTTTGCACCGCGCTTATCTTGAAGAAACACTGTCATGTTAAAGGGAGGCTAATCCTTCCCTCGGCGGAATTATTGTGTTTCTTGGTTTGCTACACGTGTCTAATTAAGGGATGGAATAATAAATGTTTGTAAGTCACCCTTTGGCTCCTTTGAATAAAGGCGAAATTAACTTTATCTTTAACACAATGGAAATAATGAACGTAAGTAGGTACAACTTGATGTCTGCATGACTTATTTAATTCAGTTATCAGATTTGAGATACTGACATTGATTTATTTGTATTACCTATTCTTTCATTAAGTATTATTTTGTATTATTTAACTTAAGCACCTACCCACACATAAATGGTGGTAGTCTATAACTATCGCTATTACCTGTCTATGACTAATAAGTGTACGAAATATCTTTAGTTATTGAATAACTGCAATATTTTTAAGAAATATGTAGAGACATTTTTAGCAGAAAATTATCTCAGAGCCAAATTAACTCACTTATCAAAACAAAAATAGCATGTTCAGTTGTTTATTTTTTTGTAACGTAATGTTTAAAAAATAATTCTTTTTCTAAGTTAAGGTAAACGTGCGAGTTGCGTCGAGGTGCAACGACCGGGCGTCGCCGGCGCCGCAGCGGAAGCGCATTGTTGGCGACGCGCGACGCGACACGTTCCGTTATCTCGCGTTCAACGCGCCGAAATATCGCGCGTGTTCATATGACGCTATTTTAATACGAGTATTCTACTTTTGATCGAATATATTATGTTTATTATCGCTCTTGTATTGTCATTTCCTTTGTGTATTAATGAAATTGAAGAAGAATTAAAAAAATTGTATTTAATTTGTGGAAATCCGGAAAAGCGGAAATTATGGAATAAAATCATTGAGCTTCACGGGAAAGAGGCCACAAAAGTCCGCTTGTTTCAAATAATTAATATGCCAATATCTTTTATAAAAGAGCTTTTTTAATAAAGCTTGTTTGTTCTTTTGATAAATGCCGGGTTACCAGTTTGGTTTAATTTATCTACCTTATTTTGCAACCTGCGGAATCTGCCCTTGTACGAACCAAAATACTTCAGCTATTTTTCCTCCATATTTTATAGCATATTTTTAAAATACTAAGTAAAAGAGAACGCCGAGAAAATGTGTTGAGGTGCAATGAGCAACCGTCGCGGGTATTGTTCGCGATAGAGCGCGACAGCGCGCGGGCGACACGTTTCGTCACTTACCCTGAGCACGGAACACCCACTTGAAATGTTATAATAATGAAATACATATTTCATAAATTACATAATGTGGTAGAACCTCTGGTAAATACAACACTACTTAGACAAAATTCATCGATATACCTTTGCAGACACAAGGTGTACCTAAAGGTTTAACCAATCGGTCCTCATTGTCCGTTGAAACCCAATCCTTAGCCTAGGCGCAGACCACCGACTTTTGTCGGCTGATAGTTGGATCGGGCTGTTAATCTGAATGGACTGGTATGAAAGTGCCCACATTACACCGATTTGGTACCAGCCGATTCTTCATACAAATTAGAATCGGACTCAACTATCGGCCAACTAAAAGTCAATGGTCTGCGCCTAGGCTTATAGAACGTCACCATCAACACTCTCATCAATCTCCAATGTCGGAACATGACTCTATCAAATTTAACAGGAAAATGGAGGATTTGCCCTGACTCCAAACGCTGGTCCGATATAAAAAAGGTGTTTTTAAAGACAAGTAACATTGTAGCATTACCTAATTATTCTTCTCATAACGTAATAAATGAAACAAGTCTTCTAAAAGAACGAAAGGTTTCACTCTAATTCCTTACCAAACACAGCTCATTGTAAGCTCGATTCAAATGCCTACACTTAAACGGGAATAAACGCCGTTGTTTTAGGGATTATGAAGGATGACACGAGCTATGTAGATAGGTTTAATTCGGCGACCCATTCACCTTTCATGGATTTATCAGGATGATGCCTAATTCACACAATAATTATTATGTGCTAAAGGTATACTTATTTATGTAATTAATGATGCTTAGCGAGCAATTTTTTCGCTTCTTTGCTTTTGAATATTTTTTTTGTAATCACCACAAAATCGATACGTCACGAAAAAATGCATGTGTAAATTCATATGCATTACTTTCAATATAAGTAATTTTGTTAGGTGTGACGAATTGACTTTGTGGCGAATCGACAGTAACCCTAACTAGGCACACATCTTTCTTGTCGATAAAGTTGTAATACGACTGACTAAGGCATAAATCTTAAATTACCCATTTTACCAGTCCATAGGTATTGTTATAAAATCTATCGATTTTCATTCCAATATGGCTGATCTAATCAAATGTGACCAGGTTCCCATCCTATTGTACCGTTCAAATACAGAATGCCCTATCTCACCGCAATTTGGAAGTTAGAACTGAAATAATGAGCGGTACCTACCCTTTATAAATAGTTCAATTTGGTTTCTAATTTGGAGATGTAATAAGATTTGTGTGCCAGCCATTAAAATAGATTTTACTTGTAACTTTAGGGCTCGTGTTTTGGTTATTTTCTCTTAAAATACACCTGAATTAAACATTCGTAGCTCTTTTACCCGGTGGAAAATTACTAGCAAACCCTTTTGGGTTTTAGGTAAATAGGTTCATTAACATTTAATATGTTTACTAATATTCTTTACTTTGTCTTTAAGGATTGTTTGTAGTAGTTTTTCATAAAAAGATGTTAGTTCCTCTGCACGCACTTATTTTGTAAGTTTGCTGAAAAGCCATTAAAATAATAAAGAGTGCAAGTTACCTGAGATATAATAACAAAGCTTATCGCTTGACTTCATGATACAACTACGCGAAGTTTGCAAAGTGTTTCAGCGAGAGACAAACAAAAAAATGCCGTAATTCATACTCCTAATAGCAGTGTTCCCATGTCGTGGGTGTTATTATGTTGTCTGTAGTAAAAGGTGGCATAGTGTTGTACTGCAGCCAGGTTTTGATTTTATATTTGAAAGTATCTATCTATGTATACTATATCTATCACAGGAGATTTATTAAATCAAGCCAAGCAACAAGCAACCATTTTGTACGAGTACGTATTCAATTTTTTTTTATCCACAACGAGGAAGCTCTTGGCCTGTATCTCACCTGATGGTAAGTGATTTGCTTAGAATTTTCTGGCTATTATGTTACGTAACTATTAAAATTAGAAATGTATTTTTACAGAATGTTGTTTATTTGAAAAAAAATCTTTTTAAAAGTAAAAAAAAAATAAAATAGACCTGGATACTAATAAATTGACACAGTGGCCCACTATTTTCTATATTCGTTTTGTGTTGTTATTGTTTATAATTTGTGCTTACTGTGTTCAATAAAGTCTATTTCTTTCTTTCTAATATTAACGAAACTAAAGCAATTAATTAACATAATAAGTGTCAAAAAATATTTATGTTTCAATAGAGACAAAATACGACTTTGCTTTTCTCAACTTTATTTTGAATCGAATCACATTTCTTTGTGATCGGCATAACATTCTTCTTCTCTCAACTATCAACACAGTATCAAAAATCTGGGGGCACGGCAGTGCCCCCACCAAGTCGAGCAAAAAAGCGGCACGGCCGTACCATCCTTTTCTCGAAGCAATTCAGGCCATTTTCGACCGCCTGTAACTTCGTTGTGGATAAAACTAGAAGGCTGAATTTTCATTAGCTATGCAGGCATTGTAAAGACACGGTATATTTAAAATTTCATTCAATTTGAACCAGTAGTTTAAGAATTATAACGGGTCAAAGTTACTTAATTTTGTCACTCACTGACTCACTGACTCACTGACTCACTGACTCACCGATCATCAAAACTCTAAGGCACTTCTAGCAGACCTAGAAGCTTCAAATTTGGAATATAAGTAGTGTTTGGTGTATGAATCAAGGAAAAACTAAAATATTTGGGGGCACGGTAGTGCAACCGCCAAGTCGAGTAAAATTTTTCAATTTCGGTCCAGTTTTCTAGATACATAACTGCTGTCTACAAAATACAAAAAGAAATGAGATCCCATCAAAAACAATACTTGTCAAAAAAACCAAGTCTCGCAACTCAGTTGTTCTACGGTAAAAAGTTGTGAGATCCATGTAATACCAAGTCCAGGCCAGGAAATCTTTAACGTTTTACATAAATATATTGACTTGGCCATCGCATGAAAACACGTGTAAATTAAATTATTTAGTGCGATGGCCAAGTCAATATATTTATGTAAAACGTTAAAGATTTCCTGGCCTGGACTTGGTATTACATGGATCTCACAACTTTTTACCGTAGAACAACTGAGTTGCGAGACTTGGTTTTTTTGACAAGTATTGTTTTTGATGGGATGTAACTTACTCGCAATATATCAAGTTCGTGTAACAATATCGATAAACTAACTTGTTTACAGGCAGCACTATCACGTAGCCGCGAGTCTGCGAGCTCACGGAAATGAGCCAACTTTACTTTTCAACGAGGAATGGTTGAAAACATAACGGTATGTCATGTAATGATATTATGTAGGTATGAGGTATCTAAGGATTCAGGATGCGAACTTTGTTCTCCAAGCGGGTTGGATTGAGAATGTTGGAGTTATTTAATAACAACATAATGTTTTGAGACTTATTTTGTCAGTTGTTCAATAAACTCAAAATGTCATACATAATTCAAATTATAATATATGAATAATTTCGATAACCACATTAATTGAGGATTGCTACGGGTCTGTTTTAAGTAAAATTATTATTGGTTATTACTACAGTGAACAACTTTATTATTTTATTTATTGCTTCATTATAATGATAGATAACCAACGTTATAAGAGTGTTGGTAAAACTCGTTTAGCTCTACATTTTTAAACATATTTGTCGCTCTGATACGTATTCGTACTTTTTTCTAACAACACGTAACAAAAAACTGTTTTCCCATTTATTTGCCGACGTCCCTCGACATAAAACATTGTGCTCGAGTGGCGCCCTCTAGCTACAGGCAACTGTCGCGAACCACTCCGGGCCTGCCCATCGCGCCATCACGCCACTCGACCGCGTCACAAGTCTACAAATGCTGTCAGGTCATTGTGACGTGACGTTGACACAAATGCTTCCCAGTGAGACTTGAAAATTTGTTTGGAAATTCCTAATCGACATCGACAATATTGATCAAAATATTATCTTACATCACTAGTCAAATCAAATTAACTATATCAATTGAGTATCAAATAAAAACGTTGACGATTGAAAATGGACTTTCTGGTTTGATAATGATCTAGGTATACCTACCTGAAGCAGTCGATTTTTCAAAGTAGAACGCCGATTATCCGAATTAATTGGGACCGGGGTCGATTCGGATAATCGAAAATTCGGATAATCGGACTTAGACTGGTAATAGAGAAAAACGAACTTTCGCACATAGAACAAACTTTAATAAGTTTAACAAACAGACATATTTCTATTGAGCGATATTGTAGAACTGCTACAATAACGCTCAGTTGAAATATATCTGAGTTCCAACAAAATAAATTATCAAAAATTACTTGGTTTTAATTTTTTATATTAGGCTTAGAACCGATTCGGATAATTGGCGATTCGGTTAATCGGCGTTCGGATAATCGGCGTTCTACTGTAGATGTTCTAGATATTATCAAAGTGTTCTGTAATAGGCACGATGCATTGAAAATAAACTTTATTTAGATCTCAGATTCATTCGCATAAGCAAAGTATGTACCAACTCTAAAACAAAACACGACCACAATTTCCAAACCCCATCAACTTTAACGTAATCTAAATAAAGTAGTTTATAATCTCCATAATTTTAAGGCGGAGTTTAAGGTGGAGAAGGCTCGCATCGATTTTTAATATAAGCCATTAAGTTGGAGTGTTGCTTGATTGCTCCATCAGGCCGTAATACGTTTACTGGTACATCCAGTCCTAAAAGCAATTTGCGCCTATATCTCAGACATCCCTTTGTATAATTTGTGAGTGAGGTGACTTCGCACGTAATGCGACTTTGGTTTGCTCTAGAATCAATTCTAATTAGAGTTTATTGCCAGGATTTGTGGTTTAAGAGGTAAATTATCAATATTAAAAGTAGTGAGTAGATCATGAAAATGTCAAGTTTTACAGCTATTATGAAATTGTTTACGATTAATAAATAATACGTTTGATAACCACTATCTCAGCACTATTTATATAGTTAGCGACATATGAGTTTTTTAATCGAAAAAAAAAACAACGCGGACAAAATATCAACCAAATAGAAACAAAGTCTGAAAAATAATAAATCTGCAGACATCACATAGTTAAAGTACTGATGACAGCAAATCAGACTGTATATATTTTTGTCGCAAACTCAACTCTATTACAACAAGATAAGACCCCTCAGTGTTTAGCTTGATGTACTGGCTCCAAATCCGTTACGCCTCGCGGCTATGGGAGGCTGCAATGAAACAGGATATCATGAGCTCCCATGTCGATATTTTAGGTAAAATCCATAATCTCGTATTGTGTTGCAAAATGTTGCAAATGAATTCCTAAAACTAGTATTCTGATATTGTTTGTCACGTCACGCGATCAAAAATGCTTATCATACCAGAAGCATAATAAAATTATAAATCTTAATTGCACAGACAAAAAAAATGGTACAGCAGGCGAACTAAATGCCATGTGAATTATTATTTTCATCCCTATTATCCATTCAAGTACCTACCCGCGAATCGAGACAATAGAAATTAATTGATACCGCGGTTTCATGAGACTGCGTAGGGTTTGATGGGTTAACATTAGAATTGATGAGTTACCAATCAAATCATTCCTTAGGTGTTTCTCTATTCCAAGCTTTTGTAGCAAACTGTATGGTACAGTTAAATCTGGTAATATAATGGGCAAACAGACATAGTCACTATTATAAAAAATTAAGTCCACAGAGATACCACTGCTCTACCTGAATTTTGTTCATTATTTTCCTGAAAATGATAAAGCTTAATCGGCAACAAAGTTAAATTCAAGTTTGCATATTTTCCATGTTCCTCATATTATAATGAGAATGCAAGACTTACATGCATGGAGTGGAATGAGTTATGTAATCTCATTACAGAGCTACAAAGTTCCTCTGACGGAGATGATTTTGTGGGGTCGTGCAAGGTAATGAGAGGGCGAAAATTACTTATGTAAAACATTTCAAATGTCAGTCGGCTGTCTAACTCGCGTGGAACACCGCAAAACATTGTTTTTGCGAGTAAAACTAATTTGTTATTTCTTGAGTGGAGTAAGTATGTAGTATGTAGATTTTTATTGATCTCAATATAGCTTTAAATAATGGCATTAGTGTTCGTTCGTTTTAGCCGAATGACGTCCACTGCTGGATGTGTGAATGGACAACAGTAAATGACACAGCAAATTAATGGTCACTGTTGAATCTTTCTGTATTTTCGTCAATGTAAAGAAGAAATAAAGTCTCATTCATTTTAGTCTTCATTGGCCTTCAAAGCCCTTGCCTTACTAGTGTTAAATAAATAGGTTGAAGTCAAATTAATAAGTTAAAGTGAATTGACTAATGAGAATTTTAGATTAGATTATGCGATATAAATGTAAACATAATATTCATCAGCAAACTATGTTGTCTAATGAGCGATGAGGCTAAGCTTCGGTTAGCGCACTTAGTCTTGTCGTCGGGCGCCTTCGTAAATCCTTTGCTTCCGTAATTATGAGTGTGGGAGGAGGTTATACTGTAAGTACTGAATGTTCACTTAGTTACCTACAAAGAACTGTCCTAGATAAATTATCTTTTTTGATCATGCACGTCAGATAAGAAGTTACATGAGAGGCTATTGGCAAACGATGTTTTTAGAAACTTTTTTCTTCATAAAAGTAAAAACCCAGTAGAATGTTTGTGCATTTTTATATGTTAAGATGATACCAACATAAGTACACTTAGAACTATACGTATACTTAGATAGACGTTGGTACGTCGATGAATGTCTTTGAGGATTATTCTGTGTTTTAGGAGGCACGTAAAGCACCTGATGGTAAGTTTGGTCACTCTACTCGCGTTTACAATTTTGATAGCATTGTAGATTTTTCCTAAACTGCCTAGACAAGACTGCTAGACAAGGATTATCTTGTAATATTCGTAAATGGCCTTCTTAACTCACATCTATATTATATTATTTTCTATCACCTCAAAAGAGCAATGTTTAGAGCAGAATAAGAAAAGACCGCAGCCATCGCGGGACACCGGCGGGCGCGCCGTCACAAATCTATTTTCAACTTTTAAAAGTTCCGCACCATTTCGATTTGTGTTCACTTCATGCTGAAAGATAAAAGATTTTTCAGTTTTTCGAGGCTTTCAAGAATACTAGATTTGGATTAAAAGTAATTAAGTTACTAAACTTAATCTAATTGTTAAAAAGTATTAGTAATTTGTAGCAAATTAGCTACATTGTTTATGTTATAGAGCTTTCCACGAATCGGCAGTCCGACACCGACACCACTGGGCTATTGTCTACCTACTTCATTACACGTGTTTATTAGATAATAGAAACAGATTTTTATTAGGCACACGAAAATTCAGGTAGGGCCAACTAACGAGAATTTATTACTTTCAACAAAAAATTCTTGGCAGAAAACCTATTTACAAAAATGTGATAAAATTGTGTCTTTCTTGTACTTACATTACTTTCTGCCTCGGACGTTTACTAAAACGAATCTAGCAAAGAATTCCGTCATTCAAAAAATGTCAAAAGAATTTCACGGGAGTGATCTTTTGATCTTTGCCACCCTCACGTCTATGGAGTGGGCACGCAAAAGATATTTTCCTTTCACTATCTCGATTTTCCCTTCGACCTAACTTGAAAATTTCCTTCTCGGGAAATTAAAAAAAATACAAATGTAACTTTTACTCGGTAACGTTGCGTATATAAAATAATATATTTTTTAAAACGTGCAAAATGATATCTTGCGATATTATCATATCGTTGACGACCTGCAATAAAATTCCCTACCTAATTAAAAAATGTTTTTTTCTCGCTAATTTACGATACAAATAACTACTTTAATTTAATTACTGCTATAACCAGAAATTAAAGTTGTGCTAGTAATTAAATAAAGCGCTCTACAAAAATCGGGCGCTGTTACTACGAGTAACACATCGCTCCGATCCTCATCTGTAAGTTTATGTTGTGTTGTGCTTGTTTTAATAACTCTCACGAGCGCTTTAGGTTGGTATTGATTTTTAATTTGGGCGGTTAAATCTAGATTGCGCAATCAATAAAAGACAACTTGAGTTAAGTATTAAGTATCGTCGACGATCTGAAATAAAATATTTTTTTTTTATTCGCTCGCTACTATTTAAGATACAAATCACATTTTGATATATGCTATAATTTAACTACCAAGAGATGTAGACTATGCTAATTAAAGAAAACACTCTACAAAAATCGGAGCTGTTACTAAGTATTACTACATCGCTTCGAGTCTCAGCTGTAAGTTGGAACTGTAACTAATCTAGAGTCATCAGCCTCATCTGTAAGTTTACTATGTTGTGCTTGTTTTAATAATAAATTCTCACGAGCGTTTTAGGTTGGTATTGATTTTTAATTTGCGCGGTTAAATCTAGATTGCGCAATCAGATTATTAATGGCGTAGGGGCAGGGGTCGGCGCGGCACTACATTAAACACCTAAAGTAAACGTCAAGGGATAATGGCCCTTATTTACGAAAACCGACACGTACAGGAAGGAAAAGTCCTTCAGTGTAAAATATCACGGATTTTGTCGAATGTTTGGGTCGTGACACTATTTCTTTCGAGCATATTATTCTGTTGCCGAGAGACTTATTGAATTTGTAAAATGGCTCTTTTTAGATTATTCAAGTGTTTTATGACGGTTTGATGGATTTTTTTTCGAGATAAGGCACGGCGACATAGGGCGCCAAATATTTTTGCAAATAGACAAAAAGAATTCAATAGAAAATAATGTATTGTACCACTAAATAAAAAAAACTTACAGAATTGTGAAGAGCTAAACGACCCAAATTCACAAACCGAGTCAACAACTAATCGCTTTATATTGAAAGCAAAACAAAGAGAGTAAAAAGCGAAACACAAAATAAACATTCCTTAGTTGGGCAATGCGGGTTCCAGACAAACATAAAGTAACGAGGCTAATAAACAAACGGAGTCTTTGCAAGACCGTGTTTTGGGTTACATTTATTTAATTGCTGACTGTAAAAAAATAACAATTCCGACAAGTGTAGTAAAAAATCGGACAAGTGTGAGATTCTCACACTAGGGTTCCGTATCCTACCTACTCTGGGTTTTTCCTAAAGCTGTACTTCACCTGGGTTACCTACATTTATTTAATTGCTGACTGTAAAAAACAACGATTCGGACAAGTGTAGTAAAAATCTTGGACAAGTGTGAGGTTCCGTGTCGTACCTACCGTACGTTTTTCCTCAACTCTGCTTTTCAATTGCTTACTTACATCATATTGTCTACCTACTCATAACATAGGGCTTTGTGGAGGATTGCTATATCAAAATAATTGGCTATATCAGTTAAAAAATCGTGCGGGGTTATACCTACTAGCAAACTGCGATGGATTACTGCCCAATGAACGTATAATCTTATAAAAGTTAACGGAAACCAAGCTGTGTAAATTTTTCGACATAGGTAGACATAGGCATAAATAAAATAAAATACACACCGATTTTGACACCATTTTCCAGTTAGACACTCGTCTATGTGAAAAGCACGCACCCGTAAGTAACTTACGAGTATAAACGCAGCCTGCTTGAAAACAAATTTCAGCAATGAATGACTACGAAAAGTTTCAAATAATTTTGAGAACTATGACCCGGATATTGTGTAAATTAGTTTTATCACTGCTTGTTAAAGTACTAATGAAGAATATTGGCTGCTATTGCATTAATATCGAGAGATAGCTATCTGTTACTCGCCAACTTAAAACTTTGTCTTTCCATAGTTATTAAATTTTTAGCGTTTGGAGTCGCATCTCAGTTTGGAGTCGATTTTTTCAAGTTATTTATAATTTTCAAATTTGTCTTTCCAGTTTGCGATGTGTAAAGTTTTCTGTTCTAATTTAATTTGCAACCAATCAAAGGGTATGCAAACTAGTGAAGCAAGTAGTTGCTTATCGGAGATTTAAAACTTCTGGTTTACTTTGTGTACGCTCTAATAGTTTATCTTGGTAGTCTATGTATTAGTTACCTACATATTGGAATGATTTTCTTCTGTTAAATGGTTCATATTACTCATTACATTTTAATATAGGTACGAATAACACATCAACTTTGTTTTACTTAGAAATAGCATTTATCCTTTTAAAACAGCTTTCATGAGACATGAATTGAGGACAAAAACCAAACAAATATTTCATTTTCAAACGTCGAGTAATAATTAAATTAAAATACAGTGTAAAGCTGAGACATAACTACACGCTATACAAAATACATGAATCGGATAATAAAGCTTAGATTTTAGGCACAATTTTGGTGTTAAAACGTTAAAGGGGTGTAAATTCACCTTAGTAATTAAAAAGTACTTTGCTCGATTTTGACTCTCGACTCCGAATAATCTAATTTCAGGTTTTACGTTAATCAACTACACGTCTTGTACATTCATTATACAGGATGGTCCTATTTCCAGCTCTCCATTCGACATTGTTTTCTGGGGCACCCTTTAGCGTATTTGCACATAAATTTATCCAAAACTTTGGTTTACACTCGGATACAGCCCCAAACGGTTGGTATCATAAACATTTCAATTAATTAGAGTTGCCTTGTGACGAGAGTCTCAGGGACCTCCCTTTGATTGTCCTCCGAACTTAATGTTGGCGTTCTAGAGTTCGCACCCTCATCTGTATTTTAAGTGTTATAGTTAGTTAAATGAAAGGAGTGAATCGTTTCAATTGCTGTCTTGAGCTTTCAACGTTTTGCGCAATTAACATAATTTGTTTACAGTAAATTTTATTGGTATACGAGAAAAATATTTATTTATTGAATGTAAAAAGATAAACTTCTGTTTGTTGGTTAAAGAAAGTCTCAGAAGTCAGTGAGTAGTACGATACATACCATACATACATACCATACATACATACGTATGTAAGGTATTTTAAAATTAAATCAGTTTAGAGTGAATAAGCTCTTAATAATTATTCTCCATAAAAAACCATTCACGTTTAGAAAGAAACAAAGTTTCAACCAATTATACAAAATTACTCTTTAACTAAATATGCAGGTAAGTAAGTATACAGAATAGTTGCATTTTAATGAAAGTGAGCTACGTTAACTAAAAGTCAGCTCGGGAAGGCAAGGTAAACAAATTTTAGGAGGCGACAAGAGGAAGTAAATGTAAATGAACTCAAGCGCATGTGCAGATGTGAACTTGCGTTAAGTTTAAGCAATCTCACCTGCGGATAAGGTGGCCAGGTATTGCAGCCTTCTGCAGGACAAAGTTTGTTTGGTTTATTAAAATTAAGAAAACTTATAAACATTTTCACAAAATATGAAAGTAATGTCAAGATAAAAGTTACAAAATCAACCGTTCTTTTGTCTTTTTCTGCAATCGATACTTCTATTTTAAGCTATTTATTTAATTTAATTATTTCCTTATTTTTTCTTACACAAGTACCTACACATATAGTACTATAGTACATCCAATGAACTCTCTTTGAATTATGATTAAATAACTACATAGTTCTTTACTTATTTTAGCTTTCTTTAACAACAGAATTATCAACTCTCCTCAGTCCATTGTTGGACATTAATAATAATGCCTCACTCGATGACTATCGATCACGGAGTTATCATTTTCGGTCCTTAAGTTGTTTTCTTACTTTCTTAACATCAATTATAACAATGTATAAATCTAGTGTTTTCATAGTTTGATGTTTGGCGACCCTACCACCAACAGAAGCGTACCAAAGCGCAACTGCATATGTGTCTAAAGAAAGTTTCATCCCGTCAGTTGCTCTTAGACCACATAACGTAAGAGGAGTTACTAGTAATATATTTGAAGTTTTAAACTTATAAGTTCCTGAAGCCAAGGCTCTTAGCTTGCAAACTTTTAGGTTATTTACGCGATAAAATGATTAAGACTAATTTTGTTTTCAAAACAAACTTATTATACAATCTCAGTTGACCAGATCGTATATTTTATATCGTACATTTATATCAAAACAATGTATAATTTTGTGTACAATTAATTACGCATTCCGGTAACAATACTAAGTAAATACGCGGCAAAGTTTACTGCTGACGAAACGCCTCGATCCTAGTAAATCCGCAACGTAATCTGTCCAAACGCCCCTATATCTATTATTCATAACTTAATTTCCTAGTTATACGGTTTTGTACTGCAGCCTTCAAATTTCATTTAAGTGAATACTTAATGCTAATAACAGATTAAATTATTAACGAGAAAAGTTATAGAAAACGGGCTCTAAAATAACAAAACGAGCCATAATTTTTACTGGCCAGGTTTTATTAAATTAAGACTAGCCGAACGATTCAAAGTGCTGAATACTGACCCAGTTTACCTTTATTCAGTGCTCAGTTCAACAGCATAGTTAGCACGAAACTATACGGAACCAAAATAAAACGATCAATAAGTTAACCAAACCTAAACATAGCCGGTTTTCAAATGTGAATCGCGCCATTATTAGTACAGGAGAGTTCCATTACGTTTGTCTAGTGACAATTTTCAAAAGCGACTCGATCGGCGGAGCTAAATTAGGATTGACGCCGACAGGTTTTGTAAAAGCATTGCACTGTTGAATTATTAAGGCGGCTCCGGCTAGCTCTATATTCGTACCAGCCGACGGCTGCATACATACACAGCTATACCTAATGGTCCGTTTACAGAGTACCACCTCATTTTCAATTCTGACACCCGGATAAAGTGGTCGGCGAATGAATATAAGCCGCAGTAGCCATTCGAAAAACGTAAAAACAAATACAACGTTTGGGCTAAAGCCGTATTGTGAATCAATGAATACGGAATATCTGTTACGGAACAAACGAGGTTTTTTAAATAACCCTTTTTTCATATTAAACACGGAGGTCGGCTTGTGTGCAAACAAGGAAGATTTTTATGATGGCGATGTTATTGTTTTTACTGCAAACATATTTTCAGTTGTTATGGGTTTTAATTTAATTGTTAAGGGTTTTTAAGACATTCATACATTTAGAATCATGGGCCATGTAGTAAAACAAACATGATGAACAAACATTATTTTAGTAAGTAGGTATAATTAATAAAAATTGATTTTAGACGAAAACACAGTCGTTTGAAATTACTAAGTACGGTTCAAAGGTAGGAAGGACAACCCTGTTTAGTCACGATATAATTTTGTGTAATATGTAAAGTGGTTTAAGCCGAGCAGGTAAATACACAACAGACAACTATGTGATCGGAACTGTGCCTTCGGAAATTGAGTTTTGGAGCTTATTGGGAAAGGAAAAGTTTGAAAGCAATTTCGTGAAAATTTAATGCTCTTGAAAACTTACGAGAATGAGGAATTTGTAAAATGAAGCCAACACTGGGCATAGCTAATTTGTTACGAATTTTGAATAAGGTCCACCAGACGTAAAAGGGCTCTGCTGGAGACAGCTCCGGAGTCGGAACCTTAAAATTTTAATGAAAGTGACAGAATCGCGGACCCTTTATCTTCGAATAACAAACCTTTAACAAAAGTTAGATTTCCAACTTGTAAAAAAAAGTTGCACGGTCTGCCTGTTTTAATTAAAAACCGATTCAATGAAGTGGTAAAAAAGAAGCAAATTACTTTTTAACACTTCAGGTTTAAACTCTAATAAACAATTATTACTGTGAAACATTTTCCTGTTATCGCTGTTTGTATTTAAATATGATGTAGGGTTATGCTGCAAACCAATAATTTTGAAATTATTATGAACTTAGAGTAGGTAGAATGTATTTATTACCTACATTTCAGATTTCATATTTGCCGATTGACACGGGTAAATGTAAGCCAATTAGCCAAAATTTGCGTAACCATTTAGGTATTTTAGAAACGTTCAAAATATTTCAATTGCTATTTGTAACTCAGTTACGATTTGTTTGATCGAAGCTACTCGGTGAAATATTTCACAAAACAACCGTGTAACTGTGTCGCGACTTTAGCGAGAGCTCTTGACGTTTCAAAATATTTGAAAGAGGATCTGTGTCGAGTGGTGCTCTCAAGGAGGGTATATACGAGTATAAGTGTAACCTACCCTCCGATGGTTGAACAAACTAATTAGTTTGTTCTTACCCGTTTAGAGTATTTGCCTACGTCGCGATTGCTCCGTCACCCCAAGGCGCTCGGGTACAGGGTACAGGGTACAGGCCGTGTTACCCGAGAGGTACAAGAATGGGTTCATAATGGTCGTCTACACCGTCATAATGAATATGATAATGAACATGTTAGTGATGTTCCTGATTCTATTTCTATAGATATAGCGTGGCGCAAATGATGCCTTGATAAAGGTCGCTAATGAGCATTTTCTTAACGGCAGAGGTTCAGATAATAATATTAGGTACAGTCAGCGTCAAATAGTTCGTGACCAAGTGGCCAAAAAGTTGACTATACAACCTTATTCCAATTGTAACAAAGACGTGTTGCGAACTTTTTGACTACTTTGGGTGTCAGGAACTATTTGACGCTGACTGTACTATGCTAGGTCTATGAAAGAATATAATTGGCGGGTCTTGTTCCAGATGCAGGTATCCAGTTTGTACCGCCTCCGGTAAAAATGATGTTTAATTTAAACTTCAGACAAACTTTGATTTAAATATTTGGTCTGTTTACGATCAATAATGTAAACTCATATTTTTATGAAATTCATTTTAATAACACGTCTGCGCATCAGACGAGCAAAATCCCTTTTTGACTACTTTGGGCGTTTATATTTCGATCAGACAGTGTTTACATTGCAGCAATAAGCTACAAATTCTCTGCATTCATTACGTTGCAATATTACCTACATACTTATGTGGGAGTATTCTCGCACATAAGTATGTAGGTAACAACAACAAAAAATAATAATGTGAAAGCTAAAAAGTTATCAAGTTTTGTAGTAATTGATGTCTTAATGATATGCAATTAAGTGTAATTATTGAATGCTTCAATTTATTCTGCCTCGAATACCGGTTGCAAACACTATGCTGTCTGCTAGAGAACAAAGCAATGCGAGCTATTAGCTTCGTAGTTCAGCCGAGGTAAGCTACGGACTACGACGTAGTCCCGTAACTCGTAGCATCCCGTAGTAAGTACACAACGTAGAAAGCGAATATTAACTGTTAAGTTCTTCAAGTCTGTTTGAAAAAAGATATTTTTGTTTTTTTTCTTACCTTTCGCGGTTTGCGTTTAGTCACAACTTTATTAATTTTAAATATAAGTAGCTTTGTGTATTGTGTATGTGACATGACTGCTTATTATTTTTGATTACGAGAATTGTTTTTATTGTTTCTAAATTAGTTCAATTATTATTAATTATCATATCGTGTACAAAATAATCATAAATCGTGGTCCTAAATAATACATTATTGATCATTACTGATAAATTAGGTAGACAAAACATAAAATACATATTTTTATCACTCAATAACCTTTGTGTATGGAAATCTCGGAAAATTTTATCCTTATATTATTGTAAAACGTAAATTCTGGCTTTAAAATTCAAAAAGCATCTTCAAAAGCCTCAATACATCCGAGGAAACATGCAGTAAATCATTAATAAATAAATTTCCCCAGCCACATACTTTGGGCGGGCGGACAGGGCGCCCTACGCCCCGACGTATTAATAACGCTTGTCGTTTGCTTACCCAATATAACGGGACAGCATCCGTCTGCGGAGGTATTCCAACCACGTGGATAGTTTTCCAGGTAGGCCGCCCTCTCTTTTCCTCAAACGGTGTTTTGATTAAGAGTAAGAGAACAAGCATAAATTCCGTCGGCATGAATCAATAAACCGGTCCACTCACACAGGTTGAGCCGTGACGTCACACAGGCAGGCGTATTTTGACGGGCGCGGGCGGCTGCGGTGTTTAGGAGATATGGCGGGAGCGATGTGAGCAACTAAATAAATTGAAACGTGTATTGTTTGTTAGAACAGCTTTGCATGGGGCTGCGTGATGGGATAGGGTTCGGTGAATGCAACGTTTCATTGGGGATTTGTAATGTTAGGTAGGTAAATACTACAATTATAGTATTTGGACTTCTCAAAATACTTAATTTATACGTTGATATTTAGACAGCTCACTTATATTATAGTGTTCACACGTGTAAGAAAGTAGGTACAGTAAACAAGACGCTTAAATAAAAATAATTTAATTAAAAGTTTATATTAAGAGGGTGATTGATGGAAACAAAATAAGCTTCAGAAAACATAAGCACGAGTATACTCTTATTAATATTATACACGACAACTTTTGTGAAATGTGTAGGAGCTCTTCTGTTGGAATTTTCGGAATGTAGTTTTTTCAACGTAAAATTCAACATGTCACTGAAAGCCTAGATTTCGTATGATCCCTCGAAACTTTGTATTTTGCCGTAAAAAAAGTATATTTTTCGCTATGCTAACAATTCAGTTCTGTAACGAAAATTTTCAGCTAAACCTGAAATATTCTTGCTCGCTATTTTTACAAAAGTCGTAAAAAACCTAGACGACGTGACATGATCCCTCATAGTGATATCATTACTATGCTGTAGCCAAAGAGATTGAAAATCAATGCAATCAGCCATGATATTATAGCCTAATAAAAGCTTTTATGCTTTTCATCATATTTTGAATCATTATCATAATAATTCTGAAATTGTGGGCATACTTTAATTAGTTCAATTTTTTTGATTTCAAAAGCCTCATTATAAATCCGTCCAACCAAACTGGGAATAACTCACACTGCAGCACGAAAAAACATGCTGCATGAAAGTAAAAAAGGGAAATATTATTACTTGAAACGCTTGGACACAAAAAACGTGAACCAACATCGGCTATGAGACCGTCAACATTGTGGTATCGCTCGCAACACAAACTCCGATTTTAAAGTGCGCGACAATGGAGGCTCAACCTGGGACAGCCCGTATTATTTCCGTCACGTCCCGCTGTTTGAAATATTCAACAGCATCGATTATCGGCTCACTTTGTACACAGATGCTTTTTATTCAATTTAGAATCGATTTAACTCTCACGCTTGCGAGGCCGCGGTGTAAATCTAAATTAATTTTTAGCTCGCTAATGACTGAACCTTACTTTTTAAAATTGAGCCTTACAATTAAATACCTACAATATAATTCTAAAAATAAAATATAAGAAAGACTTTATAAAGAAATAAAGGTCTTGATTAATTAACGAGAAATTTCCAGCGTACATAATTAATAGGTTCGACCCTCATTACTTATCTGAGAATGTTATTTACTTTAGGAACTTGAATTGTTCCTTCGAATAAAAGTATGCTGGCAAGATATTACGTTACATATTATTAAACCAGAGAAACAAAAGCGTTAATGTTTTTACAATATTCACTGTCAAAAACAGTGAAAATAGGCACAGACAGACAAAAAACAACTATCGGCGTGTAATTCGACCGCTCAAAACGAGGGCGTTGTTTTTTTACGTCGAAATTTGAAAACAAAGGTTTCATTTAATTTTTCTACGAAACAAAATGTTTGAACTAAACTAAATTACAACCCACAGCGCTGGCACCCGGTCCCCTATTGATAATAGCACCACTGACATGTTCAATTTGCAGTGATTGACTTGACGGCGACACTCGACACCCGCTATTCGCTACTTGCTGATTGAAATCCCAATTTTAGCGATAAACTCAATTTAGCACTTGATCGGATACGATGACTAAAAACGGAGATAAATTGGTTTACGTTGACTGAAGCAGTGTTAAAGGCATTACGGGGACTTTTTCGAAAGCTTCGCGTTGAAATAATGAATACTTTAACACTAAAAGTGTTTAGATTTAAAGTGCGAATACGTTTACTTACAAAAAAATTCAAGAGACCTTTTTACGTTTAATGCGATGAAAATTTGATTTTATGTTGCGGGAAAGATTTCTAGCCGTTATTGTTCGTCGTTTTAGAATACTTATTTATTTATACTGATTTTACTGGCTCTACATAGTCTGAATAAAATTTTATCAGATTTCGAGTTTTTCTATCACATTTCAGGCTGTAGGAAAGATCATCGCACTAGCGAGTCACGCGCTCTCTACGCACTTGCAACATTTTGCTACCCTTCTGTAGCAAGATGCTTCAACAAGATTTTATTATGTCTAACCATTTGGCTTGACTTAGTTCAAAATGTTCTTTCGGCGACTTTTTAGTTCTTTTACCGAATCTTCAAAAGTTTACCATCGAACTAGACGCAGCTTATTTCAGCCATTTATCTGTCCTACAGTGATTCTCTCACTGTTGATATCTGTGTGCCTACCATGAGTATACGTTAGGTGAGCTCGCTAGCGAATACGTCAAAAAATTCTATGAAGATTTTATTTCTTGAAAGTAGCCGCTAGGGGCGCTGCACAATATGTCATACATTTAAATGTCATTTTTTACGCAGTCGCTAGCGAGCACACCTAACGTAAACTCATGGTAGGCACACTGAAAGCTCACACAGCCCATTGTCAGAGAGATGAGTATCATTTTAGTACCGTAATTAATATTGCCAGCTAGAAAAAACAGGAAACAATTTGGCAAAATAAAACGATTTTTTTACGTAAAAATATAAACTGGTAGTCACGCGAAACTGGTTTGTAATACTGATTTGATACTTGTTTGTACAAATCCCGTTAGCAGGGACATGAAGGCGCCTCGGGCTGAAATGAGCTCGTTACCTGAGGAAAAATATACATCGCGGGAAAAACTGAGTTAATTTTGATCGATAATGTACACATGCCTTTGATAACACCTTTCGGAAAATTCAAAAAAGTTATTTGAAGTGAGAAATGGCGCGCTCAAGAATAACACAGAAATGGGAAATGTGTTTTCTTGGAACAACTTTTACTGGAAGAGATTTTCTGCCAATGTAATTGTGGGTATTGGGTTCATACTCCTATCATTTATTGTATGTGTTTGGGTCTATAGGACATTTTGAAATCATAAATCGTTTATAACAATGTACATAGCACATATACGGCCATACATTGTTTTTGCAAAATATCACCTTTTATCCTGCCACCTGCATACATACATTTTACGTACAGTTTGTCTATTTCACAAAGCGAACACGATGTAAATGGCTGAATCCTAAATTGTAACAGAACCTCAAACATTATAACTAGTTACCATCAATCTACGTCATAATGACGGGACCAAAGTGGTACGGGACCCTACTCGGGAGATATTAACGGAATCGGTGCGGACTTGACGAATAGGCACTGTCTCCTAATGGGAACAAACTACCTCTCATTATCAGTTTGGAACTAGAACTTATTGAGTACGTCAATTTCGAGACACAGTGTATTCAAAATCATCTTTGTCGAATGTCATCATACCTACATACCTACTACGTGATTTTTGGGAAAAGTGCTCCTTGAGAGCCTATTTGCTGAAATAAACGGTTTGATTTGACTTCTTGCTTGTCTCCTGGTACCCTAAGTGGTCGCATGAGACCGCGGTAACAATTGATTTCTATTGTCTCGATTCGCTGGTACTTGAAGGGTTAAGATCTCACTATATCTACTTACGAAATTGGCACTTTTAATGTCGCGGACTACGTATAGGTACCGACTTTAATAGAAAATACGAATTTTCTCTTTCCAAGAGCAAGGCAGTTTGTTCCTGAGAACAAAGCCAGTATTTTTTTGGCTCTAATGCACGAGTGGCTTCAAACGCAATTGTGGTTATCGCTTAAACGCTACTGAACTCGAACAGATTCTAGCTAACCGTTTGTTTTTGTTGTGGCGAATAGAATAAACAAGAGCTTGCCTCTATGTTATTTAGTGTCCGTCATTTAGTCGTTTGTATTGTAATTTTATTGCAAGGTAGAGTTCTCGATTGAACGTTTTTGTAATTAATTTTGTTACTTCGCGATTCCTTGACTACGGAATGTATACTGATAGTACCAAAATCTTCATTTTAGTATTCCGGACGACAATGATAAGCACTGTTTTTTAAGTGTTTGTTTCCACTGTAAATTACTTATTCAATCCACTGTAATTTAGTACAGTGTATTAAAATGAATTGATTGTATTATTGTCAATGAATCTAACAGCGTTCTTCCGCAAAAGGTTCTACGTGGTTCTAACAAATGCTGTTTGAGTTCGTTAAACATTTAATTTATAATGTAGGTATTTAAGGGAAATAAATAATCGCAATACACTTGAAAGTAGTTATTTTCTATTAGCTATAGCTATGCTATTGTGAAAGGATCTTCCTCTGTAATAAGTAATTTACTGTGTTAGGATAAGCTAGATATTCCCCGACCTCAAGCAGTTTTACAATACGGAACAAACTTAACCACTAATGAGCTTACAGTATGTAGGTGCTCCATAATAATAGGTTTATAAAGGCTGCTTTACTTTGAGCTAGTTTGCATTTACGATGCCGTAGTTACAATAATAGGTCGTAGTGCATTATAATAACAACGTTCTCAAATCAAAATGCATTACTGTCTTTTGTTTCATTGAACTTTTATTGGGTTATCCATCAAAGCTGGGTTAGTCAGTAATCTCAATCAGGAGGCAATCCGTATGCATAATACGAGACGGCAGCCTCACAGACAATTTAGCGGCGGCCGAGGGTGTCTTGACCTCACACGGCGGAGTGGGCATTCAATTTTGATTGTTACATTAATTTGTTTTCATTCTGTAAGTGACGTAGATATTTTGAAAACAAATCACTGTCACTATCATCTATACTTTTTTTAAACTATTTGATGGACAGATTTGAAATATGATACAAATAATGAAGCTTGATAACCTAAAGTAAACAATTGGAAACGAATTCATGTCCATAACTTTACAAACAATTTGTCACGAATCAGTGCGGGCACCATATTCTTCCCCGGGTCTGTAAGGCCAAGCATGACTGCCCACGCGTCTACGCAAGATTTCTCGCGTGATAGAGGGTTTAGCATGTGTTGCAAATACATTCAAGTTTTATTTTTTGTTGTGTATTGTTTGTTTCTGTAATTTCCTGTCAAAATAATTACTTTAGAACGAAGTGGGATATAAATGAGACTTTAAAGATTTGCAAGTTATTTGACAATATTTTTTATAAATTCTTATAATTTCAATTCTAATTAAGTAATCATTTGTTTGAATAATTAATAAGACAACATTTTTTCTAATAAATACTTTTAAACTCACATTTAGTCGACCTCGTAACTCAATTTTAAGCCTAAGTGTTATTAGTTTACCCTATATTTTACGACCGTTTTCTTAAACCCTCCATCAGAGAGGGGCACTCGCAATCAGAAAGCAATCCGTATGCATAATGTGAGAGGCCGGCTTCGCAGACAATTTAGACGCGTGGGTAAGAGCCGCCTAACCTTTGCCTGGGTCAGTCAGGCCAGACGTGACCGGCCGGTCGAATGGACCCTATGTCCAGCGGAGGGTTGAGCGAACATAATATGTTGCATTTTTAAATAATGCCTGAAAATAATATTGAATTAAGTAAACATGTGATTTAGGTAGGTTTTTTTTTTTAATTTTTACAGTCCAGTGTACCATAAGTAATAATATGGCATTTTTTTCTATATTAAACCTACTATACAGATTTTTAACAGGTACTTACTCTTTTTACACAAAATACCTTCCTCATTTACTACACGGATACTTTAATAAAACAAACTGTAACATTGGCACAAAACTTGTTATCCACTGGTAGATACTATCCGTAAAAAAAAACTTATACATGAAAACTTCTTGAGATTAGATTGTTAATAGATTAGGTGCTTATATGGTATTAATAAATACGAAAAGGAAAAAGCGTTTAAAGAATAACACGTCTATATGAATAATACGTGTGATAGGCGCGGTTTACTTACACAAAGCTGTTATAAGTAATTGAACAAAGGAAGGCACAGACGCAAACGTTTTTCATATTCAGTCAAAGTGATATTTATGAACGGAAAGAAATTTATGTAGCATTTGAGTAAAACGAGAAACTGTTACCGAGGAATTTGGATTAAAAAAAGAAGCGGCTTTTGAAAAATTATGTTTTAGGGGAGTAAAGTCGCGCGATCAGCATTTCAGGCGGCTTATGAGCATAAAAGGGTGCTTGTCGGATTCAGGGGAATCGCTTAAGCACTCTTATCACGGCAGGTTAATAAAATATTCAATGTTCGAATATCTGAGTGTAAATTTTGTGGATAACGGCCTCCCTCCCCCGAGACGAGCAAACACTTGATCATATATCTCTCCACCTTAATTTTATTGTCTTGTTCGTGCCTTTTATTTTATTTCACTTTCTTTTATTCGGTTACCTCACGCTAATGGGACACGGTATGTGCAAATATCCGTAAAAGCACCTGAAATTGGATTGTTTTTGCTATTAGGGATTTGTACATGATACGCTTAAATTGTTAAAGCGAACGGTCCGGTGCTTCTCAGAAGACGCACTTACCTTTAAAATGTAATGTTTGTTTCGAGTTTGAAACTTTCCTTTTTACCTACCAATTTATTAGACAGATCGCAAAATAAAAAAAGATAAACAAAATCTTGCTCTACTAAAGTTGCGGGAACAGAGGTCCCAAAAGAATTACTTTTGGTTGTAACCCACATCCGAAACAAAAGTTCTTTCAAACTTCTCTTGACGTGTACCAACAATGCAAGTTTTATAAGCTAAGAAGATTAGATTTTTATGGACATATCAGAGTTCCGAAAAGTAATTACCTAAGAAAATAAAGGCGGGCAGGTTTTCTTTGGGTAAGTAAAAACATATTTGATGAGTCATTACTGGAAGTAGGTAGATCTGAACGGGAATTAACACGATCATGCTGGCTGGTTTATTACCTTTTGATTGCACCTTTTGATCGACGAATCTATCTTTCATCGCTCGCGATCGGTTTAATATCGCAATTTCAGTCTGTGACTAAAATCAGTGCTCGCCAGTCTCTAAATTCAGCCAGTCAAAAGGTAAATACTGGCATACTGGAAAATCACGGCACGAATACTTTGATCAGTTCATTTCATGAAATGTGAAAGATCAAAAATAGGCTTATTTATTTACCTAAATTAAAATTTTGTTCTTTGTAAAAAATCTGTAATAATATAAATCTATACTAATATGATTAAGCCGAAATGTTTGTTTAGTTGAACACAATCATTGCGCGCAATCTCAAGAACTACTGGTCCGATTTGAAAAAAAAAGTGTTGGATAGCCCATTTATTGGGGAATGCTTTAGGCTGGATATCATAACCCTACGGCCAATAGGGGTGTAGCAGTAGATAAATATGATCCAAAAACGGGAAATATTATTCGAACTATTTTCACGCTTACGAAGTCGCGAGCAGAGATAGTTGAATGTAAAATTACTGCTTTGTAAGTACTGTTTGGGGAGGTCATTTGGTTTTCGTGGGATAGAGGAACATTGATTGCATGGCCATCATAGAGGGTGTATTTTTCACCGCAAGGTACCGGCTACGTCTCGTTAACGAGGTTGCTTCAAACAATCAGAAGTCAAGCAGAAATTGATGGGGTGCTTGGGGTGCCTGCACACCCGTACTGTCGACGCGTTCGCTCCCTTAATTAAAAGACTTCAGTCAACCGTTACAAGCAATATCGGAACTCTGGCCCTGTGATGTCCTTGTCGTAGCTGAATTACGCTAACGTAACAATGAATCGTGTTTATTAAAACAGGGATATTTGTCTACAACAGGTGCTAATTGTTACCTAAAGTTCAAATATATATTAAGGTGCTAATTGTTAATTAATAATTTAAAGTTAACTTTCTGTTACAAAAAGGAATAATGATTAAGCACGTGGCAAAAATAGGTACTATATTACTACCAAAAGCAAAAAAAAATGCCTCAAGACTGTTAGGATCGCTGTACAAATTTTCATCCCTTCACAAGATTTTTTACAACAAAAGCCTAAGCCCTTTTTTCAGGTTCCATCTTTATACTGTTAAAAATTGTTAAGCAAAGGCGAATTTTGTTAAGAAAAGTTTTGACTCAACAATGTTATGTTGTTGACACTCAGCCCGTTTGTGAATTTCATGCCTCAAATGTATGAACAAACCATGTCGGTAATTTAAACCGACATGTTTGTAAGCTGATTACCTAATTATCGCTGAAGAGTGCCAAACGTCGATGTTAACGGGCATGCAAGCACTTGTCGCGGACATCGACGCGCACTCGCCCGGCCGAGTGGCCACTCGGCGCTTAATTCGCTTTTATTGCTGCACTAGCTGTGTCCGCGACTTTGCTTGATTAAAAATGGTCAATTTATATCGATATGCATCAATGTAACATAAAAGAAGTCAACAAAAAACGTCCGGAATATACCGAATGGAATGATTAGTAAATAAACCTTGATTTCACATGAATATGTTCTGTTTTTTGCACTTAGTCCATTAGCGAATTTCATGCCTCGGACACCATGTAGGTAATTATCAGAATCGATATGTTTGTAGCCTAAATATCGCTGAAGAGTGCCAAACGTCGATGTCAACGGGCATGCAAGCACTTGTCGCGGACATCGACGCGCACTCGCGCGGCCGAGTGGCCACTCGACGCTTAATTCGCTTTTATTGCTGCACTAGCTGTGTCCGCGACTTTGCTTGATTGGACGTATTAATTTTGTTGATATTACCTATCTGAATTCTGCATCAAAAATCATAATTTTATTAGTGTGTAGGTCCATATCAGGCCACCTTTACGCGTCCCAAATATAGCTTGCCCTACCACCTAAGTTAAGCTAACCACATATTATGCCATATTATTGAAACGCGAAATGAAACGTGTGTGTAAGCCGCAGAAAAGGCATACCTACCTACTAAGGAAAATGATTGTCTGCAAGAGCTCTTAGATATCGTAGCAAAAGGGACAAAATTGAACCCAGAAAGCATCGCTTATTAAAATATAATAGTTTTGATCACTATCAATTTTACAGTAATTTTTATAAGGTGCTTAAAGCCTGCACGACCTCATAAAATACTTACACAGCTTACTTAAATAACCAAGTAAAAATGCTAACGTATCAGTAAGCGAGCTAGTTGTGAAAAGTGGAAAGCCAAGCGCTGCCAAGTTCGTACGGAAGTTTGTTGGAAGTGAAATAGATGAGTAATAATGTGGTTCAACCCGACGCTGATTGAACGTGCTTTATATTACTTAGGCTTAGGTAACTATGTTGAACGTTTGCTGTAAAGGAGGTTATTGAAATGTTAAGCGATTGCTAGCATTTGAGATTACAATGTTTAATGAAACAAAAAAACAATTACGCGTCGTCAAGTACAGACGATGGCGCATCAAGCTAAAGGCATACTAAGGCTGAGTTGCACCACTTAACTTTAACCGTAACTATAACGATAACCGGTGCTTTTTATAAGGAGTTTGACAGATTTTGACATTTGTTAAAGTTAAAGTAAAATGGTCGAAGGATGTCAGATGGATGTCGTATGTAACATTGTGGTAGGTACGTTTTTAATTAATTTTGAAGTTCTGAAAAAGCAACTGTAGAGAAAATTTCATATAAACATTGTCCTCGCTTTAAATAATCAAAATTATCTTCTTTGATCTTATTTACTCTTGCACTAAGAATCCTCGAAATACTTAATGCTTTAGTTGTTAAATTATTCAGTTTTGGTAGCATGTCAACTTAAATATTCAAGAATATGACCACTAGGGATCAAAGCACAAATGCTGCAAAGTACTCTTACTTCGAAAATAACTACAACAAATGAAATAAACGACGACAGAAATATTTGGCTCTACAAAGCTAGCGCTTCTCAAATAAAAAATCGTAGCTGTTTTTTTGGTCGTTTTTGTGCTCTAACTTTGGGGTTCCTCTTTCAAGGAGACAGGTTAATTATCTTTTCAAGCCAATATTTTCCAGACAAAGGCAAAAATGTTATTCCATTTCTCAAAGCGATGGAACCGAAATATTATTAGAATCTATCTAATACCACACGGGTGTACAAAATATTCTAGAATGTTGTCAGTTACAACAGTTATGTAAGAAATCATGGAACTAATGGATAATATGTGGAATATAGTCTCAGGTTATGTAGAATAAAAAAACGCAATAAACAATTTGCTCGTTGGAACACTGATCTTTCAATTGTACTTAGTTGACAGAGTGATCTTTCAATTATTTATTGTCATATCCTCAGGGATAGGTCAGCCTTTGAGTGCCATTTGTTGTATAATTTTTGTACGCTTAATACAACTTAGGCTGAGTTGCAGTAACCTAACTTTGACCGTAACTATAACGATAATAACCGATGCTTTTTGTATGGAGATGATGATGATGCTTGTAAATTATTATTTTGCATTACAACATTAATTTAAGAAAGTATATTTTCCGTACTTTTCGTCAGGTGAACGTTGTATACAGTATACATATAATCTGTATAGTACTGACGGTTCGGGGAGCAATGGTTTAATCCGTCATCCGTCCCGTACACTAATTACCGGCTTAACGTTAACTCAATGGAGCTGTAAACGAGCTATAAACATTTCAACAATCAAAGTCGATTACCATTTAGCAGGTACGTCATAAATCACACTGTACATAAATCTTTATAGTTTATGAGTATTTAGGGAGCAAAAGTCATGTCCATAATATTTCAGTACTCTACTAACTTCAAAAGTTCTTTGTGATATGGGGAATTGAGCAGTTAATTTCTATGTCAAAATAAATGCATTATATTGTAATGCTTTTGATTAAACTATTACTAATATTAGGAACATGCTGGACTTATGCAGCAGTTTACCATATTGTGTGTGCTAAATAAAGATTATTTATTTCGCTTTACCAGCTACCTAATATCTCTATCAGCTAATGGAAACTCGGCATTAATATTCTTTTCAGGTGATAACAAGTGACCGACTATTATAAATGTATAACCTGAAACCCGAAAGGGCACTTGATTGGTATCGTACAGTCGACTCCATTAACAGCTGCTCTCAAAGCGGCATACACTTCACCACCTCAGACAATGCTGGTATTATCCTAATCAATTACGTGGTAAATGCTTTTCATTATGTCGGGTTCGAATTGATTATAGTTTTGGTTTGGATATAAGGCAATTTAAATTTAATATTTAATAAATTAACGTGATATGTGTAACAATTATTGTGGTGCTAGTTTTTAAGACGCGTGATATACATAGAAAGAGTTCTAAGGTATCTTTAATTTTTTTTCACACAGTTATAAAACTTACGTAAACGGGCACTGTGTGTATATAAGTATTTTTAACGCCAACTGTACATTTATTTATTTATTTATTTATTTTCCACACTTATAACTATCATTACAGGTACATATTCCAAGGAATATTGCATTTTAAATTAAAACATGAATCCAAAAGCGTAACAATATCATCGAAGAAAAGATAATAACAAGATCTTACCTTCAACAGGATCCGAGTCGAAATCCAATCTGAAACAGAAACGAACGTAAAGTAAGTCAAAGACAACGTGACCGAAAAACTAATAGTCCAACGGACAAAGGCATAAGACGTGCAATATACTTATCGTGTCGTAAAACTGAGTAGGTAACAGTTTATTGACCCTAAAGGAGCGTTATCATGCCATTTGCATAAAGCCTCGCATACGCGACATCCTACTGCCTACTAACCCTCTGTTTTTACGATCGCATAGGCAGCATGTGTCTTCCCCATAAAGTCACCCGCAAAAAATTCTCCAATAAAATTATTTCCAGCCAATCATTTCATAAGCCCAATTTAAAAACCTACACAAAAGACATTTTAACAAGTTTGCTAACTCAATAAAAGTCTAAATTGTGTTTGAATTTTATTTTTCAAGTAATTCAGTTCACGCTCCATTCGGACAATAATCCTTGTTTGAATGCTGATTAATTTGAGTTAATTCTCCACTTTGAGGAACAATCGCCTTTACAATAAGACATTTTGCTATAAAAGATTCGTTAATGTTAGATGTTTTAGCCTGAAATTGTCATTGTTAAAACTTTTATACCTAATTAACAATTTTATATTTTCAGTTAGGCACGTAAAATTTATGTACACTATTTAAAAATGTATTGTTAGAATTCATCAAACAATTCTCCTTCAAATTTCAATTGTAAGAGTCAAATTCATTATCTTTGTGAGCTAATTACGAGAGTTTAAAAAAATTAAATGTAGCTAACGAATTCAATTCCGTTTTATAAACTACACGAAGGATTATAAAGGATATTTTCACAGTCGAATATTTCAGTAAACAAATGAGTTAGCCAGAGACAGCCGCCGCGAAAGTTGCGGTTGATTGCATTTAAAAGTTGGATTCGTATCTACTTACTGCGGGAGTTGGTTGGAAAACTGAACAAAATATAGCCTCCAAAATAGGTAGGTGTCATAACAAATATGTTTGCCAAAAATAGGCCGTAGTTTAAAAATTTTACTAAACCAGCCAAAGTAGAACAGTTAAAAATATTCAAAACAAATTCTCAGTAGGTATTGTCCAAGTAAATTATATTCATGAGAACCAACCTTTATACGTGTGACAGAACATAAGAATATACCTACATTTTGGTTGGAAAATGATTTCTATTACGAATGCATACAACAGTGATTAGCTTGATATGTTGCTAACTGCTGTCTGTACATTTATTTAGTTTTTCTTTTTTTAGCAATAACAGAAAGAACAAAAAGGTTAATGGGCTTGTCTGAATGAAACATTGAGATCCCAGAACGGGAAGTTCAATTTTCAACTGTGCAATCGTAATGTAAACACAACTCTTTAAAACAGATAAAATTATTGGAAAAATTCAAGACTGTGTTAAAATCGCCACTACAAACGAATAAGTAATATTTAATCGACAGCACACCAGATAATACATTTTTTTTGTGAAATAGCACCTGCTACAACTAAATAAGATGCCCCAGTGTTTAACTTAATCTGCTGTCATCTGTACATAATGAATTCTTTTCACAACGCCTAAAATACTAGGTATCACTTTATCCTTTTCTGTTGTCTCAAACCCATCTAGAACATTTTGTTGGATTACAGCATTTAAGTATTTAAATGACAGGGTCGTTTTTATAAACAAACCCTTTTCCTCTAGAATATCAAAGGATAATTTATAGAAACAAGGCCACCCAAAAGAAAACAGTAAATGGTAAGAATTATTTTTTCGTTTTAGTAATGCGGCTCAATAATTTGAAGAACTATTTATAATCCAAGAAATCTGTCAACTGTTTATATCTAACTGTAAAACAATAGCCCTCATAAATGTAAACTTACTTAGGTAATTGTAGCGTTTCTTTACTTACAGTTACAGGTGCCAAGTAAGTAGATAATCTGGTAATCGCCTTTGATTGCTCTATCGGATTAGCTTATAGTTATGTAGGTACGAATATTACCAGTTTATTTAAAAATATGAATGATTTCAAATTCCGCACATCACGTGAGCTTTACGATTTACAACCTGTCAGTGCCTTAATAATCAGTATATTTTCAAACAAATTAGCACATTCACAAATGATAAACGAGCGCGATAAAGTAGCTACGCGACGACGCGGACAGTTGAAATAAACAAGGCTAACATTCATCAAGTCTTCGTAAATGATTTTTAAGGCAGGCACAACGACTGAATGGCTAATGAGCCTCCGCATCGGGCTTTGTTTCAGCATATTCATTACCTGCCCCCTTCACCGTTTGTTCCCGAAAAGTGCTCATTTTTCCTCGTCATACGCTCTCAGGAGTAACAAACAATATCTGTTACAATTTTGAGGTCAAGCGATTCTGTCCAGTGAATATTCAAAAAGATAATTAGAAGAGCAAACGTGCTTTAATTAGGAAAAAAATCATGGCCCATTTCCAGTTTTAATTAATTCCGTTCTTTGTTTTTATTTTCGGTGTTATTGAATGTAAACGACATTGAGCGTTTTGAAAACGTGTTTGGGGTCTTCTTGGTTTCGGTGCTTTTGTTGGGGTGAGCTTGGAAGCAAAGTAACTGGAACTTACGATCAAAGGACATTGGGAACTTTAATATGAGAAAATGCCCCACGGCGGACAAAGATGAAACGTATTTTATTTCAAAGCTTTATACTTGTAGGTATATTCACTTAAAGCGCTATGTTGTGAGATATGGGAATTCTGAGATATGACGAGTCTAAGTTGAAAATATATTTTGTCTAAAATGATTTGATATTTTTACATGTTATGTTGTTTGGCATTGCAGAGTAACCAATAAAAGTAAATAAAATAATATAAATAAATAAAAACTATAAATAAAATAATATAAATAAATAAAATATTATAAATACTTAAATTAATATTAGACAACATCTCATATATTACTCCAACCCAAAATAAGTAGCTAAGGCATTTGTGTTATGGAAATCGGGAACGACGAACCACAACACACCCAAACCAGAGACAATGTGAAAAGATCGTTTTCTATATTGTCCCGGCCGGAAATCGAACCCGGGACCTCAGGATTGGCCCGGCACACCTTGAAAACCGGTGTGTGCGCCTCTCCGCCACGGAGGTCGTCAAAAATGTTACCTAAATGTAAAATAAAATAAAATATTAAAACTTCATTTTCTCAATATTCCCATATAAGAGAGAAAAAAAAATGCACGGAAATTCATTGGATATTAGTATGTATCATCTGTGATAGGTTTCGTTTGTGTCCGCTACTTTTCGAAAAGTGGGGCAAAAAGTTCCCAATGTCATTTCCATATTAGTTCACAGAACACCTGAATATTCGCAAGAAATAGCCTAATGCGCTGTGTTACAGCTAGCTGACTCGGTGTTTGAATGAAACTGGCTAACTTAGTATAAATTCGCAACTAGGGGTAGGGAATCAACTTGCACTTAGTTAGAGTTCAACGCAAGTTATTGCTGCAATGAAATTATTTATGCAGTTTACAAATAGTCAGGATGCTGAATAGTTGGATTGCGATGAACGGAACGTTGGATTTTAGGTGCAATAACAGTGCTGCGGTCAACCATGATTATATTGATTAATTTTTAATCTCTACCAATCAAGGGTCAAAGCCACAAATTAATTGATAACTTTGGTGTGGTAATTATTGGCATTGTACCTACTGTTATTACACTAATTAATTTGATGTCCGTATTATGTTATTGTATTTTGGTAATAATAATTATGGTGATAAGTGAAATAGAAGATGCAATCTAATTAATCTTGTTTAATAAAGTTCTAAGTTTACTGAGAAGACATGACATGTTTAGTGACATTACATTTACTCGTATAAAGACGCTATAAGGAAAAGAAACAACTTCCGATACATTCTTAATACGGTAGTAGTAGCAGTAGTACGAGTAGTAGGTATGCATTTTATTCAAAACTCGTTAAGTCTTGTTGTTAAACCGTAAAGTCGAGGAATACCGTAATGAAAATGTTGTTTGGTTGCTAAGTATTTTAGACAGGTAACTCCATCCATAATTGGATAATCACTCCATTTGACTCCATCTCAATTTCCAAGGAAAGTTACTGTGTGTTTTATTTCCAATAACGATCACGCTAAGCAGTGACGTGCACGAGCTCATCTCTTCATTTTTAGGAACAGAACACTGTCGTACTTAAGCACTGTCAATTTTGGCGAAGTAAGACACCAAAGAGAATTCCAGAGTCATATAGCACCTTAGTGCGAATTTGCGAAGAAAATTGTTGTCGGTAAATCCGTTCAAATATGGATAGGAAAATTCTAGTGGAAGCAGTTTCTGCGATGCAGCCTTTTGCTCTCGAGTGACGCGTCATTGCATTGCGGCTTTCCTGCGATCTTTTGCATCGAATTCCGGGTTTGAATTCAATTCTCTATGATCTGTGTTTGTTAAGGACTCTACATACCAAGCTGACAGCCCGGCGGCTTGGTGTCGGCGACTTGATTTCAAAGGATGCATGTCGACAACTTGTACAGTGTACTTTCTATGACTTTTGACAACATATGAAAAGTCTACGCCTCATGTCGGCGGGTGTGGTGTGTTATTTTAATTAGTTTAAAACTACAAAGATTTGTTATGTTAAAAATAGTGGACGTGAAAATTACAAAAGAAAGCGATAACAAACACATGACATTTACATCTAACTTGCAATCTAACTTTATGATATGAATGCAAATTCAAATAGCATCTTTATGTTTTACAGTCATGCAAGTCAGGTAAGTAGTTTTTGTAGAAATAATTAGCACACAAATGCCTTCATAACTTTATCTGGTATTTGTTCCATAAATATGAGTAAAAAATACTACTTTGAGTAACCTACCTATTTTATACCTTCCTCCCTGTTACCAGACTGGTTTCGTTATATGTTCACTGTCACTTTTTCGTGGAAGCAGTATCATACTAAAAATCCCAAAAATGTTTTCAGTGTCCCGTCCACACAGTAAAGGCATAACCGTCCTTCAGCGTTTGGCAAAAAGTCGTAAATGTCACCTTTTTGCTCGGGCAGTCATGTAAAAGCCGGTAAGATACCCGTCTTCCATATTTCCCGCGTGAGCTCGCCACTGACGGCCCATACAATATTGATGGCCCGGTCAGGCAGTTGAAGGGTAGTGCACTGGAGAACAAAAGCGGATAATCTTGGGTACCGTCAACAGCAGATTGCATACTGTTGAGGAATAGTAGCTAATAGACCCAGCTAATAGATAAGACACTAGTATTTAGCTTGAAGTGCTAGTATTAATAGGTTACAGGTAGGTACCTAAAGCTGAGTTTTTGTTTTGGTAGAGCTTTTACGTTTCTACGTGGTAATCCAGGTGCGATTGCGGTCAAATACCTGCCTTGTCTTACAGAAAAAAAAATGTTTAAAACATCGGGACAGGACAACTAAATAAAAGCTTGTAAAAATCAAAGTAGGTTACATGTGCCATGTTCTTTAAAGACCGTGACCACAAAACATTTCACAATACAGTTGATGAATAAAAATCTATTAAGTTGTGTGCATTTTCCATTTTCCCGCCTGAATAAACTTATTAATATTTATTAACCCGTTATTTTTCCTTGAACGTTTTCCCGTGTCGTTAATTATGTATTCACATAGGTTATATATTGTAACATTGGGTGAAGCTTAAGCCAGAATAAGCTGGTAAGTGGTTGTACTGGAAATGGCATGCTGCGATGCGTGAAGCGGGATCGAATTAACGCTCTGCTGAAAGGAACGAGCTCTGACCCAACAGGAGCTAATAATTCCCTTGTTGTGAACTAAATCATGAGATCTGAAATCGTTGGCTACCGGAGCTTAGGTACCTACTAGAAACTGTTCGCAGCATAAATGTGAATTTCAGTTTTCCACATTTTCCACATTTACAAAGATGTTATGTATTTCTAGTGGATTGGTGAAGCCGTGGGGTTGAACTAGTCTCTAAAATTTAGGCGTTTTTTAGGGAACAAAGAAGCGTTCTTTGTTACGTTTTCAAAGTAAGTAGTAAGATTGATCTTGGCTCTACACTCTTTATATGTATAGTCATCATTATTATTATTATTATTTTTTTTTATCCACAACGAGGAAGCTCTTGGCCTGTATCTCACCTGATGGTAAGTGACGATCAGGCCGAAGGTGGAAGCGAGCTTCACCCGGAATCCTCAACCACGGAGGAACTGGCTATCTTACCTCTAACTGCCGGAACACAATAATGCTGTTAACATTGTTGTTATGGCGACAGACTTAGGTAAGATGGTGGTAGCTAGCCAGGCGGACTTAGAACAAGCCCTACCACCAACCAAACCGAACAGAAAAATCTGCCCCCACTGGGAATCGAACCCGGGACCTCTGCGTCTGAAGCAGGTGGTCTTACCACTAGACCACAGAGGCGGTTAATTATTATTGTTACTTAAAATTACATTCACTACCAAAAATGTTTCAAATTAAACTTTCAATTTTCTTCCTCATAATAGTAATAGCATTAAACTAACGTACTATTGAAAATCGACCTATCCGAAATACAAAAGGTACATTGCGTACCGAAGCCCATGTACTCGTATTTCTGATAACACCTCCGCCGAATGACAACGTTCAATTCCCAGCAGTAATAAGTCGTAAATTTATATTACTGTGTTGAACACGACTCGCTAATATGTGTTCTTACAGCACTCGATATAGAGGCCAGAATGAATGTGAAGCGATGACCACCGAGGCCGTCCGAACTGGTTATTCGAACGGAACCTACGGTTGCTACTGAAAAAATAATTGGGGGACAAGTACTGTTACAGTAGTCCGTACGCCTACGAGAAATTAATATTTGCTGTAAAATTGTACCAATCTGAACTGAATAACATTACCTACAACAAAATGAGACTTTTCATTTATGTCTCAAATGATAGCTGAGATAGCTGAACATAAAACTTCAAACCATTCTGAAGAGCAGCCAATATAAATTGATCATCAAACGTTTCGTTTAATTAAATGCCATAATAATACAAATTGGTCAATATTTTTGGTTGGAAACATTAGTATTATGCCGCAGAGCAATGAGTTTGGCAAGGGGTCGTACAGTTAATGGACTTCCAATATGGTTCAGTGGTCAGCATTTAGATTGAATCAAAACCAATTTTGTTAAACCAATCATGTTTATTGAGTTTTTAAAAGCGTCGTGTTAGTTTTATTTGGGTTTCAGCTTTGTTGAACTGTGAAAAATATTGTTTGAAAATAACAATTTTGTTTCACCTTTGATCATGATTGTACTTGTATGACATGTACTTAGACACATTTGCAATTTAGCTTAGCTCATGTACTGCCGACACTGCAATGTCAATCTATTTGCCTACCCTACTTTGATTTCAAATTGAAAATCGGAATGCTTATGACATTTGCAATTTTATCAACGTTACTTTTTAAAAGAGCAAACATAAAATCAGCTTTGATGAAGAAAGTCAACAGAATCTATGATCAAAACGCGCGAGACACGAAGTATTATAATTATGTATGCAGATAAACTCGAGCTTTGCATCGTGATGTGTACCTACATCAGCGGAGACGTAGGTCCAATTTTACATCTTCACGAATTAACAAGGTACAAACTGGATTACGACCCTTAAAAGAGGGGCTTTAATTAATGGGAAAATTAAAAACTCGCACGCACAAATCGAAAAATAAATTATCTGCCCGTTTCAGACAAACGTTTTGACGCTTCTGAGTCCGGTTCGGGTTTTCAATGTAAACCCAACATTTTTGCTGAAATGAATATCATATTTTTAGACAAAACGCTTTGAAGGGAAGGAAAATTGGGCGTATAAACGAAATTGACTTCCTTGTAAAACTTCAGAACGGTAGTTTACAGATATGCATGCTGATGTAGTCGTCTTGTTTAAAGAGGATGGGTGAAACGTCACAAATACGTCGTAATATAGCATAAAACCCTCATGTCCTCTACGTCGACCTGACTCCTAACTGGATTATTTAGTCACTTTGAACGAAGACTTAAAGTTGCATCTAGAATGTTTCGATGAAAAATTAAAAATATTTTTCAGTGGAATAAAATTCAACTACGCTGTTCACTTATTAGAAAATTACTTACTTTTATAAAATTATAAACTCAAAATATCCAAAGGAAAGTGATTGAAAAAGTAAGACAAGTTATGATTTTAAATTGAGAAACAGCATTTTGTTGTCTGTGTAAGCGGAATTTCTAATCTAAACCTTTTTTAAATGCCTTGACTTATTTTTCAAGAAGTAAAACCTTTGAGCTTAAAATAAAACAAGATGAAGTAAAAAACTAGACGTTAAAGTAATTTGAACTCTCCTTTTCTTTTGGAAACACAAGTAGGTAAAATAACTTCGACAAATTTTTTAAATACTTCTAATGTTTTTTATAACAAAGTGTATTTTATTATAATATGGCCTTTTAGCCGTCTGGCCCAGTGATTTACATATTCCGGACTACTGTGACATAGATAACTAGGTTAGGGTTAGGTAGGATTTGATTTTGAATCGTGTTTATCATCTTTTTAACCGACTTTAACAAAAGGAGGAGGTTCTCAATTCGGTTGGTTTTTATGTTAGTCTACAAGTACTTAGGTTTAAGTTACCTTATTCTTTGTCTGGGATGATATAAGCTGTGTTTAGATTGGCGCTATATTTAAATATTCAAATTTAATAAAACTACTTATCTTATCCTTACGACGCTTCTAGTAAGTTTTACCTCTGCGAGGGGACGCGTCGCCGTATGTAGCCCACTTATTCAATAATCTGATTCAACTCCTAGTGATGGTACAGTTTCATGCTTTCTGGCGTCTTATTTGATATTCCATTTCTGTGTCTACCCGTCCATGAGTTTGGTTTAAATACTTAAAGCAATTTCGCCGCTTTAGGCTTCGGGTCACAATATGGATAGGTACTGTTAGAATTACGTAATGCCCTTAAGTAATGTTTTTATTTACATTAACATTCTCGGCTTGGTATTGACCCGGTCGACATTTCACAGATCGGTGTATTTTGGACAATCTGAAGTGAGGTTAAAGTTGACAGTTACTAAGGTAAACCTTTCTAGGGAATTTAAACTCACGCATGTAACTGTCAAAACCTTTAATAGCTTGCCGAAGGAAGACATAAACACGAACTGATATGTTTTGAGCATTGAGTAAATAAAGAAATATCACTTTATGGCTTTTTCAGTGGTGCTTTAGTGCTTTCTTTTAAATTAAGACTCTTATTAGTCAGTCCTTGACAGATAAGTGATAATTTATAAGAAATGTGTCCTTCGATAGAATACAACTTTAATACTTAATTTATAAACTAGAAGCTGTAAATAATTATGTTACGTACTTGATAAAATGTATGGGTCTACATCGGATAAGAGACACGCCCAGATAACAATCCCTTGTAAGGTGATTCGAGTACATAATTACTGGATTCGAGACTATGTTAATGCTCCACATTGACAGAATAATATACTATGGTTATATATAGTTCCTTTAGCTGTCTATTTGATAATTACGTAACCCTTTTTTTGTTTCATTTTATAAGTGTTAAATTAGAATGAGTGTAGTGTTAACAAATGAACGTAACTAAAACAATTTCCAACAATAATGATGTGGTTTTTACAACTGAAAACACTTAAAAATACACTGAACCACTAAAATAAATACGACCAAATTTTCAGTACAGCGTTGTAAAAGTATTAACGTCAAAGCGTGCAGTCGTATGTAAGTTTTGCTAAGCGAAGTGCAGACAGAGCCTGAACATCCCACGTGTTCAGAGCGGAGTGGGCAGTAAATAAACACGTTGGCAATGCTACAGTTTGCCTCTAATGGCGCCGCTACGTGACGCCGCCTTGCGGATAATGTTCCACAACCACGAAAATAACGACGAAATCTTTTAAAAACGACCCGCCCGTCCCTGTTGCACATACAAATGAACTTATTTGGAATTTACCGAGCAATTAACCGCGATAATGCGAACGAAATAATGGAACAGAATTATTTAGCGTTAGTGCAGATTTATTCTGATTGTGTTGCGAACATGCGTTGCATGTTATTTAGGAATTCTATCCCTCTTCGTGGAATTGCTTTATTCTACGCGAAATGGTTACATTTTCAATGAAATGCTTTATTGGTGTTTGCCGCAAATTGAAATATTTTATAGAACTCTGAACAGGTCGAATAGAAATCAAAATGTGTGCCATTTCTGCTTTCCCCTTTCATAACGTTAGTGTAGGTGCCAGACCGTAACCCCAAATAGATTGCAACTGTTATTACGGCAATTTATTTGGACCCAAGGCTCATATGTCGTATTTCGGCAGTAAGTGTCCCACGTATCATCTTAACAACGTGTCATCTAGGAACGTCCCTTAAAATCCTTTCGCTGTATTAAGTTAATGAATTTTATTTCACACAAATTAGGCCGTACCGAGTTAAGGGTACGGACGTTAACGTCTGGGGGAAATGAATGCGTAAGAGGGGCGTAATAAATGTGGGTATAATAAGAGCTGACGCTCACTACATAACGCCTTAATAAAACCAGGCGCATAATGTTATGAGCGCTGCATTAGGTAATTGTAGGAATTACCCAAATCTTTCAGATTCAATTGCACGTGGATTTGACGTTATTTATCACTTTTTAGGATTTTGGGACTTTGCAGGCTTGATTGTTATCGATATTGATACTTACATAACATAGAAAATATTTTTTGTTGTGGATTTTCATAAAAAAATGCTTTGTAAACTCATTAAGCATTAACAAATCCAGAGCGGATCAGGATCTAAAACCCATTACCATAAGATTGAGAATAATCCAACGATACGCTTTAGTTGTTCACCACCTTTTATAATGTAAATGTCTCGGTGTTTACTCACTGTTCTGTTTTTCTTAACTTTTCTCTATCTGGACCAAACAAACACCGAGACCACCTTGAAGTTTCTTACAAAAGAAATATCTCGAATAACTCACGAAATGTTTGGAAGTTGTACGATATTTTATTAAAAATTAAAATGTCTACCTTAGTAAGGGCTTATACAAAAATCCCTTGCAAATAGGAACTTGTTCGTTTGAAGTCGACCTTTAATACTCACAAAAGGTTTCGAAAGGTTTCCGATTTTCTAATCTTTATAGACGAAACTCTTTTACGGACAAATTTATTTGTATAAGTCTCATTGTTAAATAATGTTTTCTGGGAATATTTCTCATTTTAATATTTTTATAAAATTTACAGCTGAAAATGAAGCCATAGGGACCAGTGTGTTACGAGAAGAATGTTCGCTGACTGCGCTTTAGCCATTTCACGCGAAGCTTTGTTGTTGAAGTATTTGAAAACTTTATAGACATTTTTATAGCGAAAACGAAAATATGAAACTACTAGCTTTCCGCCCGCGGCTTCGCCCGCGTGGAATTTTGTCTGTCACAGAAAAACTTTATCGCGCGCGTCCCTGTTTCAAAAACCGGGATAAAAACTATCCTATGTTCTTTCCCGGGACTCAAACTATCTCTATGCCAAATTTCATCAAAATCGGTTGGGAGGTTTAAGCGGGAAAGCGTAACAGACAGACAGACAGACAGACAGACAGAGTTACTTTCGCATTTATAATATTAGTTGGGATGTTAGCGTCGTAAGTATACATTATTATTGTATTACATTCTTCGCAATAGTCAACTACGAGCTAAAACCTAGATACTTGACTTATTTTCAGAGGCCCCAATAATAAATAATCCACCCTAACCGAGATAAGTCGACATAAGTATTACTCTACCACGTAATATCTCCGATCACACACTCACAATATCTTTGGCATTTAAGAGGCAGTCGAGAAATGCCTATTCGATGCCTATTCCGTTAACTATAGGCGCACGTATTCAGGCATTCCGCGCGCCTTTTCAAAGCTTTTCAATAAACTCGCTATGAATACCTCCAATGCAACTTGACTGCTCTGAAATTAATAACTTTCTACGAATGTAGAGGGCGTTTCGAATAACGCGATAATTGGTCCCAAGGAATTTCCTGCTCGTAATAGGGATTGCGAAATGTTTATTCAATTTGGTAAACGATACGAATAATGTTTGGAAATTAACTTTTAAGTTCAGTAGACTTGATGTTTCAATTGTATATTAAATTGCAACGCTTTATCAACTTTGGTTTTGACATTGACTTTCGTATTTTGGGCGCTCCATGTTCAGTAAATATTCATAAAAAAGTTCTGTTAAAAATCATTCGCCTTTTCTAAAAAGCGGCAATCTGAATTTTTATAGTGTTAATTGTGAAAAATATAAAACGTTAAAATAGCGGTATCGTTATAGCCAATGAGCTGCTGTCATAGTGACATTGACGTATTGTCAATGTCACGCGAGAATCAAACGTCAGAATAAAGGGACGCGCGGAGACGTCTCCGCGCGCTTTTGTGCTAAGTGATGTATTGTATCTAAAATAAGGCAATATAATGTGAAAGTTAAGTATCCAGTGTTTTATTTATCAGAATAGATCGACCGGCCTCTAATAGTTCAGAAGTGGGATCTGAAACCTATGATAGTAACGTGATTTCAAAGTGTTCCAGGTGACCAATGTTTCGTGTGATTTGTCACGAATATTAACACAAAACGCCCACGATTCTATGATTATAATGGAATATGATGAATAGAGAATGTCAAGGAAACCACGCTGACAACTGTGTGAGATGCAGAAAAGTATTTAAGTACGAGAAATGATGGACGCAAATTATGAAGATACTCCCTCCGTAACTTGGCTTGTGGTCACGTAAGTGGTGAACAATTTGACTAACGATGGCCCCAGAGCAGGTACGATTTATTATTATTATCGATTATTCCAACAACAACAATATTAACACATTTCCTTTTTGGAGCAAAATAATGCATGGAAGTGAATGAAGCATCAAATGTTATAGGCATTGTCAGTCTTTACTGATAATGCCAGGAATGTGTGTGAAAGCTATGGTATGTGCTCACTTTAATTGCAATGCCTAATAAACTATTTTAGTAAATGAAATTAAATTGAACGGTGTTCATTTGTTCATGTTTGTATTCTGCGAAGAATAACCTGTTGAGATTTAAAATCTACAAAGAATAGATAGAATATGGTCACATAAATCAAATAAGTTTGGTGATCATGCTCGAGTAACCTCTTGGCATTATTTTGGAGAAGAATTAATAATTAGTTTTATTCAAGTAAATCGAAGCTAAGGTCTATGTTGTGTAAACCAGTTTTAGTGTCATGATGTTGATCACTATAAGATGAGATAAAATCTATTAATTAGCTTAATTTGTAAATTGAAATTAAGTAAAGCAGCCAGTTATGCCGTTGAACATGTGGTGTATTTTTGGTACTCTTATAGTGATTGATACTTCAATTATTGTGAAACATAATTATTATTATGTTACATGATGCTATATTTTGAGTAAAGATAATGTTAATATTGAACTTTTCCAACTTATCAATTAATTTCTGCTGCCAGTAGTGATTTGGGTTGTATCACTAAAATTGAAAATTAGTGTGGGTGATTAAAATTTATCCAATTTTTATAATTAAAAAAAAAGANAATATAATGTGAAAGTTAAGTATCCAGTGTTTTATTTATCAGAATAGATCGACCGGCCTCTAATAATAGCGAACAAAGTTTGGTATTTTAAAAGTACTTGTATTAGTGAATTATCAAAATTTAATTTATAGATGGCAAGAAATGGCCGAGTTAAATCGAGTTAAATGCCCATAAATATAAATTGAGTAATACGTCGCTAATTTACCTTTGACATGTTGTCAGTGTTATACCGAATAAGCAGGATAATGGAATATGAAGCGGGATTTGGATGTAAAAATGAAATATTAATGCGTGGAATACAGAGAAAGCCGAATAATACGGAGCTTCGAACAATCAACGGCTTTTTTGGAATTTGCTTACGTTTTGCTTGTCTAAACGCCGACGCAATATGAACGCTGTTTGTAAAATGAGGAATTATATCCTTTGTTGTGTATACTGTAGTCATTAAATTGGATCATGTCGGTAAATACTTGTCCAAAATGTAGTAACAGTTAGTTACTTGCTAGCTTTATGTACAGATTGCGTAAATATTGTCACTTTTTTGCTGTCGATAAATAGACACAGTGTGTGATAAATTGCTTCGTAAATAAAAATCAGTCCAATTCTTGAACTTTCAGTAAGTATGATATCGTATTTAAGTAGGTACTTATTTTGCTCTATACACGATTTATATTTACCATTTATCAAATAAATAAATAATATTTTATAAGCGCCATCCCTTTACATTAAGCAGTCATAAAACGTAAAATGAAGACAAATTTCTTGTAAAACGAGACCCCATTTAACTAACTGAAAATAATTGCGTAAAAACGTTGCAAATTTAAATCATTCCGTGAACAATAATTTTAAAAATATTTGTTGTACAAGTCATTATGAAATTAATTCAGGTGCAAGCGAGTTAGCCGTGTAAATTTAATCAGCTAGCAAACAAATGACGAAGGTGGGACCCTCACATTATCACGGAAGTGCGGTCCACGGTTAATATGAAAATGCGGGTAACCAGCGCGAAAATATGACAGCATTAATATAAATTGCACTTAGCCCAGACGGGAAAAACAACTATTAGGACGGTAAAAAGGAACAGGCCGGCATTAATGGGCGTTGCGTACCCCGTCCATCAGCTCCATGGATTTATTGAGTAGTTTTATGGAGGCAAAAACAATAAGTGACAATAGTCCTTGGAACAGTTATGGAATGTCCTTTGGTAACTAAAATCTTCCTAGACGAATCCATGATGACTCAGGTTCGGAGATACCAGAGTGAGACTCTCGTTCTAAATTAGATAGAGGGTTTGTAAAATGACATTCACACAAACATTGTAAAAATCTCTTGTGAACACTAAAGGAAACCCTTGGCCTGCATTTCACTAGATGGAAAGTGATGATCAGGCCCAAAGGTGGAAACGAGCTTCACCCGCAATCCTCAATTACAGGTGAACTGGTTATTTACCTCCTCACTTGTGATATTTCACGCGATAGAAGAAGAAGACTATGATGTGTGTAAAGTTTAGTGACAATTAAGAAAATATTTCAGTAGGTTATATCATAGGAAAAAGTCAAACATAAAACATAAGTTTAGTAACAAGAAATAAGACAAAAGTAAGTTTAGTAATGTATGAAATATATAAAAAAATATATTACCCCTTTTACACACGCTTCTTTGTGGTTTCTCTATTTCACAGACTACTGAGTAGTGTATGGATCTCGAGAGGTTTAGAACTCACTATGCGAATTACTCGCGTGCCACTATGCTTACTCCGCGAGATAAATGGCTAACAAAGACGGCTGACAAGTCTGACTTGCTTATTATGACAAAAACAAACGTCATTATTTTAAAATAAATTAATAATTTTAGCTATGTATTTGGTATTGAATTTTAAAGACCTCAGGAATACATTTGATAATGATAGGTTCAGAAATGTTGCGTTAACTATATATTTTAGTTACGAGTATGGTCATTTCTATACACATCACAACAACACGATACCATAAAAATCAACGCCAGAGAATGGATTATTATTTTCTAATCTATTGATTTATAATCATTAATACTTATGTCTATTCTCGATTTTATAATCCAGGACATAAAGGTAACTACCAAATAAGGGTCCATGATTAGCCAACCAATTTTAAATTAAAATAACAGACTGTTACGTAGTTTAGTTCCCGATACCGTTGAGCCGATTACAGCACTTTTCCTAGTGTTCAGAGCAAACATTTCTTCATTGAACGAGTCGTCGAGATCGGACAGCGTGTTTTCTTTGAAAACTGGTCCATTGGACCATGCCCAATCCTGATGGGCAGTCTCTCGGATGCCACCAACAAAAACAACCCTCGCGGGTATATTTACATAAAAAGGAAAAGTAAAACAAGTAAGTATGCCTACTTTTTTGTACTTTTTGTACAAGTATACCTACCTTTTGTATCTTATCCAGTGAAGGTTTAATGAACGCTGAAACTTTGCTACATTTACCTTATTAAAAAGTAAAATTTTTGCGAATTGAAATCAGAATTTAAACTGAGACTGAAATTGACTTTTAAACGTTGTTTTGTAATACGGACCTTAGAGTTTTGATTTTGTAAACTCATCAATATTCTTGTTTTTGCATTTTTAAGAAGCTTAATTTGTTCCATGGCGTTCAAAGATGGCCATGAGTATTGAATAATTGCTTTCATCGGTCCAGTCTCAAACTGAACCCGTTGTCTCTTCTACCCCATTAACTGGAGTGTTTCCCGATTTCTTGAAACATAAAATTTAATTTGAAATTTACGATTATGTTTCTCGGAATCCAATAAAAGAGCTCGCTAAATGATGAAATGCAAAACGCTTTTCCATCTTGTTTTAATATTAAAATCAAATATAGCTTTGAGTTTTAACTGATATTGTCCTTACCTGAGTTTCAGTATTGAATCGCCGATGAAAGAACCTGCGTAATTATTTGTTAAGAATACGAAATCAAATATTTGGAAATGAGAATTTGTTTGTCATTTGTGTAGGCAATTGATTTTGGGATTAACTGCTTTGATTACAGATTTATTTCTTCTAACTTTTAATGACTTCAAATGTTATTTCTGATTGAAAGTGCCTATATTAGCTATGTATAACTTGAAGTTAATGTTTTATTTCGGTAACTTTTAAATTAACACTGAATAGGTAATAGGTTTTTAGGGTTCCGTAGCCAAATGGCAAAAAACGGAACCCTTATAGATTCGTCATGTCTGTCTGTCCGTCCGTATGTCACAGCCATTTTTTTCTTAAACTGTAAGAGCTATACTGTTGAAACTTGGTAGGTAGATGTATTCTGTGAACCGCATTAAAATTTTGATGCAAAAATAAAAATAAAAAAAAATATTGGGGGCTCCCCATCCCATACTTAGAACTGAAACTCAATTTTTTTTTCATCAAACACATACGTGTGGGGTATCTATGGATAGGTCTTCAAAAATGATATCAAGGTTTCTAAAAAATTTTTTTCTAAACCGAATAGTTTGCGTGACAGACGCTTCCAAAGTGGAAAAAAGTTGGTCCCCCCCCCCCTCTAACTTCTAAAATAATAAATGAAAAATCTAAAAAAAAACATATGATGTACATTACTATAAAAACTACCAACGAGAATTGTTTTGAACGAGATCTAGTTGATTGAAATGGCTTGAGCTCTAGTAAAACGTTTACTAAAATAATTATTGAGATTGGCTTATTGTGTTTTATTTGTAAATATAAAAATATAAAGAAACAAATTGTATGTGCAATCATATTATTTTTAAAAACATGAAAGATTGTGCATGTAAACATACATAACTTTCATGAACTAACATTTTGTCCCTGGTGAGATTCAAATCTACAACCATAGCTATATTCGAAGCCCAATCTGTACCATACCAGGCGTTCGTCAACCAGATCAGCGGAATGAGTTAACCCAGCCACGCTTCGTTCGAATCAGCTATGTATGTAACCACATTAGATTGGTATTCAGTGCAGTCCAGTGGTTTAGCTAACTAAGGCAATATTAATGCCATATACAAACGTGGTTTGATGTGTGCTTTGTCGCATATTGGATTGTAATAACAGCATATCGAGTTACCTGATCCCGCCCTACACGTAGGCATCGTATTTCGATAGACTGCGGCGGAGACCGCAGACCGCAAGCTCAAACATACGTGTCAATACGGGACATAAAGACCCCGCTGGAAGTGATATTCCAAAGCCGGAATTGGTTGGGACGTATGTCATGTTACGCTGCGAAAGTGGTGGAGTAAGGAAGGGGTAATGTCGATTTTCTACAAAGGGCGACTTTACACACAGAAAAATCATAAAATTCATCACATTTCCACCACACTTAATCAGGTTTATATCGAATTAACTTTTGAGCTTAAAACTTACAAAAATGACATGAATCGACTTAATGGAAAATTGTAAATAACCCATATTATTCTTTTTCTGAAGATTAGGTGCTCATCATACTTTTTTTAACGTCCAATTGACTAAAGAATAATCATCATCATTGTCATAAATCGCAGAACGTCTACTGCATAACATAGGCCTCATTCTATGATTTCTAGAAGTAAAATAAAGAAATAAGAAACTATAGAAAAATAATGATACATAGGTATATATGTTACGGCTAAAGATAGTTGTGAACATAAACTTAAGATTAGCCGGCTAAACTTAAGTTTATCTTCGAGAAGCAGCTAAAGTTCGATAACATGTTAGTTTGCGTCGTGATATTCCATCTTTAGCCGGCTAATGTGCACATTAGCCAAAACGAAACGGCTAAAAATGTGTTCGATGGGCGCGCCAGGCCGGCGGAGGGCTTGAGGGGGCGGTGGGGAGACAACGCGCGTGCACTTTTATTTTGTAATTTTAAATACCTACAGAAGATTCTGTAATGACCAAATGGTTCCTTATTATTTTATTTTAATGATTAGGTAGATATTGTTTTAAGTAATTAATAATTTGTTATTGTAATAATTGTAATTTTGAATACCTACATAGGTACATAAAAGTACAATTGTGTAATCAAAGTGATTATTTTTATTAAAGTTTTCGTGTCAAAATAGTAAACATTATTACATTGTTTCTTTTTCAATTTCCTTCTACATTTTTAGCCAAGGGCCTGCGGTTACACTTAAGTTTAGCCGGCTAAAGATAGAAGAAACTAACATTAACACCTCATCAAAGATAAACTTAAGTTTAGCCGGCTAATTTTAAGTTTATGTTCACACCTATCTTTAGCCGTAACATATATATAACATAGATACCTAATATGTTAAGTTGATTTTTGTGTTAATGTTGTTTTAAGCACATTGTTTATTTTCAAACCCCAAGATTTCATCGTTGTTTTCCTAAACCCATAACATTTCTTCGATAGGAGACAACCGCTAATCTCCTAAGTCCTTAATGACTGCGTTATTGACAGACCCTCGCGACGCTAATAGCGGAGCTTCCGCAGTACGGCCTCGCAAACGCTTGCTAAGGGTTAACTAGATTGAAAAGCAAATATTGTCATATCGTTAGAAAAAGAAACATGCCAATAAATTGGTTCAGGTATTAAAGAACATAGATCAAAACGCAACTTGGAGATTCAATTTCAAGCATAGATGAAGCTTAGATTCAATCGAGTTTCAAGAGTTGTTTTGTAATGGGACTTAAGCGTCTCTAGTGTTTCTAAAGATACATCATAATACCAAATAAATGCTTGATTTGAGTTCATTAAGTAAAGTAAGCGAACTAACTATAATATAATAAATGAGAACTTAAGCCCGTATTATGCAGAGCCCTTAAGTTGCTGTTTCTTCCACTTGTCATTGTTAGTCACCAATTTAACGAATTACAATCTACGAAGTACACGCGTATTCTCTATTTGATTAATTACAGTTTACGGTGACAAGGTATGGTGAAGTGTCGTCATCGTCGTGTTTTGTTTAGAGCAGTACCTATAGGAAATTAAATGTTTAATTTTAGCGTTATACTATTTTCCCTCAACCGGTAAAATTCGTTTGTTTTTCTTGCTGTTGATTGAATAGTATAAAGTTAATAGGGATGTTTCCTGGGTAAAAAAGCAAGAGTTTTAATTAGTCCGTCAGTTAGCTAATCAAAAACTACTCTACACGTACTTTTCACTTTTTAAAACTAATGAAAATGTAAAGAGATAAAGCGTGCCCTTGAGTCCAGAGGCCAAGGCCCGTGACGTCAGTGAGTGCGTAAAAGTGCAGCACTTTGTGACGTCGCGCGGAACTTCAACGCACTATAACTTTGTAATTATTAGTTTGATTGACAGTTAAAAATATACGTGTCCAATATTTTTTTATTCAAAAATTGACGGACTAATATTATTTTTTTAAGAAACTAGCCTATTGTATTAGACGTAATGAAAATCATAAATACATAATGTAGAGTTGTAACGGTTACGTTTGTAGAATTATGTAAGTAATGAATGCAATACTGAAATCAGCATTGATATTGTTTCAACTGGAATGTACCTACCTACTTTTATTCGAATGGATGAGCGCAGCCAATATTTCCGTAGCTGTAATGAATTTGAAGAATATTTTCAAAATGAAGCATTTCAAAGTTAAGGGTTACATCCACAGAGAAGAATTTATCTTTAAATAAATATGATTCAAGCTTCCGAGTCAAAAGCTCAGCTAGCATAAACGGAAGATAAGTGATACTTACTCCAATTAGAATATTCCAAATATTATTTTAGGTTGCCAGAATTAACCTTCCAGATTAATAACAACAAATCTAAATCCCCGTCCCAGCTGACATCAATTCAGTTAGATTACATTGCGCACAAACAGGGACCTTCAATTTTCATCCTCGCCAGGAAAAAACAATGTCAATCTGGGTAATAAAATATTTACAGACACACTTGTCATCGCTGGCTACCCGTCCATAATCCTCAGTCACTGCATGTCCCCTTTTTGCTAAAAAATGAATGTGGAAGCCCTTTTCCCCCGCCCTATTCATTGCGTATACCTACCAGATAAAGCGATGGAAGGGTTATAAAAGAAAATGTGATCATAATCCGTTACTTCCATATTTGTTTGGGATAACCCTCCACAGTAGCGAAGGTAGGCTTACTCTATTACCTATGATTTCGTTTCCCCAACTGTATATTTTGTAGCGATCTCGAATATTTGAATATGGAAAATCATAGACCAAACGAATTTAGACTAAAATTTCAGGGAACAAAATTGTTTTGTTTGTTACTAACTGAATTTTGACATAGAATAATAGGAATAGGAACTATACTTGAAAATAGCAATTAATTTTAAATCAATCAGGGTACATATAAACTTTTTGATTAGTTTTCTACAATTTTTCAAACATTAACGATTACGACTTTTCGTAATTTTTCACAAAAAAATTGCCCCTATTGCAACTAGTTGGACGTTGTAAGAGTTTTTAGCAATGTGTATAGTCTAAGGCCTGAGCTAAGCAAATAGAAAAATTTTTGTTGCGCAATTGTATCACAAAACATCGAATTTCAATGCCCTGAAACGTAAACTGTTCTCGCTAAACGTCGTACAAAATCAACTTGTGTTTACGGCAACGGTCTACAGTTTCGTCTAGAGTTACCTAGTGCTTCAAATGTTGGCAGACATGTTGGCTGAATGGACCTAAACCCAATCCAGTTACTGGTTATTCGAACAAGTCATGTACACTAGTTGGACGTAGGTACACTACATTTGATTCAACTGCAAGTCCTACTATTGCTGTTAAAAGCTCCAATCAAACAAAACAATCACATCTCTATTTTTTCATAACTTCTGCAATAATATTATTTTCGATTCCTGGTATTCGTGTGTACAAAAGTATAATTTTAATTTCAATAATGTCACCGCAAACGTGATCAATCAATAATGTTTAAGTGACCCCTATGAAAACAAAATTCCTGTTATGTGTTACCATAGGGGTAACTTAAAAATTAGGAATTGATGGGGAAAACGGGCATTATATTAACTTAATTCTGATCGTATCTGTAAGAACTGTATCTACAAACGTATGACAAGTACGCAAATTTAGTTCGCGCCAAATATACTAAGCGCAAATTAGTCACTGTCACAAATGTTTATAAATAGTCGTACGGCATTCCCGGCAAACATCTCGCAACATGGCTCTGACTTTGATTAAGATTGTTGGACAAATACGCTAACTTGGCAGTCCATTGTGCTCAAATGTTGGGTCCAATGTTATGAAGTACTTTACCGTAAAGATTGTTTGGCCAAATAAACTAATTTGGTCGTCTATTGTATTTGGAATGTTGGTGAAACCAACTTTTTATAAAACAATTTATCGTCTAATTATATTATTAATTATTAAAGGACTTAATTAAAAATAGGCTTTAGATTAAATTACATTAACTATCATAAAAGGAGAATGTTTTAAAAGATGCATATTTAAATGAATGAATGTAAGCTACTTTTGTCTAATTTATCATGCAGATATAATTGACATTATACAAGCAAATGAAATATTACAACAACAGAGTGCTTTAAATAATTAAGCTAAAGCTATGCAAGAAACATTTTAAATTAGCCATTTTTCAAACAAAAGAGAATACAAAATTACATGCTCAGTTTGCAGAAATTACTTAATGTCTGAGTATTTCCCAGAATAAAATTAACAGTAAATTGTTACACACGAGTACAACTATGTTTATAAAATGATATCATTATTTCTAAAATGTATTTTGAATTATTATACTGTCTACGAGAACTAACAAAACCAATTACAGTTTACAAAGTAACCTTATACCATATGGTTTTAAATGAGAAATGGGTCTTTTGTTCTTCGAATGCGTTTGTGGTCCAGATTTGAACTCTCTGGACTCAAGGGACACAGTAAAAAAGATTTGCTTGCAAATTGGTTATGAAATTGGGGGCTCGGTTTAAAACGTCACTGTCCAAAAAGAAATTAAATACTATTTCGAGCTTGCCTCTGAACTACGTTAAGTCTTAGATTTGATTAAGTTCATGACACCCACCCCTTACTTGTTACTAACCACAAGAGAGCAAAAGAAACATTGCTTTGTTTAACCCCAAAGGGTAAGGTTTATAAAAACTCATGGATTCTAAATAAATACTTGTAGTTCCAAGATTTTATGTCAAGGTAACTTTTTATTTCAATCAATCTTAACTTCCACGAGGGATTATTTATTATAGAATACACGTGGCAAGAAAACTCTTTCAAATTCGCTACTACTTTTACTTTTTACCTTTGGACTGGAGTTAACTACACTTTTTCAAAGTTGTTTTTGCTACGAAACTTTAGACACCTGGATATGTGACATCGATTGTAACACGATTTACACCGAATCAGCATTATTTTCTACATTTGATTAAAGTGCTTTTATGTACCATTATGTAGGGACGTTAAAACAATTTGTGCCTTTCCATATTTTGTAATTTTTATTTTTGTCCATTTAGTAGAGATTTTTCTTTTTCTTTGACCATACTGTTCAAGCTGGATTGCGTTAAGAATTTTTTTTTAATAATAATAATTTATTTATTTTCGTATAGTAGTACAAGGGTACATAATACAATGAAAAAACGATGACCCCTGCAGAAGAATAAAACTGTGTCGCAGGGATCAACGCCCTCCTCCAAGAAACAATACTTACATAATTTTATAAAGTACATCCAAATTCAGAAAAAAAGCAAAAAAATTAACAATATATAAATTTTTTACAAAAAAAAAGACTAAAAATCTACTAGGGACTAGTGAAGTTTAGTGAGTGTTAGTGTAGTGGGTGCAGAGTGTAGTGAGTGTGGAAAGTAGTGAATGTGTGTGTGTGTGGGTCTGAAAATTAGAACGATTGCTTGATAAGTGTTTCGGTTTCTTCGTATGATAAAGAGCATAATAATTCGATACATTTGAGTTTGCATTTGTAGGAAGGCAGAGGGTAAATATTTATTTTTTTATTTAGTTTATTATACAGCACGGAGCTTATATGATAAAAATGGCTACTCGCTAGTGTAGTCCGACGTGGTTCAATTATGCAGACATGATATTGACGACGAAGTGCCATAATAGTAGGGTCAAATTGAAGCTGGGAGTGCTTACGGAGGACGACCGCAAGAACAAAGAGTTGCCGTATAGTCAAGACTTTACAGATGGAATATACTTCAGATGTAGGAAATCGAACAGGTTTTCCAGCTAAGACCTTCAAAATAGCTCTTTGTGCTCTTTCCAACCTCAACATGTGTNTTCCAACCTCAACAAGTGAGTCTTTGCCGCTCCACCCCAAGAACTTATACAATAAGATAAAATAGATTGGGCCAGTGCATAGTAGACAACTTTAAGACATTGGAAGTCAGCAACTGGACGCAGTCTTTTAAAAACAAAAATAAGCTTCCTTGCCCGAGATACTACAGATTCAATATGCGGCCTCCAAGTCATTGCACTATCAATCAGGACTCCGAGATATCTCATTGTATAAGCACGTTCTATGTAAGTACAGTTGCAGGGAGAAGAAGGGTTTTCAGCACAAGAGTGAGCCCGAATTGAAAAGGAATCTGGTGGTAATTGAAATGCAGTTCGTAACATCAACAGGTTACCGACTTGCTAACAAACCGAAACAAAGCGAATGAATTGGTATCGAAACTAATCAAAAGTTGCGAAGAAACCGAATGCGGTGCACTAAAACATCGACATTTCATTGAACGCGAAACTTGTTTAGCTTGATCGCGAACTCCATTGCGATGTTGGATAAATCTTTATTAAGTCTTGCAGGTACCATTTTAGTTCCTTTAGTAGGTAGATAAAGGGTTGGTTTTAATGTAACGAATGCTTGAGAAACGAACAAAAAGATTGTATTTAAATTATCGTGAGGTAACGGTAAAGAAAATAATTTACAAATTTAATTGCATATTCATTGTTAGACATTTTGACAAAAAATATATTTTTGAAAAAATTTCAAAACGTGCAACTAATTTTGTTGTTAATTAAGGCCCTTTGTGGAAATCAATTTCACTAATAAGGGCTGATTTTTCAATCGTCGGATAACTTTTAACTGATGAATAAGTTTGGCACGTTGACAGTTTCAATATGGAAAATATGTCAAAGTGACAAGTTTATTCTTCAGTTAAAAGTTATCTGACGATTGAAAAATCGGCCCTTAAAGCACAATAACAAAATGCCTATTACAATTTAAATATTGTGTCAAGTATTTCACTTTGCTTAATTTCATTCTTTTACCAATTTTTAAGTCAATGAATTAGAGTAGGTAACTCAAAAAGTTAGCAAGTTTCTTTGTGAAGCTCTAGTGTCGGCGAACTAACTTGAAATTGCGAAGCAAAATGTAGATGGTTCCATTTAAAACTTACAACTTAAAAGAATTCCACCGCTAAGCGAGAGTCTAACATCTCGTACTTTTTCTTACAGTGACATAACCCTAACTTTAATGGAAATAAAGTTGTGTAAACTTTGCCACACTTTGTCATCCCTCATCACAAACTTTGTGGAATCTCTTTAAATATTTTCAGAAACAACTGAATTAATTGTCCAAACCTAGCTAAGACTTGCTAGAAATATCTATTAAAGTTAATCTAAAATATATATTATTATTATTAAATATCTATTTCGCACCTACCAACTTTGCCGTTTAGCCAGTTGGAATTTATTAGCAGTTCCAAATAATATATCTAGTTTACTTACTACAGATGCTGGGGATCAATGCACCGGTATCCAGGGATGAGTTTAGTACCTGAAGACAAAAGAAATGATTTATTTAGTAAATATACCTATCTTGTAATAATATGTTTACATAAGACAACTTACAGGGCAATTAACTTGATAAAAAGATCTTCCATGCGTATTAATTCAACATTTTCGTACACAAATACATTGTAACAACAAGCTTCTTTAGTTACTAACGGCACCGCAACCCTTTTATTATTATCAATGTATTTTTTTCAAAATGTTGAAGGTTTTTTTCCGACAGAATGTAGGCTTCTACACAAAGAAACTTGCGAAGGAACTCCTCAAAGTAAAAACAAACTTCAAGACCTAACCCAAATGATTTCTGAACAGTAACTTAGTGTCCTTTGATAATACATTCCCAGTGCTTGTTACTCACGATTTGATGAGTGAAGCGTAAAAAAGGTATGCGCCACACTAACCACTCGGGAGAAAGAAAATACGAGTATATCCGTGTAACGAGCAGCCTTTGACAACGTTGTTGTCTTTGTCGGTCGCGACCGGTGTGGACGTTTCGTACCAATTATTTTTCTCAAGTGCGGCCCCTTGTCCTCCTTGGGTGCTTATGCAAAAATCATTCGTATTTTAGGGACGCTGCGATGCACTTTTCCTTTTGCGCACAAAGGTTATGTTGTGTTAGAGATGTTATTTGTTGCTCTAGGTGTTTCTGACCTTAGGTAGGTATAGGTGTAAGGTACAAAAACTTAAGCAGTTAACTGCGACACTTTATCACTATAGTCCCCAATGTCTTAATTATGTATAATATCATATTTTTGTAAATTATACACTAAGATGTTTCATAGATCCAATTTTGTTCTAAGGTCATTTTCTATGATTTATTGACTTTCTTTCTTTTTCCATTGAAAATTTTTCATTTTTTATGATTGAAAAGCTGATGAAAAGCTGATGAAATTCTGCATGAAAAATGCATGTTTTTCATAGTTTGTTTATGAGCCACATTTTACCTTTTACAAGTTTTTATCTTTACTGTCATCATCATCATCATCAGGTCAGCTACTGCAGGAGCACGAGCCTCGCACAACCATCTTTAATACCTAAGTATATCCATTCACGACGTCAACATTCCCGCACTGATTGTCCACCCAAATCAATACCAATAAACCTTTTTGCAACACGGTCAGCACTCAGCACAGATAGAGCCGCTGACCGTCTGACCCTTCCTTCAAAAAGGCATTACGCATTCAAGAATGTCTCTTTCGAGCGCCATTCCAGTGGATTACGGGGCGAGTTTACGTAATTGTTATTGGGTGGCAAGGTGCTAAAAGCGGGTTCCGTTGTAATTGTGCATATGTGGCGGCCGGCCGCCTGTTTAATTTTGCAAATGTTATTAGTACGATGGGACAGGCCTGCGTCGCGCGTGCGCCGCCAAACACGCCGCAAAAGGTAATTAAATGGCTGACAGGCAAGGCTTGCGGACCGTTTTGATAGGTGTGAGCCGGCACGACTTCTCGCTTAGATTGGAACACTATCAAATTTCGGTACAGGAAAACGGAACCTACTAAATCTTCAAAGAAGTAATGTTATGGATCGTTAAATTAGAGTGTTATGTTAAGTTATAAGGCAGGTGTGATTGTAAGGATCTGAAAGATTTAGAAAAAATGTCTAAAGAAAGTTTTGTTTTACAAAATAGTTACCTTTAGCTATTTTTGTGTCTGGACTGTAATTTCTTTACGCATTTTATGTTATCTACTTTTAATCAGAGTGTTTTGTTTGTGAATGCAGGCATGATTGTAAAGGTCTTAAAGATTAAGAAAAATTGTCTCGCACAATACCTTTAGCAATTATTTTTTCTGTACTATAATTTCTTAAGCACTGTGATACTCCTTTTCGGTACCTTCGGTACTTAAAGTTTACAGTTAAGTACCAATCACACAGATCAGTTAAACTACGGTAGGTACGAGTAGGTAAGTAAGTAGTAGTACCTCTTACTTACCTACTCGACGAGTAGGTAGGTAAAAGGTAATATAGACTCGTCTATATTACCTTTTATGTTACCTGTCATTACTTGTTTTTCACCATTTATCATTTCTAAATGTTACAATATTTGGGTTTCTATTTAATGGCATACCACAGAGTGATAGCAGCATTTGAAAAGGTTTTCGAATTTGTTCGCGAGTGTACAAAGGTAACAAAGCAAGTGCAGCTGTACTCGGCGAATCGAGACTTTTCTGTACTCCGCCAATTCTTTGACGGTATGAAAGAGATTTCAAGATGTTGTTAACGTCGTCAAATATTTCCGTAACAAATCTATATTGAAGTGAGGATACCGTTTTGTTGCATTTGAATTTCTTGTTATTGTATCGGGTATTTTGTTTTTATATTAGTAAAGTCTATAGATGTCTGAATTAATGTTTGTACCTACTAAACAAACTTTTATTTAAAGTTACTTGAGATGCAAAAGTACGAGTGTTTCTCATATTTATCATTAATTTATAAATGTCCAACTTGGACGATATGCACGGTCGGATAAACGTGATTTATAATACAACTTTCCAAGGAAACATCGCCCGTTTCGCTAAATAAAACTTTATTCGGAGCATAATAATCGGACCCTCTTGTTCACAAGAAAAATGGGTGTCCAATTTGTCGTTTGGTGCACAAAAAGTTGACGGTGCGCGAAATTGATGACAATGTAGCAAACGTCATAAAGTCGGAAGGAATTTTATGTTTTACACTTTCATACCCATTGCGCGCTGTGACAGCGAGTGCATTCTATTGTTTTCCGATGGACCCGGACAGGAGATGGATGTGTGTTATTGTCGACGGTATCACATTCAGCATCTGAAACTCGAGCCAGCTTGTTCGCGAATGTTGCAGCCGGAATTTTTTACTGTACTCAAATGATGTTCGGCATTTACATGAAGTTTGGGTGAATTTTGTTCTCTGTAACGCGTTATTTTTAAAAGAGGCAAAAAGCGTTATTTTTGCCTCTATTTACTGTTTTTTTTTTATTTTTATAAAAAGTTTCAGAACTGAAACTGAAAATTCGATACCCATGTAGAATTAAATCAAGATAAATAGATTCTGCTCAATTTTTTTATTTAGAAAAGAAAAACTCATGATTTACCATTTTTGATCCTACACCCAACGAGCATGGACCCCGAGTGAATCCTTTTTAGGACTTTCAACTATTTCGATGTCTATTTTAAAGCCTTAAGTGTGCGTTATGAATTTTCCATGAATTGCTTCACAGTTTACCAAAATCTGTTCTGAAGGTGGCAATAATTATTTTTAGGGCCTATTTTATTTACGCGCAATTATGTATAATTCTGCTTGAATACTTAATCTACAACGAGATAAAACGTACATCGCATTGTCACAACGGGATAACATAATAATTTCCCTTTCCCCGGAGATGTTTTGATACGATTGTGTTTTTTTCCAGGACGAAAGGCCTCGCTAGGCGGGATTTGTAAGGATTTGCCCGCTGTCGATCCGCGCAACCGCTGAAGGCTACAACCGAATACTTGGACCGGATAAAAAGGACCAACTTATTCCTTGTTAACAGATTTCTAAAGCGAACCTTAAAGGGAAAATATATAGAAAAATATTCCCATTTTCTTTGTTTAGTCAAACAATGAGAACCGCGACAGGTGAGTTTGTTTGGCATTATCAGATTTATTTACTCAGTGTGAATTCTGATTTCTGTTGTCTTCCTTTAATTGGATTCGTCAAATAAACGTTCTGGTATACCTACTACAAAATAAATAACTGCTTTGAAATGAATATTATTCAAACAACTCTACGATGAGCACGTATTATTGTAAAGATAAAAAAGCTAGTCGCTTATTTGATTTTCCTTTCCCTACAATGAATATAACAAGTAAAATAATGTAGTAGGTACGCTCTGAGATTTCTATCAATAATAAGCCTCATTTTGGAGGCTAATAAATGGAAACTAGTTTTCATTATTTTATTTTCTAGTGCCAAGATTTTATAGTAATTACACAAAGCTTTATTGGTGTAAGTGCACATTTTTCTCATATTTTGTCTTATTTTACCTTTGACAAAATTAATACTTAAGTAAGTTTTCTTCGTTCTTTTTTTGTGAAAATTTTAACTAAATGATTGGTTAAGTCTGGACGTAGTAGTGGAGTAGACTTCCATCAATGCACGTCACTCATCTGGATGAGTCTTATTTTACCTTTAACAAAATTAGTACTTAAGTAAGTTTTCTTCGTTCTTTTTTTGTGAAAATTTTAACTAAATGATTGGTTAAGTCTGGACGTAGTAGTGGAGTAGACTTCCATCAATGCACGTCACTCATCTGGATGAGTGACGTGCATTGATGGAAGTCTACTACATCCAGCAACGAAGTATTGTAACAGACAAAAAAAAACACTTATCCTTAATGCCAATTGCATTCCCATCCGACTCAGAATCAGAACCACCTTGACCACTCAAAGGGAAGGCGCAAAGTTCGAGACAACAAACAAGGCCCAGGTGGTGGCACTTAGCAAATTATTCACCATATGGGCGGCTAATCCATCAAGCCATCGCGATCGTGTGCTGCTTCCATTAATCATCCTCTATAGATTAATGTGTCCCATACAAAGTAAGTAATTTACTCCACATCAACTGTAAATTGATGAACCCGCCTCTGATTTTTCGGGAGTTTTTATGGAACACAAATAAAAGAGGAGTTCTGACAAAAATAAACTTTTTGTTATGACTCGAATTGCTTATGAACTTTTTCAGTTTAGGTAGGTATACCTACATAAGTAATAGCTTTTCTGTCATGATATTTCATTAAAAAAACTGTTTCAAGTGGACCTTCGAGGGTATAACCCCAATTACTACAAACATTCAGAATTAGGTACTTGTACAGTTTTAGGAACACACAATATTTCGTATAAATAAAAATCTCTACGCTCATGTCATCATAACGTCAATAAAACACATTTTACGGCACCATTATGGGCTATTCGCAAACTAAAATTGTAATATGTTTTGACGTTAAATGGACGATCTTATTAAATAGTGATGGGGCTTAATATCGCATACCGATTCCGGTGTCATGCCGAACGCGACCGTAACCCGAAATATCAAACAATCAGTTGGGTGGCTTAATTAATATTGCAAATGTTGTTAGCAGTTAGACTGAGAGCTGGGAGTCGCACACAATGGAAGCATTATTATTAGTCTGGATATGCAGTGCAACAATTAATTGATTCGAGCATCAAACTTCTAACAAACAGGTGTAAGCGTGTATCACGTGACCAAATCCTTTTATAAAATCATGCCTCAGTAGGTTTGTAAAATGTATTTTTTTATTTGACCGAACAGAAAATAGTTACAAAGTTTTAGCAAAAAATAAACTAGTAGTCCTTTGTTTGATTTGTTACATTTATTTGTTTACATACAAGTTACCACTGAACTAAAAACCATTCAAAATAGATTCTCGTGGAATCAAGAAAAAGCGGAACAAAACCGCTTTATACATTAGCGATTAGTCACCGTCTCTTCAGCACTTCTATCTGTTTTAGTTCAAATTACACTCCAGACGCTTTCCCACTACACTTTTAATTAAAGCTCACCGATTAAGTAATGGTTACTTTGCACTTACACTTAATAAATTAAATCGGAGACCTAAGAGTTTTTGAATTCAAATATTTATTTAAATACTAATGGTTCACATCTGGATTTGTAACAATTATTCATCTGTATCAAATCGGTAAAAAAAATACGAATTGGCACCTGCAAAGAATTGAAGTTTTGCACAACACTAATTGGCATGTTTTTCTTAGTAAGTAATTAAACTAGCCTTTAGTTGTCTATTATTCAGTTCAAGTATGAAGGCATAATATTAAGATCATCATTCATTGAAAAAATTCAATAGAATTTGAGAAAAAATATTTGAATGTCCTAGGTATTATATGTACGTGTAGGTAGGTATACATATAATTAATTAATTGTACTTGTACGTGTATAAACTGAGTTTTACTGAGCCACTTCACAACTTAGATTCACATAATTTTGTTTGGATAATGATTGCGTATCAGTTATGATGATTTCAGTTCAATGAATTAATATATTCAAATAGTTCATGCCCATTACTAATTCTACGCCAAATTTAATTACGATTGTAATATTTTATGTGCTTAGGTAATTACTTACTTCAGCGAAATGTATAAAGCGAGTGGAATGGAAATCACATTATTAATGTATCGTCGAATTTGTTTATAAGGGACTTAATAATATAATGTAACTTATAGTAATGGGGCTCTCAACTTGAGTACATTGAACTGTCAATCTAGAAGTTACTAAGTATAATCTATTTAATGACCTACTGAGAGTATTTTAGTATGACTGTATGACTAGCTATAATTCTGAGACACATAAAAGTAAATGTGATGATAGTTGGTAATAGTAATAGTCTCCATCACTAAACTAAGCATGATAACGGGTTAACTGGTATTTTCTTGTAGGGTGAACTTTGAAATACATTAAATTATCTATTGTTGCAGATCTAGTAAAATCAGTAGGTAAGTAGTAGTAAGGTACTTAATTATTACTACTTACCTGAAACCACAAAAAAGATCTTTTTTATTTAAATTACCATTTTAAGTCTGAATAGATCTTTTCTTATAGCCTATGCTAACTTTCCTTCCAAGTATAGATTCTTGACGCGGCCAGCGGGATGTTACCGCGCGGCTTTCTATCGCGCCATGTCATTTCCTATGACGCACTCCAACACAAAGACCTAAAGTTTTCTAGATCATTATGTAGGAGATCAGAGCTAATGTGTCTTGAAATAAAACACCTCTTTGATAATATAGTGGGGCTATGACACTGAAATCTACACTCTATACTAATAATATAAATGCGAAAGTAACTCTGTCTGTCCGTCTGTCTTGCTTTCACGCCTAAACCACTGAACGGATTTTGATGAAATTTGGCATAGACATAGTTCGAGTCCCGGAAAAGGACATAGGATAGTTTTGTTAGCGGGTCAAGCCGCAGGCAACAGCTAGTGAATTCATATTATAATGTTTTAAGCGATATGTTACGATTACGACTAAATTGAATTACAATAAAATTACGACTTCTGTGTGCACTGTGTTACGTAAATGGAGACTCTACATTTATTCGTAAAAAAATCCCAATCCCTGACTTTTCTTTCTGAATTTTATTAATTCATGAATATGTTCAAAAATGGATTCAGTAGTCAATCAAACCTACTTATTATTACATTTTCTGGGAAAATATTTGTGTTCATTTAAGATAAACTCTATAAACTAACATGCTATAAAACGCCCATCTAAAATGGTTTTAAACACTAAAACGACGCACCAACCCGTTTCATTTCCAGTCCAGCCGTGAGATCTAGGTGCATTCCCAGGTTGATGACCTATAAAAGGGATTCATGTATATGTGAAGTGGTTGAGAGGCTAGGGACCCTCCGCAGCTAGCGTCGTTAGTCACCGCGGTAACAGGATAGCCTGGTTTTACACTGGCATTAAAAACGTTAACTCCTCAGTTTTGATCCTATGTCAGGTAACTGTTAGAAGCTTAGGTTCGAATTCCACTTCTTTATGCACTCTGTCTTATTATTATAAAGCTGGTAGTACACAGTTGAATTATTAAACTTGCCATTCACTGGTTGGGTTTTTTATTCGCGGTACCTTAGATCCTGGCTACACAGGAGTTGCAGCGGCGGGAACGATAGGTGGGAATAGTCCCGTAGTTGATTCATTGTCGTTGAGGATTCTAGCTCGCTTCCACTTTCAGCCTGATCACCACTTCGTCTTAGGTGAGATGCTAGTAAAAAAAAAACTCGTGGAGGTTAAAAAAATACCATAAGTCTGTGCGTATCTGTCTAAGTGGTAGGTTTATGTCTAAGTGGTAGAAGAATTTTCTTTTTTACTGTACATTAAATATTATTAAAGCTTCTTAAGCAAAGGAAAAATAATAATTACCTATGAGGAGAAATACAAGAGTTTACATTTCCCCGAACCGCGAAATAGCTTGTAAAATTATACTAATTAACTTTTTGTCAAAAACATTTTCCCTGAAACCTAAGCAATCATTTGAAAGTGGGCTTTCCTGTTTAAGTAATCATTTGAAAACTGCTGGAGTTACATTTTTCCGTAATTTCTAGTACATTTAGAGGACACTTCAAATTATTAAACACTGAAATCCAGTAGTATGACCCCAATTTAATTAAGAAATTACTAAGAAAGGATCTTCCAAGAGGTTTCAGACTTCTTTCAAATGCGACTTTATATCATTACCCTATTAGAGCCGCCAACCTAGGGACAGAAAGAGTGGCCTTCCATGCTAGTGGGTGGCGCTAACATTATGAGCGCAATACGATAAAAGATAACCAATTTTTTTATTTACACGTTAAAATCAGGCAAGTAATTTTTTTTTTTAAATATAAGGTCTATTTTATAACGGTACTTTATTTGCTGACTCTAAAGTTTTGTAAATAAATTACACAAAACGGCTGACTCGTAAATTTTTCCGTATACGCTAGGCATTACCTCCCACCATTTCGCTTCCACATTACGGGACTTGAACCACTTTGGTACATTTGCAAGTCGCAGACGCCATTATAAAACAATGAAGCGCCTTCAAATCTGCAGACACGGCCGCATCGTATATTGAGAACATGAGAAGTGCACTCAATGCATTTGTTTCTTTCACATCTTATTTAAAAACAAAGGATAAAGTAGTATGCATTACAGACTAATGCTCGTTTTCACCATCAATCCCTAATTTTCAAGTGACCCCTATGGTAATACTTATCAGGCATTTTGTTTTCAAAGGGGTCACTTAAAAATTAGGGATTGATGGTGAAAACGGGCATAAAACAATTATTATCAGTCTTGTATAACACTTTCATGTGATGTGTTTTATATGTGCCATGATCCATAAGTTTCTTTATCATAGACTATGTTTCAGAAAGTCACAAGGATTGCTAACAATCGTGATGTTTACGAAGAAAACATATTTATTTGCTCAGTTCTCCTATAAAGACCTAGAAGAAACTGGACAAATATGTTTTCTTGCCAAAAATAGTGCCTGTTATGACTAAACTTGGCCACTAAAAAGATTAGAGGTGACTCAGAAAGCCACAATTCGCATTTGACAAAGGAAAATAAGCTCCAGCTAATCTGCGACATGGCTTTTATAGGGATTACCGCTTTACTGAATCTTTTAAAATATTATACATAATAATTTAAGTTACCTTCTTTGTTTGGTAAGCTAATTGAGTACAGATTCAATGGCAGGTTAGACTTTACGGACTATATTGGACTGGTGAATCGCGAACTGAACTACAACTTTTGACAGGATTTAAATCCTACAGTAGTACCTACTCCCAAAATTTTAGTGGATCCACTGACTAAGGTGAACCGATCTGGTGATTTGTGCCATGGAGCTTATCTTAGTATCAAGACGTAGGGTACTTACGGTCCCCTCTCTTACTATGAAGGTCGCGAGAAGTTCCTCATCATCCTTGGACATCCTTGGGGGACATCTTTACTCCGCACTTTTTGACTGACACAAACGAACGAAATAAAACAGACTTATTTCGTGGCACGTTTACATAAAATTAGGTGACACCTAAGTTGTAAATTAAAATAGCACCTGCCAAAACAGCATAAAATACGCACAGTGGTTGACTTAATAAAAGATGACTCCGGGTACTTATTCCAAATATTGTCTTTTACTTGAGTCATAATGTTTTGTCTGAGTCGTAAAGAATTGGTGAATGACATTATCTTCACACTTTTATGTCATGTAAGCACTTCAATCTCGCGAAGTTGACATCGAAAGTAAAAAGAGACATAAAAACGCTATAAAAATTCTTGAACAGATGTTTTAGAGTCTGTGTGTACCCATGACCACTGAACGACATCTCTAGATTCACGTAAATGCACTGCATCTTTTTTAAATGTGTTAGTAGGTACAAACTATCCTACAAGATTATTATAAATATTATTTGTTGCACAAAATTTAATCAGCGTAAAAGGATTCCTGGTTTGTATAGACAAATCAAAATATCGAATCCGTTCGAATCAGTTTTGTCCGTTAAAGCATTTATTGTGAGTGCTGTAATCTCTCTCTAAAAGCCGTAGTTTTGTTAACTGGTCATATAAACTCCCCTGCGATTGCTAGTAGGTACAATAACAAAGCTACATAGATAAGCCGATACATGATAGTGTTTATCGCGTTGCCAATTGTCATTCCCAAATGTATAGTAAGCGGAAAAAACGTTTATAAAATACGACTATTTGTACAGAGTCACATTTCCGAATTTGAAAATAGAATGAGTGCCGAAGATAAAGCTCCAAAAATAATTTCCATTGCGAAACGATAACCATCTCCCGAATATTTGGTGTTCGAGCGATATCTCTTCCGTTTTGGGGCAAATTCGATGCCGCCATCGCAGTGATGCGAGAATTTGGGGCTGGCGGGAAAGAGAGCGTGCCAGCCATGCGTGTCAGATTGACAACTGACGAATACCCGCCCCAGACGGGGTTACACTCACGGAAAATTATTGAATAAATCTTTCTCCTTGTATTTGTATAAGACAAAGTTTCCGGTATTCTAAACCCCTTTTTATTATGCTGAGTGTAGGTTTAGCGTCTTTTTTCGCTTGTTTGTTCAAACTTGAACCTTATTATGTTCAGTTGAGTTTAAGGTCCAATTTTGAAGTCACATTACTTATAAAATTAGCTAATCTTTGAAATTATCCGAGTTATTAATTTAAATGCAAAAACAGACATTTACAAAGGCAGCTAGTAAAATTGAGTTAAAATAATAATTACACAGCGATTTTTACTGTGGAACTTGAACAATCTGTTATCAGTCCAAAGCCTTTTCTGAAGTCTTTTTGGGGAGAGAATAATAAGAATTCCTTCAGTGCATAAAACAATATTATCTGATTGTCCCTTGCTTTCTTTCGTTTAACAATTTGTTTTAAAATTCTCGGTTCTAAATTAAATCAAGATTGTCTACAATTACGTACTTACTGTTTACACTTCGTCGGTCTTTTTCAAGTTAATTTAATTTAAATTATTTTTAGTGACTAACCTAGCTGTATCTAAGATTGGAAAATTGAGATTTTAAATTACTTAGGGATATAGAGCGTAGCTATCAGTAAAGAGAGGGCTTGTTTGTGTCCTATTTACTCGTACATCTAAAGGTTCGACCAAACCAACGCGATGGCGATCAGTAGAATTGCCATCGCCATCGCCATCGCGCACGCAGGCTGCACGCGTTCGTTTGGGCGAACACTTATAAAATAATAGTAGTAATTCTAACATCTAGTTGTAGGTACAAAGTTTGTCAAATATTGTCTGAGATGATGACAAGTCGAAGAAGGCCACTGAACTGCTATTTCAGCTGATGATGATGATGATGAACCAATGGACCATTTTCATAGGTGCTAAGTATTTATTAATTCTCATCTGAGACTGAGCACCAACCACCAAGTCTGATGTACGTAGCTGCAACTCAATCATTGTCAGACTTTGCCTAGCTTCGCCAAGTACCATTATTCATTATTTTCCAAAATGTAGGTTATAGCAGTGGCATATATCCGGCTCGGATTCGATGCGGACATCAAAAAGTCCCGCAAATACCTCAAATCAATATCGACAGCCCGCCGGAGGCCCGCTAAGTTATTTAAAATGCAGTTGACACATCATCCGAGTGAAAATGCAATATTCGCCTTGCCCATGCGGAAACACGGTTATTTTCAATCGCGTTTTTATCGAGTACTCGACACAATGATTTCGCCTTTTAAAATATTCAACGCTTATACTCAGTTTATTGAATAACGTGCTTTATATAATGTGCGAACACACTCTGGTTCTGACGTAAGCGATATCGTGTTTACATTGCTAGCGATAATTGTTTTTTCGGTAAATATATTTCGATAAATGCGGCTGGAATGCTACGATAATTATTTGTATTTCAATCATTGCTGAAAACTTTGCTCTGACCGCGACTTTACTCGTGGAAATCATTTTCCAGAGTAAGAATAGGGCTACAAGCTTTTACATAATAATTGAAGACACAGACTAATCTCATTTACTTGGGACTTAGAGGGATCAAGTTTCGTCTCAGGATTTACATTATTTTAAGCTAGATTATGTTATCAAAAATCCAAGTAAAACAAATGTGCCAGAAACATATTTTTCAATTCCACTGATCCGAAATAAAACTAATGATGATGAAATGGAAATTGTATAAGATGACTCTGTTTGTCTCGACTTAAATAACATTAAAGATAGCAAGAAGTAAAATTATGTCAAAAGCTCGACGTTATCTTAAAATATCAAATCACATAATTTATTATTACACACAATAGGTAAGTAAGTTCATTGTCTTTTTCACTATTAAGTAGTGCTTCATATGGGAATACTACGAAATGAATATGGTATCCCGTAGTCCCAGTTGGTCCCAGTCCTACGCATTTATGGCGGCCATATTAATTCCCCATTGTTGGTGGGATTAAATACGTCCGGAACGACAACCTATCAGCGATGATTAATAAATGAACTATCCGGTCTAATTGACACGTATGAATTATTATACCTCGAATATAATGCAACCAGTAATACAATTATTATTAGTAATTGTTTACGTTTGGTGTATTGATTGTCAAAAACCTACGAAAGTACAAAAACGTCACACAGAAGCATCTAATGCATTATGATCATTATTTATTTTGAAACCTGGACATTAATTCTTATTGAAATGCAGGACTTATTTTTTCTTATTTTTGACTTTGACTAAGGCTGAGTTGCACCACCTAACTTTAACGGTAACTATGACGATAACCGGTGCTTTTTGTACGACGTTTGACAGATTTTTGACGTTTGTCAAAGTTAAAGTAAGATGGTGCAACCCACCCTTAATGATTCAAATTCTGTTTTATTGTTCAGAAGACAATAATAGTCAATGGATTTTTTTTCAGGTTAGTAGAGTCCGATATGCGTGTTTAATCAGTCCAACAGTTAGAGTCTATAAAATCATATTAAGGTGTATAGCAAAATGTCCATCGAAATTAAATTTTCTATAGCTTAATGAAGTCATAATAGTGTTTCGTCATTTACCGTTGGCAGCAGTCATGGAGCCATTACGTTTCAAATTGATGATGACGGATCCGCTGTCTGAGTGTTGATCCGTTAAATTGCTTTTCTGGCTTTCCATCGTAATTAGTTACCACTGCGGCATATAAGTAGCCTTGATTAATGACTTCAAGTTCCTCTGAATGTGGGTTTTTCCACTATTTCAGAGAACCTGTCATAATATAAGTTAGGTACTTGACTTTTGAAGTCTTATTGTTTCTTTCTCTGGCTGTAAGTCTTCTTCTGGTCTAGTCTCCAGTACAAGGGTGTCCTTCATTATGAGCTCTTATCAGTCCTCTATTGGATAATATTTCTTACTCCATCTGCAGCATTGCATTGGAAAGATGACCAGTGTTGACCAATCACTTGTCTTCTTCGAATTTCTCTTGTCTTCCTTATTTCATTCCAGGTGTGGAATTTTAGCTTTCCTAAGGACAAACCTAGTAGCATTTACCTACTGATTAGATATTTTAACGGTCAATAATGACGCAGGAATTGCAGTGGTGGAAATAATAGTTTGTCCAGTTTTCGTTTGTTCTACAATTATCTATCCATTTACAACTTCGTAAGTAATATAAATATTGACTTGGAAAACGCAGCGTGGACCTCATAAAGGTAGCAGTAAGGCGCTTGGATGCAGGCCGCTACCAACTAAGTGATGTGAAAATCATTGGGGAGGCTTATGTTCAGCAGTGGTCGTCCTCTGGCTGAAAAGATGATGACGATGATGATGATGAATATAAGTATAAAATTGTAACGAATGAAGCCTATTATTCTGATGGACTGGAACCTGTTATTAAGATAAAATATATTTTAGAGCTTATCCGTCGTTTGTATGACGAATACCATTCGTAAATGTGCTCGAGACCTTAAGTTAACCAAACGTTTACCGATGTCATGGAAGTCGGCAACCAACAGCCGTGACTAACTCGAACACTCCAGCTCATCTATTAATGATGCTATGCGATTCTAGTGCATGTTGGAGTTAATTGCCGAAATGGAATTCGTATGTATAGCTTTATGTTGATACGGACGCAATTTGCTTATGCTTTTGTTAGATTGTTAAAGCAATGAATGAACGTTGAACATAAATGTAATTTTCTTTGAGATAATTTGGTAAAATAGAATGTAGGTAAATCGTTTATGAATTTTATTGATTTGATTACTGAAACTGAAAATAAAGAAAAATATGCTAAAAAAACATTAACTGCTTTTGTTCACCACGCTAAAATCCTGTAACTGCAGCTGTAAATATTATGCCCGTTCACATTAAATTAAGTACCTACCTAAAATCTGGAATAAATACAAATTAACATTTTAAAAAAAATATTCTCTCATTGTGCAGAGTAGGTCTAAGGTCCTAGCTCTCATAGAACTCATGTTATCGAATGTACTAGTATCATAGTGTCAAGTTGACACTATGATACTATCAACAACACTGTCAACAACCCCGAGCTACCTGACAGGTTCAGCCACGGATATAATCCTGCCGGGGGCCTATTCGCGATATTACGTCGAATAAACAGACGTTCTGTCTTACACCGATGCATAATTTACCACCCTGTATACCGCATCTAAAGCGAACCATTGTGGCTCTTATTCAGTTCTAATACGTCTAATCCGATTTTGCAATTAAATTGTATAGTCTTTGCGCTGACTACTGTAGTGTTTAAGCCATCAGCCGAAATAGGTTAACAATTTCAATTCATTTCCATCTCTTTCGCACTGGTTAGAACAATAGTATTAATGAAAGAGACAACAGCAGATTAGGTACACGAAACACTAACTAAACATTGTTATTGTCGCGACATATACATTGCCGTTAAGAGGCTTAGAAGTTAATTAAGGTAATTTGCGTAGAAACGTTAAGTAATGTTCCTAGTAGTCAGTCTAATTGGTTAGATTTATCATTAATATTTCACCTTCCTTTAATAGGCTAATAAGTTCAATGGATCGTTCAAATTAATTCTTAGAAAATAAACTTTAACCACTAATTGCTAAAGACATTAATCCATAAACAAAACACCATAATTCTACATCTTCCAAGCTTAGTACACTGATTAACAAAAAAAGTCACACTTATTAATGTATGAATTCGCACCGTTATAACGCGTTAGTGCAAAAGCTTGACTGTGACTTTAAATGATACTTCGATGCTGACTGTACCTGTCGAGTAGGTAATCCGCAAATAAGGTCCCGCTAGGATTATGCTCGCGATCCTGAACCAGCGGGAGTGGGGCTAAGGCCTGTCGGGTTGTTGACACTATAATACACGAGTTACGCCAACAGTTACATACTGGCCGCAAAAAAGGACATTTGTTTTTTTTAAGAAGTTGAAACTCTTTTGACCAGTAGGTACCTACTTGGCAGTTTCAAGTGACATAACTCACTATCTTTTTTTTTTTCATAACAAGTTTCAGTACAAAAATGACGTGTTGGGGACCGAAATTAAATACTGGCCAGTAAGAATCGTAAAAAGATAATAAACTCGTACACAAAAGAAAGAACAATGACCTTGCACTCCAGCTCATCTATTAATGATGCTATGCGATTCTAGTGCATGTTGGAGTTAATTGCCGAAATGGAATTCGTATGTATAGCTTTATATTGATACGGACGCAATTTGCTTATGCTTTTGTTAGATTGTTAAAGCAATGAATGAACGTTGAACATAAATGTAATTTTCTTGCAGATAATTTGGTAAAATAGAATGTAGGTAAATCGTTTATGAATTTTATTGATTTGATCACTGAAACTGAAAATAAAAAAAAATATGCTAAAAAAACATTAACTGCTTTTGTTCACCACGCTAAAATCCTGTAACTGCAGCTGTAAATATTATGCCCGTTCACATTAAATTAAGTACCTACCTAAAATCTGGAATAAATACAAATTAACATTTTAAAAAAAATATTCTCTCATTGTGCAGAGTAGGTCTAAGGTCCTAGCTCTCATAGAACTCATGTTATCGAATGTACTAGTATCATAGTGTCAAGTTGACACTATGATACTATCAACAACACTGTCAACAACCCCGAGCTACCTGACAGGTTCAGCCACGGATATAATCCTGCCGGGGGCCTATTCGCGATATTACGTCGAATAAACAGACGTTTTGTCTTACACCGATGCATAATTTACCACCCTGTATACCGCATCTAAAGCTAACCATTGTGGCTCTTATTCAGTTCTAATACGTCCGAATTTGCAATAAAATTGTATAGTCTTTGCGCTGACTACTTTAGTGTTTAAGCCATCAGCCGAAATAGGTTAACAATTTCAATTCATTTCCATCTCTTTCGCACTGGTTAGAACAATAGTATTAATGAAAGAGACAACAGCAGATTAGGTACACGAAACACTAACTAAACATTGTTATTGTCGCGACATATACATTGCCGTTAAGAGGCTTAGAAGTTAATTAAGGTAATTTGCGTAGAAACGTTAAGTAATGTTCCTAGTAGTCAGTCTAATTGGTTAGATTTATCATATTATTATAATATTTAATCTTCCTTTAATAGGCTAATAAGTTCAATCGATCGTTAAAATAAACTTTAAACACTAATTGCTAAAGACATTAATTCCATAAACAAGACACCATAATTCCACATCTTCCAAGCTTAGTACAGTGACCAACAAAAAATTATCGCACTTATTAATGTATGAATTCGCACCGTTATAACGCGTTAGTGCGAAAGCTTGACTGTGACTTTAAATGATACTTCGATGCTGACTGTACCTGTCGAGTAGGTAATCCGCAAATAAGGTCCCGCTAGGATTATGCTCGCGATCCTGAACCAGCGGGAGTGAGGCTAAGGCCTGTCGGGTTGTTGACACTATGATACACACGAGTTACGCCAACAGTTACATACTGGCCGCAAAAAAGGACATTTGTTTTTTTTAAGAAGTTGAAACTCTTTTGACCAGTAGGTACTTATTAGCAGTTTCAAGTGACAACAGCTCTTTATCTTTTTTTTCATAACAAGTTTTAGTACAAAAATGTGTTGGGGACCGAAATTAAATACTGGCCAGTAAGAATCGTAAAAAGATAATAAACTCGTACACAAAAGAAAGAACAATGACTTTTTGTTTTTTTAATTTTCAAATTCAAAAAAGGAACGTTGTGTCATTGAGCTATAAAAAGCGTTGCGTGTGTGTTATTTTTTTAATGAGAACAAATTCCTCCAGCTTATTTATTAGCGTAAGAAAGTAAACTTTATTGAAAATTTTTATTGCCATTTTAAACAATTTCTATGCGTTGTCGTCAAGTAGAGTACTAAATCTGACTAGCCTTTATCGTTCATAAAATTTTCCCATTACGTATTATTGCCATTTTTACGAACCAGATACGCTTAAATTATCGATGCAAAACTAAATGCATTTGAAACTTTACGTTGTGTAAATAATAAAAGCGTTTACGAGCGTTTTGCTTGCGCTGGAATGGAAATTCTATTTTATAGTAGTGTTTTACTTACCAAGACTGTTCTAATTAATTAGTCTTTTAGAGTCTGAAACAAAGCTTTTCAACGACATTCAATATACCAAGCACCAACGAGTCTTTCCACTAGATAGAATAATATGGTTTAGCAAATATTAATTGCAACATTAATTTATTAATTGTGTTTTAGTTAGCCATGCAAAGTAATTGTATATGAGGCACACGCCAAACGAAGTAATGAAAGGAACTAAGGACAAATTATACTTAGGTTGTACCTTATAATTAAAATAAAATTATGAAACCGAAAAACTTTATAGAATCATGGTAAAAATAATATTTTTAGTAATAGTTTTTTAACCCTTATTCAAATAAAGGTAGATATATTACCACTTTGTTTACTTTTAAAAAAGGATCCTAATTTTCGATATGGTAATACTTAAAGATATCGTGGTCACTTATTTATATTTTTGAATATATTTTTTAACTTATCTAGGCCATATTACTACTTTTCAACGTCATTTGTCACTGTCAGGTAATGTCAAAGTCAACCAAACGGTTTTGGTGTGAAAAATTTCATGTTTTTAGCGCGCATTTTTGGTATTTTTGAAACTTTGTTCAACGAAAATTCTGATAAGTGTTTTTTCGATTCAAATTCCTAAACTATAAGATTTATTGTATAATCTCACTTATAGGCAGTGTCTGCTATTGATTTATTCATATAATTTAGACATTTTAAAGAAGTGGTAAATAGTTTACCATTGTCCGATCCCGCCTTGACAAAAGTTTGTTGATATATAAAAAAACTGTTGTTTTTTGTATGTGAACAAATAAAACTAAATAAATATTTGGAGAAATTTTAAGTTATTTTGATAACTGTTTACGTAACGTTTTGACTTTACGTAATTAGTGAATTGTTAGTGTCAGACTCAAGGTAAGCATAATAATTGTAAGCATAATAACTAATATTAATAAATATATTGTTTTATAAAAATAATAAATTTATTTCATTCCCAAAATATTTAATAAAATATAGGTAGAACCTAGAGGAAGTCACTAGTCAAGAACCAAAAATAAACCAAAACGGACAATGGTAACTATTTTACCACCAACATTGAATAATTTGTAGTCATGAATGGATAATGGTAAATTATTTACCACCCAAAAAACTACCCCTTCCCCTATTTTTTTATAAATTTTGATCAAAAATATGAGCGATAAATTGTGGTTTTGGATGGGGCTTCATTACCAAATGCAGAAATCATCCGGTCAACACACTGTTTTTGTGTTAAACCACTTCAAAAGTCATAATAAATCATCGCTCTTGAATTTTCTCGAGTCAATTCCATTTTCTCAACGACTAAACAAGTTTGACAAGACCTTGTGATACGACCGAGAATCTTTTTTTAAATAAATAAATGGTATACGATTTTTAAAACCCTGGACTTTGCAATTAAATAGATTTTAATATGACTGGAACAGTGGAAATATTCCATTCCCGATACTTTTAGTGCAGCCCTCGTAGCACCGTATTAAATTGTAATCTTTTTCCTACAGTTTTTTACAGAGATTCCAACTCGGGTTTTTTTTTTCATTTTATTTATTTTGAAAGAATAGAACCCCATATTGAAATGCTGTCGGTACGACGCATCGCAACGGGTTCGCGACATCAAGTAAAAACTAATCTGAGCTAGTCCATGGCGGGCTTTCGTTCCACGGTGCAGAGTTTCACCGCCGGCACAGTGAAGATGTAACAGCCAGACCATTTCATTTACTGCTTTAGTATAGAAAACATTTAACTGTGACGTTACGAAGAAAGTAATTTGATTTTTCTGATAAATTATTAACAGTGAGATTGGAGAACACCCTGAAAATCAATTTTCAGGTTCCAAACCCGAAGAGCCAAATCCATGCCTACGATGTCTGTTGTCTTTCAGCAGTCTTTTTGTCGTTCTACTTATTAGGTAAATTGACATGGAATCATGACGTGTACTTATTTCTTTTACTGCCGCTATAATAAACAAAACAAGGGGCTCTTAAACAAGGAATATTTTTGTTATGCATGCATGCCAAATAGGAATATTTTATCCTGGCTGTTCTACCTAGGTTGTGTTGTGGATGCAACTAGACATACCAGTTACGCGAGCCATGACATTGCAAGTTCGCGGCTACGCGTCCTGTTGGCGGCGTAAGTCCTAATGCTAGCCCGACTGTGTTTAAATATCTTGTTTTCGCATTAAGTGACATTACACCGCTTTCAAGGTGTGTTTGGAATGTTAATTTGATAACAGTGTTCTTCAGTTTAAAAGTTCGATTATCATGAAAGATAAATTGAAGAATCATCATCATCATCATCTTCATCATCTCAGCCACAGGACGTCTGCTGCTGAACATAGGCCTCCCCCAATGCTTTCCATGTTACCCGGTTGATAGCGGCTTGCGTTCAGCGCTTTCCTGTTACCTTTATGATGTCGTCGGTCCATCTTGTGGGTGGACGTCCCACGCTGCGTTTTCCGGAATTGAAGAATGCTCCTTACATTTTTATTTTGTTAAATCTCAATCTTATCTGGTGTTAGATTTTGTATTGTCTCAACTCACTTAACCACATATCATGATAAATCTTTAATAACATTAGGTAAGTACCTACTAAAAAATGAGAGTTCGTTGCAGAAAAATCTATTACCATAATTTACAGCCTAATTAGGTACCTAAGAGTATATTATTTATTACTAAACTAAAATCCATTTTGAGTTTTTATTGTTAAAAAATCAAATCACTGTAAACAGACTATTGTCAAAAATCCATTAATAAGAAAATGAAAGTACATAATACAAAACACTTCGCGTCCATGATGAATTCTGTAGGCTCCAGAGCAGTGGCGCGATAAATGAAATTTATTAGGCTCTCATCAGATCGGCCTTTTAGATTTCTGTTATAAGAATTTAATATCGATAAAGAGGAAATACGGCAACGGCAATATTGAACGATATTGCATCTGAATGACTCTACAGATGATTTATTTGTGTTTGCAAAAGTCATAAACGTAAACATGTTTTTTAGCAAATCGCTGAATCTAGATTGCAGGTTGAATTCGATTGCTTTTAGTTTATTGTTCTCCGCGTATTCGTTTGCTGTTTTGCTTTGTCATTATTTTCCAATTATATCGATTATTCGATTTGCCACAAAAAGCAATGAGAATATGGATTTACAAATTGATTCATTTAAATAAAACATAAAGAAAGTAAGGAATTAAGTTTTACATAACATAATAGATTATTATCAATTTTCCGTATACATATATGTTACAGGAAATGTATGAATTCTAGGAATTGTATACTATTCCTAGGAAATGTATACAATTCCGAAGCTATTTAGGAAATGTATAAAATATTGCTTCAGAGATTTTTTAATACGCACATATCCTAGGAAATATATACTTTTCCTAGGAATTTTATAGAATTCCAATATTGTGTTAGGAAATGTATAAAATTAAGCGGCTTAACCGCGGTCGCGTGATCGGGTGCCCCTCGGTACGCCTAAAATTTATTTAGCACAATCACATTGGCCGATAGGTACTCTTAACTCATAATTATTATTGTTTAGCCTGACAGTTGTTTTCGCTCTATCTATATACTTTGGTCGAAAAAAATATTTGCCTGAAATTTATTGGCATACCTTTCTCATACCGGCATCACGCATATTACGTTGAAGTATTGGAAATCCCTAATTTTAACATCTCTTTTATTAAACTATTATTGGCATGAAGGTTTTAGTACTCCTGTAGCTGGATAACAAAGTCTCGGTTAGGTTAGGTTAGACTTGCGACCTTACACATACACAGCTGCCGCGCGCGGCGCGGTAGCGCCATTTAATTTTCGCAGAACAAAAAGTGGCGTAATAAAAATAATTTTGTGTAAAAAAATAATCTTAATTACATTTCCGATTGCTGTTTAGGAAATGTGTAATTTTCCTAGGAAATGTGTACTAATATAATTTACATCACACATTTCCGGGTGATTTTAGGACTTATACACAATTCCTAGGAATTGTATACAATGACGGATTTCATACATTTCCTGTAACATATACTCTGATAGTTATTATTTTATCACTTTAACGCGTAGTTCAATTAACATAACATGATAAGTATTATTTAATCTTAGATCTAACAGCAAAAGTTAGTATCTCTAAAGTCTTAACTGGACCAGACATTTATAAAGCTATCGTCGCACCTGAACAAAATTCAGCTCGCCAGCAAAGGTCGTAACTTACTAAATAAACGTGAGCAAAGGAAAAGTAGTGCTTGCAATCGAAGCGGGGTTAACGTCAGAGTCCAGAGTATTATAACACGTATATGAAATAAGTTGGGACGCTTATTGCTCTATGGGGAGCAGAATGAAAAACAAGTCTCGTTCCATTACGTACTGCGGAGGTACGCATTCATTTGGCAACTTGGTAAAAGCCAACTTCTGTGCTAAAACATAATCTGTCCTTTAATTTTGTTAATGAGAAGGAATTGTTTGAGTCTAACCTGGGACATTAGGTAAATAGTAGGTGTACTTAGATACACTGAACATATTATGAATGCAAATTAATGTTTAGATAATATTATAGACAAATGTTGATAGACAAATGCTCGGTCGTATTACACAATGCAAAAGCACGAAAATAAATGATCTTTTCATTAAGGTATTTTTTGCACCATTGTAGAGCAAGATCTGCATGATCCTTTATCCATATTTTTATATAGAATAGAATAGAATAGAATAATTTTTATTTGAAAGAAAGACATACAAGCAGGAAAAACATACATACACAATGAAGGAGATACACAAATTAATGTACAGATAGCTGCTTGAGCCCCTCTGACAAAAAGGCACCCGCTCAGCATACATCAAGACCGCGCCAGGGCTTGTCTCGAAACTGATTTTCAGCGGGGGCCCTCTGTTGTCAGCAGGGGGGCGCAATGTACAGGAAAAGAAGAAGAAAAACAGGGCAATCATACAAGAGTAAACAAACAAAAAACACCACAACAATTAAATTTACATTGAAATTCAATTCCATTAAAATTAGATTTTAATTATTCAATTAAATAACCAAAACATTTATTTAAAATTAAAATTAAAATTATTGACTTTCAAACACTCAAATTAAAAATTAATGATTACCTAATTAAATCAAACACATTTCAATATAATGAAAATTAAAATAAGAATTAAAATAATAATAAAAAGAAAAAAAAATACAAATTACAATAATTAAATTAATAAACACCATTATTTACATGTGGCCATAACCATAAAGTCACAAGTTAGTTATGCAATGTCAATGTCAGAAAAAAGATTGAAAGAGTAAAAAAAAAGAACTGTCAGTGGATCGACATGTGCACGACCTGTGAGAAATTGCCACGTAAATTATTAAATGTGAGCAGATTTATGAAATTTGCTTGAGAAATGAGTGCCAAATATTAAAACTATATTAGGAGCAATCCGATCCGCAGCACTACAATCGTAATACGTAACAGAAGGTGAGTGCCTAACATCCCGCATCGTAAATCAATCAACAATCATATACGTAATCATGCATTATACAATTAAAATAAGGGAAATTAATAAGAAATTACCATCAATAACATTAACATTTAACATGAGCAAAGGATAACCTACAATAAATTTACAATTTCAGAACAAAAAAGAATACACTGAGTACCCACATACAAACAATAGCAAAAGAAATAAAATAAAATAAAATAAAAACCATGTCCAAAACTAACGGTGCCAAATAATTGAGGACCGCACACTAGGAGTTGGAGAAATTCAGATGTGGCTAGTGGTGGAAGTGGACCCGCCCCCAGGCATGCCGTGCGTACATTTAAGGTAGGATTTTTCAATGACCTTTTGTAAAATAATAAGGTGTTTTTTAAGTTTATTTCTAAAGGTGGTTTTTACTTGTAGGGCACGCAAAGGAGGAGGCAGGTCATTCCAACATTTAGAAGCAGCAAACCTGAAGGAGCCTCTAAAAGCCGCAGTATGATGTTTGGGAGTGTTAAAGACATGGGTACATTCTCTTCTGGGATATCGGCTCAGCTCACGTGCCCACTCCAGCTTCGAGAAAAGGTACTTTGGCTTGGCCTTACTCAGAATACCAAACATCATAGTAGCGAGATGAAGCTTCCTACGCGCATCCATCTTCAACATGTCTCCAGCATTGAGGAATGGCGTAACATGTGTACGAGGTGGAATCGTGAAACAAAACCTAGCGCAGGCATTTTGCACTCTTTGAATAAGTTTAGCTGATTTTGTCAAAATACATGGACCATAAACAGTATCGCAGTAGTTAAACTTGCTGAGAACCAGTGATTCACAAAGAGCAATTCGAATCTTCTCACTTAAATATGGTCTTAGTTTGTATAGAAGTTTCAAACGGTAAAAACTACTTCTAGCACAATCAATGATGTGGTTTTCAAATTTCAAATGGCAATCCATGGCCAATCCCAGATATATCGTCAATCCTTTTTATTTAATTATCGTCTTTACACAATTTTGTGTGTGTTATGTTAGGCACTTGCCTAACTGGCATGTAGAATTATGTGAAATGCTCTGGAATTGACCTCATTTAACTAGCACCCTTCGACTATCGAAAAGTAAACTTATGTGTGGGGTGTCCTCTTTATTATAATTATTATTACCATTACTAATAGATATTCTTATCTGAATAAACTTGAATGGTCTGAACACCATTCCTAGACTGCATCTGCACTTAACATCAGATGCAGTGCTGATATCTATTGCCTTAAAGAACAACTACCGTAAACTTTCTACGAGTCATCGTCATCATCAACAGCCCTTTACAGTCCACTGCTGGACTATGAGCCTCCTCCACTATAGTGGAGGGTTTTGCCATAATCTCCACGCTTGGCAGGCGGGTTGGAGATCGCAGTTTAAAAGATTGATGTTTTTCAGAGAGCGCTGCTGCCCATTCTCTGTTTGATCTGTGTGATGTTTCTACGAGTAATGCATGGTAAACGTTAATGGAGGAAAAAAAATGATATTTTTGTTATCTTATCACAAGAAAGTTTATACTTGAGCCGTTCGAAAACATCCTACGCGTTATGGGTTGCCAAACGCTTATCTGCGTACTATATTTGCCAACATAACTTTGCGTGTGTGTATAATGCTTCCCTATTTACCCCAGGTGCAAAGTTAAGTTGGTATTTCAAGTGATTTAGGGGTAGGTATATTTTTGTGCCGTTTATAAGGAAAAGATTATGCAAAGTGAAAAAACATATTATAGCTAAATGGATAAATATTGTTTTACCAAATTGATTGGTACAGTTCACGAGTTAAAATAAACGAATTGTTTTGTTTTGTAAAAAAAAGTTTTTCATCAGCATTAATAGGAGAAAAAAATACAAACAAATAGATATATAATTTATATATTATACTAAGTATAAAAGGAAAAAAGGTGAGCGAAAATCTCACAAAACATTAGGTTCGGAGAATATAATTTATGTTACCGTCTTCGGGCGCCTTTCGGAAGTAAAACCTATGTCATGATCTTGTAATTTTTCTTTCATCGTGTAGGTAATAGATTGTATTGAATGCTTTCAGAGAGCAGAATGGGAATATGCTCGCCTGAACGAATAGATATTCGACGGGAAAAGTTATGGGTACTATTTGGTGTATCGCTACTTGTATTCTTAAATATGACCTTACTTAATATCTTTTGATAATTAATTTTTCTTTTGTATACTAAAACGTTTTTTGCCACTAGATAAATGATTTGTGTGCTTTGTAAGAATAAAAGTCATGCCATTACTCGAATCTTTTAATGTAATAGGTATGGTAAAACGAGTTAAAAGTGTGTTTGTTTATTCATAGATCCTAATTAGAAAATTTATGTAATTTAAAAGTGTGTTTGTTTATCCAAAGGTCCTAATTAGAAAATATGTAATTTCATTTAAAATGAAATGACACCCATTTATTTGTTACTATAAAATTCTTGAATTGGGGACATAATTGTGTCTGAAAATTCTTCAACATGTCATAGAACATAATGCAAATATTTCAACCCGCATCATTTGTTAGCATCAGTTGGAAGCAACTCCCTGGAACCCAATAGTGGTATATGTCTCCATTTTTACGCCCCGAGCGTATATAATTTAAGCTAAAAGAGCCAAGGAGGAGAAAGTTTGTGATGTATTTTATTCCTCGATTTTATACGGCACTGAATACTTTTGTGCCGAGTGCATTTTCTTTACAGCCAGTATTGTGAGTCGTATTCTAAATAATAGAATAAAATACAGCATTATATTTTATTTAGTACCATCACATTTTCACATTAAAATAGAAGATGGCCTTAACATAACTGAATACTTAATTACAGGAATGGCAAATTAAAAAACGGACCCAATCTATAATTTGATGCAAAGTTTACTGGAAGCTGCCAAGAGTTTCTCTGCAATACAGTCTACTACACAAAGTCACAAAAATAAACCATAGCACTACCCTCGTCTTATAGAGTCATCAACATTAAAATTCTGACTGTAGTATCAAAGTTTGATTCAAGTTTAATAACACAAATTAACGAAATAATTAACTCATAATGGTAATGCTAATGAAAAGTCCCCCATAAAATTATTAGCGACAAATATTTCCCAACAGCAGGAAGTAATACAGCTGTACAATAGGAAGCGTTGCAAAAGGAAATAATGGCTGAGAGCCCCAATAATCTCATCCCTTCCACCCCGAGAGCTAATTAGGAAGCCATCATTTACGTTACGATGCTTAAACAACAACTTGGCTCATTGTCATTAATTTAACGATGTGGATGCAAATAAAATCAACTTTGTTACAAAGTATTTTCAATTTTCTTCGAAAAAATCAAAACATTCTGAAATAGTCCGCAAAAAGTCTTCTTTGTTCGCTTCTCATGCCGCATCCAAAGCTTAAAACTCAATTCCATGTCTAACGATTTGTTGACATTTTGTAATTACTAAACTTCTGCTCCATTCAAACTTGAGCCTCGCTTGAAATGTACTTTTTTCGCGCTAAAACGAAGTTAAAAATATTTGGGACAGTTAAAAGTTGCAAAGTTCTCGAAGCTTTTAATATAAAATTAGCTTAAACTCACCTGAATCGCGGAAGTGCAACGGAATCGTCTGCAGGACCGGCGTGACACTAACCGTCTTCAATCCGGACAATCCGTTATCGCATCGACCTTCAAAGTTCAATCGCACCAAGCCACGTGAAAAGTCTTAAAACTACAACACTAAGAAAGTTTTAAAATTCCTAAATACCGAGAAGAGCCTTACTTACGACGAAAAGCAGGTACGGTAGGGGAGTTAAGAGAATAATACTAGTAAGGGATATGTTTTTATAAACGCGTCGGACGCGGCACGCTTAAGTTGTACCGGTGGGGTTCGGGTTCGTACGTCGCGGAGAGGAGAGGTGCGGACATACAATCCGGGAGACCGAAGCGACGTGAGTGAAGCCGGCCGCTCGCCTCCCGCCCGCGCGCTCTCGCGAGCAAGAGGGATGCAGCGAGTGAAGACCCTCGCTCGCGAATATCGCCGCTCGGATCTGCTCGCGAGAGTCTCAAGTGCTCTCCACCGCTGCCGACGCTCTCGCCGAGAGGGAGGGCTCTCCCATCCACAATTCGAGAATGACACAAATAACCCTCACCTCACCATTCCCATTTGATACCTAACGCCGACGCGTTAAAATAACTTTTCCACATTTAGGTCACCAGATGAACACCTGACGTTCGGCGTCATATCGAAAAACATATGCCCCCGTTGGCTAGGTGTAGCAAATACCATAACGAATACTTTGGCTGAACACGCGCCATATTATGCAACGTTACAGGCTTGTATTGTGCACTCTGAAATTTTCTCGTCCTTCGAAAGAGCTTTTAGACTCCGCGGGCTTTGTGTAAAGGTTATCGCAAATTCCAAACAAACATTTTGTTTTGATCAAAAGTTAACCGAATATTTTATACCTACTAGACCTTTTCTTTCTATAACATCACACACGACATATTATTTAATAATAAAAAACTAAAAAAAAGCTATTCAATTTAATGAAATTTTTTAGGCTTGATTTCCTAGAACAAAAGGGATTCTTATGTATTTAAAATAAACATAAGTACTTTTTCAAAATTTACAAAAAAGTGTGTTAAATAAGCATTTGTTTTCTACATAATCATGCTTTTAACCCTTAATAATAATAATAATAACGCATATTCTCATTAACTTGCAACAAAATTGTATCACTACTTACATCACTGTTTACACAAAACGCTCATTTCAATTTAGTAACTGATGCCTTATTAATGTGGGCGCTCTCGACCTTTGCAAGCCGCAAAGTAATCCTGAAAATAACTTAACTACGGGAAACTTTCCTAAACTGTTTCTGTAAAGAGCTAATATCCAACACAGGGTCCGAATAGTTAGTAATCCATCAAGCTATGATTAATTTAGGTGAGCCTTGTCGACCAAACACGAGTATTTACAAGGATATAAGGGATATAAGGGCTCTTAGGGTGCGGTCATATTATAGTCAAAATAAAAGGTAGTAGGTAACTTCATCAACAAAATGATTGATTCCTGTTTTGACATCTTGTACTTTTTCAACAGTGTATCACTTTTGGCGGGATTTACGGTACTAAGGTAACTTTTAAGGTTTTTTAATGCAAAATAAGACAAATATTTTGACCGCACTCACACTTGATGTTAAGTAGGGTAAACCGTATAGCTATTGCCCACTTAAAGATTTCAAAACCAATGAGATGAAAAATTAAAGAAAGTATTTTAATTATCAACCATTTATGACTTTTTTCTTATAACTCAATAAACTGTTAAACAGAATATTAACAGTTTTTAGTTAAAACTTACGTAACTTAGAAAATATTGAAATAAATTTAAAATCCTCCAAAAAGTACAGTCATTGCCCATTACTTACACTAATTGCCCACATCAAAGCACAGTAATTGCCCAGTATCTTAAAACAAAATAATCAATTTTAAAATGACAAAATAGGCTTTAAATAAACAAAACAAAACATTAAACTTAAATTCTAGTAGTACAGTCTTCAAAATTTTCATTTAGGTTGCATAAGATAGGTAATTCATTCTTGGGGAAATGTATTACCATATTTAACAAAATACCACACAACCTTGTCGAATTGCCAATAAACAAATTTAAGATACATATAAAAAATACCCTTATGTCCAAAGGGTACTACAAGGTTCGAGACTATATTGATGACAAGGATGCGTGGTCAGTTCAGTCTGCACATATTTGATGTACTTAAATTTGACTATTCTTACCGTTAGATAATTCCTGGCAATAAGTGGTGACTGAGTTTGTTCCGGCGTTTCTTCTCAGCACTTGCCATATGTTTGTCTCGAAGCGCTGGTAGGGCCCAAAAGATAAGGAGACATGTAAAGTGCCCCATAAGGGCTACCTTTTTCTTTTTTTATTATTTTCTATTGACGTTCATAAGTGCCACTTGTGGTCTAAACTGAATAAATATTTTTGATTTTGATTTTGATTTTTGAAGAAGTGACTCTGGATCCTTCTAAAGACACATTTTTGGGGTAAAAACATTTCCTTTAATGAAATGAAGCTTAGAACTAGGCTTTTAAATGGTGCCAATATTGGTGGGAAGTGGCGATGCATACGTTTGAAAGTGCTTGTCGCGGGAGGTGCGATTTATTTGATGTCGAGTGTATATGTCAACGTGAAATTGTGAACTCTGTCAGTTTATAATATAACGCGTTAGATTGTAAACTAACAGTGGGTTAGGTTAGGTTAGATTGTAATTTAACTACGTCAGATTATAATCTGACGGAATTCACAATTTTACGGTGACATATATATTACACTAGGTACAAATGTTTAGCCCGACGCGACGGTGATGCTGTCAAACTGGCTTAATCGAAACTCAGGATCGGTGGTTCGAATCCCACCGCTACTGTCCTATTTATTTATTTGGACAACCTACTATTGTAGTGAAACTACCAGTAACACAAGGTTAACTAGACACGCGGCAGCGTGTCAAGCCAAGTTCAAGCAAAGGAACTGGGCCCCGATTACGCTAAAAATTTTCATCTTCAACGTGCTCGGATGACGAACGAATATCAGCTGTTTCGACAAATCCGAATCACGGTGTCGTTTTGACAGCTAGTTGAAACGAAGCATAGACATAAACGTAAGGCTAAGAGTAGGCGCACACCGTTGATTTTTCGTCGGCCTATAGTTTAGTCGGGCAGTTGATCAGTATGGGCATGTATGGGAGTGCGCACACTACGCCGATTCGATTTGGCCGATTCTTCATACAATTTAAAATCGGGCACAACTATCGGCCAACTAAAAATCAACGGTGTGCGCGTACTCTAAATATCTCATGTGACAATAAAAATACTAGGAAGGTACGTCCATTACCGTGATACCGAATTTTCACCTCAGCTGGAATGAAAAACGGAGCGCAACAGGAGAAGAAGCGCGTATGTATTGGAGACGTTAAAAATTAGCGTAATCGGAGCCCTGGCTAGCCAGCGCCGAGTGTAATTTAGCTTACCACCAGGGGTTAACGGGACTATTAGTAATTTTGTGCAAACTATATTGATCATTACACTACCCATTTGAGACGCTCTGTACTCATGTTTATTGTTGCTATGAGTAGAAAGAAAAGTGAATAAATTCGCGTACTCATTATACTTTGTCAAAGTAGTCCGTGTATGTTTGTTGGTCATTGTAGCTGGAGGCTCTGCTATTACTAATATTATTGATATACTACGATCAAACTGAAATGATACTTTATATTGGCCATGTGGTTCTTCCGCCATTTCTTCTCAACACCAGCCCATATTATGTTGTCCCGAAGCGGTGGTAGGGCAAGCTATATTTGGGACGTGTTTGTGTCCTGTAAAGTGCCTAATACAAATAAATATTTTGATTTTGATTGCCCACTGGTAAATTCATAGCACATCAAAAAGGGAAACTAGCTAAAAAGCCATCAGTATAACATTGGCTCAAAATATAATTTGCGAATTTAGGTTTTTTTTTTGCTTTGATTGAATTTGTTTTTGTTTGTAATAAAGAGAAATAAAATAATTAAAATTTGTAACTTTGACTTGATAATTCACAGAGCTTGTTTGGAATATACAAAATCTTAGTTTCATTGATGATTAAATACACTAAAATTGACTGTAATCTTTTGTTATTTGTATCAAAGTACTATAAAAGTATCAAAACACCAAGTCGCAGTATAACGTAGACACAGCGCTAATCTCCCGTCTAATATAATTATAATGTATGCACCGTAAGTATAACGATAATGTTTGATGGATGACTTGTACGGGAAAAGTGTGGGAGACATCTGGTACAATCGGGGAGAAAAGAGGTGTCCCCTAAAATAATTTAGGTCTCACGTTAATAGTAGATTAGTAATTATTAGTGGTACTCTACCTATAAATTCAATACATACCTACAGCTGACCCCGTATTTCGTACCGCCTATGTTCATCAGAAATAATGTAAAATTCTAAAAGTGAAAGATTTTTTCTAAACTTTCTAGTTTTTCCGATCATATTCAATACAAAAAATAAAATCTTTCCTCGTTAAAATATTATTAGTATAATAGAAAATAATATGGCTAAGTAAGAGCAATTTATTAAAGTTTAATTGAAAAAAATAAATGAATATTTTACGACTCAAAAACCCCTTCAACGGTCGAACTAGCGCCTCCACCAGGGAAATTGGCGACAGTTTTGTAAATAATCAAGAGTTTCAAAATTCAAATAGATCAACTCACAATTTTTATTGTTCGTTTTTAATTTATTTCATGCTGTTACTTGTTTTATATTTTATTGTATAATAGATTTTTAAAAGTATATTGTTTGCATACTTCGAGTTGTATATTATACCTACTTCAGAGGAAATAAAAAAAATACCGTCGTAATTTTTCAATTTTTTATCATGTCAAAGTTTAAATTTATTTGTCTGTTATTGAATGAAATGATCCATCCGACCGATTTCGGCCATGGCGACCACTCCGACTCCTAGCTGTCTTGGCGGCGCTGGTGTGCCCGAAGATGTCTGTTATTAAACAAGTTTTAAATAACAATCGTTTATAAAATAATACTTTTAATGTGTTTGAACTAGAGGTGGGCGCCACGCCGGCGCGCCGCCGCCGCCGCGAATTTTTTCACGCCGCCGCCGCCGACGACCAGCTGTCGGCGCGCCGATACTGATACTGTACAAACTATTTGCAATTTATTCCTCTCCTATAATGTACTAATTTGTGTTTCAAACGCAGAAGAACTATTTTTTTATTGAATTGAGCGGCTATTCTAGTTCAATAAAGTCCTAGTATAACTGCGACCGGTACCGATCTATTGTGATCGCCGCTATTTTCCTTACAGTTCGCCTCCGAGTCCTGCATCCATTAGGAATTGCAGTATCTTTTTGGGGGCGATATGTTTTACATCTTGTTGGCTTAGGATGTGTTTGCCCAGGTGTAAGCTCCGCTTGCGCATCAAAGGTCCGCAATCCGTGAGAATGTGTAGTGGCGTTTCATCTGCCTTTTGGCACATCCTGCACGTTCCTGATTCGGACAGTCCCATAGTGGACAAGTGCTTGTTTAAGCTGCAGTGTCCAGTGAAGGCTCGAACTAAGATGCGCATTTTGATTCTACTCAGTCCTATGATCTGCTTAGAGCATTTTCGGTCATAGACTTTTTAAGAGCTTTGGAATGAGTTAATCCTGGCGTGTCTGACCAACTGACCATGCCTTAAAGGATTTGTTTAAATAGATGTTCTCCAGGGTCATTCGAGCGAGACTTTTGGAAATGCCACAAAAGGGTTCTGGACCATATTGTGTTCCCTCCGCTCCCGCTCTGGCCAGTTTCACGATTCCCGCGTGACCTGGAACCCATCTCAGCTACGTTACTCTTACTCTGTCACGTTTTCCTAGGGTATTCAGTCGACTCATGCAGTTTTCTACCAACTTTGAGGTGATTAAGATGGAGTTTAAGGCCATCAGCGCGGCCTGACTGTCTGAGTCAATGTAAATTATGTGGTTGGCATAATTTTTTCGCAGGTTAGCTTCCGCACATTCAATAATGGCGTAGACTTCTGCCTGAAAGATACTAATAAATTGATTGAATAACTTAATACTAACTATATTAACAGTTAATCAAGTACATTATTCAAGTTACTGCTTGGTCTAGTAAATAATTGATCGCGAGAGGCGCCGGTCCCTCTTGCTGTCAAGAAAAAAATCCCCGCCTTCGTCTGGCAGATAACCCACACTATTGGACTATAATTTAAGCAAATCACTCACACAGAGATTGGCAAATATGTCTCGGAATGCAAATGGAAACCACAACCTCTGGAAGGCAACAAAGTACCTCCCTCAAAGTGTTCTTTGCTTATTAGGTCCGGTAATACATGAGTGGCGAGTGCGAACTGACAAGAAAAATCTCAGACTTTTGCTACATCATAAGCAGGTTTATTTAAACCCATTGACACGGATAATCCCTTTCTACCATATACCTTAATAACCTTCCCATTGTGATTTGAGAGGGCTCATTTTGCATCTTTTCGTATGCTACTTCTGGTCATTTTTTTGTACTTGACTATCTGAGGAGTTGACCGCCATGTTTGATTGATTCCTACTACGCTAATTGAGGACGAAAGACGCAGGAGGACAAAGTGACTGACATAGCCCACAGAATCGCTAAAATCAAGTGGCAGTGGGCGGGGCACATATCGCTGGGGCAGTAAAGTTTTTGAGTGGCGACCACGAGTCGGAAGACGTAGTTAAGTGTGGGCAGGCCTCCCACTAGGTGGACCGACGATTTGGGGAAGGTCGCAAGAAGTGCATGGATGCGAGTGGCGCAGGACGTCTTTCGGCTGAAACGAAAGAACTAACGCTAAGAGAGATGGCTAAGCTAAAGAAATAGCCAAAATGGACCCTCGTAAAGCAGTTGCATTTGATCTGATCACCAGGAAGTCCATGGTCATGACTATGACCACACTGAGTGAGAAGAACCTCGCAAGTGTCTTAACTTTGGAAATGATCCATAAGGCTGGCAAGTCTCCTAACGAATTCTCTTATCGCTCAATTAATCTGACATTTGTATTGTTAAAATTATGGACGTCTGCTTTCGCTGCGGCTTCAGCTGGGTTTATCATAAAGGACTACTCTATGAAATTAAAAAGTACCTTCTAGCACACTTCTACTACCTGCTGATGGATTCTTATTTCTTATCTCAGTGACAGACAGTTTTAAATCAAACTCAGTGACAAAATCTTCTCTTTTTAGCTGCAGAGCTGGAGTACCCCAGGACTCTGTACTTGGTCCGATACTCTATAACATCTACTAGTAAAGTAGCCCAGACACCAGAAAGCTGCGGCATTCTTCAAATGTAACTGTGATCTTAAAGTGACTAGACTGTTGCAAAGTCAGCTGCATGGCTGACCAAGTGGCGCATGTAATTAAGCCCCGAAGTCTCACTATATTATCATTTAAGACGTGAAACTTATCCTCCGGCTAATCTAGACCTCGACACATTGCTGCAATCAACCTGCATTAAAATCCTGGACCGTAGGATGACATGGAAAGACCATAAATATAAATAAAACAGAACTGAATATAATATTCCACCGACAATCAGCTAATCCAACATTAACTATGTGCCTCCAAAGAGCTCAAAAATACATGTTAAAGGTACTTTTATCGGCACATTGTTACGCTCGCCTTTAGGAAGTACACGAGAACCTGATCTCAACCAAACCCGCTATCCAAATATCAAAGTACCTATCTATGATCAAGAGAGCTAATTTACTAGGGTAAACCATTTCTCTAGTGGCTCAAATCCCAACCAACTGCAAATCACCTGATTAGTCTTGACGACAGATACTAAAAAAAACGGATTTAAAAAAAATGCCTAATGAACAAAGGTCACGCCGCCGACGCCGCCGCCGCCGAGGTCAAAAAGTCGGCGCGCCGCCGCCGGCCAATTTTATATCGGCGCCCACCTCTAGTTTGAACTAAGCCTTGTCTATACGACTGTACATGCAAATCAGTTTTTGACTGATTCGGCCACTGTACCGACGATCCACTTATTGTTTTAAAACCCACATTGGAACATACAAATACTTTTGATGTATGGATATTTGATAACGAATGGAAAAATATGTACGACACCTAAATAAATTAAATTAGAATCGAATTAGAGAAAAATAATAATTTGAGTTCTAACTGTAGTAATTCTGATTAATTTCGTTGCGAGTCCAATGACAGTTTAACTCTCCCCTGGGACAAACTTGACCTTCACTGGTTGGGTTATTGGAAGTCAAGCTATAGGTCCTGGCTACACAGGAGTTGCAACGGTGGGAACGAGAGGTGGGAATATTAGTCCCGTATCCAAACGAATTTAGAGCAAGCCTTACCAAACAGAGCAGAATATTTTGCCACCATGATTCCTGGGTCTGAGATAGATTACAAACGAAACCACAGAGGCGGTTACTTATTAAAATAGCTTCCTGCTAGATTGGAAGCCACTAACATCAGGCCACTAGGTGGACGGACGATCTGGTGAAGGTCGTAGGGAATTACCAGGATGAAGACAGCGCTGGACCGGTCGTTATGGAAAGCCTTGGGTGAGGCCTTTGTTCAGCAGTGGACGTTATTTGGCGGAAACGATGACCATCAGCCCAAAAAAATGTGGCTACCGATTTAAAAAGCATTAAAGAGGTCCTATTTAGGTCACATAATTCCACTTAAGTGGGTATATAGGTGAATGTTGTGGCTTGTATGTGGCAATAAGACATTTGGCAGTAACTCGATACAGAAGCGACTTCGGGCCGCATAGGAAGTGCTCGGGTTTAGTATGCATAGTGCTTTGTGTAGCGCGACTGAGAGGCATTGATAGTTGGGATGACGGTTAGTACAATTTTACTATGGCGTAAAGGCAATGACTGGAGAAGAAATATAGGCGCAGAGTATAAAACCTACTGTTTATCTTGGAATAGTACCTATTATATTTTAGTTAAGTTTGGAAGAAAAGATTTTAGTCTTTATTTTAAATAAAAAAAACATTACAAGTGCTTTTTTAATCAGAAAAAATATTATTTCACCAAAAATCATTGCTTGTCAAACTAATAAACTGTTATTTATTGTATAAGTAACGAGCTGTGAAGACATTTTTTATATTTTAGAATAAACATTTTGTATTATTTTTTGTAATAACACGTTTTGTTCTTCCACTGTTAAAAATAATAATTTACTCAATACCGAAAAAAGGTGAAAGATAACTTAAAAAATCTGTAACAGACTACTGAATGCAAACCCATGTTCGCAAAAAAAAATTATTTGAAGTAGTCTCGCAAACATCTACGATCAAACCACCTCCGTCGCGCTACATTATTAAGCATTCATAGCAGTAGGCCCCTAAAATTCGGACAAGTCAATACGCCATCTTTACGGCTTCCTCTATGGCCCGTGACGTCATTACGCACACCTATGAATATTAAGTTAAGCAAACCTTGTCTGTGGATTAGCTATTGTGTAACATCGTTGTGGAAAAACAAGATATATCTAATAGAGATGAGACGTATTTACTAGAACAGATCCACACACTAGGTATTTTACAGTACTAAGTGGCACCTATTCCAATTTTTAAAATACTTGATCCACCTAGTATTTTTTAAATTACACGATTTCCGACCCTACCATCAAAGTAATACAGGTTATTATTGCATAATCCGTAGTCGTGTATTACGCGCACCGCCTATTTCTCGCTAAGTATTTTTTAAATTACACGATTTCCGACCCTACCATCAAAGTAATAGAGGTTATTATTGCATAATCCGTAGTCGTGTATTACGCGCACCGCGTATTTCTCGCTAAGCTTATGTGCGAACGTAGAGATTCACTCCGTCTCTGTCTGACAAACAAATTTGAGCGCAGGCAGGTGTGAGATAGGAATAGGTGTTTGATGTATTACGTAATTTAAACTCTATTTGTACACAGGTAAGGTTTTGAATATTTTAATTTTTGTTCTCTCTCATCCAGCTCACTCCTTGTTGACTAGCCGGTAAAAAACCAGTTTTTATTCTTCCGACAGGTTTGTTTTGGTTTGTTGTCACGCGTCCGTGATAATTGCATAAATAAAAAATAGAAAAAATTATGTAAATATTTTTATGAAATTGATATCTTTTAAATACGCCAACTTTTAAGTTGACAGTCCTAAGTCTGTTGAAGTATGAAGGGAGGATATCAATCAATCAACAACCAGCAAAAACATTATTATTCAATTTCAAATTGCATTATTAATAATACGAGTGGATCTTTTCAAAGAAAATTGTATTTTAAAGTCATAATACGTGGATTAGTCCGCACTAGTCGCGTCAAGTATGGTAAATTACTACGTACTAAGTGGAACAGGTATTTGGATCACGTATTAATAAATACTTGGAATAGGTGCACCTAGTATCAAATTTACCTAGTATAACCCATCTCTAATATCTAATAGAAATGACAAAATTAGTTCGGCTTATTAGGGCCGTTTTCCAGGGCAATCCAGTAATGCAGGATCCTGCAAAACTGAACTACTTTGTTCACACGGCAGTATCCCGTGCAGTACGGGTGTTTGCAAAAAATGTATGTGTTGCAGTCAAAACTCATAATCGGTCAAAACCACTTTTGACTGCAAAAATCAGTCAAGTGGTTTTACTTGTAATTTAACTGGATCCTGATTTTTACTGGTCTAGTTTTTTAGTCGGCCGTCTGGTGTAGTGGTTCGAAACGGACTATTATTCCGGAGGTAGCGGGTTCGATTCCCGCACAGTACAAACATAAATGTGTGCATGAATATAATTTGTTTGTATTGGACTTGGTGTTTTCTATGTATAATAAGTATGTATGTATTAAAAAAAAGTATTTATGTATGTTTATATCCGTTGTCTAGTACCCATAGTACAAGCTTTGCTTAGTTTGGGACTAGAAGCGCCGTGTAAAATGTCCAAGGATATTTATTTATTTTATTTATTTAGTTTACTGACAAAACCGATTTCGAAATTCGAATGGATAGGTTTCTTGCGTTTTTAACAGGATTTTTCACACGAACATCCCGTTTGCAGTGTTCTGCAAAAAATCCGTTCGAATCTGATATTAGAACTTTATTAGGCCTACCTTTATAAGGTCGTCGGTCCACCTTGTGGACGGACGTCTTACGCTGCGTTTTCTAGAACATAGCCTCCACTCCAGAACCTTGATGATCAAATAATTCCCTGAAACAAAAACCTTCACATTCACAAGCTGTAACATCCATAGAAAACTCCATCCACAAACCGTCCTTGATTTAAAACGCATAACTTTTATTTAGTCGGTAAATTTTTATATTTCTGACGCGACTTCATTTCGAAAACCAAACAAATTGATATTCACATGAAAAAACCAATTTTGTCCGACAATACATGTAATATCCTACGAGTCATTCATTCGACAGCCTAGGGACGGGGCTTGACAGTAAGCGGTTTTCCTTGAAGCGGTAAAGTGATTGAGAGTTATTTTCACGATACGTGAGGCCGCAGAATGAAATGAGTCGTAATAAAAAATACTCACAAAAATATAATAAAACCTATGGTTGATTGGAGCAAAATAATAATGAAATCATGCTTGAGTCTGAATCAAAGTTATAATTCACAAAATGACGGGACTATTCCCACCTCTCGTTCCCACCGCTGCAACTCCTGTGTAGCCAGGATCTACAGCTTGACCGCCAATAAAAACCCAACCAGTGAAAGCCAAGTTTGTCTCGGCGAAAAGTTAAATTTTCATTGGTTTCATATTACAAAAAAATATAATATCTATATGAGGCTGATAATTGCAATCTAAGAGTGAATGCAAGAAAGTTCAACCTACTGCCGGTAATTCCGCTACTGAATTAAAACAAAGCTCAAGACTAGTTTCAAAAAACGTCTAACTAAAGAACTTTGAATCACAGGTTGAATTTAAGGCTCTTAATTTAGATGTAACAGTAACCTCAAGAAAATAGTTGAATGTAGAAAGCAGAAAATCGAGTTTTGTGGCGCCCCTGAGCTAAACTTGCGTCCAGCTGTGAACTATATTATGTATTACAGACGTTACATATTCCAATGCTGGACATTAGTGCTATGATCGTTTGCGGTTAAATCTACTTCTATATCTTCGAATGTTTCGATGATCTGGTGAAGGTCGCGGGAAGTACCTAGATGCAGGCAGCGCAAGACCTTGTTCGGTCTTTGTGGAAATCCTTGGGGGAGGAGGCCTTTGTTCAGCAGTGGACGTCATTTGGCGGAAACGAACGAAATCTTCATTTTTATTCCCGCTTCCCCGCTCCCAGTCAATCCCCGGCCGCAAAAATCGTAAACACTGACATGGCAATCGGTAAAATTCATGCCGCTTTTATGGGTCCTCTTTATTTTCTTTATTTTACGGGCATATGCGGATTTAAAAGCCATTTTACACTTTATTTCAGCGATCAATCTGCGGCGTATTAATTTGTGGCGTAGCCAGTTCGACTCCTAGGGTAGGCAAAATAGTTACCTACTTTATTGTTCACTTGATATTATGACAACATAGGTTTTATTATTTGGTAAGTACATAACGATTATTTCACCATTTTATCAACCAAAGTGTCCAACTCTAACACTAAAGCTACCGTGTTCGCGCTAAGTTTGCCGGTCCGTGGAATGCGCGTCCCCTCCCCCAACCGCGATTAAACGCAATTAGTTAGTGATTAAACGCAATTAATGTGTCTTATTTTACGCAAATACGCAATTTTTATCAATAATAATAAATAAAAAATATTTTAAATATAGTTTGATAAAGTTATAGACGCTTCCCTTCGAGTGACGTCATATCGCCAGCGGCAAACTTTAAGCGAACGGATAGTACACGTTTGTTCATTCGTTCGTCTGTGGTTTCAGCAAAATGACGTCCACTGCTGGACAAAGAAAAAAAGAGTGACGACTATAGAACGGAAGTAGTGTGGGCAGACAGCTCCCAATAGGCGGACCGATGATCTGCTGAAAACTTTACACACCTTAATCACAATATTACGTCGTGATTTGGCTGTTTTTAGTCAAATAACTACATTTTAGGCTGAAAAATGAATGTAACTTGGGTCATATAGGCTAGATTTCTAAAAAAAATACTTTTAGTCCGTCAATTTGTCAAAAAATATTGGCCAAGTATATTTTTATTGGTCAATCAAATGAAGTATATAGTAAAGAGGCCAGAATTACGAAGTTATAGTGCGTAGAAGTTCCGCGTGACCTCACAAAGTGCTATTAACCACGCCTTGACGTCACGTGCTTCTTCTTTTGAAATTTTGACGCGCTTTAAAGGATTTTTATTATAGACTCTATTTTAACCTCTCTAGAGTAACTTTTATCTTGAGTTTTACCCATAAAATGCGGGTAGAATGAGATTGTTTTTAGTTTACAGCGAAGATAGCAATCTGAGTGGAATAAGAGTCAAAACCCACAATAATGCGGTTATGATTACTATAAAACTTTGAGTGCGGTAGCTTTGACCTAAAAGCGTGTAGGGTGACCATAATTTGCAAAAATATACACATTTCATGACTACGCCCACGTGGATTAAATATTTTTTGGTCGCTGCGCTCAACAAAAAATAAATTTAATTGAATGAATTGTAATAACTGAAAATACAAAGCCTAGAATAATAGATGACTGCAACATTTTTGCAAAAACTAGCCATTAAACAGAAAAATAAAGTTTAGGCGAGGTGTGGACAAAATTAAAAATGCGTCCATATTATGTTGCTAAAAGTCAGAGAAAATGTAGTTAAACGATTTTGAAACATCAAGTGGCAAAAATCTTAGTTCGAGTAATTACCCAGTATTGATACTAGCGCCCTATTTTAAATGTCATAATTATATGGTTGTCCAACGTGGCAAAAATCTAAACTAATAATCCAATATTGATAGTAGCGCCCTTCTGACAATGTCATAGCTGGGACGGTTCAGTGTTTCGCAACTATACAAATCGTCAACATGATTATTTTGAAGTAAAGCCGCCGACACCAAGCCGGGCTGTCTACGGACTAGGTGTGTAATAAAATTATCACTTCACGGGATTTTACAACAAAACTTTTATAATGGTAAATAAGATATTTACCCTCCCGACGTTTCAACGCGGTTGCACGAGTCATGGTCGCGGGCAGACTGAAGAGATGCGGCCGTCGTCTGCTCCGGCGCGGCGCGATGAATTTTGGTGTTAGAGTCATTAATCCTTAGGGCTATATTTTACCGGGAAACCATGGCGGCGCAACCAGTCGCCGCTACCAACAAAATCTATACAGCTTTGCGCAACCAAACGGACACCAGAGGTGGAATTGTGTAAAGCGATCGTAATCATTTGACAGTTCATAACGTACGATAAAGTCAGTTAAACAAAGCGTTTGACAGAATAATCGTACGTTATGAACTGTCAAATGATTAAGATTTCTTTACACAATTCCACCTCAGGTGAGTAACTCTCTATAGAGCTGTATACATTTTGTTGGTAGCCGGTGAAATATAGCCCTAAAAATGGTGTCCTGAAAAATCATGGTCACCCCATAAAGCCACAAAACACTCATCTTTCCATCAAAATAATTACAACATCACTCGCATTGATAAATCACCAGTTTAATATCAACTTTATTTTTACGAGATAAAGATGTTAATACAAATAAAAAGTTATTAACAAAATGCTTCAGCGAGTCGACGATGTTTTGGTTTTTTATGAAAAATGACAGTTGTATTGTCGATTATTGGGTATGGTTCTGTAGATTAAAAAAAATACTTTCATTCATCTATTCAGGATTTATTGATGAATAAAAACGTAACCCTCCTTCTAGCGCAGTCGGGTAAAATACAGCAATGATTCCTTCTTACTAATAATATAAAACAGAATAAGTGCTATCGATCTAGCACTTAACTCAATCAATGTTTGAGGTACCTATGGGAGCGGTAAGGGGCGAGACTTCAGATTGATTTGTAAGAAAGAAAGAAAGAAAAAGTATTTTTTTGACAACTAATAAAAAAAATACAAAAACAATGAAGAGAAAAGAGGAAAAAAAATGTTGCCAAAGAGGTCACCCACTCAGTATCATCTTGACAGTTGACATTTTACTGCCAAGTGTCAAGACACTGGTTTTCAGTGGGTACCTTGTACGCAGGGAAAAAAGAATGTTAATAAAATAAATTCAAAATTGATTAAAATTCACATTAAAATAAAAATTACAATAACAATAAAATTAACGAAAAACAATACAATTACTAATTTCAAATAAACATGTCAAAAATACTCTTTCACGCAACGTACGGATTCTTGTACGGATTTTGATGAAACTTTACAGTATTATCTATATACAGTGTGTCCGGGCATGTAGTGATCAAACTTTAAAGGCGTAATCTATGAACAATTTTATCGATGAAAATACTTCAAATTTGGGGCTTGACCCATTTCTCGAAAAATTACATCGATTTAAGTTTTTAATTTTTAGTTTACACCTCTTCTTTAAAAAACAAGTGAAAGCGTGGGTAGCTTAACATTAATAGGCAAATATTTTATATCATGCGATAGCCAATAAAATTATCTATTAGTAGAAGAAGAAAACAGACACAAATTTCATACATTTTATGGGAGTAAGAATGGATTGAATTATAAAAATACATTACTTTTTTCACTTCTTTTTCAGTTATTTTCCAACACAAGAAAATACAGGTCGTTAAGGTATGTTTTATTTGCATTGTATTATTAGTATTTGAGCTATTCTACAAAACGAATGTAAATTTATTAGTCTACGTCTATTAGTTTCGACGTAATTGTTGAACAAAGATACCCCTTCCCAGCGGTTTCCATAGCGCACGCGACATGCGAAAATGCACTGCCTGAAAGAATCACACAACCTATTCTGATTACTATGGAAACCGTTGGGAAGGGGTATCTTTGTTCAACAATTACGTCGAAACTAATAGACGTAGACTAATAAATTTACATTCGTTTTGTAGAATAGCTCAAATACTAAAAATAAAATGCAAATAAAACATACCTTAACGACCTGGTTTTTCTTGTGTTGGAAAATAACTGAAAAAGAAATGAAAAAAGTAATGTATTTTTCTAATTTAATCCATTCTTACTCCCATAAAATGTATGAAACTTGTGTCTGCTTTCTTCTTCTACTAATAGATAATTTTATTGGCTATCGCATGATATAAAATATTTTCCTATTAATGTTAAGCTACCCACGCTTTCACTTGTTTTTTAAAGAAGAGGTGTAAACTAATAATTAAAAACTTAAATCGATGTAATTTTTCGAGAAATGGGTCAGGCCCCAAATTTGAAGTAATTTTATCGATATAATTGTCCCTAGACTTTGCCCTTAAAGTTTGATCACTACAAGCCCGGACACACTGTATAAAAGAAAGTCGTGTTAGTTACTTCGCTTATAACTCAAGAACGGCTGAACCGATTTAGCTGAAAATTGTCAGGGAGGTAGTTTATAGCCAGGAGAAGGACATAGGATACTTTTTATCCCGTTCGAAATAAAAAAAAAGTCTGCTTATTTATTGCCATTAGGGCGGAACAAAGTTCGCCGGGTCAGCTAGTTGATTATACAACTGAATTTCACGCGGACGAAGCCGCGGGCAAAAGCTAGTTCCTCATATATGTTAGCTTAGGTTTTTTCTTTTCACATCGGAACCCTAAATCCTTAAAGAATAAAACCCACAGCGGTACTTTTAGCGGAATAATGACTGTCATTAAAAATTTAATGATTAATATAATTTGCGTGCTAACAGCGACAAGTTAATTTATTAATCATTAAAAATGCTGTTAAATGACACTTATCAGATGTTAATGTGGAATTTTTAAATGGGAGATGACAAAATTGGCAGGACTATATTTTTTTGTTGGAAAATGGCATTTAATACAACTGATTAAGGTACTTTAACTGTGTAATGTTGATGTGATATCATTATAGCACACTAAATTTATTTGTTTTGGCGTTATTTCTATCACCCGTATTCACAAACATTACTATGAGGTCTCATAGTGCGCGTGGACGCACAGGGTGACACACGAACCAATCACTGTGCGTTCGATTTGCTGCTTCTCTTAAGCGAGCATCGTTTGTGAATACGAGCGTTTACTTACTTCTTTAGATAATAATTATGGACTAAATAAAAGAAAGAAACTATTCTCACTTCTCGTTCCCACCGCTGCAACTCCTGTGTAGCCAGGATCTACAGCTTGACCGCCAATAACCCAACCAGTGAAGGTCAAGTTTGTCCCGGGGGAAAGTTAAACTGTCATTGGACCCGCAACGAAATTAATCAGAAGAACATAGGAGTCTTCCACAGACTTGGCCAACTTTTAGCTTGGTCCACGGGCCAAGTCGCTGGAATGAATTTTTGATTAGATTTTTGTTGATTTGGTGTTTAATCTATACTATAACAAAGCGAAAGGTCACTGACTGACTGACTCACTCACTCATCACGAAATCTCGGAAACTACAAGTGCTAGAAGTCTTGCATGGGGGTTTCTTTTAGAACGTAGGTGCTCACTAAGAACAAATTTTACGAAACTCCACCCTTAAAGGGGTAAAGCGGAGTCCACGCGTACGAAGTCGCGGGCGACCGCTAGTTTATTAATAAAACATTGAAAGTGGGCCCAGTTATCGGAAGAAAAAATATCAAAGAATTCAAACCGGCCACTTGGCCCGTGGACCAAAATGGTCCAAGTCGCCGGAAGACACCACTTCTCCATCCCAAACCCATTGTTAATGCATCCGTACTAAACAAAGACAGAAGTGGGCCGGACTCGAACCCGGGACCACACGCCCTCGGTAGCCGGGCATTATGCGACTGCTTAATGCGGCGGGTATGTAAATATGTTGGTGGTGAGGGTAGACTCATAGGATGTAGCGATTTTAGAGTTAGCGTGTTAGAAAAAATAAATAAAAAAATTAAAAAACCGGTCAAATACGAGTCGGATTCACGCACCGAGGGTTCCGTTGGGGGTATTTCTTGAAACGCACCCATTAAGAAGCGCATCTATATTTACGAAGTGCCTTGTAAGCTGAATAAAAACATAACTCTCCTACTGGCGTAGTCGGGTAAAAAGTACCAGGGCAACATAACATATTATGTCATCGGCTCGTGTCGTGGCCTTCACATTGCGGTTTCACTGTTAAGGCGCCGATAGAAGTTGTCATTTATTTTCATTAAAAATACAATTGTTTTGGTTTATAAATATGAATTATGTTATTTATATATTTTGTTAAAGCTTCAGTTAGGTGCGCTTCGAGCAATACTTCCCGTTCGTTCCTGAAATTAAGTTTTTCGAGCTAAGAATTTCAACTAACTAGCTATCACGGTTCATGAGATACAGCCTGGTAACAGACAGACAGGCAGCAAAATCTTAGTAATAGGTCCCGTTTTTACCCTTTGGCTATGGAACCCTAAAAAACACCCTGTATAACTGCGCACTACTTACTTCCAATAATTCTTATGTTTTCACAGACAAAGTCACGGGCGACCGCTTGTTCTAAATAAAGATTTACGATAGTTTTAGTTGATATCGTCAAAATGTTTTATTGAGTCAACTTTTACTGACTTTTTATTTGTCTGTAAACCTTTTGTAAGTAGTTTCGGAGAGATTTCAATCTTAACGACCGTTTTAACTTATACAATGTATAAGTACTTGTAATATACTAGCGGCCGCCCGCGACTTCGTACGCGTGGACCCCGTTTTACCCTTTTAGGGGTGGAGTTTCGTAAAATCCGTTCTTAGCGGATATCTACACACTGTAGAGAATCTTTAGGCTCGATTTACACCAAGGCGGAGCTATGCGGAGACTTTATTTCAGGTTTGTCGGTGTTATGTTTCTTCAACAATTAGTTATGCAGTGATTAATCAACGAGTGGAATTTCGCTTGTATAAAAATACAAAGTGCTATTTTTAATTTCCTGGACCTCTATGGAAAGACCACTTTAAAGAAGGAATCTAAAGGTACTAAAAATTGTTTTAATTCAACAATTATTTTGAAGGATTTGGCCTACACTCCCCACGCTGCCCAGATGGGTTGGGAAAGTTTTTCATTCATTTAATACTAACCTGTAATGTTCTTCTCAAACTGAAAACAACCTTTTTATTTTTAACTAACTTTTGCCAGCGCCTTCGCCCGCGTGAAGTTTGTCACAGAAAAACTTTATCGCGCGCGTCCCTGTTTCAAAAACCGGGATAAAAACTATCCTATGTCCTTTCCCGGGACTTTTTACTTTCGCATTTATAATATTAGTATAGATATAGAAGTATAGAGAGTATAGATTATAGATTTCCGCATAGTAACGTCTGATACTTTTCATTATTATAAAAAATCTGCAAATTCCGCTCCCGCTCGTCACTATAACCCGCCCCTTAAAGACATATTGTGATTATGACAAAACAATTGGTGATTAACTCAGTAATTATGAATGTAATAACCTCTGTAATTAGCTAACACCCCAAGATCTTAGGTTAATTATAATTTAAAGGGTTGTACTTCAATTAACCCTTAATTAAGCGATAATGGCGAAAAATTTCAGCGCTCTGAAATGAGATTCGGTTTTCTAAAACGTTTGGAAATGGTCGCTGTTTTGTAAAATACGGCGTGAAGTTGCAAACAGTTGACAATTTTTTAAATCAGATCTATAGAACTTTGTAATTTAATGTAAATGTATTGAAATTATTTTTAAACGTAATATTGCACGAAAAAAAAATTATTTGAAATGTTACTAGTATTAAATAGTTTTTTTTACAAACAACCGGTGTTTTTTGTATGGAGTTTGACAGATTTTTTAAGTTAAGATGGTGTAATCCAGTCTAAGCTTTGCAGTTAACTACATATTATGTGTGCGTATTTTTCTATGAATAAAGTAAATTGTGTGCCAATTTAGAAGCCGCGCTCAGCGGATAACACTAATTAAATAATATGAAAAAAAAAAATTTTTTTTACGTAAGTCGATTAAGTTACAGAACTTTAGCTCTAAGACATAAATTACTTTAAAGCTCTAATTGCAATGACTAAGACTAAAAATTCAGGATATAATTTATCGCTTTCTTAAGAATCTTTGAAATAGGGATAACAACTCCAGTATATTTACGGCATAGACACTTTAATTACGAACAAAAAGTCTGTTTAAACATAAAATTAACAAGTCGTTTCCGACGCTACCTCAATTATCTATACTGAAGAGTTTGTTTGTTTGAACGCGCTAATCTCAGGAAGTACTTGGCCGATTTGAAAAGTTATTTTTGTGTTGGATAGCCCATTTATTGAGGAAGACTTTAGGTTATAAAACATCACCCTACAGCCAACAGGGGCGGAGTAATAAAGAAAAATGTTGCAAAAACGGGAAATATTTAAACTATTTTCACGCGTACGAAGTCACGGGCACAACTAGTTTAAAAATAAAAATTAACAAGTCGTTTCCGACACTATCTCAATTATTTAAAACATATATCATTGTGGCATTTAGTGTTCGCGAGTCTTAAGAAAATGAAACGTCATTGGGCTGGCGAATGATGAACGGAATTGTAAAATAAGGTCCGCCACATCTGTCGGAGGCGGTACTATAGTAAGTCGATTTAAAGTCATGCGAAAGTTTGAACGCGATATAATTGTGAGTTTGTACTCGTATGTTTTGTTTTTAGGACTCTATCCGTATTTAACTGGCCTTCATTATCCCTTGAAGCAGCACGAATATAGACACAATAGAATCAATTGTTACTCGGTCTTATGAAACCGCTTGGGGTTTGATGGGTTTCCATTGAGTTTACACTCCACCAAGGCCCATCCAGTTCCAAAGCCCCGAAATCTTTCAGCTCGAGCTGCAAAATCGTTTCGAATGCCTGGGAGCCACCATGTCAGTCCGCCTCCAGCATTCGGACTCGAAATCTATCCGATTGCAGCGAAGGGTGAGACCGGGAGACGTCATATCTTCGAAACTGTTCTTCGCCGCCCTAGAAGATGTTTTCAAGCTTCAGGACTGGAGCAGAATCGGCATAAATAATTACCTTGTAATTATCAAAATTGACGACATGGGCGTTGGGCGACGTGGAAAGAATTGGGGAAGCCTATGTTCAGCAGTAGACGTGCTGTGGGTTTGATGATGATGATGATGAAAAATCAAAGTTTGTTTCTCTGTACGAAATGAACAGTCGGCTGCAGCGGCGGCGGCGGTATTAGCCTTCGGACGTACTCATCATCATCATCATCATCTCAGCCATAGAACGTCCACTGCTGAACATAGGCCTCCCCCAATGCTTTCCATGTTGCCCGGTTGGTAGCGGCCTGCGTCCATCGTCTTAGGACGTACTGCAGAGCCCTTTAATCCTTTTTAAACTTTTCAGTTCGACTTATCTTCGAGTTCCAACGGTACCGCAGCCCCATAATTTACGATTAAAGGTATAAAATGGTTAAAACACATAATTGCCGGTGTCGAGTGCAGTCTGCTCTGACGGTATTGACTTATGGTGATTATTTTTGGAGAGGTGCGGCTGGGTGATTTAGGTTTACGGCGAAATATTAGCTGGACTGTGCTTGGAATGGGTTTGGTTTTGGGGAGTTAGCATTGTCAGTTACCGACGTATGAAAATTATAATATGCATTTACTTTAATACCCTTAAAAGTAGTTTTAATAATTTCTACCTTTTCATTTTTCAACCTATATTTGGGTACTTCTCATTTACACTCAAATTTGATGGTCACACAATAATAGTTCATAAACGGTATAAGTTAGAACAATAACTTTGAAATCAGATGATAAAATATCTATTTAGCTACATACAAAATAAATTTTATCGTAATAGAAGCAAAAATAATACGAAAACATCACATGAAACGATAAAAAACGGGGTCATTTTTCGCGTTCTCGTCGTGTCACACCCTCGGTTGCAATGAAACATTTGAATACTGCATTCACAATTTTCATTCAATTTGTGTGTAGCATATACTAAAATCATCGTAATTAAATATACTTTCCACACAATAGTCAAAAAAATATCTTCTTATAATTATTTTGAATTGAGAAAGCGAAATACGTTGGTCACACGATTTTAGGTACCTAAAATTTTGAGTAATAATACAAGATTGCCGTTAAACCGAACACCAGCAACCAATCACAGCGTTCTATTCGGTTAACGTCAGTCGCGCTTCGACCATTGGGGAGGTGAGATAGGTCGATCGTCGCTCCGCGAAAAAAATACGTAACTTTTTGTGATTATCCATAGACATACCGTCGCTTGCTTGAACAATATTTTCTACCTCTAAAATTTAAACAATTTAATTGAAACTTTGCCATTGAAAACTTAACATGTTAGACTTATTTGTGTAGTATTCAACTTGAACCGTTAAATTCAAATTTAAGGATAATTCATAAAAAACTAAAATTTTCGTCACCTTCGTGGCATCACCTTCGTGGTGTTTTATACACGAAGGTGATTTTAGGCCACGAAAGTGATTTCTTGCTTTGGTTTATTTTAAAATATAGTGACTGGTGTTTATGTTTTTACAATATTTTAATAACTAATAAATTATACGTGGTAAGTAGAGTTCAGTACATCAATAAAAAATAAGGGCCTCGTATTTTTGTTGTCTGTCTGTCTGTCTGTATGACTGTATGTATGTCTGTATATGTGGCTGTGTATCTGTTTGTAAGATAAATTTAATCTGAAGTTTGAGTTAAAAGTTGTACAACATCTGGCCTCAATAAAAAATATATTTTTGTTGAGGGACTGATAATAATCAGTTAGAGTTCTTTTTTATTGTGGTACTGATAATCCTTTTTTTGCTTCTTTAGCATTTCAGAATGCCACCAGTGTCACCCTTAAAACCAATTGCGTAAAATCTTGTAACTTAGAAGGTGACATTATAGGTAAAATTTTATCTTTTAAAGGTTTATTTAAGTAGGTACCTATTTAATATCGACAAGGAAAAGTGACGTAAGATTTATTTAAACAATATTCTATACATATATACCACTAAATATTAACAAATTAACTACTCAACTAAACTATAACTAAATAAAAAAGGGTAAAAATTAAAATATGTGTACAAGCTTTAAAAATAAAAAAATTGCTATTTATATTATGTTTTTGCTATTTATCTATGAAAATAAGACAAAATATATGTTTTAAAAACACTTAAGAGTCATTTACAGTAGTAAAGTTTGAAAAAATTATTGCTGTGAAGTACAGAATCACTTTCGTGGCATCAAAAAATTCAAAACGTTAAAGCTTCCAAACGAGACTCGCTATTTGACTGATTTACTGAGAATACAATCTTCACATCAAGCGCTACAATTTTTGTTTACAAAAAGTTGAAATAAGTTAGAAATAAAATTTGCCACGAAGGTGACGATGAGAACCGTGGCGATGAGAAATACCCATTTATTTTCACCTTGTGTAGGTGGACGTCCCGCGCTGCGTTTTCCGGTACATGGCCTCCACTCCAGAACCTTGCTGCCCCATCGGCCGTCAGTTCTGCGTACTATGTGCCCTGGTGTGGGTGTATGAAGCAATGGGTGCCACTTCAGCTTGCTAATCCGTCGGGCTATGTCAGCGACCGACGACCTGATAAAGGTAGCAGGAACACGCTGGATGCAGGCCGCTACCAACCGTGCGATGTGTGGTAGTCATTAGGGGAGGCCTATGTTCAGCAGTGGACGTCTTGTGGCTGAAATGATGATGATGATGATGACTTATTTCAGCTGAAGAGTTTATTTGGTTCGTTGAAACGCTATAATAATCTCAGGAATTACTGGTCAGATTATGACAAAACAATATTGTGTAAGAAAGCCTATTTATCGAGGAAGAACATCACGCTGCTACAACTATAGAAGAAAGAAAGAAAGAAACAGAGCACGAATGAAAAAGGACATTGTCAGAAACCGCCTTAGATTCCTGGGCACAGCAGTAAAGTATCAAAATTAATCTCTTACTTTTTGAATACTTAAATATTAATTAGATTGTAACGGACACTTGAGGATTAGAAAATGAAATATTAAAAGTCTTTTATATGTATTCCATAATACTATGACGACATCCGGACATTTTAGGGCGTGGCCTGCTCCATATCCTATGAAGTTCCATAATTTGTGTCGATAAAATCTATGTAAAATCGGCACAAGGCAATGCCGTACTTCATTGTTAGGAATCCATGTAATAGTGATGTTGACTGCGGTCATCATAGACAATAAGATACCGATCTTGTAAATAAAATAAATCGTCCATATTGCTACAGTATGACTAGATTTTAATTAAAAGTTAAAAATATATTGCACGATACTACAAGAAGCTATCTAATGTGTCCAACTGGTCGAAGGTTATGAATAAAATAAAAAGAATTGTGATCATAACACTGATATAGACAATGACAACAATATGGGATCATCTTTAATATATCTGTAACAGTTTCAAAATCCGATGAAAAATCCAATGCCGCTTAAAGTGAGAGAAATGTCTAAAGTTCTAATAGAATTGAAAGTTTTATTCGCTCAAAATGCTTATAACAATAATTGGTAATACATTTCAAATATTAAGTACCTTTATAATGTATCGATAGAACCAAAATGATATCCTCTCAGCTTGGAAAGGGAAAACCCAGGATTGGGGGAGCGCTCCAGGCAATTTTTAGAACATTTCATAGGTGGTAGTAAATAATATTTATTTTATTATTAAAATTGAATATTTTGATATTGATAAAATTGAATATATCTTTCGATTCAAATACCGAATATTTTTCAATCGATAATAATTATCGAGAATTGTTAATAATATTCAATTAAAAGTTGTTCAATCCCTAGTCATGCATAGACTAAGACGGTAACCATGGAGATAGTTAGTTTGGTAAGTCACGTGTTAAATGTCAAGAGTGTAAAGTAAACATAGGATTCATGTTATTTATTTACGTGCAAAATGTAAGTAAGTAAATCATAAAAGTGGAACGCCGAGCTATTTCCAAAACCCGTCCAATATTATAATACAATTTGGCTGCGACAACTACAATACAGAACATCTCCCAAATCGATGTGCATAAAATAATACATATAATACAATACTAGTAAGTAAGAGGTTATGATAACAATATTGCTATCAATAAGTTTATAGAATTGGTCCGCCAGGAATAATTGTTCTTACATAAAGATTTGTGTCATTTAGAACCTAGAAAGTATTTTTTCGGCACTGTTGATCTAACGGCGAACAATGTATGGAGAACGAACATTGTCCTTTTGCGAGAGTGGAAAAAATCATTCAAACGATTTCCACGCTTCCGAATATATCAAACGTCCTCACTAGTGAGCGCGTTGAAAAAATATATGAAAATTTAGTTCTCGAAAGTTTCCGCTAGGAGCGCTATACAATTCGTCATACATTTAATGTCACTTTTTTACGCAGTCGGCATCGAATGCGTTTGACGTAAACTCACACTACGCCCTCAGGCCGTAACATTTTGTGCTAGTGACACAACTGGGTACCAATAAATCATATTTTTTTTCTGTGACACAATTTATAATTGCATTAAATAACAAAACAGTCGAAAAAACGATTAAAATTAAGTTGTCAAAACTGTAACTCGTACGTGACTTGAGTTTTCGGGGACCGCTTTGAAATTATAAACCCATTTTTTATTTTTGACATATAATTTTTACTGATTTTCGTCTAGCTCTAGTTACACACAGAATTAAATATTCTGGAAAAGTTTAGACCGTTTTATAGCTATAAGGCCGCCTAAATTGTGCCGTATCATTTGGATCGTCTTGTGTACAATAAAGTGTGTTCTATCTATCTAACTATACATTTATATTTTTCGCAGAATTGCCAAACTTAAGTGGCAGTGGTGGGGCACATAGCCGTAACACTGATGGATAGAAAAGTTATCTAGTGGCGATCATAGATCGGAAGAAGTAATGTATGCAGGCCTCGCACTGACGATCTGGTGAAGGTCGTGGTAAGCACATGGATTGGGGAGGAATTGGTCCAGCAGTGGACGTCCTTTGCTTTGGTTGAAACGAACAGGTAAGGTTTTTTAAAGTGAATAATCCTTTAGCGAGATTGGGCGGTGAGAAAGGCCAGATAGAAAAAAATACGGAACCCATTAATAGTGACCTCAAACTGTCATAGCCTATTTTTAGTCTGTGGCAGTGTCTATCACGATTTAGGCTCCACGACCTGAAAATCAATTGGCCATTAGTTACAGTGATAGTTATATCATTGAAGCTTACGAGCACGGTAGTCGATAAGCCAAGGTTTTTTGCTATAGGACACAAAACAAAGCTCCAAGCAGATTTCGATATTTCGATATTTAGACTAATGACAGGAAAGATTATAATATGACTGGAAGGCCACTGCTGGATAAAGTTGGAGCAAGTGCTATGTAGCCTCAAGGAAGGTTACACATTTTCTTTTCATTCCACCAATGTCAGCTATTTTCTTGAGGTCTTCAACTGTTCAGTGTATGATTTCATCATCGTCAGGTCATTTAGTCTCCACTGCAGGAGCACAACCCTCTCTAATTGACCAGAGGCAAATGGAGGACTTGGCCTACACTCCCCACGCTGGCCAGACGGGTTGGGGAGGCCTGATGTTCGCATTATTTGTCCTTTAGTTGCTTATTATTAGGCACAGCATCCATTTTGTATCGTAACATAATATCTATACTAATATTATAAAGCTGAAGAGTTTGTTTGTTTGTTTACTTGAACGCGCTAATCTCAGGAACTACTAGACCGATTTAAAAAATTCTTTCAGCGTTAGATAGCTAATTTATCGAGGAAGGCTATAGGCTCTATATCATCATGCTAAAGCCAATAGGAGCAGAGCAGTGAAGAAAAATGTTGCAAAAACGGGAAATATTCAAACTCTTTTCACGCGTACGAAGTCGCGGGCACAGCTAGTTAATAAGTATGCGTACGATAAATAAGTACATTAAATGTCATTATTAGAGTCTCCTTTTTTGCTTTTTCCTTATTATATTTTTAGTTCGATCATTTCAAGTAAATGATCTGCCTACTCGCAATTTAATGGGTTAATAAAAGTTGAACTAAAAATAATAAGAACAGTTTACCTTAAATAATAAGTTTACGATATAGGGCAAGTAAAGTAGCGATGTTGACAGTATTATTAAAGTTAAACGCCTACAAAAGCGGCGAATTGAGTATTGCCAAGGCTTAAAATAAGTATTTGCTCCACTCATTATGGTTTTTATTTATTTTTAGGTACTAACTTTTGGCTACAGTTTTGCCAGTGTGGAATTCAGAATTAAAAGTGTTTTAATTTATAGCTCCTAAAACATTGCCTACCCTATAACTAAGATATTAGTTTTGTCCAATTTGTTTTGTATTGACACTGTCAATGTCAATTTGACAGCCCCATTCCATTTCTTTGATCCTTTTTGTGGCAGCGAAAAAGCAGGCGAAGCTGCAAGAAAAAGCTAGCCCTAAAACACAAGCTTCAATACTGAAAATAAAACACTGTTCCAAAACAAAACCGCATCAAAATCGGTTCAGCCCAATGATACAAAATTGCGAAAAAAACCAACAAACAGGTCAAACCGAGAACCCCACTTTTTTGACGGTGGTTAAAAAAACAAAATGGCAGTCGTAGGTACTAAAAAATATTTCAAAGCCTAGTTTCCACCTTTACTAGAAGCGGCGCCACTGCAGCCAAATAAAATAAACGTTTAAAATAATCTGTGGGCGTAACGATGACGTCATGAAACAGGTGATTCGATATAAAAGCCCACATTTAGTCAAAATCGGAGTGGAAATGCCGATGGTCACAAAGGTGATATTGTAATGTACGAGCGTGGTCCCTTTTTGAACTTAGAATGTTGTATGTTACTGTTATATGACATGTTTTGGTGTGGTTTAGGGCAGAAGAGTAGCGGAAAGATAAGTGAAAAATGCCACATGAAAATGGCGGTTCACGCTGCCAAGAAAACAAGACGAGAAAATTATTTGATTTTTTTTTATTTGATTTGAGAGACAGCTACTTACTGCTAATTGACTTTAGGCAATGTATTAAACCCGCCTGCCAAGCGTGGGGATTATGGCAAAACCCTCTACTATAGTGGAGGAGGCTCATAGTCCAGCAGTGGACTGGAAAGGGCTGTTGATGATGATGATGAATGTATTAAAGCGTAAGTTCTCGAGCGAGACAGAGACAGTCTTAAGTCATATAGTTGCGGTCTCCTGTCTCTATCGCGACGCGAACACCTTAATATTTATAGATCGCCAAGAAAAACTCTCAATTTGAAATTTATATTATAATAAAAACTGGGTCAGAGGCATTCGATTTCTAAACATTTGGTACTTAATCACTTTGTTATTAAAAACATGCTTAAATCAGATTTATTCTTAAGAAATAGTGCCGGCTACTTTTGGTGTGATCCCATAATATTATGTACACGTGGTTTTACATCGATTAAACGAACTATCTGTTTTCATTTCTCTACTCATCTCCATGGAATCCATAAAAAAGTTACAGGACTACTTTTATTAAATGTTTCGCTTCGAGAAAAAGAAACAATAATTTACTTATTACAATGTGTTCTCTCAAATCAGATTTAAATAGAACTTGAGGGTTCCAAAAATTATTTTGTAACACATTACCTTGTCAGTTATATTTTTACAAATCGCTCTCTCCCGCTACCGCTCATGCCACAAACCTCCCAAACCTCATACGGTGGACCTGCGTGGGCGTCTCATTATAATACCGGGCTATTGTGCGCGTATATGTAAACAGGCATAGTGTGGATGGGGCATACTCTTTGGAAATTAAGATTGCGACTTTGATGCGACATCGATGCGAGATCGACTCGAGATCGCTGCGAGATTGATGCGAGATCGAGGCGATATCGACTCGATATGGAATCGAGATTGATGCGACGCGACGTTAATAATAATGCCAACCATAAAACACTATTGCAACGTAGCGCAAATACTGTCATCCGATATAATACTGTCATCCGATATTTTGTTACCTACATCATAGAAGCTCTTGGCCTATATCTCACCTGATGAAATTGAATGATCAGGCCGAAGATGGAAGTGAGCTTCACCCGGAATTCTCAACCACAGAGGAATCGGCTATCTTACGTAAAAAAGCTACACAACAAAATTGCTAGTACTTGCAACTTAGGACATGCTCTATCATTCAACCAAAAATTTTGTCTTCTGGGAACTGGGAATTTAGCCCGGAACCACTAGGATATGGGGCAGCTTAAAAGCCACCTGGACACAAATAAAACTACTTACTTTCTTCCGCCACTTCTTCTCAGCACCAGCCCATATTATGTTGTCCCGAAGTGGTGGTAGGGCAAGCTATATTTCCGACCATGATTTGGGGCGTGTATAAAAGTGCCCAGAAAAAGGGCTAATTCTATAGTATTTGGATTTAGCCTAGGCGCAGATCACCGACTTTAAGTCGGCTGATAGTTGGGTCGGGCTGTTAATCAGTATGGAGATGTATGAAAGTGCGCACATTACACCGATTTGGTATCGGCCGATTCTTGATACGAAATAAAAACGGGCTTAATTATCGGTCAACTAAAAATCGGTGGTCTGCGCCTAGGTTTAGTAGTGCACCATTAAGCCAGGGGGTTTTACCTTTCTCAAGCCATGTCCCCAACTATCTAATAAACATGCACATCTTAATGTCTGTCCGTACAATAGACGAGCTTCCGACCAGCAACGCCCTTCTGGCAAGAATTTTAATTGTGTACAGTACTTGAAAGGCAAGTATTATGAATATTTATTATTTACAGTGTGTAAATATTGTAAACAGCTTTCCGCCCGCGGCTTCGCCCGCGTGGAATTTTGTCTGTCACAGAAAAACTTTATCGCGCGCGTCCGTTTCAAAAACCGGGATAAAAACTATCCTATCTCCTTTCCCGGGACTCAAACTATCTCTATGCCAAATTTCATTAAAATCGGTTCAGTGGTTTAGGCGTGAAAGCGAGACAGATAGACAGACAGACAGACAGACAGACCGACAGACAGACAGACAGAGTTACTTTCGCATTAATAATATTAGTATAGATTTAAATCATTAGCTCACTAATGTAAGTAAAGTACTACTGTAATCCATTACTTACGCCCGTATTCACAAACATTACTATGAGATCTCACAGTGCATAGGGTGACACACGAAAAAAATCACAATTCAACGCTGTGCGTTCGATTTGTTGCTTTACTTAAGCAAGCATCGTTTGTGAATACGGGCGTTAATTTTCTTACTTACTTAACTACTTATAATTACATACTAGCTTTTGCCCGCGACTTCGCTCGCGTGAAATTCAGCTTGTCACAGATACTTATAAATGATAGCCTTTACTCGTATGTTATTCTGATGTACAAACAATAATACTGTAAAGTTTAATCAAAATCCGTTCAATAAGCAGTTTTTTTGTGAAAGAATGTTTAATAAATATTTTTAAAATTTTATTAGAATGTTTGTCCCGAATAATCTTCAAAACGGCTATTTAGATTTTAATGGGACTTCCACTGGCAGATAGCTCATGTTATAATTCGTAACATAAGCTATTTTTATTCAAGAAAAATATTAGGGATCTGCGCTAAAATATTAAAACGGATAATTGCCCATCCAGTACCAGAAATTAGTGGTTAATATTCTTCAATCAACTAAAATTAATGCCGACAGCGTTCATGTTACACCAAAAGATAAAATAAAGATAAAAGATAAGTTTCTTATAAATCTTTCGTTTCGTTTGTTTAATCCTTTGCAATAAAAAGTTATTGATTGTTGTGGTAAAAGCGACTTTGTGCTTTGGCAATAAGAGCGGGGGTTTGATTGTGTGGTTAACATGGCAATCTAAAATTTGGGCGGGCCAGAAACACTGAAATATAAGCAAAGATCACGAATGTAGGCCTGGAGACAGGAGGCAATATTTTTTTATTGTTAATGTAAAATATTAAACGCTTTGTAAATAATAAGTCGGATCGGTCTTAGTGGAAATCCTTGGAGGAGGCCTTTGTCCAGCAGTGGACATCTTTCGGCTGAAACGAATGACGGGTATAAGCCCATATTTATAAAAATGTTTTGTTTGATATAAAAGATAATTTTTTGTCTATGTTTGAATAAAGGCCAGTCCGCTACCAACCGGTCATTATGGAAAACATAGTGGACGTCCTGTATCTGAAATGACGATGATGATGAAGTGCCCCAAAAAGGGCCTACATTATAATTAAAGAACTTGAATGTGAATTTTCCATGCAGGCTATACAGTGGGTAAAAAAAAGTATTGTTTGATAAGCAGTTTTTTACGCAGCCTATCCCCTGGCCTACAGGTCGGTTTGTTAATAGTAATTTCAGCGATTGATGCCCGTGCATTCGGTGGCACCCCTTAATTGGTTTTCGCCCGATATGTTTATGCGTGAGGACGTATGCCGCGTTAATTTTTAGGGGTCCGCAGACGAAGAACTTTGGCGTGGTGGCAGTGGAACAATCGACTTTAATAGGATGGAAGAGGACCTAATTTTGTTGCTGCACCCTTGAACTACACTCGACATCAAATAAATCGCAACTCCCGCGGCAAGCACTTTCAAACGTATATGCATCCCCACTTCCCAACAATATTGGCACCATTTAAAAGCCTAGTTCTAAACTTCAATATCTCTATAGGAAAGGTTTTTACCCCAAAAATGTGTCTTAGAAGAATCCAGAGTCACTTCTTCAAAAATAGGTAGTTACGCTTGACCCAACTTTTATGGCTATGAAACTGTTAAGTTGGGATTAATCGCTATCCATCTGTTAAAGAGGACACGTGAGATCATTATTTGGTTTAATAACCATAAAAATTGGTCAAATCGGTCCCAGAGGTGAGTCCCAAGTGAGGTTTTCAAGTCACATTTACCCAAAAAACTCGGTTTTAATACTTTTACTATACGGAACTCTCCATTAATAGGTGTGTCTCACCCTTTTCCATCTTGACAGACCGCAGCCCGCTGTATCCAATCCCTCGTGGCTTCAGGCTACGCAAAAAACTAAAGATTTCAAAGGAGATTACTTGAGATGTTAACGTTTGCTTCTGTCGAGCAAATGTTATTTTTTCGACCACTTTTTGGTGGTAAAAGCAATTTTTGTGGTGGTTGAGGGGGAAATTTTGGTTAAAATGATGAGTTTCTTCCTTCCAACATAGGTATACTTATGGTTATATCATAGCACACTTTCATCGACTCTGAAGTCAAATCTTAATAGTACGAGAGCCCACGACCAAAACCATGTGTCATAGCAATACGGCAAAAACCCTATAAAATCGTTAGATTGTATGATTCTGAACCCGACTAGGTGTGTAGTAACGGTCGAAAGTGTAGCAACTGAGTGGGAGGCCATTTCTGCTGTGTCAAAAAAAAAAGACAGTCGGTATTATAGCAATACGTCTGATAGTGAAAATGTACATAGATTTTATAATTGTATTACGAAAAAGTTTGTTTTCAGACATTTTGCGCGTAGCATATAGCCTGTGCGCATTTTTGAAAATGTCAACAAATTTAGCCGACCTGTATCATAGCAATACGGATAATTATTTTTTTTAACTTTTCGTATTGCTGCCATGATTACCAAAAACCTGTTTTCAGACACTTTAAGTGTATCAAAAAGTTGTATGATAGAGAAGGTGCTACACTTAATTTGTCTGATATAAATTTTTTGCACATGTGGACAACTTATTTTATCATGTCCAACAATTTTCAGACATATTGCTATGATACCGATCGGTAAAATTTGTTAACATTTTCAAAACGGTCTCAAAATTTAATGCGTTCACATTTCCGTCTGAAAATTGTTTTGTTCGCATCAAATAACCAAAATTTACTAATAAAAAAGATTTTCAGACGTATTGCTATGAGACATTTTTTTTGTCTCATTTTTAATTTTTTTAAGTGATTTTACGGGTTTGCGCTACACCACTAACGTCTGAAAATAATGTTTCCGGTATCTCAGAACTATCATTCAACTACAGTCTGCAAATCAGACATATTGCTATGATGCAGTTCGGTAAAATTCTTTGACAATTTTGAAAATTCGGTCAGATCAAACGCTACGCGGAAAATGTCTGATATTGGTATTTTCGAGTTCAGGATAATCGTATCTATCGATTTGATGCGGTTTTGGCCGTATTGCTATGAGACAAAAATTTTGGTCGTGGGCTCTCGTACTATAACTTCGAACTCCTATGTTCTTCTAATTAATTTCGTGGTGGTCCAATGACAGTTTAACTTTCACCCGGGACAAACTTGGCCTTCACTGGTTGGGTTATTGGCGGTCAAGCTGTAGATCCTGGCTACACAGGAGTTGCAACAATGGAAACGCGAAGCGGGAATAGACCCATTTATTTTACATACACCTTTTTGTATGGGACCAACATCAAAGTCTCAAAAAACAAAGACAAAAGCTGTTACGTTAGTAAATAAATAAATAGTGCATTAGATAAAATAGCAGCAGTTATACAATTCTTTAATATTAAGAACAAGCAGCCCCAGCGAATTTCGTACCGCCTATAATATGTTATTCAGAAATAATATAGGTTTCTAATACCTAATGATAGATTTTTTAAAATCGGTCCAGTAGTTTCAGGGCCTACTCAAACAAACAAACAAGTTTCCCATTCATAATAATTATGTATTAGTGTAGATACATCACTGTTAAATAAAATCTATTTTAGTATGTGTTACACAAACCAATTTCAATATACGGTATTATAAATAACTAAGCTTACGCCATTAAAGTTGTTTCAATCTAATTAATAACCCAAAATGGCCGCCAAACGAATATTAGGCAACCATTTGCATTGTTATTTCTAAGCTAATGTTAGTAGAAATAGTGACGGAGGGAAATATATTTTTAACCGACTTCAAAAAAGGAGGAGGTTCTTAACCCGTCTGTATGTTTGTTACCGCAGAATTCCGTCATTATTAACTGTTTGCAAAAACTTTTTTTATAGGATATGGGTCCTATTTAAATATCAAAATTGTTTCAGTAGTTCAGTTTTAAAATCAAAATAACTGGACATAATTATTATGACAGATATGTTTTTGAACAAAATATGTTTTAAAAAGAGCCAAATTATTCTATAGGTACCTATACCTAAATAAATAATAGGATACTTTACTTTCATACTAGCTTAAACTGTACGCTGCCGCGCTGTAAAAAAAAATTAAGTACCAAAAAAAATTTTTTTTTCATGATAATTAATTATTAATTTATTAATTTACCTAACTCACAGGGTTTATAACTGGTTAAACTACACAGGTAGGTATACAATCAAAAATGACTTTAAAATTTAATTTTATCCTATTTAACCAATAGAACTGAAAATCAACCAAAAATAAAGTGAAAATGCCGTCCGTCCCCACCGAAGGGCGGTTCCGCATAATTTTTTAATGTAATAATAAACAAAATGCCTGTTTGTTTGTCCAGCCGAGAGCAATCAGTCATTGTTGTTACGGTAAACATCAATCGTTTGGGGCAAACAGAAAAACCGGGCAAGGGAGAGTCGGTCTCGCATGTGGAGGGTTCCGTACCGACGTTCGACACAACACGCTAAAAATACTCTGTAAAAGTGCTTTTTAAAAGTAATAAGTAAGTAATAATAAAAAGTAATACATAAGAAGAAGATATGAGTTTAGACACAGTCTATCACAAAGGTACTGTTATTGTAAAATTATCAAATTGTATCCAAAACTCTTTATTACCTTTGTAAAGAGAAAATAAACAAAATATTTATTATTATGATTTTTCCTCAGATATCTTCATCATTTCAGCCACAGGACGTCCACTTCCTAATGATAACAACAAGATGGATAGATGTTCTTATAAAGGCGCTGTATGCAGGCTGCTTCGTCTTCCTCTAGTCTACTACAAAATGACCTAACGATGATCATGAGATGCTTTTTTGCAACGAAAATAAAACTGCTGAGCCGGTGAGCTGTCGCTGTACATTTATAAGTTAACTGTGTCCGTGGCATCTAAATTACGAACGAATTCTTGAATAGTAAATAAGTACTGTGAATTGTAAAAAATCTAAAACGTTAAAATAGCGGTATCGCTAAAGCCAGCCAATGAGTTGCTGTCATAGTGACATTGGCGTCAATGTCACACGAGAATCATACGTCGGAATAGAGAGACGCTATATTTTGATGCTAGCTATGTGATGAATTTTAAAATAAGACATTACAGTGTGAAAGTTGAGTATTCAGTGTTTTATTTATGAGAATAGATCGACCGGCCTCTAATAGTACAAATACTTTTAAGATAGGTATCTAACATTATTATGTAAGTTGCTAGCTAACCTAAGTTTAATCCTCTCTCACCGGGTGCGTGACAGTTTATATAAGTTTATATGATATAAATTCATTTCAATAACGTTCATATTGTATAATAAACGTATGTTATAATAACACTTGATATAATTTTTTTACATATAATGTTTACTTCATATAATAAATCATTTCTAATAATATCATTTCAGATACCAATCACAACGCATAAAGACATTTGATATAAACCTTACTTAATCTAAGACTCATTTGATGTAATTTTGTTTAATATAAATATTATTTCACATAACCATTACTTGTAATAAACATTATTTGTTATACTCTTTAATTGATATAATTTCTGATAGATTTTTGCTTTCATTTATTGTTAGTCAAACATAACTACGCTATTATAACTTCAAAATATGATTTACTAAAAAAAAATTCAAAATCCTTTGGTAAAGTTCCATGCAACTTGATGTGGTACAATTTAGCCGACTAGGTGATAGTGCTTTTAAAAAATCGGTAAAAAATATAGCTTATAAATACCGAAAAATGTTTCAAAAAATTGTAATCCGCACTAATTTACGCTTCTAAATAATATATTAGAAACTCCCTGTGATTAAATTTAACAAAATTACAAACTAAACATGCATTGTCAAAAGTTACTTGAAAACAATGAAAAAATACTTTTCAAAATAAAACACACGTGTTCGTTGTCACGGCAAAACCACATGGCCGATATTAATTGAATTTAGTTGTGTATCGCTGAGTGTTGCAATTACAGACATTCAATAAATACTTTACGAAATATGAGGGTGGTACAATTTACCCGGCGGTACAATATACCGAACTCTCCCCTATTATATGATATGTAGTTATATCATACATTACACACCCTCTCTCACCACTAATATTGCAATACCCATTAACGGGTTATTAAGTTTTAAGCTCATTGTTTAGATTAAGACCCAATTGTAAACACTTATATTAAGTTATCATGCAATAAATTTTTTGAATTAGTAATGATAAGTGCGACTTTTCAACAAAAATATCTAGTTTGATGTGCAACATAAACTTGGTATAAACGAGACGATTTCAATCATCATCATCATAATTTAACAGCCATAGGATATCCACAGCTTCTCTTATACCGTCGGCGTCGTCGAACAACGTCGTATGATCGCAACCGTCAAAATCTGTTTTTTTGCATTAAACTACTCTAAAATAGCCCCTTTATAAACTAATTTTTTAATTTTTCAAAATTCGTAATAATATCGAAGATACAGAATCGAACACCGACGGATGTGATTATTCTAACGCAGTACAGAGACGTGTTTGTGCAAGCGTCATTGTACTTCGGAAGACTGCACATCGTTTGTTGGAATAGCTTATACATTTGTATTCGTATTGATATTGAATGTATCTAGAATTTCGTCTTTATATCTATAAGTTTGGACACTTTATCGTTTTGATGACTGAAAGTCACAACCATCTCTTTACTAGGGAAGTCAGAGAAAAAAAAACTGTGACGTACGTACACACCCGTCGTTGTACTAGGAAGTTCGAAAATAAAAGAAACAGTGTCCTTTTGTTTTTATTTTATGGTATTTGTAGGTAGATTGATGAGTATAAACATTAAGAATGTTTGGTACAAAATAATTGTTTTTGGTGGCGGATGTACTGAACTTACATTGTTCTAAGGACTTTTGTTTGACGTTTGATCAGAACCATCGTTGTACTTCGGTAAAGTTTGGTAATTTTGACGTCGGATATACACAACCGACTTTGTACTAGGGACGGGTATTCCAATTGCGTCTTTGTTCTATTTTTAAATTGCTTAAAAAATAAAATAAAAAATTGAGACTACAATAATTTGATTTTAATGTGTTTCTATTTGACGATTTGTTACTCAAAATAAACATTGTGTTAAAATTAAAGTTTTTTTTGCGTATACAGGATGACATCTTGTAATGAGTGAACATCCTTGTAAAGGATTATAGTGCATGTCATTTGCAATCAAATTAGATAAGTATTTGCCTACGCAAAACACAATGTAATTTTTCCATACAAAAAATCAAAATAATAATAATTAATATCCCGTAGCTGATTTTAAATTTTCCTGCTTTTAAGCTAAGGTAGAAAAAGCCCAAACTATAAATAATAAAAACAATAAAAGACTTTATTAAACACACAGTAAAACATAAAAGTAATAAAATAAAAGAAAAAAGTGTGATAAAGGGGCGCCCGCTCAATTTTTATCGGAACACCATGTTAGGATGTCCCTATTAAAACTGAGAAATGCTTGACTTTTGCCTAGGCATATACCTACATAAATAAATTGGTTACAATAACCTGTTATCCCTTACAAGGATGTTCACTTATTACACGTCACCCTGTAAGTATAGGTATGCTTAGAAAGCTTTTCGTCTAAGTTAAATTTTATACTTATTTATTTTATTCATTTCTAAGTAGCACTTACACCGTCAAATCAATGCCCCCTTTACCTTTACCTTTACTTACCTTTTCATTTCAAGCAGATCCCAACATTATTCAAAAAATGCAAGATCTTATAGGTGATAGTTTTTGCATCCAGTGCCTTCCTGCTACCTTTATGAGATCATCGTTCCGCCTTGGTTTGTGGGTGGATGTCGCACGCTTCGTTTTTCGGTATGCAGCCTACTCCAGAACCTTGGTGCCCCATTGGCCGTAAGTTTTGCGTACTATGTGTCCTGCCTATTGTCACTCAGCATGCTAATCTGTCGGGATATGTCATCGACTTTAGTTTGTTTACGGACCTCCCTCATTTATGATTTGATCTCGTAAAGAAACACTGACATAACCCTTGCTATAGCAAGCCGTGCAACTTTGAGCTTCTTTGAGAGCCAACGTTTTGGACCTATAATAGGGTAACACACACTGATGGCAGACTCTCGTCTTTAGGCACTTTAGGATTTTGGACGAAAAGATGTCTAGTTTTCCGGATACTGCCCAGTCGAGGTAGATTCGTCGATTGACCTCTTTCTCGAAGTTGGACCTACCTAGCTAAATCTTTTGTCCAAGGTAGACATCCTACTTGTCAACAATCTCAAGAATTGAGATCCCAACCGAAGTTGGGTAGGGTGCAACATGGACAGTCTACATAAGCTCATTTTTTCTAAGTTCATCCAAAGGCCCCGTTGGGATACTCGATTAAGGTCTTTAATATTGTGTCGAGGTCTTCCAAAGATTCTGCCATGACCATAATATTATCGTCGGCATACCTAAGGTGAGTGTTGTACTCGTCGTTGATATATCCTTTCATTCCAGGAGTTGGACAGGTGAACAGTTTTGGAAATAGGTATAAAATCTCCTAGCCTTACGCCTCGCTGTAGTGGAATCGCGCTCGTGCTCTGCTTCTGTATTCGGGCCGGATTGGTGCGTTCATGTAGAAGTACTTCAGTACCTCGATGTAACGAGAGTCGATACGGCCGCGGTGCAGGGAGATATTGCAGCACTGCCCAAATCTCGATCAAATCGAAGGCCTTCTCATAGTCCACGAACTCCAAGCATAGTGGCAAGTTATACTCTTCGATCTTCTGCATAACCTGCCGCAGTATAATATGTATGTGGTTTATCTATCCTTGATTTTTGTTAATTTTCTTTAATACCTATTGTCTTTATTTATAAATTAATTAATAATGAAACCTAATAAACAATGTTTTTTATTTATTTCCTCCAACTTTCTTCATCATCCGACGGGTACTCATGGCAGAAGTTCCGTAGAATAATGACTAAAAGTGCCATACGTCATATATTTGATTAAAAAAATTCGCAGAACAACGACGGTTTTTCACATACATCCTCAAATTGTCCATAGAACAATGACGCATGTGATTTTTACAAAAAACTAAGTATTTTTGGAGATGGGTACATAGTTTATATAAAATAACATCTTTATGTTTATAACATCCCCAAATTTGAAACCGATCAGCCAAGTAGTTTTTTTTGTAGACACAAAAAACCGGTTCCAAAACTTCAAAACGCTCTCCTGGAAACTTAACATTTTGCAGATACGTCGTTGTTCGACGACGCCGACGATACATTCTCTAATGATTTCCAGATTGGCCAGTTGGAAGTGGCCTGCATCCAGCGCCATTTATTTAAAATTAATTCCGTTATTTATCAAGCTCTATCATCACGGATCCCTAAAATCCCATTCGAATGGACATATTTCAAATTTTCGATGGCATTTCCGCGACGTCCCATCTGAAATGCATTACTCTAAATACGTGTAATGTAAATGTCCGATATTATTTCAAATATCTTCATTCATTCTCTATTTTCAGATGTTGATTCGGTTCTTGCCACCAGGGCGGCGCTAATAATAAACGTGCGCCTAGTGACGTTTAAAAGAGTAGGCGCACACCGTTGATTTTTAGTTGGCCGATAGTTGTGCCCGATTTCAAATTGTATGAAGAATCGGCCAAATCGAATCGGCGTAGTGTGCGCACTCCCATACATGCCCATACTGATCAACAGCCCGACTAAACTATCGGCCGACGAAAAATCAACGGTGTGAGCCTACTCTAAAACAGACACCCATGGTGGGCTGGATACCATAGGTACCAAACTTATGGTATGAAGTTCATTGGGACTATTCTGTGACCATGACTGCTACTGAAAGAAAAGCAAAATCTCTTAACTTGAATGACTAATATTTTCCCAGGTTAAATTAATTTTAACAAGGTACAAAGTGACCTTAGAGCTACTAAGCAATCTCTTCCAGTCATCATCATCATCATTTCAGCCACAGGACGTCCACTGCTGAACATAGGCCTCCCTCAATGGTTTCCACATCGCCCGGTTGGTAGCGGCCTGCATCCAGCGCCTTCCTGCTACCTTTATGATATCGTCTATCCACCAGATCCTTTCAATCTTACTAATACCAAATTGAATCATGTTTGCAGGATGTAGAACCCAATGTGGCAATAAAATACCGATACCGAAATAAATGTGATTTCATATTCCATACAGATTAAGGACATCCTATAGCTACTGCAAGATTTGAATGGTGATTAGCAAGTAATAAAATTTGGCGTCTGCTAGCCTGGCGCCTACACCATACAAACAAAGGACGGACATTTGTGTAGCTTTAGACAAAAAATATATTGGAGATATGCTGTGTTTACGTACGGATTTTTGTGTGATTTATATTAAGTTTTTAAGGCATAATTTTGGGCAAGTAAAATTGACACCTTATAAAGATAGTAGGAAGGCGCTGGACGCAGGCCGCCACCGACCGGCCATTGTGGAAATCATTGAGGGAGGCCTATGTTTAGCAGTGGATGTCCTATGCCTGAGATGATGATGATGATGAATGATGATGAAAATTCAATAAGTTGGAAATTGGTTTATCGAATTTTATGGAGAACTAGCTGAGCCCGCGACTTCGTACCTAAGCGTGAAAATACCTACTTTGAATAATTTTTCCCGTTTTAGCAACAATTTTTTTTACTGCTTCGCCTATGGGTTTGGGTGATGTTAAAAAGTGCAATATGTTCTTTTTAATTCCCGTATCTTTGGTATATTCTATAAATAAAAAAGTACTTAAAATGTCTCAAGAACATGCCATTGTATTCGTAAAACACATATTTTCGAAGATTAATCATCAATTTTAATAGATTTTTCCCAAATTGTCACACAGTTTTCTAACGTCATCTATGAAAAAAGTGAGATGTATTGAAAGGTCTTGAAATATTATTTAAGTGACTAATGCCCGTTTTCACCATCAATCCCTTAAGCGTTTGCTAACTAAACATCACTTTGGTTAAACGATCGCCTAAACTGCCCACTAACATAAGTTCGTTTTCACCATGCTATAGTAAACCTAAGTAGGGACTCTTTTGTCAGGTGGCGTTTCTTCGTGCGCCTAGTGACGTTTAAAAAACCGGTAATTTCCGATAAAATATTTTATTGGGAATATCTTACGTATTTCACAGAAACAAATGAAATAAAAGTAAAACAAAGAAATAGTTGACCAAAACTGATGTCTTTTTGTATTTTTGAGTTATTATTAAAGACAAAAAAGATATTTGGGCTATTATGTAATCTGTGGTTTGGGTGCATAATGTAATTCCTTTGCCTTAAAAAAAGTAAATGTCAAGATGACTGCTGCACCACATTAAAAGAAAATAAAAATGTACAATGATTTTGATAGATATTTTGTTGAGTTCTGTGTGTAGTTTTGTGCGATTTAACGATAAAAACGACAATGGAAAAAAGAAATGAAGCAAAATTTTTCCCTCAAGGAAAAAGATAAATTGGTTTACTTGCCCACAAGGATACTGTACGAGCACGTCAGCATCGACCGCGACCTACGTGCTAGCCGACTGGCCCATGAACCCTCAACGTGCACCGTAGGCACATTGGACTGGACACATTGAATTGTGTAAATCTTGTAGGTATATAGCAATAGCATAACAGTAATAAACCAGATATCAACCGTCCGCGTTGTGTTTCATTTACCCCCACTGAGGCCAAGAAAGCCTTAGTGCAGCCCTCCTTCCTATCAAATCTTTATTATATCTAATTATAAGGTATTGTTAGGGCTCTAGGGACTACAAACGAAGCCAGAAATATAGCTTGGTTATGAGATAGGTAAGTTATGAGTGACCAATACCTACTATCTATACCGTATGTAATCCTGTCTCACTCTATAATATTTTTATGTAGCTGCCTGAATAAACTTGAGTGAAAAAGTGTTTCCACTGTCTCAATTGCATAAAAAGCTTCAAAAAAATCATTTCATTCAGTTTTCATTTTGCCGAATAGGCGTGATTGACAATATAACTGTCACCTAACACTTAGGCGGCCGAAAATCGGGCCCCTGTTTTAAAGTGCTCCCATAAGGCCTAAGATGTCCCCTATGTGTTGGTGAAAACGAAATTCCTGTTAGGTATTACTTAATATTTCATAAAGGTCGCTTTAAAATTAGGGATTGATGGTGAAAACGGGCATAACGCTCGTATTTACATACGATGCTTGCTTAAGTGAAGCAGCCAATCGAACGCACAGCGTTGAATAGAGCTCTGTGATTGTGTGTCACTCTGTGCGTCCACGCGCACTGTGAGACCTCATAGTAATGTTTGTGAATACTGGCGTTAATAGACCTCCCATAAGTCCCATAGCTTCTAGGAAGCCTACAATTGATAATACGTGACGATCAAAACCGGATATCCGATCGTTATTTTATGATTGATATCGATCGACACTGACAGAATGACAAATTAATGACACTATTCTTATAACTTGATAGACAATATATTTGTGATTGCTTTGCAATAAAATATACTTATCTAAAGTTATGCTATTAAAACGTAGATAGGTATGCATCCGTTATTGTAATTAAAAATAATTTTCGTATGTGTTCTGTACAGACTCGATAATTGTAACTAATACATCAATTCATTAGTACAAAAAATAATAATGCACTTTGTGTAATAATTAAAATTTTGTATGGGGTTCCTTTTAGAACGTAGTCGTTTTGCAAAATTCAACCCCTAAGGGGTAAAACGGGATTCACACGTTGACGTGTACGAAGTCGCGGGCGGCCGCTAGTTACCGATATTTAGCATTACGTCTTATGAAATAGAACAAATTTTAATAACTTCTAAAAATAGCCTCCTTTTTTTAAGTCGGTTAACAAATAGTTGACAAACAATGGCGCCCTAAAATAACGTCAAAACTCGTCAAAAATCAAAATTCCAAACGGTCTTTATAAAAACGCATCCTTCTATCCAATGTCGGTAAAAACCATGTTCACAGACGGCAGATCAAGCGTTACAGTTGCTCTGCAAAAGTCAATCTAATTGTTTTAGAAATAAGGTCGAATTCAGAATAAATATGGAGGTTTATTTGTACAAATACAGGGTGTAAGAGGTTTAGTTTTTTTCTTGTTAAAATTACATTTCGAGCGGCGCCTGAGTCATAAAAATAAGTTTAGGGTATTTGAACTATATTTTGTAGCACTAGAGTTTATTTTAAAATGTCAAATCTTTGATAATGTGTGAAAAAAGTCATCTGCATGTGTTAATATGACAAATGCCGGTTTTTGTGGCGTCAAAATTGGTAATGTGATCTTTGAATAGTTTTTTTGGTAACTCAGTTGCAGCTTTAGGACTTATTAAGTTAACTTAAAATGGCGCTATGGCGCAGCAAAATGGGTTTTAATGAACTTATTTAACACCAACTCACCCGGCGAACTTCGTGCCGCCTGTATTCAATATTATTGTAGGATTCTTATGGTGAAAGAATTTTTCAAAACGGTAGTAGTTTCGGAACCTATTCAATACAAAGATAAGTACAAAAAATTAATAAAAAAAAAATTAGGCACCTACTTAACTTATTGGTAGCTTTTTATTTTCATTCAAACAAAGCTTTTGAATACAAATTAAAAATGTCAACCCAATTGAGCATATTTATCCTTTTGTTGAAGTCGATTTTTTTTTCTCAAACGAGAATGTCCATCGATTACTTTCCAAAGGTTACCTCTACACTAGTATTATATTATCTGTGCCTCTACATTTTTATTGCAAAATGCACCTAATTACCACGTCCTAAGATACAGTACCTAGCTTGATAAGCTGTCGCTACAATATGCATTCAATATGTCATACAGATGCGAATTACTGTTTGTTTATTGATACAAAGGTTTCCAGAGAAATCCGACTACGATGCTAAGTGCAAATGTTAACCACGTGCGAAGTAGTGAGTAATGTTTTTGAAAGTAGAATAAAATGACTAAGGTTTTAAGAAATTTCCTTTTGCTTAGGGCTGATTTTTAGATATTTTTTACTGAAGAATAAGTTTGGCACATTGACAGTTTCAGTACCTATGGAAGATTTATGTCACAACGACAAGTTTCAAATCAGCCATAATGTATGTTCTGAGACAATTAGCATAGAGAATTTGAAGAACTAACTGAATTTTTCAATTATATTTCACTTTGCAACAATTATTGTTAAGTTCCATATTGGAATAATAAAAATAAGCAGTTACTTTTAACTTTCCCCCGCGACAAACTTGACTTTCACTGGTTGGGTTATTGGCGGTCAAGCTGTAGATCCTGGCTACACAGGAGTTGCAGCGGTGGGAGCGAGAGGTGGAATTTTACCCTACCCTACACAGAATGTACAAAATTATTTAAAAATTAATTCACGTACCCATTAACACAAGTAAGCCAAATAAAAACGTGTTGAACTGACGAAGCGAACTCGAAATTCTCTTAAATTATCAACACATTTCGAGCAAAGCCCCTGTCATTTACAAATGAGGCCCGAATACTGATCTTAACGAAAATAACCTGAACGTATTACGAATGTTGATAGCAATTGGTTTAAACAAATCTACACTAATACGAAACCGAAACGTGGCATCTGACTATAGGCCTCTTAAAGAAGCTCAAAGTTGCACAGCGTGCTATGGAAAGGGCTATGCTCGGTGTTTCTTTACGAGATCGAATCAGCAATCAGATCCGTAAACGAACTAAAGTCGCTGACATAGCCCGACGGATCAGCAAGCCGAAGTGGCAATGGGCAGGGCACGTACGCAGAACTGACGGCCGATGGGGCAGCAAGCAAGGTTCTGGAGTGGAGGCCGCGTACCGGAAAACGCAGCGTGGGATGTCACCGACAAAGTGTACCGACGACCTCATAAAGGTATCAGGAAGGCGCTAGATGCAGGTCACACCAACCGGCCAATATGGAAATCATAGTGGACGTTCTGTGGTTGAAATGATGATGATGATGATCCCTGGACATTTTTACTGCGCCATCTAGTCTCAACTCAAACTAAGCTAAAATTGTTAAAAAGAGTAGGATAAAAATACTTACAGAGTTTTTATAGTTTTGTAAAAGTTTTTGAGAGTTGATAGAAACCGGTCGCTATCACAAAAGGCAATTTCAACACTAAATAAGTCCTTGATCTTAATCTGACAAGTAAAGAAATTGCATTTATGATGTTTTTTACGAATTTTTTCTTTGAACTTTAAATATAGCACGATCAAATTTGGCATTGGAGTAGTGGAGTAGTTTCATTTCGAAGTAGGGCTTTCTTTGATTTTCATCAATAAAACACTAATTGTCAGGTAGGCACTGTTTAGTTGTCTTCTACTAGTATATTGTACGAGTACATACATACAGAGAGGCCTGACGCTCGCTAGCTCTAGATAGATAAAAATGGAATAACTATATGTACATAATTTATGTATATTCTATCTATCTATACTAATAAATACACACAATATTGCTCGTGCTCATGTGCAATCTCGTCTCTAGTGGGAATCGAACCTGCGACCACAGCTAACATCGAAGTCAGTACGTGAACCGCCATGCAATTTTTTTTTTAATTTTATCCACCACGAGGAAGCTCTTGGCCTGTATCTGTATCTCATTCTCACCTGATGGTAAGTGACGATCAGGCCGAAGGTGGAAGCGAGCTTCACCCGGAATCCTCAACCACGGAGGAACTGGCTATCTTACCTCTAACTGCCGGAACACAACAATGCTGTTAACATTGTTGTTATGGCGACAGACTTAGGTAAGATGGTGGTAGCTAGCTAGCGATGGTGGTAGTGGCGGACTTAGAACAAGCCCTTTCTAATAGTGTCTTCGAATTCTATACCAACCTTAAAAATTATACCTAAATTACAATTATGAAATATAATTTACTAGGCGAGTCAAACCCACGACCAGAACAGTACACCACCAATCCAACGCGTTTCCGGGTACATACCTTACCTTATTAGCTCAACTATACTAAACCTGTCATTGTCTATTAGGAAAATAAGTATGGTTTGTTTATTATAGTCGTAATGATCATAATACTGCCATAAAAGAAGTTGATGAAGTAGGTTTCCTCCTACTAGGTGGACCGACGATCTGGTATAGGTCGCGGGAAGAGCCTGGATGCGGGCAGCGCAGGACCGTTCATTGTGGAAAACCTTGGGGGAGGCCTTTGTCCAGCAGTGGACGTCATTTGGCTGAAACGAACGAACGAAGTAGGTTTGTTGAAGATCATTTCTTATACCTTCATTCTGTCACCTATCATCCACATTGCACTGGAGGAAACGGGACTATTCCCACCTCTCGTTCCCACCGCTGCAACTCCTGTGTAGCCAGGATCTACAGCTTGACCGCCAACAACCCAACCAGTGAAGGTCAAGTTTTTCCCGCGGAAAGTTAAACTGTCATTGGACCCGCAACGAAATTAATCAGAAGAACATAGGAGGAGTACCTACATAGTTGCACTGGAGGAAAGTCAAACCCCAACTTCGAACTCCTCATAAGGATGTCCTACTCAGAACCATCCCACCTGTAACATTGACTGGGCGCCCACCGTCAATACCGGATCGCTTGTTCCGATTTTTGCCACGTTGGACAACCTTAAAATATAATACTGGGTTTAGTTTTAGATTTTTGCCCCTTGATGTTTCAGAATTGTGAGACTATAAATGTTCATAAGATTAATTTCGTTGCGGGTCCAATGACAGTTTAACTTTTCCCCGGGACGAACTTGGCCTTCATTGGTTGGGTATTTATTGGCGGTCAAGCTGTAGATCCTGGCTACACAGGAGTTGCAGCGGTGGGAACGAGAGGTGGGAATAGTCCCGTACTTGTTTAGAGTCATCATCATCATCATCATTTCAGCCATAGGACGTCCACTGCTAAACGTAGGCCTCCCCCAATGCTTTCCACGTTGATCGATTGGTAGCGGCCTGCGTCCAGCGCTCGCTTCCCTGCTACCTTTACGATGTCGTCGGTCCACCTTGTTTAGAGTAATCCTACCGTATTATAATTTAGTATAATCCCATATATGGCTCTCACGCGGTAGGCGGTCTTCAATATTTATTACACCGATTGTTGTAACATTTTATAAACAGAGATATTATTTGAATTTACATAATAACATTTGATGCGCCGGCATGTTGGTTGAGGGCTTAGTTCAAGAGTTTGGAGTTCGATTCCTAATTTCTTTGAGGGGGAATTACATATTTCAAATGGTTTAACTCTTTTTTTTTGCTCTGATATTATTTTTCAATGGTTTTTTCTTTCAAGTTTAATTTTAATTTTCTTTTTCTGTTATTATACTAAAAGTAAGGAGATTTTTTTAAATTATATTATTGAATTAAACATTTTGACGTTACTCGTACAATTTTATAGAAATTAAGTAAGTCGAGGGAGGGCTTTGTCCTGCAGTGGACGTCATTAGGCTGAAACGAACGAACGAAGTAAGTTGAACGTTCTTCTACAACAGTTAATTATTGCGGGTGAAACTCGCTTCCACCTTTTCGGTCTGTACTGATCATAACGGTCTTACAAACCTAATATATTTAAAAACAAATATTATTATAATTAACCGTGTGAAAAAGCCTTTAACATAAATATAAGGTAGATTATTCACTGCGATTGCGCAAGAAAAGCGTAAGTATGAATAAGTCTTTCTAAACACAACGAACAGTGCTTCTTTAACCACTTGACCAAATGTGATAAAAGGATAGTGTGCGAGCGAGACGCACAGAGCGAGATAGCCGGAGGTGCATCATGGAAGGTGTAAAGATGATCACGAAAGTGACGCGCTGTTTAGTGATGGGATGACGCAGTTATATCGATATGATATCGAAAATATGGACAAAAGTTTTGTTAGCAGAGAGCACATTATGCAGCTATTATTATATCAGATTATCTTTTTTAAAACCAGCCTCTATGGCTGCCTTCTACGTCTCATAGTGACCTTTGAAAATTATTTTAATATTGGTTGACTGGCGGATAATACTTTTAGCATAAAAGGCTTTTGCTTTATTTTGCGCATCTTAGGTATGTAATATGTATAACAAAAAATTGTTTTTGTAGGTTTTGCAGGGTTTGTGTATGTTTTGAAGTAGTTAGAGAAAGGAACCATGCGTCTGTTTTGTTAGTGACCCTGACTCTACACCCAACAGTTGTAGATTTTGTGCCGAGAGAGGCATATTTGAAATTCTAAAACAATAGTGTAGGGAAATGTCTAAAATGAACCATAATTTTTACCACACAATAAGTAATGTTTGTTAATAAGTAGAGAAGCACTACATAAAAATACCTAACAACATTTATAGGTTACTTTTTTTGATTGTCACTAAATCCACTTCACCATTCCCAATAATTGTTACAGAATGTTTTAAAGTTATTAGTTAACGTTATCGATCCAGGAAGAAGATCTTGCGTGCGGTGTAGTGATAGAAGGAGCCCTAGACTAGTTTCCTAAACAAAGTATCTTCTGTTTTGAAATCCTTTCAAGTACTTAGCGTAAAAAATTAATTTGTTTGTCACCTGTCATCCGCTTTGCAATGGAGGGAAGTCGAATCTTAATTTCGAACTCCTCCTATGTTCATCTGATTAATTTTGTTGCGGGTCTAATGAAAGTTTAACTTTCCCCCGGGACAAACTTGACCTTCATTGGTTGGGTTTTTATGGCGGTCAAGCTGTAGATCCTGGCTACACAGGAGTTGCAGTGGTGGAAACGAGAGGTGGGAATAGTCCCGTAAGTACTTAGCGAAGTAACTTATCGGAGCAAATAGATTTAGAATTAAAACAGTCACGTGCTACTTTGTCTAATAGGGCTTGCGACTATCGATATCGATAGACCAGCCGGTACAGCCCCACACTAAAGGTCACGGCCTAAACGCCGGCTCGAAACCCGTTCCAGCGCGCCGAATAATAATAACACCGGACAGCACGCGAAATAGCGCGATCAATGCTTTATAGACTTATTGTGGGGAAAATTTGAATTTCGAACGCTTATACTTCTATAAAAAACATTTAGAATTCGAATTTCAAACTTTAATTTTTAAAATTTCAAATTTTGAACATTGAAGTCACGTGAAATAGCGCGATCAATGCTTTAAAGACTTAGGGTGAGTTGCACCACCTAACTTTGACCGAAACTATAACGATAACCGGTGTTATTTGTATGGAGTTTGACAGATATTTGAAGTTTAATAAAGTTAAAGTAAGATGGTGCAACCCAGCCTTATTGTAGGGAAAATTTGAAAATCGAACGCTTAAAAAACATTTCGAATTCGAATTTCGAACCTTTAATCGATCTGACAAAACGGTCAAAATCTGTCAAACTTCATACAAAGAGCACCGGCTATTGTTATTATTAGGGTTAAAATAAATTGGTGCAACTCAACCTCACACTTCTAAATAAACATTAGAATTCGAATTTAGATTTTTTATTTTACATTTTTACACTTTGAAGGCATTTTTCGAACGCTTACATTCTAAACACATTTTGAATTCGAATCGCGAACCTTTAAAATTTAAAATTTGACACTACCAGGCCATTTGAAAAAATTAAGATCGCATTTCGGCGATACGGGTGTCGTTGCGAATTTAAAAATGTGTTACATTTTGAATCCGAACATTTATGACCTATTTTAGTGACATTGATAATCTTTATTGAAAGGGATTTAATTTGTTTATAATTCAAAATATCCCCAAACGAAAATAACCTCTTAAATATTAGGGCTGAGTTGTATCACCTAACTTTAACCGTAACTTTAACTTATCCGGTGTTTTTGTATGGAGTTTGACAGAATTTTGACGTGCGTATACTTAAAATAAGATAGTGCAACCCAGAGTTAGTCTTGTATGGTCTAGTTTTATAAATAGGTGCCATCCTTCTGTTCTAAAGTTTATTTTCATTTATTAAATAAGAAATAAAGATATCTGCTAGATACTGAGAGATAATAATAATATGTTTTTTATAAAGAAATAAAAAAGGTTGAATATCCAGCCTCCTTGGTCTATAAAAGCGAATAAAAAGAAAATAGAGCCCGCGCATTCTTCACAAATTCGAATGAAAAGGGTTGAATAGTTTGAATTTAGAATGCCGTGTTTTTTTAAAGCTAGTGGCCAGTCCTTGTTTGAGGTTCAAAAGTTATAAAACCTTTATATTGAAATGTTACGCCTCGCTGAGGTTTTTATTAAGTTTTAGACATAAATAAAGCGGGAATTCGCTGCCTGCTGCTGTCTTTCCCGGACACTATAATCCGGGCCTTTTCAAGGCGAGAGTGAATAGGCACTTACAGGACAGATATGTACCATCCTAGACTGCATCTCACTTAACACCAAGTGTTTTTTATTGGTAAAATTTTAAATCAGGCGAAACCACTTTTGACTGATTTTTGGCAGTTAAAAGTGGTTTTGACTAACGCCCTTGGTTAAAACCACTTTGTATGGGAAAAACTCTGTACACTCTGTACAATTTAATTAATGAAATTACTACGATCTTACTCAAATCGGCAAGACCGTATACAAAAATTTGTCAATAAATTTTTTTGACACTTGGTGTAACTTAATAGTAAACCACTTGCTACTTATTGAATCGAAAAAAATCAAATGATACCGCGAGTTAAGTAAGGACAGCGCCATCTAGTGGTATGACTTGTAATACTAATCTCTTGAATTAGGGCTTGTTTTTAACCGAAATTTTAAGAAAGAAGGAGTGTCTACTATCGGGCATTGCCCGCGGGCGGCGTGACCGGAGGGAGCTGCGAGCGTTCGGCGAACGGACGAGCAATGTTCGGTTCGCGAGCGAACATCGAAGAAGACGATTCTGATGCACCCTCTTCAACGACTTAGCTCTTTTCATTTATAAACTTCCACTACACACACTATCGAAGTAACAAGGAGGTTGGTCAAAATTGATTGATGTTGATACTTAACCATGTGTTTAGGTTAAGGTCAAAACTCATAATCGGTCAAACCACTTTTGACTGGAAAAATCAGTCAAAGTATTTGAATAAAATCTGAAAGACCAAAATAAGTGCTTTACATAGCTCATAGTTTTAAAAAGAAAGTTACCAGTTTTTTTAGTAAATTTTAGACTGTGGTAGGTAAAATGGTATTTTTATAGTTTTCCAATAAAATTCTGTGACTAAAATAAGATAAAGAACTAGCTTTCCGCCCGCGGCTTCGCCCGCGTCGAATTTTTCGGATTTTTATATAACCTATGACACTCAACAATAATGTGGCTTTCTATTGGTGAAAGAATTTTTAAAATCGGTTCAGTAGATCCCGAGATTACCCCTTACAATTTAACAAATATACAAGCACACAAACTTTACCTCTTTATATTATTAGTTTAAATGATACAACCAGGTATCAAACTAGAGACCTTGCTTTATATATTATAAATCCACAACACTACAAGAAAACTTGAGAGCCTAAAAGGATAGAAAATCCATTTTTCACCCACCTCCTATAACACTCACTCAAGCATACAAAATGTACCTCCTAATAAATCAGTGTACGCAGCCTTATCACCACAAGGCAATATCCGCCAGGCATCCTGGCCGTTAGAATATAGTTTAGGGGCCAAAATGATAAATCTCCCTCCGTTGTCTAAGAGGGGGCTTTGCATTAATTTGTCATTTTATCTGCTCAATACTATTTGAAAAGGGAGGCAAAGAGTAAGGGGACAGAGGAGTCAGTGCTTTGATACACTATTGGAACGGCGATGTTTTTTAAATTGGAAAAAACTCTCAGATGTTATCAACTGTTTTTGTTTATGTAATTTGCGTTATGCTGAAGGTATCAGAAATATTATAATTCAGTCAAAAAAAATCTTGAAAAGCTTTTGCTCTGTCGTTGAAGTTAAAAAAAATGTTTCTTCAATTTAAGAGGCGTCTTTATTAAGAGGCGTCTAACAGAGAAAGGACAATGTTCATTTCTGGCCTGGCGTGGACAAGCTGCTAATGAAAATATGAATTTGCCAAAAATTTTTAATTAATTTTTAAAGTATTCACTTAGTGTAACTTTGTATCAATTTGCCTTTATAAAAATCCAATTTAAATAGTACTTTATGTGATAATTACAACTTCCTGTCTTTAACACTCAATTCAGTGTTGCCAAAATGAATCTTATCGGTAAGAATCGATTCATATCGATTGTTTTTCGACTATGACAATTAGTATTTTTTAAATACGTATTCATTAAAATGACATTTATAAAACCTTTCTAATATTCCAATAACACTACCAGAAATATTTAAATAACTAAATGAAACCTTATTTCACACACACCTTATTATACACCTTATTTCGAGTCATCAAAAAATACAATCGATTTTTATATCGATTATTTTTATTCATCACCACATTATTAGCATGGTAACACTGAAAATATTGTCACAGCTGTTATCTGTCATTCGCTTTGTTTTGTATTTTTCATCGTGAGTGTTGTTTAGTTCTCAAAACCAAGTCTTTGCCAAAATAAAAGCAGAAGAGTGTTGTATAAGTTTCCCTTTTGACGACTTTATTTTTTTGACCATGGTCCTCGATGCTTCTCTTCCCGATAACCCTTGCATACTCTCGAACTACGAATCTCNCATAGACTGCATATTAACACGGAAAGAGAATCACATATTCGAAAATAATGTAATAATGGAACAGATTTCACCTCGTCAAGTAAGTTTTTTTATAATTATTTTCATTATATTTTATTAAAGACATTGGCTTGATATATTTGAACAAAGTGTATATTTTTTTCTGTACAAATACTTCTTACTGATAGATAAAAATTGACATCACATCTCAATATCTTAAAGAATGAATTTTGAATGATACCGTAATTAATTTCTTTGTTTCAGCTGCGGGGATCTGACCAAATATGTCATCCCTGATGGCAGTGAGCTGATCGAGCCCCAACAAACACATGATAGGACGAGGATTCATTTGCCCTGATATTGGCCGAATAACAGTAGGTTGCTGTGCTCATGTTATGACAATTTTGTGGTTTTTGAGCTGGGCAAGGTATCAGGAACATGTATTTCCACCTGCCTAGTTCCTAGACAATATTTTATTGACCCATGAGTCAGATTAAAATAATAATAATAAAAAAAAATGGTGTTTTATTTTGCTTCTAACCTTTCTAGTCTTATGCAAAAAAAAAAATTTTTTAAGGACTTGGATACAAAATGATGTTTATATTCTGTTTCTTACTGGTATAGACTATTTAATAAATAACAAATTACATGCTGTAATGTCTGTCCACCTCAGGCCAAAGGTCCCATACTAAGTGGGCATAACCCTTTTTGCTAATCACAGCGTTGGGAGTGTAGACCAGATCCTCCAAGTCTCTCATAAAAGTCGTCCCACTGCAGTGGTGTTGTGCTGAGTACCTTCTCTGTCCTTATGTAAATGGACGCCAAAATAAACCTACAGAAGTGTATTTTACGAATCGAATAACTTATAAAGTGGACACGAACCTATATAAGTAGGCACAAAACTTAAGGATCGAACATGCGACATTTGGTTAGTTCAGGCACATAACCCTGTATACGGAGTGTCTCTTCTGTACATGCATAATCTCTGCCCGCACAGCATCTTAGATTTACAGTGTCTATCGCTTGACCCATGCAAATGCGCGCCCATCTTGAATGTAAAGGACTTTATTAAACACCGCCTTATGTAAATGTGCCGTTATGTTGCCAATTAAACTATACAATGTAAGGGTTCTAGGAGCAAAAATAGGCGCAGGCCTTTGGAAATTCAGAGAATACAATTACGTACTATTCTTAGTTTGGCTTTAAGGTTAACTGAAGGAGAAAGCCCTATGGCATTAAATTCGCCTTTTGTACTCTGTTCTATGTGCATATAAAATGTAAATAAATCAATAGTAGAGCTGATTTGAATTTTTCACGTATATTTTAAGCGAACATCAGGCCCACTGAAGAAATCTGGCAAGAGTGGGGAGTGTCAGAAATATCCTCCATTTGCCTCCTGCCCAAACCCATGATATAATGTGTCTCTATTGTTGAATAAATCCACCCATCTCACCATAGAGTTCAATCTTGCGTTCAATCTTTTTTAAGTCACAATACATTGAAAAACTACGCTACTAATAAATTTAAATAAACACCTCTTCATTTCACAATGTTTTATGCATTCAATATCCAATAAAATAAATAAATAACCACTCAAAATCAAAGGTCACACACGTACGGACATAATCTCAAGAGTAACGGCATATGAAGACAACTCACGTGGTTATAGTAGGCCCAAGTAGGGATGTTATGGATATGTAGTTTCGGTTATGGATACGATTAAGGATATAGGATCAATATTAAACCGGTTTCGGTTACGGTTACGGATATTTTTTTATTTCGAAAGATTCGGTTACTGTTACGGATATCTGTGCTTTAGAATGCAATTTTCAATAGATGTCCAACACGGTTCATTTATGGCCGCACACTTTACATCGAATAAAAAGTAATAAAAAAATAAAAAATTATACTAGATGGCATTATAAAGGTAAATCAGGCTGTTGTGCCTTTACATAATGCTATACAAAAAACAATTTAAACTGCCTATATCCGAAACTTTTGAATCAGTTACGGTTACGGTTCCGGATATTTTTTAATTTCGGATATCCGAAAGTTTAGGTTACGGTTACGGATATCCATAACATCCCTGGGCCCAAGTATAGGTCGCGCAGCGAGAGTTGAGGCCATCAACACAAATGGGACTATTCCCACCTCTCATTCCCACCATTGCGACTCCTGTGTAGCCAGGATCTGCAGCTTGACCGCCAATAAAACCTAACCAGTGAAAGTCAAGTTTGTTCCGTGGAAATGGACTGTCATTGGACCCGCAACGAAACACAAGTACTTCGTTGTAAGTAAAAATAAGTTATTATTTTTGCTATAAAAATGTTTGCTTGCACTATAATAAAAGTTATCAGATCCTAAGTTTCGACCTGTCAAAATAGTATCAGTAATGAGTTTCAAGTTCAAATCCGGCTCGAAGGACTAGAATGATTAGTGAACTTGTATTTACGCACTTTTAAACATTATGACCCGGTCTCATATTTATTTTCACTGCCATTAGAGTGGTATCACTGTCTTTAACTTCTCTTATCCCCAACAAAGAACACTCTTTCTTTAACGCGTCCGCCATGTTGGTTTCAACAAAAGGCGGGAAAAAAATTAAAAATAAAACCCGTTTCACGCAATAAAAGTCGGAACAGATAAGAATGCGAGGAAATATTATATATTCGCGAATAAGAGCAATGGAGGCAATACACGGGTAGCCTCCAAGTCTGCGGCAGGGCTGCCAGTTGTAAAAATAATACACTTAATAAAAAATCCCATAAAAACTTCTTTTTTATGGCAATGATTTGGGTTTTGGACAACTAGGTTTTCGATAATGTCACGTATGTCGGGAAAGTTTTGGGTGAATAAAATTATCAATATTATTGCAGATAAAACTTATTTGGTGATTATTAATCCTTCAAGCTCTGCGAATCCAGGAACAATAGATAATCAATTGTTACGCGGTAGTCGGCTACCGCATGGGGGCTGAGAGGTTAAGGTCATCATCATCATCAACATCATCATCAACCATCTTTACTTTCCTCGAGACAAATGGAGAATTTGGCCTTCACGTCTAACGCTGATCAGACCGATTGGTTGGAGGCTTTTATAAGATCTCAAATTCAATAAGCATAACGCGGCGTAGGACGTCCACCTACAAGGTGGACCGACGACCTCATAAAGGTAGCAGGAAGGAGCCGGATGCAGGCCGCTACCAACCGGCCATTATGGAAATCATTGGGGGAGGCCTATGTTTAGCAGTGGACGTCCTGTGGCTGAAATTATGATGATTAATGACCTTGGAATGTTTTTATGTATCGCGAAATTCTGAATGCTATAGTCTGGTCTGTGAGCACGTAGAATTTTCTACGTGCTCACAGACCGGGCTTTAGGTGCATTAAATGCTAGTTGTCCTTAAATAAATAATGTCTGTTTGAATGTAATATTTCCATCTGGCAGCCCTATCCCGTCTGCATATCGCACAGGGCCGCTGCACTCAGCCGGCTTATAACTACAGACTAACATCGGCCACAGAGTAGGCGAGTACAGAGTGGACATGTCTTTGACAGTAGCATGAAACTCATTTTGTTACATACGTGGTGAAATTGGGGTTACTTAAAATGTTTTAGGGTGTGCTCCTAAGGATACATTCCGTTTTTTGCAGGAACTTTTTTGCAGGATCCCGTTTAATGTTTTATTATTAAAGTCACACGAACATTCCGTTTGCAGTGTCCAGCAGAAAACTGAATAGTTCGAATTTGTAGTAAGAATTTCAAAGAACAAGACATTTACGCCCGTATTCACAAACTATGCTTGCTTAAGTGAAGCAGCAAATCGAACGCACAGCGTTGAATAGAGCTTTGTGATTGGTTCGTGTGTCACCCTGTGCGTCCACGCGCACTGTGAGACCTCATAGTAATGTTTGTGAATACGGGCTATTAACTTGTGTGTTCACATGACAGGCTAGTTTTGTGAGATCCTGCATTACTGGGTCCCGCAAAACAGGACTTGCATCCCCGCCACAGAATAAGCGAGTACAGAGTTGACATGTCTTTGACATTGGCATGAAACTCATTTTGTTGCAAACATTGGGGTCGTAAAATTAGGGTTTATTAATAGGTCAGTATTAGTGATTCTGAGTTAGGTGGACATCATGCTTTGAGTATTCTCTACCAGACAACTTCAAGCTCCTCCTATGTTCTTCTGATTTATTTCGTTGCGGGTCCAATGACAGTTTAACTTTCCCTCGGGACAAACTTGACTTTCACTGGTAAGGTTTTTATTGGCGGTCAAGCTGTAGATCCTGGCTATACAAGAGGTGCAGTGGTGGGAAAGAGAGGTGGGAATAGTCCCGTGCCAGATGTGCCGATGATAAGGGAGTTTGCATACATATTGTGCAACCGGCACACCAGACAATTTCTTAAAAGTGTTGATATTTTAAGATTTGACAAAAAAGACGTCGTCTAGTTCTTTTGTATAATTTTTGCACTTAACACTAAATTATTTTGCTAAGTCGCTCTTATTGCCACTACATAATTTTTAGCTTGATGTGCTGAAGCTATCGTCCGTACATTTAACCCACAAAATATCTTTAACGCATACCCGTCAAAGACTAAAAACCCCTACACAATGTGTGAGTAGGCAACAAATCCATTGTTTCACACGACAAGGTGTAATAACGTAAACTTGTCGCTCGTTAAATAAAATCGCCCTTTTTGTGCGCGTTTCCATTGGATGAACCGATTTTGATTCGGTTTTTAGATTGAAGTACTGTAAGTTGATAGTAAGTAAACAATATAATTGGCATAATGTGGTGTGTGTTTTATGAATTTACCTACGTTTAAAAACGCACATATTATACAGTAAACTTGAAAAGTGTTGTGTTCCTAATAAAGGTGTAGTATATTCAACACTTATTTAATTTTCAACTCTTTTAATTTTAATCAAAAGAGGTCAATGCTCTCCTTCGGGGTTCAATCTGGCTCTATACTAAAATTTATCATAGGTAAATGGTTCAGTCGCTAGAGCTTGAAAAAGTAACAATACAGATAAAATTACTTTCGAATAAGTGTACAAAGATTAGCAAGCTGAACTGACGGCCGATGGGGCAGCAAGGTTCTGGAGTGGAAGCCACCTACCGGAAAACGCAGCGTGGGACGTCCACCCACAAGGTGGACCGACTAGCTTATAAAGGTAGCAGGAAGGCGTATGGATGCAGGCCGCTACCAACCGCGCGATATGGAAATCATTGGGGGAGGCCTATGTTCAGTAGTGGACGTCCTGTAATTGAAATGATGATGATGATGATGAGTTTATGTAAACAAACATAAATCACCAAATTCTCGTTACTTACAAATGGACACGCACCCCCTATGATTTATGCCCCTCAGTGTTGCCGTGATATGAAAATATTTAATTATTCCGCACTTTGCCGAGTCACTGTCGTGTTGCCAGCATCAAAATTCCTTTGAGCGACCCCTACGAGAAGAAACGCTGTGTCATCCACTATACGTCATTTAGGTTTTAAAAATCGAAGCGTTTTTGTTTATGGTCGAGATTTAAATTTGAATTATGAACAATAATTTTGGTGGATATTTTTTTAATTTATCGTGGTTCGAAAGATTTGCTCATGACCAGTTCCTACTGTTTATCTACTATATAAAAATAAGTCGGGGTTTCCTTCCTGACGCTATAACTCCAGAACGCAAGAACCGATTTCCACGGTTTTGCATTCGTTGGAAAGGTCTCGGGCTCCATGAGGTTTATAGCAAAGAAAATTCAGGAAAAATTTAAAGGGGATAAAACGGGATCCACGCGTACGAAGTCGCGGGCGGCCGCTAGTTTTCAATATTTTATATGCCGAACAAGACAAGTATATTTAACCGCAAACACATCTGATGTTAAGTGAGATGCTGTCTAGGATGGTTCATCTGCCTTGTAAATGCCTATTCACTCTCGCCTTGAAAATGCCTGGATTAAAGTGTTCGGGAAATTAAGACAGCAGCAGTTACTTATAGCTATAATTACGTTTTTTTTTTGTTTTACAGGCTTGCCTGCATGTCACCTGATGGTAAGTGATGATCAGGCCGAAGGTGGAAATGAGCTTCACCCGGAATCCTCAACCACAGAGGAACTGGCCATTTTACTTCCAACTGTGGCCCAGTTGCTGGAAGAAAAAAAATTCATTCCAGTGACTTGGCACGTAGACACATGTAGAATCCACAAAGTTAACAATTAAATTAAAAAAATATAATGCCCTGTTCAAGAAACGGGTATTTAATTCAGTTAAATTTTTGGTATTAACAATAATTTATAAAAGTTCAATGATAATAGTTTTTGGTGCAACTCACACTTGACAGTTTTTTTACTATCAACACCATCAAAACCGCGAAGAAAAACAACACGGTTACCAATGTTGATAGCATCGAAAATTATTAGAGATGAAACGGATATCCGGCAACTATCCGGTAGGCCGGATATCCGGCCTAAATTTACTATCCGGCCGGATACCGGATAGTAACTCACTATCCGGCCGGATACCGGATATTAAAAAACTACGACAATTTCCTATTCATAAAATTAAATACATTAATCTTTGAGGTAAATATCAATAAAATGGCTTATAATAATGACGGCTTTTATTTAAAGTCCCAAAAGTAAAAAAAAAGCCATTCTTCAAAAAGCCTTTCAAAAAACTTATTTTATTTTTCTGGGCTATTCACTCTAATGACGAATACATAAATACAGGGTGGCCCAGAAGAAAATTCACTTTTGAAAATTGAAGGAAACGAAAACTGTACATTATATTATACTAGAACTTTAACTATTGCATTTTGAAGGAAAGGATAGTGCCAGGGTCTGGACCAAGTGCTGCCCAGAATCAACCCATAGTACATTTTGTTCCTCAGGCCAATACTAATGTGTAAACCGAAGCACACTGAAATCTGTCCCTGGAGTTACGAGAAAAAAAGAGTTTTGTTTTGAATTATTTACATACAAAATATCATCGATATATACGTACTCCGCATAAGATTCGTGATTTTGGCATTAGATAACACTCGCTATGTTAAACTTAACCATACTGCATCCGTACACCTTACTTTAGTGCGACTTAGACATTCTTTAGAAGCGATCTAACGCTGTTGCAACAGTTTGGTTAGTTGACAAAAATCATTATTTCCATAATGAAGCAAGAAGTTTTAGTTCTCTATCCTTGCGAAAAATCAATTTATTGGTGTATTACAATCGATTATTGAAGTTATTGTAAGCTTTTAGCTTCTTGCTCCATTTTGGAAATAATTAATTTCGGTCAACTAACTAAACTACTGAAACAGCGCTTGATCGCTTATAAATAATGTCGAAGTCGTACTAAAGTAAGGTGTACGGATGCAGTATGGTTAAGTTCAATATAGCGAGTGTTATTTAATGCCAAAATCGCGAAATCTTATGCGTAGTAGGTATACATCGATGATATTTTGTATGTAAATAATCTCTTTTTTTTCTCACTTAACTCCAGGGATAGATTTCAGTGCGCTCCGGTTTACAAATTAGTATTGGCCTGCTGAGGAACAAAATGCAATTAATTTTCTTCTGGGCCACCCTGTAGTAAATAATATCTGTTAATGTCGAAATATTGCCAAATAAAAAAGACGATCTTTTTTTCACTGATGGTTTGATGACATGATGATGCAGTTCAGTCGCAGTCGCTCGAATTGATCTGCCCCCTAGACAAGTGGCAAAATCTGACATTCTATACGGACAGATTCGATTTTCGAAGTGTGACTAGTTTAGTCTACTAATAGACCCAGTGATCGCGTTCGAAGCACCTGTGTGCCGCTAAACTCGTCACGACATGAAACGAGTCAATGGGCCAACTATCCGGCTGCCGGATATCCGGCTATCCGGCCTAGCAGCTGGCCGGATATCCGGTATCCGGTATCCGGCCAAACAACTATCCGTTTCATCTCTAAAAATTATATAAATCTTTTTTTCGTTTACCTCACACCGGTGTAGGATCTTGGAGGCAAAATATAAGCGGAAATCTTTGGAAAAGATCTTTACTTGCTATCTATGGGTGCGATGGTGTCGATACCATACCAATGGATCGATTAAAATAACCATATCGGATCCGCAATCGAGATCTCGCGTACTCATCCTTATGTGGATCGATTCTGGGGGCATTGATGCCAAAAAATTCGTTTTTCGATTTTGACAGTTCTTTTTTTTTATTTTACATCATGGCTGCGTCCGGATGCATTTAGCCAGTGTGAAATAAAATGAATTATTATAATCTGTGAGGACCGTAATTATTCTAGCACATAACTAAGTCAGCGCCAGACATATTATGACGTGACAGAGCATACAAATCTGTGGGTCTAGACAAAGTGCAAATTATAATCGCAAACCAGTCGAAAAGTGATCGAAAAGCCCCTTTTTTGTATGGAGTTTTGACGGATTCGATTTTCGATTCGATCAAAATGTGCGTTTTGTCTAGGGGGGCTGAGGCTGGTTTTAGTGTCACGCGGACTGTCAGTGCGGATCGCTCCGCACAGCCGATCTGTATGAACTGCTAGGAAGCGGAGGGGTTCCTCCGGACCGCATTACTCTAAACCGCTCCCTAGAAGTTCACACAGATCGGCCGTGCGGAGAGGGTCCGCACCGGACGGTCCGCGTGACACTAAAACCAGCCTGAAGCATATATTCTAGTCTCGCTGATGTCTCAAAAATAACTTCCCATGCCACTCCCATACCTCAGGCACATACAGAGTTAAGTGCTAGATTTATGTATAGATAGATATTTTTACAAAACAGATCAATCTTTATATTTTTGTTGGACCACTACAAAATCAATCGGAGTGAGGAATGGTTGCGGTTTCAGTATTTAATTGAATGGAAATGTGCCGCACAGGGGATGGCGTGGAGTATTCATTTATTTTTTTAGTAGTTAGTAAGTTGGGGCAGTTATTTTATAATCGCTAAGTACCTTTGCTTTGTGAGGAAAACTATGAGTTTTTGTTATGCCTTAATAATAAGCTTTTCTTGCTTTACCAAGAATGCAAGACATTTTTTATGCTATTCATTTTATTTTCCATTTTTTATTTTATTATTCGTATGTAAATGGCTAGACAACAACAGGTGTTTGACAGTTTATTTTTTTATTTACTTATTTCATGGGATAACCAACAGACTTGTTGATTATTCCATTAAATAATTATGTCTATACTCCAAAACAATATTCACAACGTTTTTTAAGCTTAAAATCTAAGATATGTCTTAATTAGCAGTTACAGTTATTTAAATAACTGTATACTAATTGTTCAATAGTTCAGCAAATGTGTATGTGTGTGTAGAGACTTCTAGGTTTCTTAAATAAGTAGCAACTCCAACGCGACCAATAATTAATTTATTGTAAAAAAAATGCCGATGTTATTAATTTAATTTCGTAATACTTTAATTTTTATTAATTTAATCATAATTTCAAAAAAATATTTTACACGCTTCCATTGCTTTTTCTATTCCTTGAAACCGCAAAATATTTAATATTATTCATTAATTGTACAGGCGGCATAATATTATTAAACTAAATATCTTTAATGGTATCTTATAGCTATGTATTAGGTAATATTTTGCGATAAAAATATTCATAAACTACAGTCAGCGTCAAATAGTTCGTGACACCCAAAGTGGCCAAAAAAGTTGACAACCTTATTCCAATTGTAACAAAGACGTGTTGCGAACTTTTTGGCTACTTTGGGTGTCACGAATTATTTTTGGACAGATTGAAAAGTTTTTATGTTTACACTATCAATCAACGTCACATGCGTTGTCTGACACCCTCATAGGGTGTTCAACCCTTTTAGTAAAATAATTAAAAATTTCACCCCTTTAAAAACATATTGAGTGGTGGTTTTTAAAACTTGATGGATGTAGTTTTTGTCAGTCTACTGTTTATAAATAGAATAAAATAAAGTTAAATACAAATCAAATCTAATAATTTGTAACTTGAAGGGATTAACTGTTATAAGTCTCTAGTATTAAAGAGGAATGTCCTGCAATGAAAACTAACTAAAAATTTGATGGATTTGAAACTCACACTGGTAAAAAAATGTTCAGAAGTGGTCAGTACAGTTGAAGTTCATAAATCGGTAAATTTTGGTGAGTGACTAAAACTCATTTATTTTTGCAAATGGGCTATTAAAAAGCACTTTTACACGTCCCAATATTAACCCTACCACTGCTTCGGGACAATAAATGGGCCAGTGATGAGAAGAAGCAGCGCAAGAAACTCAGTCACTATTGTCTTGTAGGTAGTGAAAAGTTTACTCCGAAAATGACGTGCATAAAATGCATAAATTTTGTAGGAAAATCAATTGTAATGGCAACGACTGATCGCTGAATGTAGGGAGAAGTCTTTCTTTTTAGATTTATTATGATGATCCCATGAAAAAAGTTGTTGTACTTATTATAGCAGCAGAACGTCTCTAGAATTGACAGAGATTTTTGTACGCTGTAAGTATTAAAATATTACTTATAAATAGTATTTGGAAGTAATTGGAAGTGTTCATAATTGCCAAGTGTGTAACTCCTTATCAGCCATCGTCCACCTTTTATTGTTAAATTAAAGGGTAGAAAAACAATTTTCATCGGCTCCAAAATGCGTGGAAACTAGATATTAACCTCAAATCGTTGGTTTCAACAATTGACCCAAATAGAGAAAGAAGTCTGTAACACGCAAGTGAAGACCATTATATTGAGACCCATGGTGTGATGGGAAAGTATGGGGAAAAGGAGGAAGTGAGAGAAATAGGGGTCAGGTTATGGTGGAGGGTGTGGTGAGCTTTGAACTGCTAGTCGGCGCGGTGAGTCTTGGTACAGTGTGTTTTTTTAGCAATAAAATCAAAAACCTTAAACTAAATCAAAACATTTTATGTAAAATTGTCTCTAAGATAAAACGTTTGACTCGCACTGCGAAAAAGTTAACAGATCTTATTCGTATCCGTGTTCACAAACGATGCTTGAATTAATGAAGCAGAAATGCTATGTGAAGTCGAACGCACAGCGTTGAATAGAGCTCTGTGATTAGTTCGTGTGTGTCACTCCGCCACTCAAGTATTGTCTATGAATAGGTTTTTGAACCCTGTGTATCCACGCGCACTGTGAGACCTCATAGTAATGCTTGTGAATACAGGTATAACTCTGCCCGCCCTCAACTCTACACCTCATGGCCTCAGTCAAAATACAGGCGTAAGGTAAAAAAAAAACAGTTGTTTATTAGGTACGGTGCATTTCAATTCGAAAACATTTCTTCAAGTGTCAAGACTCGCCGCTCCGACTATAACACCTCAGCCTGCACACTAAATATGGGCAAATTTACTATTATTAGCACTTTTTATTCAATTAACTCCGTAATTTCATACACTGAAGTTTATACTGAAAATGAGCCTTTTAGAACTCCAACGCGGTACAAACTTATCGCGGAAATAGATCAAGTAATACTGGACATTAGTTAAAGTGGAAATACTTATAAAATAAATAGTTTTCCTGATTTAATAAGTAGTGCAGTAGAAATTGGGCAGGGCAAATTAATTTTGTGACTTTCGTTAGTTATTTTGGTTAAAACAGCCTAGGACCACTCCCACTCTTCCCGTGGATGTCGTAAGAGGCGACTAAGGGACAAACATGCGAACATCAGGCCTCCCCAACCCGTCTGGCCAGCGTGGGGAGTGTAGGACAAATCCTCCATTTGCCTCTGGTAAATTAGAGAGGGTCGTGCTCTCCTGCAGTGGATACTAAATGACCGGATGATGATAAAAAATGGATTGTTTTTTTACTAAAGACATTAGAATTATAGTTTTAAGGTAGCTAGTTTTCTTTATTACATGATTACTGAGGATTATACTCCATTATCACACTTAATGAGATAATAAATCATATTTTAAATTATACTAGTTTAATTCCGTGATTATAACTCAAAATTGATTTCAAACTTGCTCATTTAACGTCAGATTAATGCAAAATTATAATTGACTCGCGCAGAAACTCCCATAATTTCACAAATAATCCGAAAACCAAACAAACAAACTAAAATCTCATCCAAAATATGGCATAACTCATACATTTTGCATACATAAGTGGGCGACTGTCGCCTCTAAAAACCTAATGCTGTACAAAATAAGGCATATATAATTTTAATCCGTATTTACGACGGCCATTGTCAAATATTTCGCCCCTTATCGTTTTCGTGTTATAACGAAATAAAAAAACCCACGCGGTTCACGTTTAATAGTTTATGGTATTTAGACATGTGTAGATTAGGACCATAGTGTAAAAGCATAGTCAGAAAGTCGAGATTGTCTACTTAGAGCACCCACCTGAATAGTACCTGCACGAAGAGTACCTGCCTAGTCCACAAACAGTACCTAGGTGCTGATTTATTTTTACATTTTTGTCCACAAAGCTGTGTGCGGACTAGGCTAAACTAGGTGCTGTTCGTGTAAGTGCTATCTTCTTCTTATCGTGTCAACGACAAACCTACACAGTGTCAGCCCAAAACTCTGCTACAAGAGTGGCGTTGTCAGCAGCATTTATTAAAGCAGTTCCTCGGGCATTCAGGGCACGATATTATGTGCTTCATCAACTGGGGAACAAAACCGCACCTGCACTCCATGTATGAGCCATCCAAAAATCCCCACCTGACCAGATTGTCCATACTACGGTCGACCTGCGTCCGAAGTCTATTTTTAAAGACTTACAGGTAAGCCACGGGAGCTCATGTCCAGGTGAAAGACTCTCAGATATAGGTACAAAAGGGCAGGAGAGATCAGCTCTCTCGCGCCAAACAAATAACAAACAAATAAACAATCAAATCTTCCTCCTTTAAATAATATTAGTGTAGATGTATTTACTGAACTCAGAACTTATCTTACTGAGTATATTTTACACTGTGTCATCCTGACCAATATTTTTATAGTATTGTAACAATAATGTCCTGCCCTATAAAATGTAGGTATCTTACGGTATAAAGGAAACAGCCGATAAACATGGAAGAAATGAAGATTAATCTTTGAAATCACATGGGCATATCAACCTTAGTCGTTGGAATAAGGTCGTATTTTCCAAGATTTTAAAAGTCTGAAGTGTTGTCAAAACTGTACAATACGGTTTCCCATGAAGACATCCTGTTTTTTGCAGGATCCCTTTGAGTAGTATACGTGTTTTAATATCAACGTCCAAACGAACATCCCATTTACAGTGTAGGTACCACAAGTACCTACCTCAAAAAACCAATCCGTTCGAATTTGTAAATAGAATTTCAAACACACAATGTGTGTTCACACGACTGTCCAGTTTTGCAGGACTTTATAAATTACTGAATCCCGTAAAACTGGTTTGTCATGGGAACGAGCCCTTATAATCGTGGTTTACCACCTACTGAACCGATTTAGATGAAAATTTGCTAAAATGATGAATTTAAGACCTAGGAAAAAATAGGATAGTTTTTATACCGGTTTTTATACAGATTTTCTGGATTAAACCGAAATAATAGTTAAAGGCCTGACTGTTTTTCACTCTACTCATTGTATAGGGATGTACGTCTGAAATAAATGTTTTGATTTTGATTTGATTTGAAATTCAACGAGCGAAGCCGCGAGCAAAAGCTACTTAATTTTTCTTCCTCTCTTTCTTTCATAGTCCTGTAGATTAATTCAGTAACTACAATACATAACCCAAACTAACCCATTCTTTTACTTTCCCAAGATGGATTTCCCAAGTTTAGTTCCCTACTTAAGAAAGGGGAAAAAATCAATATAGCTAAAACTACGAGTATGTACCCGTCTGTCACTATCAATCATGTAACTTCTGACTTGGCGAATAAAAGTAGGTGAAAGTGGGTATAGGCTGTTTTGCGAGTCAACAGATGACCAGCTGATATGTGAAAGGTAAGTAGATAAGTTTTTGTTGGTAAAGTGTTAATACCTGGTAGAAAATAAACATAATCATCATCATTTCATCCATAGGACGTCCACTGCTGAACATAGGCCTCCCCCAATGATTTCCACAATGGCCGGTTGGTGGCGGCCTGCATCCAGCACTTTCCTGCTACCTTTATGAGGTCGTCGGTCTACCTTGTTTATTAACCAGAGGCGGTTATTTTATTTAAGTATACGAGTATACCTACTTACTTACGTTACTTATGTCTGTACCTACTACGAAACCATCGGCGTGTAAGAATTAGCTATCTTGATATATTATGCCTACATAATCAAAATTTCATTTTATGTATAGTTTTGCACTTGACATTTCCCAAAATATCAGAAGCTTAAACTTAAAATTCAACATTTTCACACACAAGTTATTTTGTATAATTTTCACATATATTTCTATAATGTATACTGTTTAAGAATATTATTCATTGTGGAGATTTAATAAAATACAGTGTGAGTCACGTTAAAGTGTACATATGAAAATAGATGAAACTAGAACTATTTTTATCGACAAAAAAGAGTTCAAAAATTTTTTGACATTTTTTTTTAATTTTTTATCGAATTTTTTTTCTTCCAATTACTTATTGTAAAGAAAACGTAATGACTTTTAAACTAAGCGGTATATCCTGATAAAATAAAAACAGTAATAATGCTAAATAACAGGCAATACTAAAAAAATACATAAAATACACAAAAAAGGCCAACAAATAATAAAAAATTATACTTTTTGAAAAAAATCTGCTTAAAAATTCGTGTTTTTTTGGTTATTTGATAATTTTTTCCAAAAAATGTCCCTATAGCCGGTGGTTCTTATTACTTTGTATTATTTTCTATCGTATTACCTTCGTAAAACCAAAAATCGCATGTCTCTATCCCTATCACAACGTTTGCAATGATTGTTTGAACTAAGCCTCTCCGGGCGCGCCATTCAACGCTTCGTTAAGAACGAAACTGAAAATGGCTCTAGATTTGTAATTTTGATAAAGACAAGTTAGATTTCAAATAAAAACAAAAGATTTCGTAGTAAAATAAGCATTTTAGTTAAAATTAAAATTGTCTCTACCTGTAGCGGAGAATAATGTTGTGGCAGGCCTTTGTTCAAACGATCATAGCAAATGTTGTGATAGGGATAGAGACATGCAATTTTTGGTTTTACAAAGATAATATGACAGAAAATAATACAAAGTAATAAAAACTACCTGTTATAAGGGCATTTTTTTGAGAAATTTATCAAATAACCAAAAAAATACGAATTTTTAAGCAGATTTTTTTCAAAAAGTCTCATTTTTTATTATTTGTTGGCATTTTCTGGGTCTTTTATGTATTTTTTCAGTATTGCCTGTTATTTAGCATTATTACTGTTTTTATTTTATCAGGATATACCGCTTAGTTTAAAAGTTATTACGTTTTCTTTACAATAAGTAATTGGAAGAAAAAAAATTCTATAAAAAATTAAAAAAAAATCTCAAAAAAAATTTGACCTCTTTTTTGTCGATAAAAATAGGTCTAGTTTTATCTATTTTCATATGTACACTTTAACGTGACTCACATTGTATATTATGTTCTGTTTATGGTAATAATTTGATGATTTAGAGTTATTTACGTCATTTAATTTTCTACCGGCCGACAAGTTAATTTGAGACATAGCACGATTATTAACAGCCAGTTCATCTAAATATAATAACTCAAAGGTGACTGACTGACTGACATAGTGATCTATCAACGCACAGCCCAAACCACTGGACGGATCGGGCTGAAATTTGGCATGCAGGTAGATGTTATGACGTAGGCATCCGCTAAGAAAGGGTTTTACGAAACTCCACCTCTAAGGGGGCAAAACGGGATCCACGCGTACGAAGTCGCGGGCGGCCGCTAGTTTTAAGTATTAAGTGCCACAAGTGGTAATTGAATAAAATATTTTTGATTTGATTTGATACGTCACAGGTCTAGCGCATAACTGAGTCAGTGTCTGTGGTAGAGGTGACCTACAGGAGAGCATACAAATCTGAAGCACATATTCTGAAGTCTCGCTGACTTTTGACATTTCAAAAACACCCTTTCTTCTTTTTTGATGTTGGCAATACACGTCGAGGTCGACTTGATTTAAACACCCTCTTGGGCCGCTCACATACCTCAGGTACTGACCCAGTTATGTAACCAAACATGTAATTATACAAGAACGCTAATTTAAAAAAAAAACTTATTCATGAAAATAAAAAAAATATTTACCAAAAAACTTCCATTACTGGACAGAGGCTTTCCCCAAGGATTTCTATAACGACCGTTCCTGAGCAGTAATTTTGATAACAATTAGTATTTTCAACAAACTGAGTATACTGACTTTGTTAGGCTACACCCAGACCTCCCGTGGCGACATCTATCGCTAAGATTTTATCCTCAGACTCGAATCTTTATGCGATTATTTGATTTGTATAATTGTGTTCAAATTGACAATTATTGAAGGAAATGCCTCAAAATCGTTTGTTTCCCATAGTTTACGTCAACATGACCGTTTAATTTTGTTTATGAGTAATTTTTATAATTTTTATTAATAAAGGCGTATGTGATAAAATCTAAAGACTGTATTTATCAAGGAAAAGTAATTTCCTAATGTTTCTTTTAGTTCACAATGAGGAAGCTCTTGGCCTGCATCTCACCTGATGGAAAGTGATGATCAGGCCGACGGTGGAAGCGAGCTTCACCCGGAATCCTCAACCACAGAGGAACTGGCTATATTACCTCCAACTGCCGGAACACAATGATGTTAACATTGTTGTTACGACGACAGACCGACACGTTTAGGTAAGATGGTGGTAGCTAGCCAGGCGGACTTAAAACAAGCCCTAATAACCAAACCGAGCAAATTTTTTTGCCTCCACTGGGCATCGAACCCGTGACCTCAGGTCTTACCACTGAGCTTAAAAGCTGCTAAAAGTTAAAAGTTAAAGTGAGGGTTAATACCCTAATTTTCAGCCCACTTTTTTCATCATACCCACCATATCATTACCTCTTACTGAATGAAGCATGTGAACTCAAAATTTAAAAATATGAAACTTAACCTGTCATAATTTAGTTTTGAACTTACACTCCTTATTCTCACCTCAAGTGCCTTCAGTGCGCAAATAACAATAATTATGTCCTGTCCAAGTACCCTCAGCAAATCACGTTACACATTTTTGTAGCAAAATAGCGCTTAATACAACGGCACAAGATGCAAGAGTTAATCTCGAATAAGTCACGAATTTCCTCAAAATAGTCCCGAGACAATGGGCTATAACGACGGATACCAGTTACGGAGTAAAGTTAAACGATAATGGAAGCAAAGGTGGTAGGATTGCTGTTCATATAAATCATCATCATCAGGTCATTTAGTCTCCACTGCAGGAACACGACCCTCTAATTGACCAGAGGCAAATGGAGGATTTGTCCTACACTCCCCACGCTGGCCAGACGGGTCGGGGAGGCCTGATGTTCGCATGTTTGTCCCTTAGTCGCCTCTTACGACATCCACGGGAAGAGTGGATGTGGTAGCCAATGGATCTTGAAGTCAAGCTGATGCTACATTTTATGCGCTGTCAATGATACAGAAACATTGATTGCAATGGATATCATATATTAGACAATAAGTTACATATACATAACACTTGCCTGGGTTGCACCATCTTACTTTAACTTTGAAAAACGTGACAAATCTTTCAAACTCTATACAAAAAACACTGGTTATCGTTAAAGTTACGGTTAAAATTAGGTGGTGCAACTCAGCCTAAGAATTATTAGGAAAAAGAGTGCTGAGCAGTGCCACCTTGTCGCAACAGCGATGCCCATTACAATGGGACCCCATTTTATGCTGGTGATCGCTGGTTTTCAATTTGCCCCAGTACCTAAGCGTGAGCAAGCCTCCTACTAGGTGGACCGATGATCTGGTAAAGGTCGCGGGAAGAGCCTGGATGCGGGCAGCGCAGGACCGTTCATTTTGGAAAACCTTGGAGGAGGCCTTTGTCCAACAGTCATTTGGCTGAAACGAACGAACCTAAACAAGCATTGCTTTGATTTCTTTACTGCCATTAAGTAAACCCTACTCCATCCCCATGCTTTATGGTTGAAAACACCATCGCCAAGGTATAGCAGACTGATAGCCTTCGGATATAAACTAAACAACGATTGGGCGGTAAAATAGCGCTTACATTTCCAAGCGCACCCATTTTGAAGCGCACCTAATGAAGCGCACCTAAACTTTTCCTCGAAGTGCATCTATGTTTAAATTTTGAATAAAGGTGTGCCTTCAAATGGGTGCGCTTCGAGGGATACCTGAATTTACATGTCACATTTTGTTTAAAATGATAAAGATAAATCGTTAAATTGGACGTTTGGAAGAGTAGAAGAGATCGCTTATTGATAAAATTTTACACTTCTTTGTGGTGTGCAAAAAAAATAGTAGAGTTCTTCAGAGTACTATCTTTCCACCAATAGTCCCAAAGAGTTACTCGCATTATAACAGTAGCTTTACTACAAAAACACATACTCCGGATTCTGAATTAACATTTTAACCTGAGCGTGCTTATTACCTACGAGTATATGCATTATTTTTTTTTATTATTTTAAACCTATTTTCGTTTAAAATAGTTCATTGAGCATTCTCAAGCCTTAAATCTTAATCCTGAAACCAGGGTTTGAGCTTACCTCCTCCTCCGAATTCACTCGCGTTAGCATCGCACGAGCGCCGGCGGCATCTTACCGCCTCGGTGACTCACCACAAATATTTGCCGAGAACGATCGCTGCTCGCCAAATGTTGCCCATGTAGAGCTGAGAAAGTGATAGAGTTGACTTAACTATGGCCTTTTTCCAACAATGCACCTCCATCCCTTGGTTGTTGTTGTTAATGATCGGACAATAATTTATTAATACTTACCTACATCTACTTTAAGTTTTATCCAGAAAAAAATGTGGTTCCGTTAATGCATAATTAATGTGAAATAAAGTAATCATTCATTAAATCTGTATTCAGTTATTTGATTTCATACAATAACTTCATTTCACTTATCTAGGTAGTATTCGATTATTATTACTTCTATTTCTTTAATTCTGTTTCAGCTAAAAAGGTTTACTACATAAGTACCAACTTTACTTAACTTTGTATTTAATATAAATAAAGCAATTTGGTAAATTTTAAAAAACCAACATTCTTAGTTAGGTTTTAGGTTTAAAGAAAAATTATTCATTTTTCTCATTTTTAACCATACAGTCAGTCTTTAAAAAATATCTTGGACAAATACGAAATCATACAGGATCTTATGTGTCAAAAATAAAAGTTAATCTGCCCAGTCTATTTGTTTCTAGGGCGCAAACCCGCCCGCCCGTCATAAAACGCATTACCGTGTCCGAATTAGCGGCCCGCTCCGTCGCGGCGTCTTAACGACGTGTGCCCATTCATTCAATCGGTCTTTGGGCAATCACAGGAGTAGTAATTTGATTTGAAACGACCTAATTTCGTAGCGTAGGACGTCCACACAAACGGTGGACCGACGACCTCATAAAGGTAGCAGGAAGGCGCTGGACGCAGGCCGCTACCAACCGTGCGATGTGGAAGTCATTGGGAGAGGCCTATGTTCAGCAGTGGACGTCCTGTGGCGGTACCTAATAGAGATGAGACGTATTTACTAGAACAGATCCACACACTAGGTATTTTACAGTACTAGGCGGCACCTATTCCAATTTTTAAAATACTTGATCCACCTAGTATTTTATAAATTACGCGATTTCCGACCCTACCATCAAAGTAATAGAGGTTATTATTGCGTAATCCGTAGTCGTGTATTACGCGCACCGAGTATTTCTCGCTAAGCTTATGTGCGAACGTAGAGATTCACTCCGTCTCTGTCTGACCAAACAAATTTGAGCGCGACGAAGCAAACGCACACAAACATAGTCAAACGTATTATATTATCTGTGGTCAAACCATTTACATTTTTATGAAATTGATATTTTTTAAATACGCCAACTAAGCCTGTTGAAGTATGAAGGGAGGATATCAATCAATCAACAGCCAGCAAAAACATTATTATTCAATTTCAAATTGCATTATTCATACTACGGTTGTATCTTTTCAAAGAAAATTGTATTTTAAAGTCATACTGTGGTCATACTTTACGCGACTAGTGCGGACTAATCCACGTAATATTATTAGTCTACGCACTAGTCGCGTCAAGTATGCTAAATTACTACGTACTAGGTGGAATAGGTATTTGGATCGAGTATTAATAAATACTAGGAATAGGTGCACCTAGTATCAAATTTACCTAGTATAACCCATCTCTAGTACCTAATGATGATGATGAATTTCGTTCATTCATTTTAGCCAAATGACGTTCACTGTGGACAAAGGCAGGAGGATTTCCACAACGACCGATCATGCGCTGCCTGAATCCCGAATTCCTGCGACCATCACCAGATCGTCGGTCCACCTAGTGGGACGCCTGCCTAGACTAGGAATTCCGGTCCGTGGTTGCCGCTCAAGAACTTTTACTCTAACGGCCATCAGTTCTACGAACTACGAGCTATATACATAGTTTGTATGGTAGACTAGCTATGCCCGTGACTTCGTACGCGTGAAAATAGTTTGAATATGTTTTCGTCATTTTGTTTCATTTTTCTTCAGTACTCTGCTCCTATCGGCCGCGGCCGTAGCGTGCTTCCTCAAATAGGCTATAAAAAAATTCAAAAATAAAAATATTTTTTAATATCGGACCAGTAGTTTTATTTATTTATATTATGTTTTTGTGTTTTAGTTCTTGAGATTAACCAAACAAACAAACTCTTCAGCCTTAAAACATTCGTATCTATGTTACGGTCAAAGTGATAAATGTGAAAATTATGAATAATCGCCGGTTATTATAAAAAATTACCACTTGTTTTGGAAAATGTAATTAATATGGGATTTTTTATGTTTGAAAANGATTAAGATTTTTTATAAAGTTAGTAAGTTTTTTTGTTGTTATTGTATTCTGTTAAATAGAGTACTTGATAGTCAATATGTTTACAAAGTAACAGTCAGTAATATCGAATGAAGCTCACAATAATAGGATATCAACACTTAGTATTGCTTAGTATTCTATCTGTCCCTAATTAGTTGACCACGACTGTATATGTATATGTTACGGTCAAAGTGATAAATGTGAAAATTATGAATAATCGCCGGTTATTATGAATAATTACCTCATGATTTGGTAAATGTGATTAATATGAGGTCATTTATGTGTGTATAAAACTAAATTGGCGGCTTAGGGGTGGCCCAAGGGCCACCCCCGCCGCACCTTAACCTATTTTTCACTTTAAATCAAAACATTATGTTATAGGCATCATGGAAAAGTAATATTATGCAAGAAACATTCCAAACTCATTATGCCCAATTATATTAATATATGATATCAAAACGTTCAAAATTTTGGCTGTACACGAGCACGTACACAAGATGTTGTTCTCTTTTATGAAATTTGTTAGTACTAAGGTTGAATTATTAAATAATCACTGTTAAATGTAATTAATTTATCACTTTTACCGCGACTGTCGGTAATTATTCATAATAACCGGTTATTATAAATAATTTTCAATTTATCACATTAACCGTAACATCTATACAGATTCCAAACTATTTTAATAGAAGTCAACTTATTTCCAATTTCCAAGTGATATTCTTGAAAGAACGCAGTATCTCCTGCAGAATCTTTGAAAGTAGATTGTCGTACATTTTACTATCTGATGAGGAAGCCTGGAGCAAAGCAAGGCCTTTCATAAGGTTTACTCAGGGTTAAAAGGGCTGAAAGGTATCGCCTTTCGTAATATCACTTGAAAAACTAAGGCCGAGTTGCACCACCTAACTGACCGTAACTATGACGATAACCGGTGTTTTTTGTATGGAGTTTGACAGATTTTTGACGTTTGTCAAAGTTTTTTTTTATTCACAACAAGAAAGCTCTCGGCCTGTATCTCACCTGATGGTAAGTGACGATCAGGCCGAAGGTGGAAGCGAGCTTCACCCGGAATCCTCAACCACGGTGGAACTGGCTTTCTTACCTCTAACTGCCGGAACACAACAATGCTGTTAACATTGTTGTTATGGCGACAGACTTAGGTAAGATGGTGGTAGCCAACCAGACTGACTTAGAACAAGCCCTACCACCAACCAAACCGAACAGAAAAATCTGCCCCCACTGGGAATCGAACCCGGGACCTCTGCGTCTGAAGCAGATCACAGAGGCGATTAAAATCGGTCTGATAGATTTTTGACGTTTGTCAAACTTAAGATGGTGCAACCCAGCCTAAGCTGTTTTAACTACGGTGTACGGAGGTTGGTTAGGCAGACTTTTGGGATGTTTTAACTTTTAACAAACTTCAAAAGAAGAAGTTCTCATTTTAGTTGTAGGATTTTTTATGTTTGTTGTCTCAGAACTTTGAATTTTCACAAATAGGTACTATGTAGATAACATTTTAGTTTATTTATGAGAAATATCTTACTAACGCCCATATTCACAAACGATGCTTGCTTAAGTGAAGCAGAAAGTCGAACGCACAGCGTTGAATAGAGCTCTATGATTGAATGATTGGTTCGTGTGTCACCCTGTGCGTCCACGCGCACTGTGAGACCTCATAGTAATGTTTGTGAATACGGGCGTCTCAGAACTCTGAATTTAAACAATACTCAGATTAAAATTTATTTTATTTGTGAGAAATAATTATCTTACTTAGTTTGGTCTCATTACATTTCGAATGTGCGGAAGTGAGCAGTGCGGGCCATTTATAACCTTGGACCCCGATTTTCCTTGAGAGAATTCTTTAAGGAGATTAATATACTGACAGTAGCTTCACAGTTCATTTATGAAAACCTTTTATATGTTCGCAAAAATGTAGAGCAATTTACTAGAAAGAGTGATTTACACAAGTTCAATACAAGAAACAAAAATAAACTTGCCGTTCCAAATTTCAGACTGCACAAGATTGGTAAAATTCATTTATGGGGAAATGTATTAAACTTTTCAATAAATTACCACAAACTGTTGTAGAATTGCCCATTCATAAATTTAAAGCACATATCAAAAGCACCTTAATGAAAAAGGGCTACTATAAAATTGATGATTATATAAAGGATAAAAATGTTTGGAATGTTTAACTACCTAGCTCGCATCAATACTTATGACTATAATTTGTATATTTTAAAGACTGTAAAACCTTGAAAAGGAGGCTGACAATAGTGACTGAGTTTCGTGCGCTGCTTCTTCTCAGCACTGGCCCATTTATTGTCCCGAAGCAGTGGTAGGGTTAATATTGGGACGTGTAAAAGCGCTTTTTTAAAGCCTATTTGCAAAAACAAATGAATTTTATGAATTTTATTTTATTTTTAATTTTAATTTTAATCGTTTCAGCAATTTAGTCGTTAATCCCTTATTATTATAAATGCGAAAGTAACTTGTTTGTTACGCTCTTAGGCTTCCACTGAACCGATTTTGATGAAATTTGGTATTGACATAGTTTGAGTCCCGGGAAAGGACATAGGATAGTTTTTATCCCGGTTTTTGAAACGGGGTCGCGCGAAATTAAGTTTTTCTATGGCAAAAGAAAGCTCACGCGCAAGCCGCAGGCAATAGGTAGTTAAAAATAAATGGAAAAACATGTGACCTAAGTAAACGAAACAGTAGATTTTGCCTTGATGATGACGATGACTCAAGGCCGATTGTTCAATAGTCCACCGGAGTTCTAGAATCAGTATCTTTATTATCACACATATTTCAAAAATTATTAATAAATTTTCTAAAATTAATAAAACCTACCTGAACCTTCATCAAAAACTAACCTTTTAATAACAACCTTTCCTATCCTTAATAATTACAGCTCGAACGGAGAATCAAACCGCATCTGCTTCAAGCAATTAATAATTCATCGCGGAAGGGCAATTTGTTTTAAATGCGGTCTAAATACTAATGCTAGCGTTTGGTAATTAAGTAAAAAGTGACGACCTCGTGTAAGAAAGGGAATTTATTTTCATTGCTGGGAGTTGTTTGGTAATCATTTTTATACAGACTGTCTGGTGCAGTCACATACGCCGTCTCCCACTGCTGCTTTCACTTGGTCGGTCCAGCGCATTGGTGATCTGCCACGGTCGGGTTCCTTCGACTTTTCCCTGGACGACCAGTCGTTCTATGGAGTTGTCATCCCGCCTCGAGACATGTCCGAAGTATGCAGTCAATAACCTGCCTTGTAATAAAAAAATCTAGCTTTTGCCCATGACTTTGCCTGCGAGAACTTTGGCCTGTCAAAGAAGATCGCCTTTTAAAAATCGTGATAAAACTATACTATGTTTTGCCTTTTATGTTACACTACTACACCTATCTTAACCGAATCAATAAGTAGTGACTGAGTTTCTTGGGCTATAAAAGCTTCTCAGCTCTATAATAAAGCTCGAAGCAGTGGCAGGGTTTATGTGTTCAACTATTAACTGTCAAGAACTTGATATTTACTCGCATCTTTACATTAATTGCAAATAATATATATTTTTTAATAAGTATGTATAACTGAGATCCGGAGCACATAATTTTTAGACATACATTGTTATTTTTTTCCTTGCTCTGTAAGTATGTGGCTGAAGAAGCTAGACCATTTTTCACGTTTGTGATTGTGATTGCAGAAGTATTCTACGTTAAAAAGACTGAGACCGAATTGAAGTAGTCAACTCACAAGAAATTCCTCTCAAAAACCTTACCCTTCAAGACCTTTTCTATTAAAAGAGTGCTTTAATTTAAATAAAATATGTTTTATTTTATTGTAGTATTTATTAATTATTTCTGAATTGATGTTTTTAACAAAAATGTAATTAATTTTTCTACAGTATTTTTTTAATAAGTAGGTAGACCGACGACATCATAAAGTAACAGGAAGGCGCTGGACGCAGGCCGCTACCAACTGGGCAACATGGAAAGCATTGCGGGAGGCCTATGTTCAGCAGTGGACGTCCTATGGCTGAGATGATGATGATTTTTTTAATCCACTACGGGCAAGCTCTGACCAGAGGATCAAATGTCGTCACTAGCAAGCGCGTTAAAAAAATAAATGAAGATTTTAGTTCTTTAAAGTTTCCGCTAGGGGCGCTGTACAATCCGTCATAAGTCACTTTTTACGCATTTTACATCGGAGACGTTTGACGTAAACTCTGTACCCCCAGTGAAAACGGAGTTAAGTCGAAAATGGTGATTTTTGGGAAATCGCATTTGAAGTTAAAAAAAATCCTGCTTCGTCGCTATTATAGATAACTTGGTGAAATATTTTTTAGGTGAAAGGTAATGTTAGATATAATTAGGCAGTGTGCCAGTTTGGGAAATATAGCATGTAGTTTTTTCGTAATTAAATAAAAACCCAGTTATATCGCCATGCACGGCAACTTTACATTCGTGTAAAGTGATGTAATGGGACATAAATCATTTTACACCACACCGAATTGACCACCCGCTAACAAGTGTAAAGTGATACATTTTACGCCATTTCTGTTGATATTTTTTTGTTTCTTTAATTTTAGAAAAAGTTGTAAAACAAACATTAGTAATTACACTATGAGGAATCATTATTTCAGGTTATTTAGGGTAAATCGTCCAAAAATTTCTACTTATATCAATATACACCAATTTTGTGATGAGAAAAAAAATGTGTAAACTGATCTAACTAACATAATAGCGATCTAAGTATCCTAATAATTATGTGTAAAGTGATATAAGTGGCGATTGTAAAGGAATAAGGCTAGAATTTTAGAGTGGATTCTAATTATTTACTCCTTAAATGTTTATTCTGATCTGAAACTACTATTTTATTAATTATTACACCATATACCATGAATGATATCGGCCTAAATCACATACATTATCTCCTATTTTAAAGTAAGTATTAGTTGAAGCAATTGGGTAATAAAGACCAGAAACAACAATGGTTTCACATCAACTAATTATGATCTAAGTAACTGATAACATTTTACACATGTACGAAACTTTTGTGGTTAATGGTATTAGTCTAATTGAATCATTATACACAAAATAAATAATCATTTGTCTTTTACTTTTTGTGCTATAAATTAAGTTACATTCTTTTTCACCAACCAACAATACATAGTTTTTTTTGTGTATATTAATATGAGTCATCTTATATTGTTAATCACAAATTCAATCTGAACAACTTCAATCGTGTAAAAAGTAGTAACACGAGTCGTACCTCTTGACACAATAAAAAATTGAAAGAAGCCTCCGGTACACTTTGTTAAAAGTAGACATGTATCAATATACACGAAAGAAAACTCAAAATTGGTTCACAAAGCCTTACTTGTATCATTTGGCACAAAATTATTTTCTTTTCTATACGTCGTAGAAACATACCGATTAGATACAAAAATAGCAAATTTTTCAGAGATTCACATTATGTTATAAAGTCAATTTTGATCTAAGTCGAGTTAGATCCCTTTTCACTGGGGGTACAGAACTCACACTACGCCCCAGGGGCGTCATCAGGATGGAAAATGGGTTTTTATTGTGGCGGTCAAGCTGTAGATTCTGGCTACACAAGAGTTGCAGCGGTGGTAACGAGAGGTGGGGATAGTCCCGTTCGGTTTAAAACCGGGAGCATCTTTAAATCAAAACAACGATGCATCGAAGTCATAACTTATTCTTTGAGTCATTAAAGAATAATAACGTATCTAGTAGTCAACCTTTTGTAATAAAACTGGGGCATACAGAACGCTAGCAATTCAAGTTACACTGTAGTTTCTTAAGTGTTGGTAATAGGAACTATATTGCAACAAAAATGCACAGTCTGATATGCTGGTAACTTACAATAGAAGAAAATATTGCCGTCATGGATTGAGAACATTTTTTATTAACTAGTTTTAATGTGGTTAAATAACTACCAACCGGGCAGCATGGAAAGCATTGGGGAGGCCTATGTTCAGCAATGGACGTCCTATGCTTGAGATGATGATGATGAATGTGGGTTGACGACGTCCTAAAGGTAGAAAGAAAAAGGCACAAAGGCGCTGGATGCAGGCCGCTACCAACCGGCCATTATGGAAATCATTGGTGGAGGCCTATGTTCAGCCGTGGACGTCCTGTGGCTGAGATGATGATGATGATGATGAATGCAGACATAGGTATACTAACTTAGCTTAGCTCTTGATCTGCAATAACCCTTCTAACTCATAGCCTTGTGGTTCTAGCAGAGTAGAATAAAACTACCTCTCTCTTCTCGTGGATGTCGTAAGAGGCGACTAAGGGACAAATATGCGAACATCAGGCCTCCCCAACCCGTCTGGCCAGCGTGGGGAGTGTAGGACAAATCCTCCATTTGTCTGGTAAATTAGAGGGTCGTGCTCCTGCAGTGGAGACTGAATGACCTGATGATGATGAGGTTAACTCCAGTGCTAAGAGAGAAGGACTCTGAAATCAAGAGGTTCTTTCGTTGATTTTTGCATGGAGCATAGAAAATTTAGAATCATATAAAGTTGGTAGCGGCCTGCGTCCAGCGCCTTCCTGCTACCTTTATGATGTCGTCGGTCCACCTTGTGGGTGGACGTCCCACACTGCGTTTTCCGGTACGTGGCCTCCACTCCAGAACCTTGCTGCCCCATCGGCCGTCAGTTCTGCGTACTATGTGCCCTGCCCATTGCCACTTCAGCTTGCTAATTCGTCGGGCTACCAACCGGGCGACATGGAAAGCTTTAGCCTATGTTCAGCGGTGGACGTCTTATGGCTGAGATGATGATGATGACGAAGATGCCACCTGTGGTCATAAGTGCCACCTGTGGTCTAAACTGAATAAATACTTTTGATTTTGATTTTGATTTTGATGATTATAAAGTTGATGTTTGTCCCCAGTTTGGGAATTGCATTGCAGAGATTGCATTTTTAAATAAACGGTATAAGAAAAAGACTAGTTCTATTATATTCTAGGAAATATTCATTGTTTTATAGGTAGTTATTAGTTATTGATTTTTCCACATAAATCTGAGTACCACCGTTTAAAACTTTATAATAACTCTTTTATTGATCGGACGCTATTTCAGTTGGTCAGGAATGAAAAACATTTCATACCTTTGATATTATTTTTCTGTTTAATTGTTAAAATTCTCATGCTAATATTACCCCAAACTAATTTAATGTACTCAGTCTACGTTTCGTTTGTTTGTTTCAGCCAAATGTCGTCCACTGCTGGACTAAGGCCTCCCCCAAGGATTTCCACTTGGTCTACATTTTTTTGCAATCATTTCAAAGCAAACATTTTCTAAGATTATACCTACATACCTAATCTAGTTTTAATCAACTGTATCCTTCATTTCTTGTTTCTTGAGATTATAGTTTGGTAAAAAGTTAATTAGTAAAGTTGGTAAAACAGTGACGTCATCGGCTTGTATCAAATCTGTGGGAGAGTCCAATTTTGACAGATCATCAAAAGTGAGTCAATAAATTGATTGGTGATGTCAAATACCACTATTTTTGTATCCTTGTCAAAATAAATACTTTAGGGTGAGCTCGACCAAACAAGAGTAAATATTAATCTCAGAATAAGTCGTCAGTTTTGTCATATTTCCCCTACTGAAACTGTCAATGTGCTAATTATACCAGGAGTTATTCTCGGATAAAAGTTTGGTCGAATCGGGTCTAAGGCCTGCTTCTTGACTTACTTGACTTATGGTCCTATGTCCCCTAGATGGGGCAGAGGGCGTCCACAACAGTCCTCCATCTCGTTCGGTCTTGAGCTTCTCGCTTGATCTCGCTCCAGGTTTTGCCGATCTTCCGATCTTCTTCGCCTCGTCAAGGCCTGCTTCTAGCACATCTTTTTTGACATTTCTTCATTTCAACCTAATGACGTCCACTGCTGGACAAAGGCCTCCCCCAAGGATTTCCACAAAAACCGGTCCTGCGCTGCCCGCATCCAGGTGCTTCCCGCGACCTTCACCAGATCGTCGGTTCACCCACAGTCTGCTAACTTTTCTGCCTCAACAGTCATAAGTTTTTGGCACTAATTAGTACAGGTCTAGCGCTTCTCAGTTAATGTCTGAAGTATGAGAGCGGCACGGGAGGGGTGACATTGACATTTATGACGTGACGGAGCATATTTTTATTTTTATCCACAACGAGGAAGCTCTTGCCCTGTATCTCACCTGATGGTAAGTGACGATCAGGCCGAAGTTGGAAGCGAGCTTCACCCGGAATCCTCAACCACGGAGGAACTGTCTATCTTACCTCTAACTGCCGGAACACAACAATGCTGTTAACATTGTTGTTATGGCGACAGACTTAGGTAAGATGGTGGTAGCTGGCCAGGCGGACTTAGAACAAGCCCTACCAGCAACCAAACCGAACAGAAAAATCTGCCCCCACTGGGAATCGAACCTGGGACTAGGGATATTCCGATACTAATAAATACGAGTAGGTACTCGATACTTTTGATTCGATACCAAGTATTTATTGTATCGAATCAATTTTGCGATACATAATCGGTATCGAAACAAAAATACTTGGTATCGAATCGAATCAGCAAAACAACCGAAAACAATAAAAAAACCGAGAACGCATCATACAGCTAATCAGCTTTAATCGGTTACCGAGTTACTAGAGCCCGAGCCGAAAGCGAGAGAAGGAGACACCCGCACCCGCCCGCAAATCATCTCGCCATTCCGCCATTGTGAAAGTGTTAAGTCACTATTTACAAGTAATTTTATTAATTGTAATCATCGAATTCATCGGTTTATTCCAATGTTATCATGGCATAAACCGATAAATAAATAGTTGTTTTCTTCTCAATTTTGTTTAAACTATTGTCCTTCAACGTTCATTGATAGCACCCTCAAAATAATAAAACTAAATAAAAGTTCCAAAAAGTATCGATATCTTTTTAGTCTTTGGCGCTTAAACATAAACAACGCATTTCGTTCGTCTGATAGATAATTTATTTAAATAATCGGTTTACGGAAGTGTTTCACATTGACACCTTTACTACGGTGGTGATAGTGATTCAGTGCATGGATTGTGACTATGAACACATCTTTAAAAAAGTGATAAACTTAAATAAAAGTAAAAAACTTTCGTGCTCAAGCAGTATTTCGCCGCCATTGCTATCGGAACTCGTCACGCAACGTATCATCAAGCGCAAGACACTTTCACGGTTGGGTACAGCGCGTTCGGGTCATAATCGCCTGCGCAGTACGCGTCTTGTGACTCAGCGTGTCCCGCACGTCGTATCGCCATAGATCGCACAAGCGCAGAAGGCGCTCACTATTTATATCAACAGTCCTGTCACTGAGAGGTGTTACGATGTTCTGCGCGGGGTGCAAGGGAAAACTGGATGTGGGCAAAGACTCATTGAAGTGCAATGCCTGTGAGTCCTACTACTGTTTGGAGTGCTTGAATTTGGGTGCGGGAAAAAAAGTGAGTGATCTTGGCTCCGAACAATTGTCTGCATTGAGATGCCCTTCCTGCACGAATGTATCCCGTAGGAGACGTGGGAATGAATCGCCGGGTATCCTCTCGCCCTCCATTAGTAAGCGCTCCCCGACTGCAGGAAACGTCTTGACAATCGAAAGCATTAGCGAACTTTTAGACCAAAAATTAGCACCGACCTCGGACGCAATGAAGAACTCACGTAGTATTTTAATAAAAGAAGTCAAAGGCTTAATTACCGCAGAAATGGGCAAGATGGTCAACGAACTGAAAGAAGAGTTCACCAAAACAACGGACTTCATTATGGAGGAGGTGAAAAGTTTAAAATCCACCATCGCTCAGAAGGACACCGTAATTAAATCATTACAGAGCGAGCAAACGGTGCTTAAGGACGAATTACACAAAATCCGGAACCGTGTCTCTGTAATGGAGAAATTGTCACGTGACCGCAACGTCGAGCTCCAGGCTGTTCCCGAGAACCGAAACGAAAACGTTGTATCAATGGTCAAATCCTTATGTGAAGCCATAGAACTACCTATCTCGGACTCCGACATACATGCGTGCCGCCGAGTTGCAAAAATGGATACAACATCAAAACGGCCACGAAATATTGTGGTCACTTTGACATCTCCACGCCTTCGTGATAGTCTGATCTCGGCCGCGCACCGCTATAATAAGGAGCATAGCGACAAAAAGTTGAACACCAACCACATTGGTATAAAGGATGTATGTCACCAAATATACGTCTCTGAACACCTGTCACCGGAATGTAAACAATTGTATGCTGCGGCCAGACGGTTAGCTAAAGACAAAGGTTATACCTACTGTTGGGTAAAGTACGGTCAGATCTATCTGCGCAAGAGTGATGAAGCTGGTGCTATACTAGTGAAATCTATTGATTTTTTAAACACATTAAAATAATCAAGCTTCAGTACATTTTATGTATTCATAATTACTGTTTTAATGTTGTTGTTTTTAAAAGAAGTAAAACATCATTAAATGTTCAGTTTTTTAGGTTTCAGTTTGTTATAGACGTAATTGTTTTATACAAAACTACTTCAGTTAAAGTTAAAATTAAAAATCAATTCAAGTTGTACTTTACTGTTATCTATTTGTTGAGGGTGTATAAGTTGGAATGTATTTCTACTCTCGTTTATGTAAAAGTAATGTTGCGATACAGTGTTTATTACAATAATAATATGGTAAATGTAAATGAATTCATGATTTACACACACATTTTCTATTATTTAATTATTAAGATTATAATAATAATATACGTATGTAAAGATAGTAAGCAGCGTCGCTTCTATAATATATTATGTATAAATAGGATATTTTATGTACATTTCTATTTACTATTCACGTTACCACTATACTATTTTAATATAACGTCGCTTCTTGATGATTCAGTCTCCCTTCGTTTGTTTATGACCCAATTAACAAATAATTACCTGTTAATTCTATGTTTTACACTACATAACGTCATAACCACTAAGAAAGCTCCAGTACACCATGTTGATAACACTTATAAACAATCGCAACACTCACGTCAAGCAGTATGGCGTAATAAAGTTGAAACATATTCACTCCGAAAATGGCTGTAGTAGGTAAGAAGCTGTCAATCTATTATCAAAACGTTCGAGGGTTGCGGACTAAGTGTTTAGAACTTTATAATAGCTTGTTGTGTATGAACTATGATATAATCATACTCACTGAGACGTGGTTGCAAAATGATATATTGGATAGTGAGCTGTGTGACACCCGCTATGACATCTTCCGTTGTGACAGAGACCTTAGCTTATGCAACAAGTCGGGCGGGGGCGGGGTTATGATTGGCGTTCGTAGGTATCTGGGAGTAACTGTTGTGAATGAATGGACTAGTGATACCGCTGAATCTCTGTGCGTACGAGTGCCCGCATCTGAACTGTCATCCCAGGTAGACCTTTTTTTGATAGTGGTATATACACCGCCCGATCAATCCGGGTTCTCGTTACGTTTAGACAATGTTATTAATAACATTTCTAAGCAATTAGATAAATTCCCTAATGCTAATTATTTGTTGGTGGGAGACTTTAATTTACCGTGTGTGAAATGGGACCTAGATAAATATACAATATTAAAACAAGGTAGTAGTGACCTACAGAACTGTGCCGCGAATTTTATAGATCACCTTCACTTCCATGGCTACAGACAATATAATAACGTGTTAAACTCCAAAGGTAGATTGCTCGATCTTTGCTTCAGCAACCTGCCATTGGATGTTACGCGCTCAATTCAACCGCTTTTAAAGGAAGATAACTATCATCCAGCATTAAATATCAACATATTTGATCTAAACTGTCAGCATTTTAAGGAAAATATAAATACCCGTTATAATTTTTACAGGGGTGATTATGACTCTGCTAATAAATACTTGGCCGACATTAATTGGATGGAAGTCCTATCATGCGATACAGTGGATGAAGCAGTGGACAACTTTTATAATATACTGCAAGATTGCTGTACTCGTTTTATACCTCTCTCCAAATACACAGTTAGTAGGTCACACTATCCTATTTGGTACAATAAAACACTAATAAAAGTCATTAAGCAGAAAAATAAAATACACCAAAAATGGAAACGATTTGGGAATCCCAGGGACTATGATGAGTTTTGTGTGCTCAGGACTCGGTTTAAGAGATTGCAGGAACGGTGTTTTAGCGATTTCACAAGGAAAACAGAAAGTATTATTAGGCACTCACCTAAATATTTTTGGACGTACGTGAGTGTCATAAATGCGAAACTTTGATTTCGCTTAACTTCGGAACTAAATGACCTACAGACCTGAAATTTTGGATTTTAAGTCTGTGATTATAGCTTACTAGATGACGAAAATTTCTGCGTTCTGGTCTTATCCAGTGGTTCTCAAATAGGGGCCTGAAAATGCGGCGAAATGGTTCCAGTAAAGGATGGTACGGCAGTGTTTGCTTCGCGCTCGACTTGGCGGGGGCACTGCCGTGCCCCCAGATTTCTTTGTTTTGCGACGTATATATATTTTTACATACCAATATTTATCAATGTGTGTGTGGACTGGATCATTTAATACAACACTTGATCTTGCCAAACATATTATCATGGGGCAGTATAGGATTGTGGTCAGGTGTCTATATAAATTTCTATTTAAATTTCTTTACTGTTATTAACTTGATAGTTTAAGCAAAATTCGTTAATGCTGTGGATAACCTTTTTGGCCTAATTAGTTTAAGAAAAATATTTGATTTAAGTCTATTATATGTGTCGGCTGTTGTTATTCCAAATAAATAAATAAAATAAAAAAAAATAAAAGTATCGATACTTTAGGAGTACTTATTTAAGTAGTATCGAAAAAAGATTTGAGTATTATCGAAATGAGTAGGTATCGATACTTAGGTGGTATCGGAACATCCCTACCTGGGACCTCTGCGTTTGAAGCAGGTGGTCTTACCACTAGACCACAGAGGCGGTTTAATCTGAAGTCTCCCTGACGTTTGACCTTACAAAAACACCCTCCTATAGTCCTGTGCCGCTCCCATGCCTGTACGTACAACCCTACGATAGCGAGGTATGCCATGGGAAAATGAAAGCTATTTCACAGGCAATAGCATCATTTATTGAGATTCAAGCTAAGCTAATACTTGAAACTGGGTGGGCATACATTTCCATGAGGTATATAAAGCCAGAAAAAAAACAAATGTTAGCGCGAGCTAAAGGAGCACAGCGCCATCTGTTATCCCAAATAAGAAATAGATTTTACTACCCATTGCTCTTGGTGGACTTGCTTTTCACTTGACACTCAAACTTATACAATGCCTCGGGCACTCACTGAGCTAAGTGCTAAACCTATACCGATTTTATCGGTGCGAAATCGAATTACAGCCAAAATAAAATATAATTACGTTAATTGTTAATGAAAGTTAGGTTGAGCGTCCCTGCTCGAGTTAAGGGTTCGTTATAATTGAGTTAGTAATAATTAAGTACGGGCACAGTAAACGGAGTTACGCCAGACCATTCGAAAATACCTTTTTTTGCCTCTAGAAAATTCCTCTCTTGAAGTGGGGCACAAAATTATCTGCTAATGACTTGACCTTCACTGGTTGGGTTTTTATTGGCGGTCAAGCTGTAGATCCTGGCTACACAGGAGTTGCAGCGGTGGGAACGAGAGGTGGGAATAGTCCCGTATTCATTCAATGACATAACCCGATAGCAAGCTGAAGTGGCAATGGGAAAGTCACATAATAGTACGTAGAACTGACGGCTGATGGGGCAGCAAGGTTCTGGAGTGGAGGCAACGTACCGGAAAACACAGCGTGGACCGACGACCAATGGGTAACAGGAAGGCTCTGGATGCAGGTCGCTACCGATGTGGAAATCATTGGGGGACGCCTATGTTCAGCAGTGGACGTCCTGTGGCTAAAATGATGATGCTGAATTATTTTTATTTATACGTTATTTTTATACGATTTAGAGTAGGCGCACACCGTTGATTTTTAGTTGGCCGATAGTTGTGCCCGATTTTAAATTGTATGAAGAATCGGCCAAATCGAATCGGCGTAGTATGCGCACTCCCATACATGCCCATACTGATCAACTGCCCGACCAAACTATCGGCCGACGAAAAATCAACGGTGTACGCCTACTCTTAGACTGATAGTATAGCTAATAACAGGTTTCCCTTATTAAAAAGTAAGTACATTCATCATGATCATCATAATTTCGGCCACATGACGTCCACTGCTGAACATAGGCCTCCCCCAATGACCTCCACATCGCGACCTGAGAAAGGTAGCAAGAAGGAGCTGGATGCAGGCCGCTGCCAACCGTGCCATGTGGAGTAGGTACATTGTTGTTAGAAACAGCTTTTTTAAATGAAATGACCTGTCTGATTTTTTTTAAACAAACTACTTGAAAATATCGAACTGCCTAAGGAGGGACTCGAACCCAGTATCCGTGTCTAAGTAGCTCAGTTGGAAGAGCAGTCGCCCGGCAAGCGGAAGGCCGTGGGTTCAAGTCCCGCCTTAGGCAGATCGATTTTTCAAGTTGTTTATTTAAAATTTAGTTTGAGATAATACATTTTTAAATGACCTGTCTGTTCTCTTTAGGCTGTGAACGACTTGAAATACTTCGAGTATTGATTGATTGCTGTACACGCCTTTGCCGTATTGTTTTATGTTATTTAACTAGACGTAGTAACAGAGAATTAGAAATCAAGGCAGTGTGGTAAAAAAGATGATACAAATGAATGCCTTGCTAAAGTTATGAATGTATTCAAATACAGTGCTAGTATTTTGTACTTACTTTAATTATGTTACTTACATAGCTCATCATCATCATCATCTCAGCCATAGGACGTCCACTGCTGAACATAGGCCTCCCCCAATGCTTTCCATGTTACCCGGTTGGTAGCGGCCTGCGTCCGGCGCTTTCCTGCTACCTTTATGATGTCGTCAGCCCACCTTGTGGGTGGACGTCCCACGCTGCGTTTTCCGGTACTCGGCCTCCATTCCAGAACCTTGCTGCCCCATCGGGCGTCAGTTCTGCGTACTATGTGCCCTGCCCATTGCCACTTCAGCTTGCTAATCCGTCGGGCTATGTCAGCCACTTTAGTTCGTTTACGGATCTCCTCATTTCTGATTCGATCGTGCACCGAGCATAGCCCTGTCCATAGCACGCTGTGCAACTTTGAGCTTCTATATAAGGCCTATAGTGAGAGGCCACATACCCACGTTACTTAAATATTATATTAAGTTAAAAACAAAGTGTTACATAGTAGAATTTTTTAAATCTAATAAACAATATCAAAATTATGAATGCCCCAGCTATGAACAAACTAACTATCTATCTAAATATACATAACTCAAAGGTGACGGACTGACTGACTGACTGGCATAGTGATCTATCAACACACTGTCCAAACCACTGGACGGATCGGGCTGAAAGGCATGCAGGTAGATGTTATGACGTAGGCATCCGCTAAGAAAGGATTTTACGAAACTCCACCCCTAAGGGGGTAAAACGGGATCCACGCGTACGAAGTCGCGGGCGGCCGCTAGTTAGCCACATAAAAGTTCAACAAATACCTAGGTACTGTATAATATTAGACAGGCTTGTAGCTAGAAGCGATCTCTCCCAGACAACCACAAAAAAGTTGTTTTTAAACACAACCTAATCCCATTTTCAACAAGCAATTTCACAACCAACATGGCATTTAAAAAATTAAACCTACCAATTATCAAACTGGTGACCTTTCGTCCACAACCACTGCTCCATCGAGTACAGACTTCAGAGTATACATTTTCATTGCAAAATCGCTCTTATTCCGCCGACATAAGATGCATGTGTCTGCACAATATTTAATTTTGGCATCACATAATTTTTGATACGAAAATTAAATCCTTCATTATGAATGGACGGTCTGGCCATTTTTTGCGCGATTTTCAACTTTATTTTAATTAAATGAGGGTCCAGGACACATTTGAAAGGTGCGTATATTATTCGTATATTATTCACAAAGCTGATTTACCAGCATTGACATAAATATATTTAATTATAGTCCCTTGGAGTTGCGTTAAGTCTGAAAGAGCGAAAGGTAAGGTTGGATCGCGCCGGTCGGCGAGGTAAGGCTGGGGCTTGCCAATTGGTCACTAAATAATTCGTCACACTTTTGCTTAGTAAATTCGTCATAGATGCGAATAAGTTCGACTTGCGGAAAATGAAGTCCACAAATTATTATTTTGTATCTTTTTTGTGCAATAAAGTTGTTAAATTAATAAAAAAAATATCCCAAGATATTGCGAGTAGTTATGACGTGTGACGAATTTACTCATGCTCCTACGAGTCGACTCTGTGGTTAATACTGCTTTTATCCCCGACTTGCAAACTCTAGCAATAGTCTAGCGGCAGCAGGGTTCGAACCCGCGTTGCTCGGATCTCGAGTCGGCCAGTCTGTCACCTTGACAGTTCGGCTATTGCAGCCTTACCCGCTCCGCTCCCATCAAGCCCCGGCCTTACAGGCTGTTATAAAAACGCCAGCCTCTTGACGCGTCCCGCCCCATGTCCGACAATACCCAACTTTGTACGACTGCGCGTCGAGCAAAACATAGACCTTATTTATTTGCAGTAAGGCTGAATTTGCAATGACAATATATAGCCTGATCTGCAGTCGACTGTATAGGTGATATAGTAGCATGAAAGTGTTAAAAAAATTATATCGAATTCGAGAAACGCCTGCAAAAGCTTAAGGGCGAATTTTTGGCATAAAAAATGATTTTTATTGCTTCAAAAATTCAATGGGCATTTTGCTTTTTGGTAATGCGTCTTTTATGTTCGAAGAAGGTTTAACAATCTGGTTCTTGAAGAAAATGTTATTTATTATGTTTAAAAATGTATAGTTAGTCGAGCTATGTCGAAGCCTCTGTATTTTTTTACTAACATAAAATCGTGAATTATTTTACTACTGACGGCCGATCGGGCAACAAGGTTCTGGAGTGGAGTGGAGGGACCTGATAAAGGTAGCAGGAAGGCGCTGGGTGCAGGCCGCTACCAACCGGGCGATGTGGAAGTCATTGGGGTGATATTTTCAGCAGTGGAATGATGATGATGATGATGATGTATAAGTCCGAATGAAGTAGAGCAGATGTTATGACTAATTGTTATACAAAACATTATTTATCAAACATTCCACACTTTTCACGTGTCAAACACAGGGGAAACGCAATAATCATTATGTCAAAATTAAGAATAAACGTAATAAACAAGCTTTTTGTCCTTTTGTACGTTTAATGAATCTTACGCTGCCGCCTTTGATGCTCGCTCACTCCGAAACACAAAAGTCATCGATGTATCCATTCATTGAACAAAAAGCATACAAAACAGCATAGTAAGAAAATTTAAGACCTTAATTATATGCCAGGTCAGAGAGCGACGACCTCAAAGTATTAATCATCAACAATAACACCAGCTTATCTTTTAACTTTTAAATCTCGAAACTTTTTGCGGCAGCCATTTTGTGTTCAAATGTCATTAACAGTACAAATGGGTTTCGCGCCATAACGAACGCCAGTGCTGCCACAATGGCGGACCATAAATCAGCTGTCACTTTGACAGTCGCTGAAAGGAGGTTCGTCAATGCATCGATGCAAACTTTTTTAAAACAGCTTAGAGACTGCTGTGATTAATTGCGAAAAGAGGCGTGTGTGTGTTGTTTTTTTAAGATGAAGATCTCTTGATTTTAATGTCTGTATGCTGTGGGGAAACTGTGGAATCAGGTTTTTGCATTTTTGTCGATTTATTTCTTACTTATTGATCAAACTTTTATAGGTATGATCTGTCATGCCATTTTAAGGTCCGATTTCTGAATCGAGATCTTTGGCAGCGTGCTTGCACTAAGACTTGCTAATCCTCAAGGTATAGTTAACTAAGGAAGGGTCCTCTGTACCAAAATTCTTGAAAATTGACCCCGCAGCTTTGGTCTAAAGGAAATAACCGATAGATAGATCTTTTAGACAGCAAGAGTACAACAAAGCAGCTTTTTTTCATTCACTCACTTGAGGACGTCAGTTCATCGAGCAGGGACATCCTACACTACGTTAACCGAGGTCCATAAACTCGAGAACCCGTCGACCTAATCCTTGTTTTTCTTTGCACCTTTTCCAGTTTTATGAATTTACAGAAATGACTGTGGCATATAGGGGAGAGTTCGGTATATTGTACCGCCGGGTAAATTGTACCACCCTCATATTTCGTAAAGTATTTATTGAATGTCTGTAATTGCAACACTCAGCGATACACAACTAAAATCAATTAATATCGGCCATGTGGTTTTTGCCGTGACAACAAACACGTGTGTTTTATTTTGAAAAGTATTTTTTCATTGTTTTCAAGTAACTTTTGACAATACATGTTTAGATTGTAATTTTGTTAAATTTAATCACAGGGTGTTTCTAATATATTATTTAGAAGCGTAAATTAGTGTAGATTACAATTAAATGAAACATTTTTCGGTATTTATAAGCTATATTTTTTACCGATTTTTTAAAAGCACAATCACCTAGTCGGCTAAATTGTACCACATCAAGTTGTATGGAACTTTATCAAAGGATTTTGAATTTTTTTTAGTAAATCATATTTTGAAGTTATAATAGCGTAGTTACGTTTGACTAACAATAAATGAAAGCAAAAGACTGGCAAAGTAGATTAGGTACAAGTGTGCGTTACGATAATTGGAATTACAAAACTTGTACTCAAAATCGTGATAACGTGAAAAACAATATCGATTGTCTATGCTATTAACTACTGTTCCTCTTCGTTTCCTAATTTGTTAAGAATGTATCGTATAATATTTTGCTATAGTTTTTTTTAAAGGCTTGAAATTTAATGAAATACAATTTAGTAACCATGTGGTACAAATTATCGAACCGGTTGGCTAAATTGGACCGAAGCTATGAACTCGTACTTTGTTGATTTGTGCTAAATATACAACAATATGTTAATTAATACTTATGAAATAGTAAGTTGAATAATGTATCTTTTATTATATACCATGGACATTAGCAAAAACAAAAGAAAACTATGTGTAAAATGGGATTGAAAAAAACTGGTCCAAATTAGCGGACTCTCCCTTAGATAGTCTTATGTAATAGCAACAGAATCTATTTTTCAATGAAAATGATTAATTTTATATCCCTGTACCTACAGGTGAGATCTGAAGGTTATTTTAAGATTTATTTCCAAAGCTTTTATAAATACGAGTTATCGCCTGTTGATACATTATTAATTATTGTAAATAGATTAGCAATTTGTAATTACAAATTGGAATAATAGATAGTAATTTGTTTTTTGGACCGACGACCTCTTAAATATAGCAGGAAGGCGCTGGATGCAGGCCGCTACCAACCGGGTGATGTGGAAGTCATTAAGGGAGGCCTATGTTCAGCAGTGGACGTCCTGTGGCTGAAATTATGATGGTGAATTTGTAGAGAATAAAATATGTATGGACGACGGTACTTCAAGGTAAAAAGTTACTCACATTTTGAAAATACCGTGAATTTCTCATAAATTCCATTACAAAAGTAATGTTCGACACTTGAAAATTCTCACAGTTACCGGTTACTGAGAAAAAACCATAAAGTACATGAGTCACAATGGTACCCTGTACCAGTACTATTAAATGGTCTGTGGTACAGTCAGCATGAAATGTTCGTGACATCCAAACTTTGACGCTGGCTGTACAAACTTTTTGACCTTTGACATAAAAAAACAGAAGCCTAGAATGTCACTGGCCACTTGTCGCCGCAATAAATAAAAAAGCGTGTTAACATTTCAAAATTAGAACCCTCAAAAAGTGTCGTTGCAAATTAAAAAAGCAGTAAGACAACAATATAAAACTGGCCAGTCGTAAAAACAGTAGTCTATAAAAACTATTCAACTGTTGATTCCATTTCGATTCTATGCTTCTGATAATAAGTTTGAATATACAATGGCGGCTTTATACAGGTTTTCGGTGTAAAGCTGTGACGTCACGCGGCCCAGCGTATCATACGTCTTAATCTAATGATAACGGTTTTTTTTTATTATGTTCCAACAACTAAAATGGACGGAGTATCTACGGTTTTGGTCGCTTTTATGATCGGACTGTGTTATGGAGTTCTGTGAGTTAGAAAAGTATAGAAATGACAGGATTTTTTAAGAAAATATTGTCTTCACTAACGCCCGTATTCACAAACGATGCTTGCTTAAGTGAAGCCGCAAATCGAACGCACAGCGTTTAATAGAGCTTTGTGGCTGGTTCATGTGTCACCCTGTGCGTCCACGCGCACTGTGAGACCTCGTAGTAATGTTTGTGAATACGGGCGTAAGTACTTAGGAATCTTTGATATCTATTTACTCCGCCCGCTACTTCGTACGCGTGGATCCCGTTTTACCCCCTTAGGGGTTGAATTTTGCAAAATCCCGACTTAGTGAGCACATACGTTCTAAAAGGAACCCCCTTCCAAAATTTGAGACTCCTAGCACTTGTAGTTTCTGAGATTTCGTGATGAGTGAGTGACCTGTGCTTCGAAAGATATAGATTTTCACACCCTTTCTTCTATGTGTTTCGAAGAAACGAGGTTTTATTTTATCACTGTTTTAATGAGTATAGTCTAAATATAACTTAACCGAAGGCTTATTAAATTGCCAGATCAAAATTTAATGATAATCCTTTAAGAGGCCAGATTAAACATATTTTAAGTGCTAAACCACACTTACAAATCCCTTAGATTATATTATGGATGCTTTGGATATCTAATTAAGTTTATTTTCTTTATTAATTTTATAGTAATCTGCATTTATATTCTGCCAGCTTGTACCTGTTTACTATGCGATCGTATGATCTAAAATATTTTCCTTTTAACTTAAGTACTAAAGTAAAATAAGTGGCTACCACCATCTTACTTAAGTCTGTCGCCATAACATTTAACAGCATTCGTTCGTTCGTTCGTTTCAGCCGAAAGACGTCCACTGCTGGACAAAGGCCTCCCCCAAGGATTTCCACAAAGACCGGTCCTGCATTAACAGTATTGTAGTGTACTAAACAGTTAGAGGTAAAATAGCCAGTTCCTCTGTTCTTCCACCTTCGCCCTGATCATCATTTTACATGAGGTGCAATGCCAATGCCAAGATCTTCCTTAATATAGTTAAATAAATAAAAAAACTTTACCTTATATACATAAGAAACCAGACCTTATCAGACTATTTTGAAGGTAGTTTTATAACTTAAACTTTTGGTTTCACGTAAGGAACCATTGAATCTGGTACTTAGAATTACTTAAAAATCTAAATACACAAACGTTAGAAATCCCATATTCTATCTACTCTATGCTTTCGTAGATCTATGGTAATGTTTACGGCCATACCTTCGGCAGAACTGCAGCTAGCTGGGAGGGATGTTTGGTCCAAGAGAGAGGAGGAAAGAGGAGGTATTGGGTTCGGTTCTCAGATGAGGCAGTTTAACCCCCGGGACAAACTTGGCCTTCACTGGTTGGGTTTTTATTGGCGGTCAAGCTGGATCTTGACTACACAGGAGTTGCAGCGTGATTTGCAGTTGGTGGGAACGACAGGTGGGAATAGTTCTGTTTCCAGGTTAAAAATACCTAAAAATACAACCTAAGGCTTTTGTTGTAATAGTATTAAGACTGTAAATAAGTACTTTACTTTTATTTATTTACTATTATTTATTTATTTACTTTATCAAAAAGGTGTGTAAAAAGCGCTTGCTTTTACAGGTCTCGGATCGAATTTGCTAATATAGTCAATGTTAATTAGCAATAATGATCAAGTGGCTCTATTTATATTTTATTTAAAACGCTGAAAACCAGCGTCGGGGCACGCGTGGCTCGATTAATGCTGAGCGGGCGCCTTTTTGGCACAAAAATATGCGTGTATAGTTTTAAGTCCCTTTGTTCTGTTTTTTATTTTTTTCCTTTTTTGTGTCAAATAAAGTTTTTCTTATTCTTATTCTTATTTATTTAAACTTTAATACCAAAATAAATTTGTACATAAGGCGAACTTAATGCATTAAAGCATTCTCTATCTGGGAGTCGAACTCGCTACTTTTTCAACTGACTTAACAAAAGTAGGTTTTGTATGTTTATCTCGTGTTTGGCTGAACCGATTTTGATGCGGTTTTCCGAAAAATACTTGACACATTCTGGAAAAGGCTTTTGTACAGTTTTGATATTATTATTCTCTGATCGTGTTACTTGGGATTGGGAATCGAACCCGCTACCTTTCTCTCTGCTTGTACCTTGGACCGTACATTCCGATAAATAGGTACCCAGTCTCGATAACAATGAATGAATTGTTCCAACATTGACATGTTTTAGCTGTTTATGTAATTAATAGTCAATGCCCCGATAAATCGGGGTTCCGTAGTCATACACCAAATCTGTAGCTTTGTCGTACAGTTCGGCGTTTCTTCTCAGCACTTGCCATATGTTTGTCTCGATGCTCTGGTAGGGCCCAAAAGATAAGGAGACATGGCCCCATAAGGGCTACCTTTTCTTTTTTCTTTTTTACTATATTTTGACGTTCATAAGTGCCACTTGTGGTCTAAGGGCTGATTTTTCAATCGTCGGATAACTTTTAACTGTAGAATAAGTTTGGCACATTGACAGTTTCAGTATGGGAAATATGTCAAATTGACAAGTTTATTCTTCAGCTTTAAGATATCTGAGGATTGAAAAATCAGCCCTAAACTGAATAAATATTTTTGATTTTGAGTCAGCGTCAATTAGTTCGTGACACCCAAATTTGCCAAAAAGTTCGCAACACGTCTTTGTTACAATGGGAACACAACCCTAGTATTGTCAACTTTTTGGTCACTTTGGATGTCATGTTTTTATTTGTATAGAGAACAATAGTGTCTAGACAAACCTAAAAAGGATTTAGGACGCTATTTGGATCAAATATGTAATTGCTCAATAATCTATATATATAAAAATGAAACCCGTTTCGCGTTGTCACGGCATCACGTGTGAACGGCTGAACCGATTTCGATAATTCTTTTTTTTAAATGTTTGTGGAAGTCCAAGGATGGTTCTTACGGAAAAAAATATTAAGAAAATCTCTACGCTAAGGCGGTACGAAGTTCGCCGGGTCAGCTAGTGAATAATAAATAAATAAATAAATAAATAAATAAAATGTTTGACGCTGACTGTATCAGCAGAGTGAAACATGACCCCACTCTTCCCATAGATGTGGTAAGAGGCGACTAAAGGACAATACGCGAACATCAGGCCTCCCCAACACGTCTGGCCAGCGTGGGGAGTGTAGGCCAAATCCTCCATTTGCCTCTGGCAAAGAGAAAGTCGCGCTCCTGTGGAAGAGACTAAATCAACTGATGATAATTATGATGATGATGAACAGGATTTGAACTTGCAACTGAACCTAGTGTTGCAATTCGTTACACACCAGCCAGGCCATCGCATAACTTTTTTTCACTTGAGCAATGACGTAAGAAAAACACCGAAGTTATTAAAATATACTGTTTTATTCCTTACTATTGTTTACAAGGCCAATCACTGACTCGTTCCTGAACTCTTCATTTCTTCGGAGGACACACGGGCTTCCTCGGCTTAGGCTCTGGAGGCAGCTCATCCTTACATGGCAGTCTCTCCCTCAACGCGAAGTCTTTGCGACAAGTCGCATTATAGAGCGTTAATGCCACTTTAGCGGTGTGGTATGCGACATTTCTGAATATCTCATCGGTCTCCTTCGGGAAGCAAAGAGATCCTGTAGCAAGCGCCCCCAAACTTGTGAAGAATGCTCGTCTTGGTATACCACCACCACCTCCTAAGAGATATCCAGCTAGAGTCCCAGCTGCCACCACTCCCCGCCTCATTTGGAGGTTGCAAGGATCTCTCATGGTCTTCTTAAATTCCCTTTTTGAGTCGTTAATGGAATTCCTCATGTCTCCAAAGGTACAGCGAAGAGAACAGCAAGCACTGCAGTAAGCTTCAATAGACTTCTGCCTCAAACTCTTCACATGAGGTAATAAAGCTCTGTGTACTAATTTCACGTTCCTATCAGGGCATTTATCCTTGCTTTCCACGTAGTCCTTATAATCGTAATGCGGGCTTGAGTATATGGGTAGATCTTTGTACTTCATTTTAGGGGGCTTTTTCGGCGGTTCGGGGGGTTTCGCAGCGTGGACTACAGGTATCAAGCTGAATTTGGCTCCAACTAAAACAACTTTTAGCGCTTGGATCCATATTTTGCCGATCATGCACAGGTCTCCGTAGCATAAGTTCTTTAAAGATGCTTTCATTTCTTCATCGCTTTCGAAGATTTGATCGTTATTTTCGAAGACATCCTGGCAATTCTCGTCTTCCAAAGGTTCCATGTTTATGTTTTCTCTTTTACTGTATTGATAAATAATGGACACAGAAATTTAGAAGGCGACATCACTGCGCCGAGTAAACAATAATTTTGACAGTCGATGACTTTTGACGTGTATTTTTTTATAAATTTGTCCGTCAAGGATGTAAGAGGTTTAATTAGCAAGGAGGTGACAAATTTTAATTTTTTACTCAAGTTATTGTAGACATTCAGAATGTCTATTTTTGTGAACTAAACTTTTTTGTGAAGGCCTTTGACCTATGAAATTGCAGTTTTGTGTGGAAAATTTTACAAATAACACGTTAATTGCCACAACCAAATCCTTGAATTTTATTATTGAAATGACGAAGTAATGAAATTCTAATAAACTTATAAAACTTTTATTAACTAATTTTACTTTTAATAAACCGCACGAAGCCTTAATTGAAAAAATGCCTTTCCAAAAAGTACCCAGAACTGCAGGTTCCCGAAAACTCCCGGATTACCAAACGTCAATCAATGCAACCAATCATCGATACCGAGAAGGATTCGATTAGACCGAATGCGATAGAATCGGAACAAAAAAACTTACGAATTCATATGCGATTCTCGATTTACTCGTACAAATGTTTTTGCGGCCCCCTAAAATCTGAACTGCTTTTATTTCCAAGCAGTAAGGGATATTATTCCGTGAATTTGGCTTTGGTAACCGCAAAATAATTTGGCGTGGAATGTACACGGGATGCAGGATTTGTACTCCGAAGTTTCGGTCGATTCGGTTTCGATTGACGAGCGATTTGATGATTTGATATCGCGATTTGAAGGTTACAATGAACACACGCTGATTAATTCTTTGTACAGTGTACACTGAAAGGCAGAAAAGTTCTCGAATGGCGACCACTGGCCGCAAATGAAAAATACCCATCTCTCGTTCCCATCGCTGCAACTCCTGTGAGCCAGAATCTACAGCTTGACCGCCAATAACCCAACCAGTGAAGGCCAAGTTTGTCCCGGAAGAAAGATAAACTGTCATTGGAGCCGCAACGAAATCAACCAGAAGAACATAGGAAGAGTCCATGTACCACCAGTCAATTTAGTAGATATACTTTTATGAAATGTCCAAACGCACCAATCCTCATTCATTTTGTATTAGGGCCCTCGCCCACAGCGACTTTTTGTAGCGATACGTTACGTTTACGTTACGTTTACGAAACGCTACTAACGCGCGTTAGTAGCGTTTCGTAAACGCCCGACAAAAAGTCGCCGTGGGCGAGGGCCCTTACAATTCTTTAGCTATGTAGGTATAATGATTTCCGTCAACTAAATTGACAAACTATTTATCGATTTCAAAATCGAATTATACATAGGTACAGCTGTAATCCATGTCGTTTGTATTTTCAGGGCTAAATTGATGTTGTTTCTTGTGACAAACTGAAATTCACGCAAGTGAAACCTCGGGCAAAAGCCAGTGTAGACAAACCTGGGTTTAAATATTTTCTAAAATAACGATAGAATAATATATGTCCATTGTCTATGCACACGTTGCACTCACCGGGTATCGAACCCGCGACCTCTAAAGTGTTACATACAAAGTAAGCGAACCCGCGGGCTCGGACTAGCGATCACAATATCGACTTCTGACTAAACGACCGCATTGTTCTCACACAAAAGACTATTATGTTTTTATCAATTCCATACAAAAATGTAATGTGAGTTTACAAAATATTACACATTCAAAAACAACGCTGACTTTATTACGTAGCTAGCGGCCCGCCCCCGGTTTCGCACGGGTAGATATAGGTAGGTACAAAGATAATAATAGTACGTAAGTATTAAAATCAAAAGATTTTAATGTTGAAAGATTTTTCAAAATAGGTCCAGTAGTTTCGAAGCCTATTCAAACAGTGTTAATTTTCTTGCGCTATAGCGCAATTTTGTGGTAACACAATGAATCGATGTAGAAAACTGCGTCACCCCTAGAGCTGACAAGATTTTTGCTGAGTTACCAATGGCCTACCTACACTGTTTTAGCCAAATGACGTCCACTGCTGCACAAAGGCCTCCTCCAACGATTTCTACAACGACCGGTCCTGCCCTGCCCGCATCCAGGTGCTTCCGCGATCTTCATTAGGCTAGTTGCCTAAAAAAATTTTTTTAGTCCGTAATGTTTAATATCAAAACATATTGGACACATATATTTTTATTTGTCCATCTAACAAATAATTACATAGTTATGGTGCGTTGAAGTTGCGCACGACGTCACAACGTGCGGCATTTTTAAGCAAGCGTTGACGTCACGGGCCTCTTCTTATGAACTTTGGGGCGCTTTATCTCTTTAAATTTTTATTAGTTTGAAAAAGTGAAAAATACGTGTAGAGTATTTTTTGATAAGTTAACTGACGGACTAATTAAAACTCTTGCTTTTTGACCCAGGCAACATCCCCATTCTTTCCTCCGGGACAAAATTGACCTTCACTGGTTGGGTTGTTGGCGGTTAAGCTGTAGATCCTGGCTACACAGGAGTTGCAGCGGTGGGAATGAGAGGTGGGAATAGTCTCGTATCATGGACTCTATATTTTGTCAGTTACTTTTAGCGTGCACTTTATGCAACGTAGATTACAATTTAAAATACAAAAACCGCATCAAAGATTTTGAAAACAGCTTGTAACAGAAGGTGTTTTAATAGCTTGTAGGCACGTTAAGGCGAGCTAACTCGACAATAAGCAGTAAAAGTAATCGTCCATTGTTCGAGACCGCTTGAGGCGGATCCGACATATTGCTGTGGAGATTTAAAGCTGCTGGAAGCGGCTTTTATAAAGACCACCTTTGAAAATCTCAAGAAAATAACGTGTAGGGAGACCGAGGAGAGTTGACATTGTAAATTTTTGGCAACCTATTAACAGCGCATAATATTTGTTAGCTCGAAACTTGACCTAAAAACGCGCACTGTGACGAGCTAGTAAATAGGTAAGTATAAAAAAAATTGACAATGTCACAAACTCTTCTCGGTATCCATCATCAGCCGGACTAGGATGCGCGTCATGATAAAATCTTATCGATTTTAGATTTCAAATGTATAGGCATATAATGGGCTTATCGTGCATAATCGATAAAATGTCTAGACAAAAGTTAATCGTCGTGGCGCGCATCGTAGGCCTACAGAGCCCCGATTACGGTAACTTTTAACGTCTACAATCCAGACACGCTTCATCGATTCTGAGATACGATTGGTCAAAACAGCTCACGTACGCTGTTGAACGACCAATCGTATCGCAGAATCGATGAAGCGTGTCTGGATTGTAGACGTTAAAAGTTACCGTAATCGGGGCTCTGGTCTACACGATCGCTCCACTGCACGAGCACGACCCTCTAATTTACCCGAGGCAAATGGAGGATTTGGCCTACACTCCCCACGCTGGCCAGACGGGTTGGGGAGGCCTGATTGTTCTCATAGTCCTTTAGTAGCCTTTTACGATATTTTAACATACTTAATTTTTTTGTCTTTTTCTTCCTTTCAATTAAAACATTTCTCATTATAGGTACTGTATTATTGTTCTGTTTATTTCCATTTTTCTATCCAAATGTATTAAAATCAAATCACATCTAGTAAAACTAAATCCGCGTCAATATAATGAAGTAGGTATATATTGAGAAAAACAATAGTATAATATGAGATCCTACAACTTTCACTGCACAATGCATTATAAATGCTTTATATTTGTAATAATAAAACGTTTACAATACCAATATAATGTTTTTCACGCGTTCACACATAATACAATATTAATAACATTGTGGAAACCATATTCCTCTTTTTTTGTACTAGCTTTTGTTTTTTGCCCGCGGCTTCACTTGTGTTAAATTTTGGACCCAGTTTCATCCTTTTAGAGGGAGCATTTTGGAAGTACATTATGTATAACGGATGCCTATGTAATAATAAATATCTCCGTCTTTCAGCGCAATTTGTTCAGTGTTTTGAGTTGTGTATAGATCAATCAGTATAGCCATCACGAAGGCCACTGAGTCCACCATGATCCAGTGTACTCGCGACGCCTCTAACCGTCAGAAATGGAAGCACATCGCCAGGAGAGCTACCCTCGGAGATGACATCACCCCACCATGTACCTCGTCAGCGCAACCACGACCACTCTGACAAGAGCGCCCGACTAAGAAGAAGAAGAAGAGATCAATCAGTCAAGGTTAGCTTTTAGTAAAAACTTGTAATATAGGAACGTGAGGAGTTTTCTTGAGTGTAGTGAGTCCCAGGTTCAGTTTCAAGTCAAGATAGCCCAACGGTGAAGATGTCGAGCTGGTCACTTGAGATCTGAGGAACTCTGGTTCCAAAGAATCTGGAAATTTATAGACTCAACGGGACTAAGCAGTGAACTCTAAAGACAAGGGCTGTCACAATAGATCAAACCTGTACCTCTAGTAGGAAAAACTTTCGAGTTCGTTTCGTTGCGTATTCAAAGTGTCATCGAAAAATTTTGTATGAAAAATTAAACAGCGCCCCCTATATTATAGCCGCCCTAGGGGGCGCTGTTTAATTTTTCATACAAAATTTTTCGATGACACTTTGAATACGCAACGAAACGAACTCGAAAGTTTTTCCTACTAGAGGTACTGGTCGAGTTGGCGCAAGTAAAGGCCCAAAAACCAATAATAATAATAACTCTGGTTCGAACACCGCCGTCGCTGGACTATTATTATGGGGCCCACTCGTAACTTAAGCATATTACCTAGAGGGGTTGAAGTTTAAGTATTATGAGGTTCGGTGGGCAAATGGGTGTGACTGAGAAAATTTAAGGCGCATAGGCATATATAAATTTTTTCTACCAAAACCAAAGCAAACTTCCCCTTAAGATGTCCCCAGTTTTGTCACTCCGGTACCCTCGCGGTCACGGCTTTTACCCACTTATTCGACTAAAAAACTTGTCAGTACCGAATTATAAGTAGAGTGGGTTCAGTATAATACCTATAACTATTTATTTAGAAAATAATAAAAATGAAAGCGCCTCCTCCATTTTTTGAAGTAGGTAAAAAATAATGGACTTCTAAAGAGGAGATTCTTTATTCTGTTGTTTGTTATAGTTATGAGGACCGACGACATCATAAAGGTAGCAGGGAAGCGCTAGACGCAGGCCGCTACCAATAGATCAACATGGAAAGCATTGGGGGAGGCCTATGTTCAGCAGTGGACGTCCTGTGGCTGAAATGATGATGATGATGATGATGATGATGATGATGATAATGATGATGATGATGTTATAGTAAAGCCTCAATTAACTGCCAACCTTTATTGGTTAAGTTTAACAAGGTCAGCTAAAAAGTAAGATTCTGAAAGTGATACCAAAACATTCAATTACAGAGTAAAAAAAGATATTGAAACTATTTCTATGTGGTTAATGTTCTAAAATGCTTAGGCCGAATTGCACCACCTTACTTTAATTTAAATTCAAAACGTTTACTTAAATTTGTATGGAGTTTATTTAACTTAAAGAGATGGTGCAACTCCGCCTTATTATCCTTGAACAGCAAATAAAAAATCTTCATTACCTACACCGTTTTTCCCTACACCGTTTTTCACTCCACCAACTGACCCCTAACAATCGATGATAAAAAACACAATTGTCACGAGCATGAAGCACTGAATCAAACAATTACCTACTTGTTAACGGTAGAGTTCACAGATTGTTATTATTTTTAGGGGAGAAATACTTAGAATCTAGGGATAATTTGACGAACTAGAAAACATGTCATAAATCTAACTGAATATACTTATACGTCTTCAAGCGACTTTCACCAGATCGTCGGTCCAACTAGTGGGGGCCGGCCCACGCTACGTCTTCCAGCCCGTGGTCGCCACTCGGGAACTTTTCTGCCCCAACGGCCATCAGCTCTATGAGCTACGTGACCCGCCGTGTATAATAAAAAAAACTTATAGGTTACTTACTGGAATTGTCAGTATTTTACCATTTTTTGACTGCTGAACAAACTTAATAAACTTTGATATAATAAGACATAAAAAGAGAACATTGCAAGAATAAATCTTAAAGTATTGTTGTGTAGTTGGAGGTAAGATAGCCAGTTCCTCTGTGTTTGAGGAGTCCGGGTGAAGCTCGCTTCCACCTTCGGCCTGATCGTCACTTACCTACCATCAGGTGAGATGCAGGCCAAGAGTTTCTCCGTTGCGGATAAAAAAAATCACATAGCTAATGCATAATGCATTTATTTATATTCGACTCCCATAAAGTTACAAAATATCAAAGGACAAAGGGCAAAATTAATACTATTTCTCCCTTACCCGTATATTGGATTATTTAGCCCTAATATATTGAAAAATGACGCTCATTGGATCCAATATTAACATTATGGGATTATTTTTATCATACCCGTATATTGTAATGTGAGAATGCTTGAAAAGGAAGGGACAGGCTAATCCCGTTTTGATCCTATTTGAGAATGTTAGCCATATTGATTTTGTGACATTTGTTTTAATGTAAAGATTTTTTACCCGGTTGGTAGCGGCCTGCGTCCATGCATGATCCGGGTAACATGGAAAGCATTGGGTAGGTAGTTGGGGGAGGCCTATGTTCAGCAGTGAATGTCATAAGGCTGAAATGATGATGATGATGAAAGATTTTTTGTATTTTTATCACAAATAAATTTGAGACTTAATGAACCGATTTGAAAAAATCTTTCACCATTAGAATCCCTAAGAAACATAGGCTAACTAAAAATTCACGCGAGAAAAAGCTCCAAAGTTCAAACGTTGATCTAAATTTGAGGGCCATTGATTGAATTTTAACATTAGACCAATCACAGTACATAATAATAATATATTATGACTGAGATTAAGGTAGAGTATTTTTGAGCTATTTTACTACTACTAACTTCCCCTGGGACAAACTTGACCTTCACTGGTTGGGTTATTGGCGGTCAAGCTGTAGATCCTGGCTACACAGGAGTTGCAGCGGTGGGAACGAGAGGTGGGAACAGTCCCTTAGAGTTAGTAGTGGTTTAAATTGAGTTTTCTTCAGATTTTTTCAGTTTTGGGACGTCCACTGCTGAACATAGGGCTCCCTCAATGATTTCCAGATTGGCCTGCATCTAGCCCCTTCCTGCTACCTTTATGAGGTTGTCTGTTTTACGCCAATACCTTGTTATTCACAAACGATGCTTGCTTAAGTGAAGCAGCAAATCGAACGCACAGCGTTGAATAGAGCTCTGTGATTGGTTCGTGTGTCGCCCTGTGCGTCCACGCGCACTGTGAGACCTCATAGTAATGTTTGTGAATACGGGCGTTAGCGTTAGTTGGTAATAAGTACTTACTTAAATATTGGTTTAAAATTCAGTCGCCAATAGTTATACCGACAGACAAGTCGGCGTTTCTATACATTTGTGTAGAAAAGATTAATTATTATTACTACGCTTTATTCATAAACAATACAATAGACGACAAACATAAAATATTTTGTTATTTATGATGTTGAGTAGCCCCAAGTATACAGGGTGCTACATTTTTATATAAACTAAAAAAAGTTATTCTACGTTAACAATACTTTGGTAAGCTTCAAAATTTAAAGTAGGTCATTCTGCAAAGTTTATCTCTATGTTACAGTCAAAACTCATAATCGGTCAAAACCACTTATGAATGCAAAAATCAGTCAAAAGTGGTTTTGACCAAGAGCGTTAGTCAAAACCACTTTTTTTTCAAAAAGTCGCATGTATACTTCCGCATTTCATCATGCTTGTGGCGAATAAACTTGTTTTTGTTGAAATGGTTTACAAATAAAACTGACTGATGATTACCTATCTTAATTATTAAAAATCTCTATCAGTTAGTATGTAGGCTCTTTTCAAAGCTCCTATTACATGTCCCAAATAACATATACCTAGCTTGCCCTACCACCACTTCGGGACAACATATCAGCTGGTGCTGAGAAGTGGCGGACCAAACTTTCAAAATGTTACAATTAAACACCCTGTATTAACAGTAGCCACTACCTGACTTGAGATCACCTTACAAGTGACAGCCGATTTTTTTTCTCTACATCAACCAGAAACCCTACACCGAACAGATTATAATATCGCAAAATTTGTCCAATACCTCTGCCCTTTTCTAACACAATAACTTTTGGCGTGTAAGAAAGAGACGCACAAACTTTTTTATTAAAAGGGCCCAAGGTGTGCGCAAACGCAAATCTTAGCCGCACAAGTTTTGCATCTCTTTCTGATTTAGTACATAAGACAAGGATAGGTGTTTTTTAATACTCTTAGGAAAAGAGTCTATTCATTAGATTTACGTAAATCTTAGCTTAAGTTGCACCACCTTAACTTTAACTAAACCGGTGTTTTTATATGGAGTTTGACAAACTTTTGACATTTGTTAAAGTTATTGTAAGATCTGTGCCACCAAGGGTACCTACATAACCGTTGTTTGACAAATATTTTGGTATGTTTCTATTTTGTACATTATTATGTGATAAAGTTTTAAAAATAAATTAACATTACAGGCTGTAAGCGTCTCAATATACAGGGTGGAATTTTGTAATGCCACCTGGAGGGAAATTACTCTTAATATTGTAGATTGAATTTTTTTCTCAAGCAAAACATTCCTTTATTTCGAAAAGAAATAGAAGTGCATTTAACGATTTCCAAAAATTTGCTTGCCACATCCGGGAATCGAACCAGCTAAAATCTGTTCAAAATTACATACCTGTATATTTATTGCATCGATCGTTAGGGTCAAGTATAAGAATGAAATCTCTCTAACAAACTTGATAAATCAAATTAAAGGAAATAATAATAATAATAAATATCCTTGGACATTTTTACACTGCGCCGCTAGTCCCAAACTAAGCAAAGCTTGTACTATGGGTACTAGACAACGGATATAAACATACTTAAATACTTTTTTTTTTTTTGTAAATACATACATATTATACATAGAAACACCCAGACCCGTCACAGAAATTAAAATTCATCATTTCAATTTCTGCCCGACCGGGAATCGAACCCGGGACCTCTCGGCATAGTAGTCCGTTCTGAACCACTACACCAAACGGCCGACAAATCAATCAAATCCATAAAATCTTAAATTATTTTAATCATGTACAGAAATTGTAGGTATGGTAGTGAATTTTCGAAAAAATTTCGAAAATCTATGAATGCAGTTCTCTTTCTTTTCAAAAATAAAGGAAGGTTTTGTTTCAGTAAAATTTTCTATCTGCAGTATTAAGAGTACTTTCTCTCCAGGTGGCATTACAAAATTCCAGCCTGTATTATTCAAGTAATATTTTCCAAGAGAAAATAAAATCCATACGAGAATGACCACAGACAAAGTTTTTTATAATGACATTTCACGCGCCAAATTGCAATATTTTTTTAAAAAGTATCCAGCATTAGTGAGTCAGCACGGAGGTTTGAATACAAATCATATCGATACTACATTTTGAATTTGGAACGCTTAATCGTCTGTCAGAGCGTGACTCTGCAGAAAAGAGGTTAGTCATGTGGATTATGATTTTTGGCGCGTTTTTACTTAAATGTACCTACGTTTTGAAGCGTTCATTTTCACAATACTTAATTTAGTATTAGTTCTTGCAACTTACGAAGGCGAGTGAGCTTTACTTGTACGTGTACATGCACATAGCAATAGTGTAATGTCTATCAAAACTCTTGAAAAACGAAAAGTAACGAGCCACCACACATGTACCTAAACCTCACTCGCCCTCGTGAATAGCAATACAATCAAATCTTGAGTTATTATCAGTATGAATGGCAACTCTTATTAAGATCATGGTGAGATAGCCAGCTCTTCTGTGGTTGAGGATTCCAGGTGAAGCTCGCTTCCATCACACATTAATGCAGCTACCACCATCTTACCTAAGTCTGTCGCTATAACAACAATGTTAACAGCATTGTGTGCCGTTGGAGGTAAGATAACCAGTCCCTTTAGTGGTAAGGCTAAGTTTCCCCATTGTGGGTAAAAACACCATACAATTTATACACTCACGATTCCTTTCAAATGATATCCTTAAAACCACAAATTTCTTACCATTCCCTATAAAAATTTAAGCTTTTAACGGTCCATAACCATTATTTTAGAACCTTAAGAAGAGGGAATAAAGTCCAAAATAAGGTGGGATGTATTCCCACTGCCGTTTAAAGGGTTATCCCCAAAAGACAGTAATAAAGAATAGCAGGTAAGTTGTAGGGTGTTATTAAATCCCATACATCGGCGATTAATTCTTTATATCATTTCGTTAAAACAAAGGCTACTATCCTGAGGCGGTGCGTATTCCGATTGAGGGTAGGCTTCGAAGTTTTAGACACGGCACTTATAAGATTTTAAACTTTATAAAATTTAGATTTATGAAACAACATCATATGTATCGTTTCATCAATTTTTATCAAAGGCTAAGGCACTCTATAAAAACTCAGCTCAACTTTTGTTACAACTCTATGATAATTTCTCTAAAAGCGCTCCCAAGTATACTTACCTACCTACTTACTTCAACAAATGTACCTATTCTTCAAAAATTGCGATTTTGAATTCCACCAGTTGTAATATTGTCAGAATTTCATAGTTTTTCAGTATTTTAGTGTAGATTTTTGATTTTTTTGTTAACTCTACATGTTCACAACTCTACGTTATGAAGTCCGCCATTGCCCCGTCTATTGTAGGCCCAAAAAATACAAACACGCCCGAAATAGCTCTGAGTCACGTGGTTGGACTTGGACTTCTTTTAGGGTTCCTTAGAGGTTCCATAACACCACAGTCAATTGACATACTTTTTATGACCTGACAAAACGTACCAAACCTATCAAATCAAATCAAATCATTTATTGCATTGCATTACATATTTTTATTTATAGAAATTCGGTTTATGACGTCACACTTCTGCCAACTCAATTGATCAACTATTTCATTTACCTATTACTTGTAATCTTGCAATTAAGTTGAAGTATTAGCAGGAATTTTATCAAAATCCGTTTAGTAATTTTCGCAAAACTTCAATAATAATTTAGTAACCTGTAACCAAACCTTTGATCACAGTTCACAATCTCATAACCTTAACTTTTATCCCTTTTAACACAATTTAAAACCCAAAAACGATCCGTGACCGACCTTAAAAAAGACTCAACTCAAAAAATCTTAAACGCGACTTAAAATAGACATTTATATGTAATTTATGTACAAAATTCAGGCGGTTTATCCTTAGCAGGGTATAAATTAACAACACCAAGGAATTTCATCGACAAGCCTTGTCCGACCCTTTACTGGACACCAAAATAAGAACAAGCCTATAAATGCATTCATTACTTCGTACAACACTTCGAAATGCGCGCATAAACTATAAAATGGCAACGTTACCTGTCTAATTTAAAAATACATGATCAAGAAAAAGATGCGCGGAACGAAACCGCGTTTCAACATGGCCGCTTAAAAGCGCGCCATCATGTTAATTTGACGCGATTATATTAAGAACGCACTAATCCAGGTGGAGTTGCACCGATTCCGTTGCACACGCAACTCGGCCGGGTTGCAAGAACATATTCCTCGGTCGACGGTAAAAAAACGAAAGGCCGAAACAGCGGGACATCGTCTCAGGAGGATGCCATACAACAATCTAAACATAATGACTTGTAATGGACGTTGATAGGGCATAATAAAAAATATCCATCGCCCAAAAAAACACGTGAGACTCTCGAAGAAACAAACCTGCATTTTAATTCCTAAATTCGCTTTTCATTTAGCAATGGCCGCCGGCGTAAACATTCGATTTGGACGTATCAATTTTTGAATTTGGAACTTTAACTTTTTTCGAATGTACGAATTATACAAAGAGGCCCGAAATCGTTTGCGGAATTAATTTGTTGTTGATTTCGAGAAAATTCAAACTGGCATTGTATTTGACTACTGTTTATGTTAATTTTTGTAAACGTTTGTGTTTTGATCGGTTTTTTGCAGATTTGAAATTCGATCGACGCCATTATAGCTCGTTTATTAATAAAACAACATAAAAAGTTGAAGGCATATTTTCAATGCCACTTTTGGAACACAAATCTTAGAATGAAGATGTAATTTTAGATGTCGATGAAAAATTTAAATAAGTAGGTATTGGGATCCCAATATTATGATTAGGTATAAATGTTATCTCACATGTAAAAGTTTTGCTATAAAAATTATTAATACTAACTAGTTCATACGATTGCAAAAACGTATACCTACTTAATTAATGTTTTTCATGTCCCTATGTTGAGAAACGATAAGTCCCTATAAAATTTTATTCCCCGTTTTATAATCCATTTTAGATTTTTACGACCTTGTGTAGTTATTATAGGCTGTATGAAATACCTTTTTTCCAATTGAAAGTTCAATCTATCATGAATTTTATTAAAATTGGTTCAGCAGTGGGCGTGACAAATTGACAGACAAACTAGTTTTTGTATTGTAGTTGTTTTATCATAATATTATTATACCTAGTATTATAATTGTTTTTGCTTGTTAAAACAACGAACGAATTATGCATTTTCAAGTCGCTCGGCGAGGCAAGCAAAAGGTCGTGGGTTCGATTCCCACCTTAGGCAATTCGATCTTTCAAGTTATTTAATAGTTTGAGATGCGACTCTAACTCTAGAAATTTTTTAATAAGTAAGTATTTTTCTATTTAGTCTAAAAGTTACTAATTTATTTGGCATTAAAGAATAAAAACTACTGAAATACCATCAAAGTGAGCTTGAATAGGTACATGGGGTTTCTTCACTAACATTATAAAGCGGTACTAGTTTATTTGATTACAGAAAAACTTTATCGCGCGCGTCCCTGTTTCAAAAGCCGGGATAAAAACTATCCCATGTCCTTTCCCGGGATTCAAACTATCTCTATGCCAAATTTTACGAAACTCCACCCCTAAGGGGGTAAAACGGGATCCACGCGTACGAAGTCACGGGCGGGCGCTAGTATTATAAATTTTTGTTGCAATTTAACACCAATTCCTACTGGCATAAGAAACCATTTACCTTAAAATGCTATCTCTGTAAGTATAATACAGTTATGACCTTCAGGACTTTGGTATTAAATCCCATAACATGACATAATTATATCTATACACAATCGCACACAAACGATTTTAGACTCTATATCCAGGTGTAGAGTCCCAAAATATTTTAACGTACGAGTTAACCTACTAAGTTAGTCAAGCAATATTCAAAACTGGCATGGTAAGGATTAAACAGCCAGCTTATATCCAACTGCTACAGTTTGATACTTCAAATTCAAATTGTGTTTATTGTGAAATCACAGGTACATAAGTCAGGTCATTAAATTTGTATGATAGATCAGCTGTGTTCCGTCGCATGGGCATACAATAATGGTAAGATACACATGATTGGTCAAATTACATTTTAAGAAATTGATAGGTAGTAAAAATCTATGACACAATAAATGATACAATTCAAATACAAGTCAATTATTAATATTTATAAGTTAATTAAGTCATACAGAAAATGTCAGCAGAATACAATATTATGTCAGTTGGAGATACTTCAAATCAAATCAAAATCAAAATTTTGTGTGGCTTAGAGCGACGACCTCATAGAGGTAGCAGGAAAGCGCTGGATGCAGTCCGCAACCAACCGTTATGGAAATCATTGGGGGAGGCCTATGTTCAGCAGTGGACGTCCTATGGCTGAAATGATGATGATGAATCCTTCAGAAAGGAGATTTCTTGTAACTCATGTAAGTAGTAACTATAGATTTTTAAATAAAAATATTGTATTATGACGCCATCTTACATTAACGCAATCAAGACTCCAACTAAGCAACCACACTTAACTAATTTTGCTACCTTCATGAGGTCGCCGGTCCACCTTGCGGGTGGTATTCAAAAGAAAATATCCAAGGATACGCACATTACTCACACCTATTTTTTTTTTACATCATTATCATCATCATCATTTTCAGCCATAGGACGTCCACTGCTGAACATAGGCCTCCCCCAATAACCACAATAACCGGTTGGTGGCGGCCTGCATCCAGCGCCTTCCTGCTACCTTTATGAGCTAAGTACTATCGGTAACAGTGTTAACTGCCCATTGCCAGTCATAATATGTCATCTCGTTCTATAGCAAAGAATCACCATTTGATGAGAGCGAGAGCAAAATCGGAAATGGATAGTTAACAGTGTGGCCGTGTGTACATAAAGATGCTATAAATTTTTTTCTTACACAAATTGAACTGGCTTTTCTTGCTGCTCTGTGCCGAAGCCAGATTACCAATATGGCTTCCAAAGCTGCTTTCAATTGGAGGTCGTTAATTATCGAATTCTTATCGGTGTTCTATTGATAACTAATTACTCACGGGACATTACCCGCCTATAGAAGAAAGGATGCGCTGAAGGTTACGGTTAGGGTTATAATAACTAGTTTTAGATCCAAAAGGCTGTTTGTCTCGCCAAGGAGGATTTTCTCGCTTGTGAAATGTCATCAAGTTCCTATGGGCTATAATAAAAATTAAAAAACTTTAATTTTGCTCGAAGCCTTTAAATTTCTCATAATATTATAATCTTTTTGCCCTGCCAGCGCTTCGAGACCAACATTTGGCAAGTGCTGAGAAGCAGCGCCGCAACAAACTCAAACACCACAGTTTGCCGGTTAAAATACTTAAAATTTACTACACCATAGTGTATCTTAAAAGAATGTCGTTTGTAGTCGTTTAAAAAAAGACAAAAGCGATAGATATTCTTTTAGAAAAAAATAACCAAATTACCATAAACGTTGCTTATGTAACTACTTTCATAATTCAACCCAACAAAATGTAATTCCACTCGATTGTTGCGTGCTTACATAATAGTTCACTAATAGTTGATTTGTGATGATAATAATTTCATCGATTCATGTAATATTGTCTGAATAATTTGGTGCCATAGATACCTACGATTGTTTCTGTTAGCCGACTACAGAAAAAAGCGACATGACATTACCATCAGGTGAGGTACAGGCCAAGAGCTTCCTCGTTGTGGATAATAAAATGTTTTAGAGACATTTATTTTTATCAGGCCTCCCCAACCCGTCTGGCCAGCGTGGGGAGTGTAGTCCAAATCCTCCATTTGCCTCTGGTAAATTAGAGAGGGTCGTGATTCTGCAGTGGAGACTGAAAGACTTAATGATGACCAGTGCCGTAACTAGCCTTTTATGCGCCCGGTGCGAGCTTTCAAAACTGCGCCCTTGAAAAATGCTTGGTCTGGTCATTTCTGCGCCCCTCCAGGGTCTGCGCCCTGTGCCTGGGCACCGCTGGCACCGCCCTAGTTACGGCACTGATGATGACTGGAAGAGAATGCCATATGACATTTATAATAGCTTTTTGTATTTTAACAGAGAAAAAGTTTTCATCAAACAAAATTATAAAAAATATCAAGTTACTTTAAAATTAGTATAGAGGTTTTAATGATAAATCAATCTAAACAACAAAAAACCAATCGAAAAGTCGATAAAATTAGTATTAAAAAAGTTTTTATGATAAAATCAATCGAAACAGATTGGCAATGACAATCGAAATAAAGTCGAGTGATATGGGGGGCTATTATCAGATGCGCGTGCAGGGTTAGCATTGAGCCCATTTTTAAACACGGGTTTATGGAGTTGTAACTTTATTTGAGTCAGGGTTGTTCAAAACGATTTGTTCATTAACAGTTAAATTTTATGCTGTTTATTTTATTTAAAGTACTATGTAATGAAAATAAAAATAATTTAATAAGGGTTTTACAGTTGTTGTTTCTCGGTTTTTTGTAATTAAAAAGCATCAATTTGAGCCTGTGTATTTTTGTTTAAAATAGATAGGACTTAGGAGAAGAAAGATACGTAGCTACCTTGTCAGGAAATAATACATTTATTTACCTATCAATGCTATTCAAGTTTTAAGAAATGTTAATAGTAATGTTAAATCATTTATTTGTTTTTGATAACAATATTCACACAGGTACCTATATTCTGTAAACTATCGTTATTCGTATTGATTGAAGAAGCTACTGCAAAAAGTTCGTTTTGTACAAATAAAATAGAACATCCTCAAATTGCAATGAAGTTTTAAATGATCCTTTATGGTTCTTTGTTTACTTTTGAGGTACGGAACCCTAAAAAATTAAGGGTATTTCCAAATCGCCAGCCCTAGGTATGATAGGTCGCGTCAGCAAACCCCGAGGGTGTAATTCGATTACTGAATTTTACGGATCACAGCCCATTCGGCTGTTTAGTACGAGATTAACAGGGACTGTGTGACAGCACATTAAGTTAGACATATTTGTTGCAAATATAGATGAACTACACTGAACTGTCCCACCAAATACATTGACAGAAAGGCGCTACCGTTGTTCACACCACACAGTGTGGAATTTTGTAATGCCACCTGGAGGGAAAGTACTCGTAATACTGTAGATAGAAAAATTTACTTAAAGAAAACATTCCTTTATTTTTGAAAAGAAATAGAACTGCATTCAAAGATTTCCAAAAATTTGCTCGCCACACCCGGGAATCGAATCAACTAAAATCTGTTAAAAATTACACCCTGTATTTTTATTACATCAATCGTTAGGGTTAAGTATAAGGATGAAATCTCTCTAACAAACTTAATAAATTAAATGAAAGGAAAACCATGAAATCTCAAATTATTTTCATTGTTTACAGAAAATTGTATGCTACGGTGGTGAATTTTCGAAAAAAAATCCGAATTTCATTGAATGCAGTTCTTTTTCTTTTCAAAACTGAAGGAATATTTTCTTTCGACTGTATACTATACAGGGTGTCCCACTGTTATGATAAAGCTGACGTAATACTAAGAAATATAATCCGTAGGTAGTCTATAATTTAAATAAATTAACTCATAAAATAAGTTTTGTAAAATAATAATTTTATGTGAATGCTGTAGATACTTACATTTATTTTTCAATTAAAATGCGCAGAAAAAAGATAGTAAAAATAAAATAAGTACCTATAAACTCTAGTCAAGTCTATTTTATTAGCAGATGGCAGGAAACCAACAATTACATAATAATATAATAAAAATACATTTATTTTATACAAATATTGGATATTAAATTATGTAAAACTAATGTTAACTCATCTTTGATATGATTTAGAAAATTACATAACCGTATTGGATCTTATAAATATTTTAATTCTAACTGTGTGATAGCGTATAACACCAGATATGGAGAAGCTGAATGCGATTTGAAATTATTATGGGTCCGTGGCCGAGTCCCCCTGTGTTCGACGCACCTGTATTCGACGCCCCCGGTCAGATAGAAGCAATTTTTAATCAAATGTACAGTCAGTCACAAAAATATTTATAAACGAATAAATATTTATACTGATCGTACAAATATTTTTTTAATATTATTTTACCATAGTGATACCTAAATATATAATAGGTTTTATTTTAACCTATCATATTTTATCATAGGTTTTATTTACCTATAATAACATGTAAATCGTTTTACCTAATCAAAATAATTGTAACAATCAGTCTTTAAAATAACTGTACTCTCTCTACATTTAACTAACTACAAATAAAAGTTTTAATTATAAAAGTTTTAAGTATTTTTAACAAAAAATTAAATACATCATTTTAAATAGCGTCAAACATGGTTTTCGTTGACTGTACTTAGTGCAAAAGCCGAAAAAAATATGATATTAAATTTATTTAAATCGGGGGCTTCAACCACGGGTGCGTCGAATACTCGGCCACGGACCCGAAATTATCATTAAAGGTATAGTACCTACCTCAGTTAGTGCCTGAGGTATGGGTGCGGCACGGGAGGGTGTTTTTGAGACGTCAAACGTTACTGTGAGGTCTCACAGTGCGCGTGGACGCACAGGGTGACACACGAACCAATCATATTTTATGCCCGTATTCACAAACATCTATCTAAATATATAAAAGGAGAAACTGACTGACTGACTGACAGATCAACGCACAGCCTAAACGGCTAAACGTAGGCACTTGAAATTTGGAAGGGACGTAGCTTAGGTACCGTAGAGGTGCACTAAGAAAGGAATTCCCGAAATTCCCACGGGAACGGGAATTAGCGGGAAAAACGGGATTCACGCGTACGAAGTCGCGGGCGGCCGCTAGTTACTAACTATGAGGTCTCACAGTACGCGTGGACGCACAGGGTGACACACGAACCAATCATTATGCCCGTATTCACAAACATTACTATGAGGTCTCACAGTGTGGACGCACATGGTGACACATGACCCAATCACAGAGCTCTATTCAACGCTGTGCGTTCGATTTGCTGCTTCACTTAAGCGTTTCATTTGTGAAAACGGGCGTTTAGTTATACTTCAGATTTATATAGGTACTCTGTCATGTCATCTCAAGAGGATTTAAGACACTATTTAAATCAAAGATGTAACGGCTAAATCATGTAATCTATACATATAAATAAAAATGAATTGATGTTCGTCTATACATATAAATAAAAATGAATAAAATTGATGTTCGTTAGTCTGATTAAAACTCGAGAACGGCTAGGCCGATTGAGCTGGTTTTGGTTTTAAAATGTTTGTCGTAGTCCAGGGTAGGTCTAAACGGTGAGCAAATACGCGCGCGATATTGTTTTTCTGTGACAGACAAAATTCCACGCAGGCGAAGACGCGGGCGGAAAGCTAGTAATAAATAAATAAATGTCATAACGAACTGAAGTAGCTGACATATCCCAACGGATTAGCAAGCTGAAGTGGCAATGGGCAGGGCACATAGTACGCAGAACTGACGGCCGATGGGGCAGCAAGGTTCTGGAATGGAGGCCGCGTACCGTAAAACGCAGCGTGGGACGTCCACCCACAAGGTGGACCGACGACATCGTAAAGGTAGCAGGGAAGCGCTGGACGCAGGCCGCTACCAATCGATCAATGTGGAAAGCATTGGGGGAGGCCTATGTTCAGCAGTGGACGTCCTATGGCTGAAATGATGATGAAGATGATGATGATGATGATCAATGTCACCCCTCCCGTGCCGCACCCATACTCAGGCACTGACTAAGTTAACCTTTTAATATGATCTCATTTATATTAATTTATTTTATAACTAGAATATAACGGTTCTAGAATTATGTATTGATGGTTATCTAATTGGATGGGAAATGAAAAAGTCAATGATGTATTGAGACTTCCCTTTTTAACCGACTTAAAAAAAAGGAGGAGGTTCTATGTTCGAATATATTTTTGACAATAAGTTTAATACTTTTTGAGGAAATCTTTACTATTATCAATGCGAAAGTAGTTAACTTTTTGTTTTTCATTTATTTAACAACTAAAAAAAGACAGTTAAAAATAGGGCTCGCTTTAGTTTAAAAAAAAATAAAAGAAAAATAGCCCGCGCCTTTTGAAGATGTCAATTATAAATCGAAAATAGAACAAAAAACAATAGACAAGAGATTAAGCTACGCATTCGTAATTCAAAAATTCGAATGCGGCGACCTCTGTCACGGTCGTGACAATGACCCCGTGACGTCTGACCCGTGTGAAACTTTGACATCGTGACGTTCGATCCGCGTTCCATTTTCGAATTTCGAAAAAATGACGCTCGATCGTCACGGGCCGCTGGCCGCTGAGAATCCGTTGGCTTGTGCTGCGTTTACACTGGTCTAGTTGGTGAAGGAATAAAAGTATGAACACACTTCGAACTTTATTAAAACTGTGAAATACTAGATCACGGTCTTTATTGTACAGTCGCGGAATGAAAAGGTTCGTCAGTTTTCAAATTGATTCCTTCAACGAATCGCGAGCACATATAACCTTTTGAAACTATGTTACAGAATAATCTCGAGTTAGAGAAAATAATCTTTAACTGTTCGTCAGTAAAGTTCAAAATTATTCAGATCAAAGTTGTTTGACGATTTATCTTGTCAAGAAGATTATGATTGATAAACTAAAACCTTCTTGTTGGTTCAACCTATAGAGAGTGAATAGGCACTTACAGGGCAGATATGTACCATCCTAGACTGCATCTCACTTAACACCAGGTGCGATTGCGGTAATATCTGCCTTGTCTAGCATAAAAAAAAAAAAACCTGCCATTATTATTTCTATTAAATAAAAAAAACTATTGTCAATTGGTCAATGTCATTATTGCATTGCACTGATGGGATAGAAAAATAAACAAGCAAAACCTTATTCGTTAGCAAACGTCATATTTATTTAAATGTTAGCAGCCCTGTTTCTTGCACTGTTATGTTGGCAGGTTTGACTCTTACAGTACCTACCTAGTGCAAGCGAAAACCGACACTAAAGTGACGAACCTTTTCATTCCGCGACTGTACATTGTACAAAGAGCCTATGTAGAGCGAAATGGTGTGATGCATTTTTGTTGAAGATTCTTTACCTTTTTTAAGTCTAGTAATATATTCTATTTAAGTACAGTAATATTAATGTAATGAAAACAATACCTGATTATAAAATAATAGTAGAAATATTTTTATAATTATTGTATTTTTAACTATAGTTACTTATTCCTGCTTTTTTTTATATTGCAACCCAGATGCAGTATTTATGATGTATTCTGTTGTAAGTAAACTGTATTGATTTATTTGGAAAAAACAGTAAAGAATAAGAATAAGAATAAGAAGCGTTTATTTGCCAGAATACAGGTTATAAGGTTCTTACAAAAAATTTTTAGTACAAGTATTCAACCTGCATGCAGGTGTGCAAATACATTTTGTCAAGTGGTAAGTCAGTAGGATCACTCTTATTAACATTACATTCAATTATATCATTACATTACTTTAGTCAATTTATTATTTATCTACATTTACATTGTCATATTTTTATAATCCATAAATTCATTCACGCTGTAAAAACAGTACTCAAATAACCATTCATTCAATTTTATTTTAAATAGCTTACAGTCCAAAGTTTTTAAATTGTCTGGAAGGTTGTTAAACAATGTGATACACATATTGAATACATTTTTTCTATAAATGTAAGTGGAACATTGAGGCTGATATAACAGATTCACATACTGAGCCCTTAGTTTCCTTGTTTTTACTTCATTAAGTTTCTGAAATAAATTAGGGTGAGACACTACAAATGTGCAAACGTTCCTTATATACATGCAGGCTAAAGGCAGAATTTCTAATTTTTTAAATAGGGGTTTGCAGCTGTCTGTAAACCACGTACTTGTGATGGCTCGAATGCATCTCTTTTGGAGCTTAAAGAATAGTACGCAAAAATAAAATTTTCTTTTTTGTTCGTAGAGTATTCACAACATTCTAAACGCGCCTTTACAACTCCTCACGATGTTCGGATTTCAAAAATTGATTCTTTTCCTCGCCCTTTCACTATCTGGAGAAGGAAGCGCGCCGTTCAGCCTATTTGATGATTCTTCCTATTTTGTTTTTCTATATTTATCAACTTTTTACAGCCCCAGCGTCTGTTAAAATGACACTCAAAGCCAAAAAGTTCACAACACAAAGTTTGCAAATTGGACTAAGGTTGTTTTGTCAACTTTTTGGCCACTTTGGGTGTCACGAACTATTTGACGCTGACTGGTCTTATTTAGTTGTGATGAAAATGATTTTGCAACTAATGTGTTTAACTTAGGCTGATCTGTACCACCTAACTTTAACCGTAACTATAACGATAACCTGTGTTTTTTGTATGGAGTTTGACAGATTTTTTACGGTTGTTCTAGTTAAAGTAAGATGGACAACTCAGCTTAAGACAAGGCGCAGACCATCGATTTTTAGTTAGCCGATAGTTGTGCCCGATTTTAAATTGTATGAAGAATAGGCCAAATCGAATCGGCGTTGTGTGCGCACTCCCATACTGATCAACTGCCCGACTAAACTATCGGCCGACGAAAAATCAATGGTCTGCGCATAGGCTTAGTGTGCAGACTCATTTTTGTAATGAATTATTTATAGCAAGCATTATTTCAACTAAATACGCAGTAACAGTACTCAATACGTTTATTGCTTCCTTAATAGTACATTAGGTGTTACATAGTTATGTTTGGAGATCATTAAGGACCCTGTTGGGCAGTACCTACCTATAGTGTGTTTCCAAGAAAGATTTTTTATTTTTATTTAGTGATTCAATATTATGAACGTGTAATTATCAAACAGTCGAATAGAAATTATAAATAGGGCGTTTCCGGGAAAAAAATCCAAATTTTCTCTTCAAAACCTTCTTAGAACTTCACCGGATATTAGAAAATAAAATGTGTAATAAGGCCCTTATATTTTTGTCATTTAACTGTCAATAAATTCGTAGAATCGTTTATGTATTGAGAAGAGAAGCTTTAGAATTTCATCAGAATCGATTCAGTGGTTTTAGCATGAAAAATAACAGACATTTACTTTTATATTATTTTATAATATTATAACGAAGTCGAAAGCTACTTAACTTCGAACTCCTATGTTCTTCTGATTAATTTCGTTGCGGGTCCAATGACAGTTTAACTTTCCCCCGGGACAAACTTGACCTTCACTGGTTGGGTTTTTGGCGGTCAAGCCGATCCTGGCTACACAGGAGTTGCAGTGGGAACGAGAGGTGGGAATAGTCTAGTCTAGTTGACTATGAGGCTAGATTAAACAGACAAAATATTAAATGACAAAAGAAACGACCTATGCTCGTTTTCATCATCAATCCCTAATTTTTAAGTGACCCCTATGAAAACAAAATTCCTGTTATGTGTTACCTAGGGGTCACATACAAATTAGGGTCTGATGGTAAAAACGGGCATTAGACACTTAAGGACATCGCACATTTATCAACCCGGAAAGGGATCGTAACCGTATCAACTCGAGGCGGTCAGTATTCTTTGTATGAAACTCCATAATGCAACGCACACTTATCCGCACCGTAACGTAAACGCCTCGCCTCGCGGTTGACAGCGCGCGTAAGGCGATGACAGCTAGCGAAAGGCGACACGGTATTGATCCCTTTCCGAGTTGATAAGTCTGCTATGACCTTTAGAGTAGGCGCACACCGTTGATTTTTAGTTGGCCGATAGTTGTGCCCGATTTTAGATTGTATGAAGAATCGGCCAAATCGAATCGGCGTAGTGTGCGCACTCCCATAGATACATGCCCATACTGATCAACTGCCCGACTAAACTATCGGCCGACGAAAAATCAACGGTGTGCGCCTACTCATAAGTCACAAATAAAAAACATAACTCCTTCTGGCGCAGTCGAGTAAAAACTAATCCAGGTCGCAAGAAATGAGCTGGAAATTCTTAATCGACCGTTTTTGTCGACGTCAATATCGAAAGTGATTTAGATCTAGCGATAACCTACATTTTGTATTGGTTTTCCATTTTGAGATTTTCTTCAAGAGGCGTGAAATTACAAAACGAAGTGTTTGTAGTTAAAATTTAGTTCACATGGTCTTTAGTGCATAACAATAATGAATCTACTTTTTGGGCAACTGAAATCAACCTTACTACTTACTTAGGGCTATATTTCACCGGGACACCATGGCGGCGCAACCAGTCGCCGGCTACCAACAAATGTATACAGCTCTATAGAGAGTTACTCACCTGGTGTCCGTTTGGTTGCGCAAAGCTGCATACATTTTGTTGGTAGCCGGCGACTGGTTGCGCCGCCATGGTGTCCCGGTAAAATATAGCCCTTAAGGTGGACCGACGATCTAGTGAAGGTCGCGGGAGGTCCATGGATGCGGGCAACGCAGGACCGAGCGTTGTGGAAATCTTTGGGGGAGGCCTTTGTCCAGCAGCTTTGGTGACTAAGTTTGTTGCGGCGCTTCTCAGCACTTGCCAAATGTTTCTCTCGAAGCGCTGGTAGGGCAAAAAAAGAATGAGACATGTATAGGCTCCTTAAGAGCATTAAACAAATAAATAAAATTTTGATTTGATTTTGAGTGGACGTCATTTTGGCTGAAACGAACGAAAATCAGCCTTCCTTAGATTTATTTGACAATGTTATTCATTTCATTCGCATCTAATCCTTTAATTAATGTTACATTATCTTTGGTTACAGTTACATAATTTAAAAAATGAGAATTTCTATCGAGGAAATGGAAGAGACAATAAAGTTTTTGTTTTTTTACTTCTTTGTAAATAAGAACATTTTGCTTTTTGATTATTCATTTTGAATTGAATATCGATTGTTGTATAATGCGTGCAAAACCAGGGGCAAAAGCTAGTTTTTAATGATTATTTCTTTCATTTAGTAGATAAGAATATAATTTTGACAGTTTGGACAATAAATGACTATCTATCTATCTAAAATTTCAAACACTTAGAGTAGGCGCACACCGTTGATTTTTAGTTGGCCGATAAGTAGTTGTGCCCAATTTTAAATTGTATGAAGAATCGGCCAAATCGAATCGGCGTAGTGTGTGCACTCCCATACATGCCTATACTGATCAACTGCCCGACTAAACTATCGGCCGACGAAAAATCAACGGTGTGCGCCTACTCTTAAGATTTTTTTTATAGTGATTGATGAATTCAAAACACATCTCTCATCTCTTTTCCGCTCCGCTTTGATGGAAAACAGGCCTAACACTAACTATACTTGGAAACGTATGGCCAGTCATTCATACGTGACTTCAAGCGATGAATCAACAACTGATAATCATTGTTCTTTGTACACTACAAACGACAATGCTTTATTTAAATTAAACCGCAAAAAACCTAAAAAGTAACTCTGACACACTCATGACACAATGACTATGGTTATGACATTAATTTTTTATCCTTTCTTAGAACCTTTTAGAAGTCTAAAAACCTATTATAGATTTATCTACTTGGAACCCTGGCAGGGGACTATTGTGACCCCAAGTGGAACCCGTTTTATAAGTAGGCCTACTTTCGCAAAGATTAATTAAACTATACCTGTAAATGTAGTTTTCTACCTACCTACATAATGGTCAATTTTCCTCCATCTAAATTTAAATAACTCAAAGGCGACTGACTGACTGACTGACATAGTGATCTATCAACGCACAGCCCAAACCACTAGACGGATCGGGCGGAAATTTGGCATGCAGGTAGATGTTATCACGTAGGCATCCGTTAAGAAAGGATTTTACAAAACTCCACCCCTAAGGGGGTAAAACGGAATCCACGCGTACGAAGTCGCGGGCGGCCGATATCTGGTATTTTCTATAGGTAGATACTATGCAAAATATGGTCCGTTTTCCTCCAATCTATAAAAAAGTCGCCAAAAATATAATCCTAACCTATCAGAAGTAAGATCTTCAGTCCCTCTGACGTCATATACATTTCCTAACTCCGCATACTGACCGTTCGCCATTCTCACGGCGGCTCCTTTGAGTCTTACTCGTAACTTTATTTAAAACAAACATCTCTGTTTGCCAGGATACGACCCAACGTGACATAGGGTATTCCCGGTGATGACGACGCATTCGACGCTTGACCGAGAATTTTACTGTATTAGAAAGAACAGAAAGTGATTTTATTGTTTACTAGCGGCTCGCACGCGCCCCGGCTTTACATGGGTAGATTAGTTATTTAATTAAAAAAAAATAATTGAAAAAAAAAGCCTAAGTAAAAGTAAAAACAAAAATGGAATTTTTAAGAAGGTCCATTACTTTCAGAGTCTATTCAATACAAACTTACAAATCTTTATTCTTCAAAGGTTACTTTACTAGGTTTGGTTCTAAAAACGCTTAAACGTAGTTTACGGGGGTATTGGTTTAAATTATGTTTGCCAATTACATATTTACAATAATTTCCATAACGTAATTTCAGTTTAATATTATGTAATCGTAATTGCACAAGATTTGTACAGTTTTCATATTTTGAATGATATCAACAAGAGCATAGGTCGCGCGTTAGAAAAACAATTTAAAAGAATACAGTTTCGAGAAGAGCATAGGTCGCTGGATGACGTCTTAAAATAAAGATTAAAAGTAGTATTTAAAACAAAAAAAAATATTTTATTTGATAATGCTTATTTTGTTTTAGAACTGATAATAATATGCCCTATCATTAGAATGATGTAATTTTGACGTAAGTATATGTAATAGTTTAAACGTTTGCTAATTTAAAATTGAGATTAACTGGTCTCAATACAACATAAAAGTAGTCTAAAATAGAGAAACGTGGGTGTGAACGCAAAATTTTCATGAAGAGTATTTACAACATGACGTTTTAGCTGCTTTGCGATGGTTTGTCGTGGTCAAAAAAATATACTTCAAGAGATTTTGGGTTTAACTTAAAGTAGAGATTAAGTTATGGAATGCGAAAGTTTAAAAACTTAGGCTGGGTTGCACCATCATACTTTGACTTTAACAAACGTCAAGAATATGTCAAACTTCATACAAAATACGCTGGTAATCGTAATTTATCACGGTTAAAGTTAGGTGGTGCTACTCAGCCTAAAACTTGACGTTTCGGCTGTATTTCTAAGAGATTTTACTGCAGTGAACGTCACAAATAAGCCCAAAACAAATCCAAAAAGCGTCTAATACCATGACATCAACGCGACTGACTCACGTCAACCAAACCGCCAAGGTGTTCACGGAAACCAGGGATTGGTGATAAGTGTATTGATTGTATGGTCATCAGAACTTGTGTGACTAAGTTAAGGTGTCAATGGGCAGGGCAAAGTCAAAACAGCACTCTGCCCAGCCCATAACAAACCCGGGACAAAGTTGACCTTCATTGGTTGGGTTTTTATTGGCGGTCAAGCTGTAGATCCTGGCTACACAGGAGTTGTAGCGGTGGGGACGAGAGGTGGGAAAAGTCGGGACTATTAAGAAACTCAGTTTTTTCAGTCACTTCTTCTCAGCACCGCCGTGTTGTCCCGAAGTGGTGGTAGGGCAAGCTATATTTGGGACGTGATTAAGCACTCTGAAAAGGACCTATGTAAGTACCTGCTGAATATTTGATTTAATTTGATTTTAAAATAATTAGTTGGCAATATTTTTTCACTCTTCTGGAACTGAACTTTCATTAATTTTAACTTATGGTCATGCTATCTAACTGTCCACGTTGTCTGTAAGTACTCGTACTAGCGGCCGCTCGCGACTTCGTAGGTACGCGTGGATCCCGTTTTACCCCCTTAGGGGTGTGGAGTTTCGTAAAATCCTTTCTAAGCGGATGCCTACGTCATAACATTTACCTGCATGCCAAATTTCAGCCCGATTCGTCCAGTGGTTTGGGCTGTGCGTTGATAGATCATTATGTCAGTCAGTCAGTCACCTTTGAGTTATTATATATTTAGATGAACATAAGCGGTACGAAGTACGCCGTTTGGTTTCTCTGTCACAAGAACACAAACTTTACCATCTAATCTGACCTTTCTATTATTACAGCTTTGTGCTCTATTGTTATAAGTACAAAGACGATTATCGCATATTTATTGGCATATTAACATACTTATAAGGTAGGGATTAACAATATCGTGACTCCGAACAACAATGTTGCTTGAACTTCAACCTGTCTTGTGAGACATGGTTTTATATGGGATACTACCACAGATCACAGAAACTAAAGGGAGATGTGACAAGGGGGCGTGGCCTGTGTCGCAGCAATATGCCCAAAAACAGAACACATTGCTCGTGAAAGCAATGATGACAGCAGCGACGTCATAATGTAAACAGTTTACATTGCTTGCGTAGTACTAAAGATTATTCGAACGTTGAGTACTGATACCGCAGTGGATAATGAGCACATATTTTGATTATTTTGTGTGTGTCAATTTCTAATGCGACACTGATTTTCGAAATTTCGAGCTCAGCGCATTAGTTAGCATCTCTCTATATCTCTATGGATACTACATATTTTAACCTATCGGGGAACATATCACTCACGGTATTTAGACGTATAGTACTTTGAGCATCCGTTCAAATAGCACCTGCACGAATAGCACCTGGCTTATTCCACTTAGTACCTACAACACAGCAGCCTAGTGCTGGCAACACAGTACCCTAAAAGTACCAGGGCAACATAACCTTATAGGAGCTACCCCTAATAGACGTATTTACCTATAACCAATTAAAAAAAAATCAGTGTGCTTACCATGTGTTTACGTTACGTGTAACGACTGGGTAAAAAATTACATTAAATGTATGACAGATTGTACAACGCCCTTAGCGGCTACTTTCAAGAAACAAAAACTTCATAGATTTTTTGACGTACTCGCTAGCGAGCACACCTAACGTAAACTCATGGTAAGCACACAGGTTCTATGTTTTACTGTATGTATTTTTCTTTTCCACTTTAAGAGCTTTTTTGTAGTTGACACAATTTTTTTAAATTCATTTATCAACGTTATTAAACGGGACAAATCTTGGTTTGCTTATGCCTATGTTACTTGGGAATAACGTAACAATTTGATAGTGAACTATTTTTTGAAATAACTCCAGGTTTATGAGTTTATTCATGACAAACATACAAAAATACATTTTTTTATATTCGATGAGTACCTTTATTTTTACATACGCCTACTATTTGACTAGGTCCTTATTGGTTCGCTAATTAAACTCACTTTTGTCTTATTATTTTAATTATATCTCACAAGGCAATCAACGTGTTTATTTAACCCTTTCGCTGCAGCTATTTGCATACATTCAGAGAATTAATTAGGTGTTTAAATACATAAAAATAGTGGCTTCATATTTGGTCAGTTTTCGCTTTATGAGTATGCAAATGAGCTTTAATTGCTCGCTATTAGTTTTTATGTGTTGTAGGGTAAAGTAACCAGTTTGCGTCCAAGTAACTTGGCCTTCACTTCATCAAGCTGTAGATCCTGGCTACATAGGAGTTGCAGTGGTAAAGAGAGGTAGGAATAGCCCCGTTCAAGCAATGGATTACTGCTTATAAAAATAACCATACCGATGCATAACAAAACCGAAAGCCCTCTATGAAGGCCTAGATAGATGGACACTTGGACAGGTGATCCATCAAAATATTTTTTCCTGTTTTAGAGAGGGATTTTATGAATGTGTATTTTTTTTTTCATTACCTCGACACCATTTTTTCTTGTAAACATTTTACACAAAATGACAGTATAATGATTGCCGAATAAATTACTTTTTTAAATACGATGTGGTTTCATTTATAGCCATCCATCAGTCCACCAGCCATATGTACACTCTAGGTAACTCTACACAGATCCATCATTATAACGCGAATAGAGAGGTGGACGCTAACAGGCAACCTGACCCTACTCATTCACACGTTGACGATAAGGTCATAGTATTTGTAGCCATGATTACAAGTTCTGTCTGTCTACAGTCGTTAACAAAACCTCCTATCTTCATATTCATGAAAAGAAAAGTTTTTTTTAAGTTACTTGCGTTTAGTTGTTTTCCTCCCTTTTTTACATGGCTAAAATGCGTTAACATCTGCGATCCCTCAGGCCACTTATGGGGTCACGAAGAAGGCTAGTTCTTCTTTAAAATTTCTATTATAACCGAGATAGATCCCCACATTCGGTCAAAGTAGCCATCAGTCCACTACTATAGGATCGTTTCATCCACGAAGACGCGCTCCACCATTCTTCCATTAATGTTTGAGTGTATTGGTACACGCTAAATTATCCATGAGTGCACGCACACTACAATAATGATGCTCGGATTGCTCGGATCAAACTCCCCGCACCCCTCGTGACCGAGACCAACAATTGGTGGGGCGCGTCTTCATGGATGAAACGAACTATAGCACATCTCTAGATTTCGGTTTTCACCAGGAGAAGTGCCATCAAAAAACAATATTTTGTAGATCTAATACCTACTCGTACACTACCTGTAATAAAAAATAAGCAATATATCAAACAAAATTTAATATTATTTGAAAAAATAGAATTGCCTAAGTTGGGAATCGAACCTACCACCCTTTATCACCTATTTATCTAGCAGAATCACAAAGTCATTTCTGATGATGACAGTACTGAAAGCCCAGCTTCAAACAATTATATGCATCGTAGGCTGGTATGTGGGACCAGTATAACGCTTCATAGGCAAAAAACTGGAATCCTGGCTGACCCGCTAGTTAAAGCTATGATACACTACAAGATAATAATATGCTATGAATATATCTATACGCTTAATCATCATCATCATCATCTCAGCCATAGGACGTCCACTGATTGTTGAACATAGGCCGCCCCCAATGCTTTCCATGTTGCCCGGTTGCTAGCGGCCTGCGTCCAGCGCCTTCCTGCTACCTTTATGATGTCGTCGGTCCACCGTCTCACGCTGCGTTTTCCGGTACGCGGCCTCCATTCCAGAACCTTGCTGCCCCATCGGCCGTCAGTTCTGCGTGCTGTGCCCTGCCCATTGCCACTTCAGCTTGCTAATCCGTCGGGCTATGTCAGCGACTTTAGTTCGTTTATGGATCTCCTCATTTCTGATTCGATCTCGTAAAGAAACACCGCTATACGCTTAATACGACAATATTATTTCAAGTATTCCAGTGACTTGGCCCACTTATGACGTCACTTATGACATCATAGAGCATACAAATCTGAAGGAGGTCTTTGACATGCACCCCTCCCGTGCTGCTCTCATACCTCAGGCACTGACTGAGTTGTGCGTTAGAACTATAGTTTATACGAGGTGCGATTTTACTACAAATAATAATATAGTCTGTATAGTATAGCTAGCACTATACACAAGGTTTACTCCAAGGCCAGCACGCGAGGCTGGCCCGCTGTGCGTATGCGCTTTAAAAGGCGATTTATGCTTGCAAGTTCAAGCAGTGAGCAGTTAGGGGTCCGTAGTTTGATAATACAACCTTTACTATGTAACGTGATTGGACAACTTGAAGTCAAAGAAAAAATACATAAAGTACGACCAACTAGCAGCGATACAAAATGTCGATTCGACTGTCGAACTGACAATCTATTCTGTCTCTTCCCATCTTGTGTATTTGTCGTAATGTCTCGTTCTCCCGCCAAAAGATGTCAAAGTCAAACCCCTTCCCAATGACCATGACATTGGGTTTGTTTACATTTGGTATCGCTTCTCGTTGGCCGTACTTTACCTTTTTTCCACTTTTTAAATAGACCAGACACACTTATAGAATTAGTTATTTATCTTGTTAATATTCATACGGAACCCTTCCAAATATCTCCAGTTCGTTCTTGGGACATAATTTAAATATTTTATCATCATTGACAGCTGACTTGCGAATGCCATGTGAACGTACTTGTAATTTAAATGACGTACATAATTAACGGATTTCAGCTATTAACTTATGGGGGTGAGATTTTCTTGTAGTAATTATTAATCGGTTACAAAGGTTAACTTATCTTTATTCTGATAACTTTTGCCCGCGGCTTCACCTTCGTGGTATTATAATGTTCTATTATAGCCTAGATCATCATCATCATCATCATCATCATCATTTCAGCCACAGGACGTCCACTGCTGAACATAGGCCTCCCCCAATGATTTCCACATCGCTCGGTTGGTAGCGGCCTGCATCCAGCGCCTTCCTGCTACCTTTGTGAGGTCGTCTGTCCACCTTGTGGGTGTAACTACAGTAATATTGATGTCATTATTACTGTGTTTTAACCGATGCTAAATTATGCCCGTATTCACAAACATTACTATAAGGTTTCACAGTGCACGTGGACGCACAGGGTGACACATATGACTAATCATACGCCCGTATTCAAAACGATGCTTGCTTAAGTGAAGTAGCAAATCGAACGCAGAGCGTTGAATAGAGCTCTGTGATTGGTTCGTGTGTCACCCTGTGCGTCCATGCGCACTATGAGACCTCATAGTATTGTTTGTGAATACGGGCGATAGAGCTCTATTCAACGCTGTGCGTTAGATTTGCGGCTTCACTTAAGCAAGCATCGTTTGGGAATACGGGCGTAAATTAACTAGAAATGACTAAACTAACAAGTCAACAAATCTTTGTGTAGATAAAATCAGAAACGCGCTAAGTTTTAAATTAAGATGGCATGAATTTCCATGCAGTTGGGAACTTTGGAATAGTTCAGAGTACGTTTAAAGTTGGTCTGTGAACTTGGATGAACTGATAAAGCTGTGACTCAGTGGTAATATGATTTTGTGCTATTTAGAGTACCTATCTAAAGCGTGTAAACAATATCGGGCTATTTTGTCATCCTGTATACAGGGTGTCCCGTAAAGAGCATGCCAAGTTTAAGGAGATTAGAGTAATGGATGACCATCTATACTAAACAAATGTTAGGTACTTTAGAAAAAGTATCACCATTTCAAAGATATGTTTTTTTTTTTCAGATTTTCTTAAAGTCCCTAATTTCGAGCTTATATCTTGTTGCTCTATTATAAATAGGTAAATATTTCCCAAGATGAATAAGAGAAATATTTGCTTATTTGTACACACAGAAACAAGAAAAGGCTCAAAGGATTTTAAAAAAGCATAAGAAAAACATGGTGACACTTTACAAAAATGTAGATAGCTATCCGTAGTCTAATTCAAATTCAAATTCAAATTGTTTATTTGCCTACTAAGTGTACATTAAAGGTCTTATCACTAATACATGTGTGCTTATTACTTAGTTACCTAGTTAAGGCATTGCAAAGGTTTGATGGGAGGGCTACATTATTTATTTTTATAAATAAGTAAGTATGAGTAACATTAATATTAAATCAAATATTCTATTGAATATAATATATTATGTTATCTATGTTATATATAATATATTTGCTAAAGACTCAGAGCGCCATAATGAGATATTTTAATAAAAAATTAAAAAGTTTAAAAAGTTAGTTTGTTGTATTATTTATATGTTGTTTTATAGGGTTGTTTTATCATCATCTCCCTAATTTCGGCACGTTTTTTACGGGACAGCCTGTATTATCAAAGAAAATTGTCGTTTAATTGTCGCCATTGAAAGGTTCTGGGAAACTGTTCTATTTATTTTATTTGTAAGAAGCTTGGCCATGACCTTATATTTATACAAATATCAAATAAAAAAGATATTAGGTTTTTAGGATCTTTTCAAGGCATTTATAGACATCATTACATTATGCTTATACGGGACGTCTATACTTTATAGCTTGCTCTACCACCACTTCGGGACAACATATCGGCTGGGTACATACCTATTGGATCAAAATTAAATGCTTTTTTATAAAAATAATTAAAAAATCTTGTAATTATCTCATTGAGTAAAACGATTTTTGTATAAAGTATAGTGACTGATAACGAATAAACCATACGAAGTTACTGATAAAGAATTAATAATACTTACTGTGATGTGGCAATGGGCAGGGCACATAGTACGCAGAACTGACGGCCGATGGGGCAGCAAAACTCTGGAGTGCAGGCCACGTACAGGAAAATGCAACGTGGGACCGACGACCTGATTAAGGTAGCAGGAAGGCGCTGGATGCAGGCCGCTACCAACTGTGTGATGTGGAAGTCATTGGGGGAGGCCTATGTTCAGCAGCGGACGTCCTGTGGCTGAAAGATGATGATGATAATGATGATGATGATGATGATAGCCTAACTTGTTCTTCATAGGATTCGAACCTGCAACACCACCTGGCTTTGTTACACATACGTAGGTAATCTTCTAAGAACTGCGCCATTGTCGGCACCTTTGAAACTCGTGCGCAACTCCGCGACGCTTGACAATTAGTAACATTAACACAGGTCTGTGGGATAGTGTTGTGCGTACACAATGAAATGAACTATCGATAACCAATGATATTTTCACATCTCTCCACTCCGCGCAGCCAGAGTAAATACAAATGAGTAGCACGCACACACTGACAAAATTTAGCGTGGATTAGCGTGGTGTTGCGCCGAATTTTGTGAGTGTATGCGTGCGCGCCGCATACGTATTGGCGCGGTCACATACAAACCGCGCTCGGTGCGTTTCTATGAAGATAACCTACTCATTTGTATTTACTCTGGCGCAGCTCCACTCCGCACCTCGCTGCTGTCAAATGCCATAGAAACAGTCCGCCCGATACATCTCCTCTCTTCTCCGCTCCGCTTCACCTTGGTGGAAACCGGGCCTAAAGAGCAACGACTGGCCTAAGTAGAAATGAAAATCGTAGCACTGTCAAGACTTCGACGCGCTAGTGACAATTAAATATTATGTAAATGATTGCTACAGGCAGGTATAGTGGTAACTGAGTAGGGTCTTAACGTAGTGGTTGAGGAATAGCATGATGCAGAAGGAGTAACATGAGAGTACATAACGTAACAGAGCTGCCATGGCATAGGTAATCTGTCTAAAATACAAATCTAAACAAACCTATCTTCTGTATCGCCCCACTGCCGCATTACCTGTAGTTTTTAAAGTTATCGACAGTTTGGTGATACCAATTTATCGATATCAGAACATCACTAGGCAAGCGTAATGAACGTTAATGACTGCGTACGCGCACTCGTTCGAAACACATTACTCGTGGGGGGTGATTAGGAAGAACTTAAGATTTTTGCAGTCAATCTTATACTTAGCATAGAGAAAATAGATGGTTACTAATGTTCGACAAAAACTAAAGGAAATTGACAGCAAGACTAATGTTCGGAAAAAAAATATGCAGATATTTTTTGTGGATGACAATGCAGGTTAATACCTGCTTAGTTAGTTAGTTTTTTCTTTTGGGAAAGAAAAAACTAAAAAAGGGCTGGTAAAAAATCTGATGCGTTTTGAAAACTTGGCGTATAGTTTTCAAGTCTAGGTATATCAAGCATAGATTGTGCATAGAAGCATAGATAACCTATGTGTTGTGATTGTTCATAGTTATATTATATTACAATCAGCAATAGGCAACCACTTAAAAAAAAATACACCATGTCGATTTGATTACCGAAACACAAGAATAATAAATTGTATGGTATCACGATCGACCGCTTTTTGCGGAGTGATGAGGATTACAATTGTGTACCAACTACAAAGCAATAGAGTCCCTTTTCCAGGACCAATCCTACGATGTAGAGTAATAAAGACTCATTGTACACTATTGGTACGGAACTCTACACACTTGAGCTGTAATATCCACGACAATTAAATATCGAATCCCGAGCGGGATTAGACACATCCACGCCGACTCATTAGCGGTCCAAATATACTTTCTTCCAAGGAAAACGTGATATATCAGTATGGTGCGGATGTGAATCATATTTCGCAAACTACGCCAATTTGTGAGGCTGACGCCACAGTACATATAAACAGTAACTTTATAATCACCATTAACGTTTAAGGCTAGGTTGCACCATCATAATTTAAATTCTACAAACGTCAAGTCTGTCAAACTCCATACAGAAACACCGGTTATCATAAAGTTATGTGGTGCAATTTAGCCTAAGGAACTAAAGGCTTGTTCCCGTTTTTTACAGGAACTGTTTTTGGAGGATACCATAGAGGAGGATAGATCATCATTTCAGCCACAGGACGTCCACTGCTGAACAAGCCTCCCCCAATGAGGGGATTTTCCATATCGATCGGATGGTAGCAGCCTGCATCCAGTGCCATCAGTGGGTGGACGTCACGAGATGAGTTTTCCGGGATGTTTGTTGCAGAATAGTAGTCAATTATCTTTGAATTTGTTGCAATTCACCAAGGCGAGTGAGCTTTACAAGTGTGGTGGCTCGCACTGTTCGTTTTTCAAAAGTTTTGATAGCCATTACACTATCGTTATGTGCATGTACACGTATACGTCTTCGAGCAGTGTGTGCTGCCAGTGTTGATTTATGGATCTGAAACGTGGTCGCTTACTATGGGCCTCATAAGAAGGCTCAAGGTCACCCAAAGGGCGATGGAGCGGGCCATGCTTGGAGTTTCCCTGCGTGATCGAATCAGAAATGAGGAGATCCGCAGGAGAACCAAAGTGACCGACATAGCTCGCAGAATTGCTAAAACCAAGTGGCAGTGGGCGTGGCACATAGCTCGTAGAGACGATGGCCGTTGGGGCAGAAAAGTTCTCGAGTGGCGACCACGGGCTGGAAAACGTAGCGTGGGCAGGCCTCCTACTAGGTGGACCGACGATCTCGTAAAGGTCGCGGGAAGAGCCTGGATGCGGGCAAAGCAGGACCGTGCATTGTGGAAAACCTTGGAGGAGGCCTTTGTCCAGCAGTGGACGTCATTTGGCTGAAACGAACGAACACGTATACACACAAGTAAAGCTCACTTACCTTCGTAAGTTGCAAGAACTATACTTAAGTATGTTACATTTTTTTTGCTCTGTGTATCGCAGTCTGTACGAAGATGACTTACTACCCATTTTTACTGTATAAAATTCAATGGTAACCATCAAACTTCATCATTCATATGGAAATAGGAGTTTTCTTCGCAAAGAATCGGCGCTTCCTTTTTGTTTGACCCAGTTGTATGGGAATAGACATTATGGGGAATTTATGGGGTGTGAGTGACCTTCGATCCTTTCAGTTTCAGTTACTTTATGTGATTTGTGATTGTTCCAGGACTTCTTAATTGAGTTTGTTATCCAAAAGAATTGAAGTAATACCAGGCCTGTTCATCTCCGCGAGTTTACATCGAAAACAAAACAAGCACGATGGCACCCTACAGGATTACTATTCGACAAGTCCTCACATACGAGCAAGCATTGACTCACGCACGCGTATTCTTGTGTATGATGGAAAAAAATAAAGAAAATGGTGTACTAAATACTGTGCAGTATTTAACTGCCTAATTAATAATAAAAACACAGAATGTACTTTTTTAAGTTGCCTACAAAATGGTACTTGACTCTTGAGACAAGCCAAATTACACCATATTGTTAATGACATTGAGCAATTTGAGCATACATTTTTTTAAATACCTTCGAGAAGTAAACCTTCTGTACGTCGCGTAGTACTTATTATTATTCTGTGGTAATACTTACGCCCGTATTTACAAACATTACTATGAGGTCTCACAATGGGCGTAGACGGACAGGGTGACACACGAACCAATCACAGAGCTCTATTCAACGCTGTGCGTTCGATTTGCTGCTTCACTTAAGCAGGTATCGTTTGTGAATATGGGCGGTAATCTTTCAGCTAAAACCGGGTCTGTGGTTTAAGTGTGAAAATGCTACAGAGAGTTCTTAATTATTTGTATGGATGAAATGGTATGTAGGTACGTATGTTTGTCACTTTCATTAGTTTCTTTTCAGTATTTAACAAGGTCAATGCGTTAATTGTCTACTGCCTACATATTTTGCAACTCTACACAAGTATTGCTTATCTTCAGACCACCAAAACCCAATCAATACCTAGCTGTATACTTCGCATCACTAAAAGTTAACAATTTGAAAACAAATGAAATCGATCTTTAGGGAGTAAAACAGCTGATGGCCGCTGGAGCAGAAAAGTTCTCAAGTGGCGACCACTTGCCGGAAAACTTACTGTGTGTTATACCGTGGCATTACCAAGTGAGTCATAGAGGAAGGACAACAGTCCCATCACAGATTACAAATCTGTTTTTTTTTAATCTTTGGTCTATGATACACTCCGCCATTACTGCGCTCGTTGCTTTCACTGTTACGTACGATGTGTGATTTTTCAACTTAATACTGTAATTAATGGAAATACAGGAAACCTCTGTTCGTAAACGCAGTCTTTTATTTTCTGCCAAAGATAACACTGTGGCAGCCTTGGCCTCCCACCATGTGGACCGACGATCTGGAGAAGGTTGCGGGAAGTGCCTGGATGCGGGCGGGGCAGGACCGATCGTTGGGGAAATCCTTGGGGGAAGGGCTTGGTCCAGCAGTGGACGTCGTTTGACTGAAACGAGGTTTCATCAGGATTAATGTAGGATTAAAGTGGTGAAAGATTTTTTTAAATCAGTCCTGTACTTTTAGAGCTTATGTGATGTAGACTTACAATCAATATTTCCTCTTTGTACTTAGAAAATTGATTTTAACCTAGGTCTGCAGATCTTATTTAAAATCATCATCATCATTTTAGCCACAGGACGTCCACTGCTGAACATAGGCCTCCCCCAATGACTTCCACATTGCACGTTTCAAGCGGCCTGCATCCAGCGCCTTCCTACTACCTTTATCAGCTCGTCGTTCCACCTCGTGGGTGGACGTCCCTCTGCGTTATCCGGTACGCGGCCTCCGCTCCAGAACCTTGCTGCCCCATCGGCCGTCAGTTCTGCGTACTATGTGCCCTGCCCATTGCCACTTCAGCTTGCTATTTAAAAATGTCTTAAGTTTAATACAGCGGACTGTACCAAATACGAGTCCGACTGTTGCGTAATCAGGTAATTAAAACGAAATCGGTACGTGCGTGAACGATCGACTTTTTAGAAGGTTGCCCAAGTGACCGAATGGCGTAATAAAGTCTATTGTCTTTGGACTTATTGATTGCTTATGGTTAGTATAGAGTTCGATTCTCTGTAAGATCATATTTGTTGCACGCACAAAATGCCGAACTTAATGCCAGTAGGTATTCTCTACCAGACGTGTGTCTGGAATATTACTTGTTTATTTCTTAGTAGGTATAGAGTTCGATTATCCATAGGATCATTTTATTTATTGTACAAATGGCGGATTTAGCCACTAGGTATTCTCTACCAGTATCTGTTTGAGTCTTTGAAGGACAAAAAGATGAGATGATTTTTTGAATTTCAAGATATTTCATCAGCTAGTGACCCTTTTTAATTGTTCAAACCCTGTTATCTGTTAATTGTTATTGTTAATTGTTATCTGGGAATCGAACCCAGGATACTGGACTGATTTGAAAAATTCTTCCACCATTAGAAACCCACATTTCTGACGAATATAGGCGGTACAAAATTCGCCGTGTCAGTTATAAAGACATAATAAACTGCCTACGTTGACCAAGATCCGGTAGTATAAACCGAACTGGTCCAGAAACTAGATTATTTAATTTTTCACTGCAAGAGCAATGACTAGTGACCACAATGCGTTGCGTCATACTATTGTCTTATGATCGACACACCCAATCAGTAGTGATGTGCCAGGTATCCGTTACGACTGCAGTATCCGTGGGTATCCGAACGAGAAAAGAGATTATGTGTCCGTTGCTTTTTGGTAGATCTTGCATTGAATTTTTTGTATCTTAAAGTTTAGCTGGCAAGAACACATTTAGCAGCAATTTTAATATATGTTATTTCTTCTTAATCGTAAGTAATTATTATTATGGCACATTATATTGATTGCAAACCTTCATAATTTTTTTTTAGTGGAGTTGTCAATATTAATATTAAGTCAGATTCAATCAACGTTCTGAAAATGTCCTTTTCAGTGAAATAAGTACATAATTATGTATTATTACAGACATTGCCTTAATTAAAAAAGATTGAGATCTCTATCAAAAGTAGCAAAATTCGCGCACCAGGTCTTTATAGGCAGAAGAAAGAATGTTTGCATTCGTATCCGTATCCTCGGATATACATTTTTGACGGCACATCACTAGTATCGGATTACATTGCAGCAATCTAGAAGTGGTACATTGTAAGACCGCTTCTATTACACTACCAATTGTGTAAAAATTGACTGACTAACATTGACACAGAACTTAAAATTAAATGTCTCAGTAAATAAATAAATAAAGTAAGTAAACATAGTTTTGATTGAACTGAAAGTTAAACAATGTAAAATTACCGAATCCCGTTCTATGAATTAATGATACTTAAAACTAATTTCAAACTAACTAGACTATCTTTTCTAGAGCATAGAAATGCAAAAGTTTGTAATGATAGATGTTTGTTACTCAAAAATACTGAACGGAATTTTGATGAAACTTTATAGTATAGTACTGGTACTGCTGCTGACAAACTGTTGATCAGTTTGGCAGATTAGAATTAAGTAAAACCGTTGTAACTTTTAACAGACAATAAATTAAAAAATACCAACTGAATTTCAGGCCGGAACCATAAAAATAAGGTTTTAATTTATAATAGACAACCAATATTAAATGATTAACAAATAAATATCTGAAAATAATTAGGGGAAGCCTACATAACAGCAGTTGACGTCCTTTGACTGCAATAATTTTATTATGATGAATTAACTATTCGCCTTTACTGTTCAAGTTAAAAAAAAAATGTGATCAAAAATATTTGCATGTATTATAGTATTAAGTATCTAACCATTTATATATTGCACGCCATCTGCTTGGCAAATTGTAGCTGAACAATTTTACGTTTAAATTTAAGACCCATCAATATATGATATGTACTATNTACAATATTGCAATAAACTAATTTGATTTGATTTGAAGTTTTTATTGGTGCTCAAACTGTAGAACCTGGCTACACAGGTGGGAAATAGTTTCCCAACCATCGCCATATATACAGCACTATCTTGACTGATCTGTTACATATACTTTTAGAAAGTGCGTTGAGCTGTCCATTTGTCGATTCGCAATTGCGTTATCCGATCGCTATCGATACTAATGATGGGCGATAGCTGATCTATCGACAAACTGGTTCGTCTTGTTAGTGGTGAGGCATATAAGTAAAGTAATATAAAAACAATGTTAATAGCATTGTTGTGTTCCGGCCGTTAGATGTAAGATAAAACGGGATTATACCCGCCTCTCGTTCCCACCACTGCAACTCCTGTGTAGCCAGGATCTACAGCTTGACCGCAATTAAAAACCCAACCAGTGAAGGTCAAGTTTGTCCCGGGGGAAAGTTAAACTGTCATTGGATTCGCAACGAAATTGGATTCGAACGAAGAACACAGGAGTTCGAAGTTTAGAGGTAAGATAGCCAGTTCCTCTGTGGTTGAGGATTCCGGGTGAAGCTCGCTTCCACCTTCGGCCTGATCATCACTTTTCCAGGTGAGATGCAGGCCAAGAGTTTCTTTATGTTGGATGAAAAAGATTTTTTTTTCTAACAGTTTTTATTGGCGGTCAAGCTGTAGATCCTGGCTACACAGGAGTTGCAGCGGTGGGAACGAGAGGTGGGAATAGTCCCGTTAAAAAAAGTATTATTTTGCAAGAAAAATTTAAACGTACACGTACAGTAAACATAGATACCTTTTTGTTGTAGTGCCACAAAGTTTATTGGGATACATTTTACTATGTCATTTGCATACAAACACTTTCCGTGTTTTGTGTTCTTAATAAAACTTGTAATATAGACACATCTGTGATATTGAATCTACAAGCAAATAAAGAAATAAATTATATTGATAGATGTTTCGAGTATAATGTGTCATCTCGTAAATTGATTTTTTCAAGTTACTAAATAAAAATAATGAGGGAAAATAAAATAGCAAAAAGTTAGTTCTCTCCAACATTTATTGGTCGAAAAATAAATTAAAAACTTTGGATTTTAACAAAGGACCGAAATAGTACAAATAAATACCTACAGGGGCTACGCTTAACAATTTATTATGTACAGTTTTTTAATCATACTTAGTAGGTACACTTTATTCCAAACCTATTTTTACATCTCCCATACGAATTTCCCATTAACAATTTTTACACATCTATTCGTCCCATATTAACGGTCGACAGCAGAGATTCGGAATTCAAAATTTGATTGGCAGTTCCAAAGTGGATTTAAATAAAACCCAGCGATTGGTCGACAAAATTGCTCGTTGAATCCATAGATTAATTAAAATCTTTTTTTGAAATCAAAATTTCCGCATCTCTGCCGCCGACGTAGTTTGCCAAATGATATCCAAAACTTAATATGGCCGCGTTTACATAAGATACAGCTGCAAAAAATATATATCGTACACTATACGGCAAGGTGGCCGAACTAAGACCTAGTTAAGTAATAAACAGTTTTTTTATATCCAACAATTGTTTTAGGAAAATCGAGGATTCAGATTTTTTTCCGAGTAGGACCGACCGCCATTTTTGTAACGTGGGCACAGAGTGAGAATCACTAACATTAGTTTAGTTTATACAAAAATATTTTTGAATAATTCAAGAGGTAGCTGTAGCTATTTTTACCTTAATCCCTTCTAAATATAACGAAACTTAAGTACATAGCGTTATTTTCAATATAATTGTACAATAATAAAACTAAAAATGTAAAAATCGTCGCTAGTAGCACCAATTTTATTGATTGAAAGGAAATATTATGAGATGGTAACGTGCCAAAAAAGTATGTTTAATTATTTTTTTTCAGAATACAAAAAGTATTAATGTCAAAAATTGAATTTAATCACAGTATTTACAGACTAATTTATTTGAATTCATATTTACACCAGTATTGTAAGTAAACATACTTTTTTGATACGTTTTAAGACAAAGTTTTGACAAAATGGTACAACTCAAAAAGATGACAAAAGTAAATAAACTAAGAAAGGCACAATAATTGAATTAATTTTGACTTACGTATTCAATTCAATGATTAACATAAAGTTACTTAATTCCGACATCTATTGACAAAAGTACATACCATCTTGTAAAAATTATAGACAAAAAACTCACAAAAAGTAACAAACATCCAAAAAATATACAAAAATCAGTCGACAAACAATAAAAAAAGGAATTATTACAACCTCCACTGAGCAAAACGAACGAAATTCTATCAAATAATATTTTTGGACTCAATTTTATTTGAGTTTATGGTTTAATTTTGAAATTAGATCTCCAAAAAAATACCATTTGATAGAATTAAGTTAGATATAGGATGTTACTCTTCCCATGTTACAAAAATGGCGTATACAATATAACTAACGATTATTATATAAAGAAACATGTCATAGTAAAATTTTAGGCTTATTAATATCAATTACAATGTTTCTGACCAGAAATATACAATCTAGTTGTTAAAATGTTTTAATTAAAAATAAAATTCGTTGTCAAAGTGAAGTAGTTTAAATAATATTCGATATTATAAGTAATAGTATAGCTGTTTTCCGTTGAGTATTGAAGAGACATTATTAAATAAAACCAATAAAAATTACCAGTAAGGAGACGGTCGTGTGTAAGAGAGTGTTTAGAATAAACGACTTGTTGATTATGATGAAACTAAAAAACTAGTTTAATCAAATTAAGTACGAAAAGTTTGCAATTTCAAAACTTTCCTACTTAATTTGCATTACCCAGTAACAATCGAATCGAATACAGCTACTTTAGAGTGTGAAATTCGACAAAAAGGTGAAAAAAACTAGATATTTCTTCACCGACTCTGGGAACCCTATCAACGTATTACACGGTCAAACTATACCGGTTCGTAATGACATGGCTGTTACTTTATTTAGACCATCAATAGGCCCACGTATCGAAAGACTTTTTACACAATAAATTGCGTTTAAAAACAAAAAGGTTAGTAAACTTCTTGTTTTTAAACTTCAAATGAGATTTCTATGTTCATAAACTGTATAACTTAGCTTTTATCAAATTTACTTTTGTTTCAACTTTTATTGGAAAAATAAACATCAGTGGCTAATACTTTTTTTGTATCGATTTGTATTTAATAAATTTCCAATTGAAACGTTTAAAATGATAATTCGTTCTTCCTTATTGTGTTATTATGATGAATTACATCTCATCCAATACAATTATTTGTTGAAATCCATATTGCACACTTTTGGAATCAAATTACAATAAAAATAATGGCAAACTGAACTTTATTTCATTACTGATAATTACAAAGTATTGATATTAATGACATGTAAATACATAAATTTATAATTATTGAATGAATACTTATATTGATAATAATTTCGTTTGTTAATTAAATGCAGTAATTATCCAGTATATTTTTTAAATTAATGAACAATGAAAAAATACAAACATGGTCGCCAGCAGTATTTATACGACAATTTGAATAATTTCCTTAATGAATCTTAAACTTTATGTATTATTCTAGGTCAGTTTCAAAATCAATAAATGAAATTAGCGTAGAAAGAAATTTTAATGTGAGTAGGTGGACACTGGAAATCATAATAGTAATATTATACTAAATAATATATTTCTGGTCAGACAACCGCGAGTTTTAGTAAATATAAAAATTATATATTCTTTTTAAACCTAACGGACTGATTTTTGAGATTCAAAATGAGGTCAACTTTATAGGCAATTATTAATCTAGACACATCACAACTAACCAAAAACTAATGAGAGAGAATCATTAAGAAAATGTTATACGGCCGTTTGGGTGACAAGTTGTGTTGCATCGGAATCGGTTCAGCCAAAAAGTCAGATCTTTGTTGGCTAACAATATCCTAAATAATAATTCGTTGTAGAGGTATATCGGTGTTATTAAGTACTTTAGTTACTTACATTTAAAACCTACTAAATAACGATAAAATAAATGAAAGTTCATTTACTTCATTTGATAAGAAATCACTTTATGGTGGTTCACAGATTTATAGTACACATTGCATTCAAAAGTAAACCTTATAGTCGCATTAAGAAAATCCATTTTTCTCTGAACAACATCACATCAAGCTTAATACGGTGGCAGCTTATGAAATTATCAAAACAGATTATAGAGCATCATTTTAAAATTGATTCAATGTCAATTTCTCTAGTGTATTCCAAACAAGGAAGTACTTATAACTGTTTGTTGAATAATACTTAAAAAGGTTTGTCATCGTTATAACTAAAACAGTTTTTTGTCTCTTTTTGTTATACCAAAATTACAGAAAGTTGGCCAAACGGTGTTATGGCATATTACCAATATACCAAAAAGTAGCACTAAAATACAGTCAGTCATTTATATTGATACTTGTAGAAACTCATTCGCTTTAGAATCACAAAATAGAAATACATTAGAAATTGAATAAAAAGAAAGTTCGCAAAAACATTGCACATGCAATATCGGTTATTAAAATTTTCAATTTACACCAATATTGCGTTCGATCACGCTTTCGTCGCGTTGATCAGAATCTCATGATTGGTGTTAATCAGATCACAAATCTCCAATCATGATTGGTGAGTCACAGTAGTTGCAGCTTTTAAGGCCTTGTCAAACAGGACAAGTCGAAGCAACAATCTGTTTAGTGATTAGTGGGTGCATGCAAATAAAGGAGTTTCATAAACGAAATTTGAGATTGACTGTGGTCTAGATATTTTGACAGAAATGTCTGTAGAACTAATCGACCTGGCAGACTTTCAAGCAGTATTTTCAACAGAAATAATGTAGGATTCTAATTGTGAAAGATTTTTTCAAATTGGTCCAGTAGTTCCGGAGCCTATTCAATACAAAAAAACTACAGTGAATGTGTAGAGTCGAGTAAAATTCAAGTGCAGTTCATCAAAAGAGCTTAGTTAATAAGTGCTAAAAGTCAACTGATAGCGAAACACCGCAATCGGATGATAAAGATAATAAAACAAGATTCATTCATTTAATAATAATTATCATGTCATCCAATCCCTAACTTGACTTTTATTGTCAACTATCATTGTATAGATGAACTACACTGAACTGTCCCACTCCTGAAATTGACAGGGAGGGCGCCACTGTCAATGCCGGATTGCTGGTTCCGATTTTTGCCACGTTGGAAAACCAATAAGACATTACCGGAGGGCGCTAATATCAATACTGGGTTTAGTTTATGATTTTTGCCACTTGACGTTTCAGAATCGTGGGCTGTACTAAAAATCAGTATCACTATTATTATTATAAAGAAATTTCAAATAATATAAAGTCTTCTCAACCTTTTCAGTCATATTTTTAACGAAGAAATCGTCTCCCATACATCACTGCTAACTAATATGATCTCATCAATTTGTCTTGTTGTATCTTTTGATGTCTTTAGCTGAATAACGGTCCATTTCCTTGGAAGATTAAATATTTTGAAGAATGTCTTCATTTCACTTTCAGACTACTAAAATGATTAGAACTATTTTGAAATACATTTTCGTTTCGTGGGTTTCAGTTGAAATGTTTTTAGAACTTCATTGAAATACGATGAAATTCTTCATATTTTTTGTTTGTTTTTGTAATGCATAAATAAACCCTTTTTTATTCGAACTAAAATTTTAAATCAAGCAAGCCAATATCTAATCTAATGATAATGAAATTGAAGAGTTTGTTTGTTTGATTGAACGCGCTAATCTAAATTTTTGTATTGGAAAGCCCATTTATCGAGGAAGGTTTTAGGTTAAAAATATATTACATCACCCTTCAACCAATAGGGGTGGAGCAGTAAAGACAAATGTTGCAAAAACGGTAAATATTATTCAAACTATTTTCACACATACGAAGTCGCGGGCACAGCTAGAGTGTGAATTATAACTTTTTTTTATTCGAAGTTAAATTCAAACTGAAGCAAACCAATGTCAGAGATAAAAATACACTGTCTGGGCTAGATTATTTGTTAAAGAAAGAAACTTTAGTATCATTTTTCTCACATCGTCAAAGGCATAGATGGTATCTCAAATAAAATTGAAATTCACAATAAGATTTCGTATCTCGAAAAAGTTTTATTATATTATTGAATAATACATAATATTGGAAAAGTTCTTTGTGAAATCGAAACGCAGCAATTTTTGTGTAGTATCTATTGTATGATATGAGACAAAGAATTACATTAAAATATGAGTCGATAAACAGAATTTCGACAGCAAAATTGTTTTTCTACGCCCTTTTAATGATATGATATTACCTAAATAATTGTTTCATTTCAATTGGCGTAGTATTAATAGTAATAATAGAGTCCCATTAAAAGATTTACAGAAGAGCGCTACTATCCATACTGACTGGGTATTACATAATTTTTTTTGCTATTTGCGTTTCAGTATGACATTACTTTACTTTAATGTCATTATTACTGACCGTCTCTGGAAGATGAAAATCCGTAACAACCACTAGAAGTTAGACTTTTTTATATTTATTTTTATTATTCACCTTTGCATAATTCAAGTCGTCAGATCTTCCCATGGTCTTCAAAATTCCATTATGCATACATTTTTTATTGATCGCAAAATATTTTTGCATAACATCGGCATATTTATGAAACGCGGATCCTACTGATTATGTTAATATGTTTAGTTTGAAATTGAAAGTATGTTTTTTCGCGAAAATTACCCAATTTCATGTAATCATGATTCATGAATGATAAGTCCGGGCCCATTTTTCGTTGGACATTTGCATGGACACAATCCAATCAATATCAACACAGGAAAAGTATTATTATGACAATTATAATAAATTATATTCTTGCGCCAGATTCGAATTATCCTCGGATGCATGTAAACTTTATTGGCTAATTAAATGGTAATATCGTTACGGTTTTTTGTGGATTTCACACAATTTTCAAAATGCAATCTTTACAATGTTCATAATTATTTTCTTGTTTGCTAAATATTGAACAAAAACAGAACATTTGTCATGTCTTTATAAATTATTGGAAAAAACTTCTTTATCAAGGTAATCTACAGTTTTAGTACTTAATAAAGTAACCCAATATTCCAAACAATTTACAACAGAAGCAAAAATGTCTTATTCCTCATCAATTATGTTTTAGCTTCCACTTTTAGATTTCTCATTTAATCTTTAATTGCCCCATTTATCGATAATAACCTGAGATCGTTGTTCTGATAACGATCGTAAAAAATTGCAATGATTTTTTAGATCCTCATTTCGTCATTAATTTCCATAGAAATATCATTATTAGATAAAAGATAAGGATCATTAAAGTTACTATCATCTATACTCGCGATTTTATCATTCCAGTCCTTCCAATCAAGTATAATGATGTATTTGCTATAACTAGAAGTTGCTTCTTCAAGTGTCCTTCCTTATTTGTATAACACTCAATTCTTAGCAATTTATAATATAACGGTTAAATTAGATATATCCACTTTTGCAGCATGTGTACCATTAAGGGAATTATGTTAAGATGTGTTTGATCCATGATTGATTTAACTGTTCTTAATGCTTGGATTAAATTATCCTTTAGGTTTGTTTTATTTTTAACTACATTAATAACGTCGTTATTTACCGTTATATTGTTTTCCACAGCACTTTCGTTGTTCGGAAATTCATTATTGATCGCCATTAAAAAGATGTTAGAGCTTTCATGAAACGTATATTAGCTACCTTCTTATTACAATGTTGGCAGCATCTATAAAGGTCAATGACCATAGTTATGCCTCCTCACCTAGCAAGTAGGTAAGGATGTCTCACAGTAAAAATTAAACAGCTCTGAGATATTTGAAGTGAATTTTTCATCGCAACAAAAATTGATTTGATTAATCAAGTAACATCCATCAGGATTTGGAGTTTTTGTAATGATTACATTGATAATTTTAAAGCCACATTTATACCAATGATAAGGACATAGGTAATTTAGGGTTTAATCATCCTACTTCCTACTAATCCTACTAAAATTATAAATGCGAAAGTTTGAATGTCAGGATGTCTGGTTGTCTGGATGTTTGTTACTTTTTCACGCAAAAATTACAGAACGGATTTTGTTGAAACTTTACAGTATTATTGTTTGAAACCCAGATTAACATATAGGCTATAATTTATGTGACACTAAATTTTACGCGGGTGAAGCCGCGGGCAAAAGCTAGTGTTTGTATAGTTACTTCGTATTAATTCATTTAACCAATCTATGTGTGTTTATTTGTTATTATACTATTGGTATAATAACACATTATTATTCACATTTCTAGATTATTTCCCACACTTACAGTGGATACTTGTTGATACTTATAAAGATCATTATTTAAACCAGTATTAGTAAACACCACTTATCTAAAACGCATTTAATCCACTAGCATAATGTTGGAACACGTTTAAACTGCCAGTTACTGCTGATTATAACCAATCCCTTCGGGCAGTTAACTCAAAATAGCTAATAGTCAAATCTAAACGTCTGTACCCAGAAACCCTTAACTGTTAGGTTAAAAATAAAAATAGCTCCACTCACCTCGACAGTTGGTGGTGGAACTAAAAGATACCCGAGTTCTGGTACCGAAACGCAATTGAAACTGAAAGTAATTTTGAATGTAAAATTATCTGCTGTTTATGTAAGTAGAATAGTTAAATATTAATGAAGGTACCTAATATAATTTAGATATGCATTTAGATATTTATATTGTATTGTAATAGAGCAATGATTTGAAAACAAATCACACTAGAAAAAATTTAATGAACTGAAAAGAATAACGTATATGTCTCGCCCGTATTCACAAAAGATGCTTGCTTAAGGGAAGCAGCAAATCGAACGCATAGCGTTGAATAGAACTCTGCGATTGGTTCGTGTGTCACCCTGTGCGTCCACGCGCACTGTGAGACCTCATAATAATGTTTGCGAATACGGGCATCTGTATCTTTATGGATTGTCTCAAAAAGAGCGATGATAACACAAATCTGAACATTGTCATTCCAACTTGTTATATTATTCTTTATTAAGTCAGTATTTCGATCCATTTGGTGATCGAGTTTGGGTCGAAACTGGACCTTTTTGAAAATATGAATGGAGTCAGGTCTGCAGGTAGAAACGCAAACAAAGAACATTGGGAACAGCTTGCTGACAAAAACCATTTAAAGATTGATGATATTTTGTTGAATTTCGAAAATGTATGCTAGTTAATTCAAAAAGATACCAGCTCTAGCACTAAAAGAAATATTCAAGATGTTATGCAGCAGAGGCAGAAGATGTGAAAAAATGTATTAAAAGCTAAATTCAAAAAGGTAAAGTCAGCATCAATTAGTTCGTGACACCCAAATTGGCCAAACAGTTGACAACAAACTTATTCCAATTGTAACAAAGACGTGTTGCGAACTTTTTGGTCACTTAGGAGTCACGAACTGTTTAACGCTCTAACACTAAAAGCATAAAATGCTATAATAATATGTGAAGCAAGCTAAAGTGTCAAATCAAATCTGATACCAAAAATTGATACCCATTCGTCAGACACTAGAGGTAACCGACCCAGCATAAAAGGTGTCAGCGTTAGTAAGTTCTGTTTGTAAAACATAGCATTAAACCCGACTATGTTCGTCAGTATTGTTTATCTGATTCTCTTGTTTTCCTTTTCNGCCGCACGCCCGATTAGCGGCCGCAAGATCAATACCTGTTCATCTAAAACGCTTCCGTAGCCTAGGTCTGGGATATGAGCCAGGGCCGAACTCAGGACGGTATAAGGTCACTTCGACTTCACGCATTAACTTTCGACTAGAGAATTAAGCTGCTTGTTTGAAAAAAAGATTTGACGTTAAGCTGTATGTTAGACCGATAGAGCCCATGGTGTACCTTTTTGATTCAAGCTCACTGACAGATTTTTTATCAACAAAGGACCCCAGGCGCTTTTACACGTCTCCGTATAACCTTAAACTTACCACTGTCGGGACTATAAGTGTGCGAGTGCTGAGAAGAATCAGCGCAAGAAACTCAAATACTATAATAATTGAAGTTGTATATTACACTTTAAGATACGTTATAAAAATAGGTCATATTTTAATCGAAATATGTTTTAGTCCCGGATCTCCATATTTTGTTATTATTTATTTCTTAAATATTCACTCAATATAGGTAAATGTTTACAATAACCTCTGAGCCCCACGTGACCTTGAGTCCGGCCCTGTTCGAATACTGCAAGTAGGTCGAATCCAGCTGTTACTAGAATCTATCTACTACTAGATATATAGAAGCTACAATTTGGCTGCACCGAACGGTTCAGGCTCATGGCACGGGATGAAGGCTTTTGCTTTTGCCTCTATAGTCATATAGAGTCAGTTGAACACTAGTTTAAAAAAGTTACGTTTAGTAAGTATGGAAATGTCACTTTAAACTACGCGTGTGGAACTTTTTATTAATAAGAGAGTTTCGGCCGTATTCACAAACAATACTTGCTTCAGTGAAGCAGAAAATCGAACGCACAGCGTTGAATAGTGCTCTGTGATTGGTTCGTGTGTCGTTCTGTGCGTCCACGCACACTGTGAGACCTCATGTTTGTGACGAATACGGGCGATTGTGTTCATAAGTGACCTATGATAACATCAACTAAACTTTATTGGCATTTAGATTTTTTTTTCTTTATTTACATCTGTCTTTCGACCTACTTCTATTAAAAACTCAACCTATTTAATTAAAAACTCAAAAATCACACAAAATTCATTACAAAAATGCTAACACCACAAAATCATAACATATTTATTTTCACCTTGCAGTCAAAAAGTGTAAGTTAAGGCCAACCCCGTAAAATCCTTCCACCTCAAGTATTTTATCGCTTACTGCCACGACAACACGGTTTTTAACGTCCATAAAATAAAGTCCAATTTCCCAAGTCATCATAAGATATATTTCAAACTTTAAACCGCTGTGTTTTATGACTCGCCCCACCACTCCAGGCGGAATTCTATTCTAGAGTATATTTCCACTATAAAATTCACCGAAATTTATATAACGAGCAAACTTGTGTGAGTTTTGAAATTGTGGAATGTTTATATCTTGTAGGGATGTGTGGACCAGCTTAATCTATAGGTACTAATATTATAAATGCGAAATTAACTCTGTCTGTCTGTCTGTCTTGCTTTCACGCCTAAGCCACTGAACCGATTTTGATGAAATTTGGCATAGATATATTTTGAGTCCCGGGAAAGAACATAGGATAGTTTTTATCCCGGTTTTTGAAGCAGGGACGCGCGCAATAAAGTTTTTCTGTGACAGACAAAATTCCACGCGGGCGAAGCCGCGGGCGGAAAGCTAGTACGAAATAAAGAAAGATTTATGAGCAAAATATTAGGTAAAGTTTGCCTTTACAGAAAAAATAAACTCTATAATTAAGAATTTAGAATATTTATAAGATAAGAAGAAGGGAAGAAGAGGTAAGACAGCCAGTTCCTCTGTGGTCGAGGATTCCGGGTGAAGCTCGCTTCCACCTTCGGCCTGATCATCACTTACCATCAGGTGAGATACATCCCAAGAGCTTCCTCGCTGTGGATAAAAAAAAATTTCAGAGCAGACTAGTAAATTCGATATTTCCTATGGCAATAGACAGAGCTATATTGCATTTGTAATAATATTAGTTTCGACAGTTCGTTCGTTTGTTCGTTCGTTTCAGCCAAATGACGTCCACTGCTAGACAAAGGCCTCTCCCAAGGTTTTCCATAATGAATGCGTACTTACATACATACGTATCATGAGGTACGTACCTCAAGACATATAAGTAGATTAATTATTTTTTTCACTAGACAGCAACCCTAACAGCGTAAGAAGAGTTCAGAGGCACGCGATAGAAAGAGACAANCATCGTCTCTACGAGCTATGTGCCCCGCCCACTGCCACTTGGTTTTAGCAATTCTGCGAGCTATGTCGGTCACTTTGGCTCTCCTGCGGATCTCCTCATTTCTGTTTTCTCCTCATTCAGTTTCGACAGTAGACCGACATTTTTACTTAACCTACCATAAATACCTACCCACAAGGGAGACACAAGCTTGAAGCCGCTGGATGTAAGCCGTTCCAACCGGCCAATTTGGCCAATGTTCAGCAGAGCACGTCCTATGGCTGAAATGATGATGATGATTTATGATAAAAAATTCCATGAAGACTTCAATTACCCATATTCTGGATAAATCTGAAATAGGTACACTCGAACGTCCCTAACCAAATATCTACAGCAGATTCAATGGAAAATTGTTTTCTGGACCGCGGTCGGTGCAGTTACTGGCGATTGTATAACTGTTTTGATTGCTTAAAACTGGGTATAAAACTGGATAGCTAGTTTTGTTAGCACTTTTCGATGTTGTGAACGGATAAAAAAGAGGTTTGAGTTCACATCGTTCTGGTTTTTGTCAATTATAAAAAAAAATAGAAATATTTTAAAAATCTTTCGCCCGAGCATTTCGGTTCTTCCTTTTTAAAATCGGTTCATAATCATCGTCAACCAATACAGTCCTGCTGGATAAAGGGCTCTTCCAATGAACGGCATTTTTTACCCTGTCTTCGGAGGGAAGTTCTAACTTCTATTATTAAATCTTCTGATTAATTTTGTTGCAGGTCCAATGACAGTTTAACTTTTCCCCTGAACCAACCTTTATTGGTTGGGTTTTTATTGTCGGTCAAGCTTTAGATCCTGGCTACACAGCAGTTGCAGCGGTGGGAACGAGAGGTGGGAATAGTCCCGTTTTCGCATCCAACTTCTGTCAGAGTCTTTACACGTGTAAAAAGAAGCGAATAATTATTATGTAATATTATTAAACCAGCTACAGAATACTTCATGATTTACCTTATAAAAACATACAAAAGGTTAGGCATAAAGTCGTACATTAACTAGGTCCCTAGCAACAAGGGAAGGAATTTTCCACGTACCCTTGTCGTATGGAGTAGGCACACTCACTTACTCCGTGATTGAAGAGCCATTCGACACCAAGGTTGTGGGCTCGACTCCCAGAGAGGGCAAACATGGTGTAAAGTAACTATGTTTATCTGTTAAGATATTGCTGGCTTGAATCAAGTTGATTGTCCGAGGAGCAACACGTTACATGCTACGACTCAGTGTTTCTGAGAATTCTAAGCCCTTAAAATGGAAATTCTTCATTAGTTTTCAGCTTTATAACAAGTATGTAATTATGTGACATCTATGTAGTTGTTATAAAGCATGTGCTTAGCTTACATGATATTGTACAGAGCCCTGTAAACAGTTTTAAAAAGTTGATTGAACTACGTCAGACACATACGAGTGTCTGACTTGATGTTACTTAACGTGTCTAGGCTAGTAGAGCGACTGTGTAATATTACTATTTCTTAGCATACCTACGCTCAGAAATCGCTTTTAAGCAAAAATTGAAAACCTAAATCACTCGTAATACAAATCGAAAATTTAATAAAACTGTCATCTGTTATTTCTTTTAATAACCACTCAATCACATACCGAATCACAGTTTGCTTTTACGTCTGTTCTAATACTGATTACATCCACAACTATCAGAGTTAAAACAAACCTATAAAGAAAAGCGACGAAAAGCCTTCTCAGAATCAAAGTTAGAAAGTTTACTTGACCCAAAAAGGAACGTCAAATCCGATAAAAAGTGACACAAATATAACCGATAAATCACTCTTTAGAGGACTTTTCCCTCCGAAAGGCAAGACTGGGCTATTGATTCGCTGAGACAAAATTATTTGTGTCAATACAATCATCTCCCAGGCGTAAATACTTTTAGGGATACCCCTAACGCGTTACGCAGCCTTTTTGTTGAGTTTTAAAATTAATATTAGGTATCTTAACATCCGTTTTATACTACTGGTGATGTTTGCTCTGTGTTAAACGTCTAAATACAAGTAAAATGTCTTTACTGCCTGGATGCGTCCAGGTGCTTCCCGCGACTTTCACCAGGTCGTTGGTCCAGCGGGTGGAAGGTCTGCCTACACTTTATCCGGTCCATGGTCATCATCTCAGCCATAGGACGTCCTCTGCTGAACATAGGCCTCCCCCAATGCTTTCCATGTTGCCCGGTTGGTAGCGGCCTGCATCCAGCGCCTTCCTGCTACCTTTATGATGTCGTCGGTCCACCTTGTGGGTGGATGTCCCACGCTGCATTTTCCGGTACGCGGCCTCCACTCCAGAACCTTGCTGCCCCATTGGCCGTCAGTTCTGCGTACTATTTGCCCTGCCCATTGCCACTTCAACTTGCTAAACCATGGTCGCAACTCGAGAACTATTCTGCCCTTAAGCTAGCTAGCTATATCTGAACTTTCCCCGAGACAAATTTGACCTTAAGATTTTATCACTTCAAGGGATTTTTGCAACAAAATCTTTTTAATACGGTAAATAACATTACCCTCCCGACGTTTCAACTCGGTTGCACGAGCAGTAGCGGCGTAAGGGGGGGGCGGTGGGGGCGGTCCGCCCCGGGTGCCAAGCATCAGGGGGTGACACAAGTCGCGCAGATTAGTACTCACTAGCACATCTGCATGGCAAATCTGCGGTCTATGTCATGATATGGGGGGTGCGATTGTCTTTCAATCTTCGAATCGGTAGGTAACCCCAAAGTCCTGGGGGGTACCAGGGGGTGCCATAGGANAACCGCTATTACTGTATTCGCCATACATCCTTCAGATCAGCGCACAACGCTGCAATGCACTATTGCTGTATGATTACTTTTGCACTTTTTACCGGAATAAAACCACAATGGACTCTTACGGAACCGACTTTCAAAGTATGAAGCGGCAATATGTATTTCTACCTTTTTTATGGTATATTCTAAGCACTATAACCTTATGCACATTATATGTTACTCCAGAAAAAATAACGCATCGTTTGATATACAAACCATTTGGATACGCCTCGTAGTTTAGTTATTATTCAAAAATTTCACTAAATCTCTTCTCCTGTAAAATTGTGTTTTGTCGATTGCGGCTTTATTCCAGGCACCCATCGTTTTGTAGAGTCCAATAAAGTTACTGATGTTTTTAACTTGTTTATTTTGGGACGCGTCTGTCAAACTTCTTTCCATTTTACGAGATTTTGATCTTGTCTTTTTTTAGATCATAAATGCTTGTCAAACAAAAGGTCGGATTTTAATGGTTCTAGTCGTAACTGACAATGGTTTCAATGCAACAATCAGTAGTCCATTTAGGTATGTCTTTTATTTCGTTATCAGCTTTCGTTGTTGTTTTGTTTATGACCATGCACCCATTTTGAAGTTTAGATTGTGACATTTTTGACTGAATTGTCATTGTTCTTTTGCTTCTAGGCATCTACTGCAAGAACAAGGTTATTGTTACATTTTAGTCAGAATTACGAGTACGTCCGTATTCACAAACGATGCTTGCTTAAGCGAAGTAGCAAATCGAACGCACAGCGTTGAATAGAGCTCTGTGATTAGTTCGTGTGTCACCCTGTGGACGCGCACTGTGAGACCTCATAGTAATGTTTGTGAATACGGGCGTTAGTAACAAATAGTTACACATTGTATTTCTAAACGGTTTGTTCATGGCGGTTCCAAAATAAATACTGCAAAAATATCCAGGTATGGTAAATACCTGTTTTTTATCTGATCAACCTCAAATGATTTATTTCCCAACAAATCATGTTTACCGAGGTACACAGCCATAAATTTAGTAGATACACTTGATGGTTAATGGAGGAAAAGAGAAAGATCGAAGGCCATAAAAGGAGACACATGAACTACGAACGGGGCTACAACGTTATCCGAAGTTTCGAATGTTGTCGTCTCTCTCACGCAAAGCAAGATGCCAGCATGAGAGACGGTGACAGAGCTAAAACTAGGTAAACAGACAAGGAAAGGTTGGATGTCACAGGTTAGAAATGGCAGTAGTGGGTTCCAATATGGTACGAGGGCTGCACTAAAAGTATCGGGAATGGAATATTTCCACTGTTCCAGTCATATTAAAATCTATTTAATTGCAAAGTCCAGGGTTTTAAAAATCGTATACCATTTATTTATTTAAAAAAAGATTCTCGGTCGTATCACAAGGTCTTGTCAAACTTGTTTAGTCGTTGAGAAAATGGAATTGACTCGAGAAAATTCAAGAGCGATGATTTATTATGACTTTTGAAGTGGTTTAACACAAAAACAGTGTGTTGACCGGATGATTTCTGCATTTGGTAATGAAGCCCCATCCAAAACCACAATTTATCGCTGGTTTCCTGAATTTCAACGTGGACGTGTCAAGCTCAGTGATGATCCCCGTCAAGGTCGTCCAAAAACTGCAGTCACCTAAGAAAACGTTGATGCTGTGCGTAAGCTGATTGAAGAAGATCGACATGTGATATACCGCGAAATTCAGGCAACTTTAGACACGTCGCTTCTATAATATATTATGTATAAATAGGATATTTTATGTACATTTCTATTTACTATTCACGTTACCACTATACTATTTTAATATAACGTCGCTTCTTGATGATTCAGTCTCCCTTCGTTTGTTTATGACCCAATTAACAAATAATTACATGTTAATTCTATGTTTTACACCACATAACGTCATAACCACTAAGAAACCTCCAGTACACCATGTTGATAACACTTATAAACAATCGCAACACTCACAAGCAGTATGGCGTAATAAAATTGAAACATATTCACTCCGAAAATGGCTGTAGTAGGTAAGAAACTGTCAATCTATTATCAAAACGTTCGAGGGTTGCGGACTAAGTGTTTAGAACTTTATAATAGCTTGTTGTGTATGAACTATGATATAATCATACTCACTGAGACGTGGTTGCAAAATGATATATTGGATAGTGAGCTGTGTGACACCCGCTATGACATCTTCCGTTGTGACAGAGACCTTAGCTTATGCAACAAGTCGGGCGGGGGCGGGGTTATGATTGGCGTTCGTAGGTATCTGGGAGTAACTGTTGTGAATGAATGGACTAGTGATACCGCTGAATCTCTGTGCGTACGAGTGCCCCGCGTGTGGAAATTACAGGGTATTTTGAATGTATGACACGTAATACATTATTTTTGAAAAAAAATGAACAACAATTTTTTAGATAATTAAATTTTCTATCATTTGGTGAAAGAATCATTAAAATCGCTTCAGCCGTTTAGGAGGAGTAGGAAATTTCTTTGGTGAAATTAGAAGAAAGTTAAGAATTTTTTCTGTCAAAACTAATAGTTGTAACAAAAAAAACGAACAACAATTTTTTAGTTTAAGATATTATACATCTCACACATATTTTTTTTTCTTGTTTGGATCATCCATTTAGGAGGAGTAGGGATTCAAAGAGAGGTCTATTTTGCAGTTTTGCCTCACCTATCGCCTTAATCGGCGAACTTCGCACCGTCTATGTTTATTAGAAATAATGTTGGATTCTAATGGTGAAAGAGTTTTTCAAATTAATCGGTCCTATGGTTTCGGAGCCAATTCAATGCAAACAAACAATCAAATCTTTCCTCTTAATAATATTAGTATAGATCGCTTTACTGTGGTTTTTTAGTTAGATTCTATTTCGATTCAATAGTAGGTACTCATGAGATTCATATTAAATTCGAGCACATTTACTAGCCCAGATAACATTTTGGTTAGAATATAATAATAGAACATAATAAACTCGTATTTAAATTACGATAGTTTGTAACGAGATTAAACTAAAATAAAAAACATGATAGTACTGGTTTTGTATCATTTGATGATGTAGTTAAAGCTTAACTGAAAATAATTTGGAGAGTTGTTTGCTTGTTTAATCTGAGGGTTTTTATTTCATTTTATCCCGAGTTTAAGCCTTTAATAATCTGGAAGCAGTACCTGTAATGAATTTGAATTTTAGTTTTCAATATGTCTTTTTTACTAAAATTACCTTAATTACAAATGCTTACTGTTTATAGAGAAGACCTAAAATTATCTTTATTATCATAAAAGCTGGTACAGAGGATATAATATAATTCAAAGATAATTCAAGATAGTGAAATATAACCAATTACTTAGAGGTTTTCCGAAATTGTAAATAATCCTTATTTACCTAAAACGTATCTTCATCATCATCATGTCAGCCATAGGACGTCCACTGCTGAACATAGGCCTTCCCCAATGCTTTCAATCTTGATCGCTTGGTAAACGTTTCTTGGAAAATATCTAATTTATGCAAACGGAACCAAGATTTCACGAGATATTTTTATATCTTAAAGGTACTTTCTTCAGACATACCTCGCGTATTTATCTTTGAAGCTCAACAGTTTGAAGTCTATTTCCCGCATGTTTAATTTATGAGTATCATTACGAGTCCTCAGGGAGGGCAACGGTCGTCGAGGGCACTCGGAGGAGGGCTGTGTGTGATGAATGTGATGAATATGGAGTGTTCAAATAGAACGGGTTGTATTGCTGAGGGTATGGTTGCCAGGTCCAAAATCACAAAAGCCGGACTTTGTGTTTCATTTAGCCGATGATTCTGTGGCTTGACTTTCGCCTGGTGCGGCAACCAAATAAAAAGCCTAACAAAAGCCGGACAGGCCGGACAAGGCAATATTTGGCCGGACAAGACCCTAAAAAGCCAGACGCCTGGCAACCCTAGCTGAGGGAGGACCTCTCCACAATTATGGGGTGATTTGAATCGTGCTACCACGCAGGCGTATTGATGATAGGTCTTATTTTATGCCTGTATTAAAAGTAATGAAGACTAGAATCTATTCTTGAGACTAGATTCACATTTCAGTGACATTTCATCATAAATGGGCCTTTCATTTATTCGTTTCAACTAAATAACATCCACTGCTGAACGTCCAAGAATTTCTACAAAAACCGAACAGCGCTGTTCGCATCCAGGTGCTCCCGCGACCTTCACAAGATCGTCTGTACACCGAGTGACCCTGCTTGCTGCTATGGGCGTTTATTCTAAGACTAATGTAACCTGAAAAGATACTCTAAAACTATTGAAACTTAATCATAAATTCTTGTTAATCAGAATTCAATCAATCGCAAGTTTGTGTCTCTATATTTTAGAGTGAATTCATACTTGAATAGGTATCGATAACTAATATTAGTGCCTGTTCCAATCAGATTGACGTAATTAATCGGATCACGAGCAATAAAATATATTTCTTATCAATCAGTTCAACAAACATTAAATCCATAAGATATTGTTGATGACAGTTGATTTTTACAGCGCCGCATTTGCGTAACATTTAAACGGCGTCGCCCTAGACATGAAATATTAAAGTTCATAAATAACGCTGCTGAGCTGGCAACACAGGACAAGCGGGACAGGGGCGTAGCTACCAAGGGTCTAGGCGGGGCAGTGCCCTGGGGCCCCCAAGCTCAGGGGACCCCCGAATCATTACCAGAAAATCTCAATTGAACAGAACTTTGAAAACTTCTCCCATTTTCAAAATAAATAGGTAAATAGAGACAAATTAAAAGTTATAACTAGGGAGTTCCCCTAAATTCTTTCTGTGGGTTGGCAGTTTTGTAACGACGGATAGCGATATGTGCGTTTTATTATTCATCAACAACGAAGAGAACGGTTAAAAAAATTCATACTGTATCAGGAGTAAGTAAGCTTTATGACAATAAACTTTACAAAACCTAACTAAAGCCCGGTCCGTGAGTACGTAGAATTTTGTCCAATGACCCCTAGCTACCCACACCGCTCGCGCGTAATTATATTGCTGTCGCGACTGTGCGACTGGCACCCGCAGTGAGTGTGCGAGCGTGATAGCAACATAATTTACGCGCGAGCGATAAAGATGGGTAGCTTGGGGTCATTGGACAAAATTCTACGTGCTCACGGACCAGACTATAGTTTAGATTGCAGTGGGGCCCCATTTTTTTTTTCCCCAGGGCCCTTGGTTACCTAGCTACGCCACTGAAGCGGGACTTTGTTGGCGATAAAAGTTCGGTATTTACGGCAGACAGACGCGCTCTACGCAGATTACTCAGCTGATTTTGTTTGTGAGAAAGGGTAGGTAGAGAAAACTTCACGTTCAAGGCTGAGTTGCACCACCCAACTTTGAGCGTGACTATAACGATAACCGGCGTTTTTGTATGGAGTTTGATAGATTTTTGACGTTTGTTAAAGTAAGATAGTGCAACCCAGCCTAAGATGTTGTCACTATCAATTTAAGATTCTTCAAGGTCAAACGGACGAGAGTGATGTATCGAGGGTGTAAGCTTTACATAGGGCTTCCAGACTTTACAGAGCTTACATGGTACCCCAGGATCATGTTTAGGTACTATTATGATTTTCATAAAAGGAAACTAACTTTTACCCGCGATTTGACCCGTGCAGAGATCCTGATACATATAAGGTAAATAAAGAACTGTGATAAATTGCAATGCTTCATCAACATTCTTCAAGTAGTCTTGGAGTAGCAAACATCCATGTTTGATAAAATTATACAACTGCCTATTGCGGCAAGTCTTTAAAAGACTAATACTAAAAAGTGCTCCTTGAAATAAATTCCCACATGTAAAATGTCTTTACTCATTTTTTCGGAAAAGACAAAGAAAGAAGCAGTTTGCGATTAAAAAAAGTCGCTTCAATTGTAGGATTGTAGCACTGCAATTTTCACACTGAAATTTCTTATTATGTCAATCCTGACCAAGAATACTGAAAATAGACCTTAGGTGTTATCGTTTATAAGAAACAAAAATATTTGTGAATATAATCCGTGCTTCATGAAAACCAGCGAAAAGCCGCACACTATTTTGCTGCAAGTCTCAAAACTGCATCTTCTCTCCAAAGTGTTTTCGAGAATAAGTGCCAATTTGCTGTGAACCGCGTATAGGTATGAACAATATCCGTATATCTGAACATAACGTACAATATCCGAGTCGCAGCTGCTTCTTACAAACTGGCGAAGAAACTTTGTAACTGCGGCGCCATGCCTTGTAGTCCGAGAGACTGACTGTACAAGTGCACGCTTTACACGATGTAAAAAGTGAATATAAGAATAGAGATACTTAAACTGTTAGGAGGTTTAATTATACTAACAAAATTGTGATAGATGCAAATTAATTATGAATTTATGAATCCATCCAAAACAGAGCTTCAGTTTCTCATTTCGAAATTAGAATATCCCTTGCACCATTCATCTCTATGCTGATAATAATCCTTTAAATATGATTTGTGTGATTTTGCATGCGCATTAGAATTTTAATGGTTCAAAAATACCTAAGTATCACAATCCTCTCTGATTCTCTCCGAAACTTCTATACTGCTATACTGGTCTTTAAGGCTAAAGCAGGTCAGCACTTATTTGCTATTCTTTAGCTTGTTCACACAGTGGTTTCAGTCCACCCTAGCTCCTAAACTACACGTAACTTTAGGAAAGATGGCTAATTTTGTAAAGCGCCGGCGAGCATTCGCGCGGGATCAGTTCGCGCGCACTTCCCGCCGCGAACCGCAGCCCACATTCGGAGAAATGGAAATTAGTAAGGAAACGGCTCTCTAGCTTGTGTGAACGGTGTCACTCAAAATAAATTATAAAAAGAAGGCACACTTATAATATAGTAGCACAAAGCTCGCAGAGCTAATGGCCGCTGGGGCAGAAAAGTTCTCGAGTGGCGACCACGAGCCGGAAGACGTAGACGTGTGGGCAGGCCTCCCACTAGTTGGACCGACGATCTGGTGAAGGTCGCGGGAGGTGCTTGAATGCGGGCGGCGCACGACCGGTCTTTGTGGAAATATTTGGTGAAGGCCTTTGTCCAGCAGTGGACGTCATTCGGCTGAGACGAACGAAATTAAATAGGTACTGTGTATGTGCCACCATATTATAACTGAGTGAAAATCTCTAATGAACACGTCGTAATTTCTATGTATGCCACATAGATGCACGTGTACCGTGCAATACTTAACACAGACTTAATGAACACACGCACATACATAAAGTTACTTATTTTTTTCTACTGGATTATAACGACCAAATTTTAATATTTGTTGCTCAGGTGTAATGTACCTATCTGAGGAATGCGGGTTTGAACTCCGTCACACCGCTGGACTATTTATTATTTGAACCCACTCACAATACTTACAGGATAAAAAATCTGTCTATTAGCAAAAGCTGTGCTGGTTATTATGTACCTAATTATTTTGTATGTAAAGTTGGTATAAATTAAATTAAATTTCAACTACGAATTCTTAATGAGACAGTAACTAATCAGTTAACGCTTTAAGTACTTAGGTACACTAAAAACAGCAAGTCTTCTGTATACTTTTACTCTATGATCCCGGTGTAAACATAATAGAGCCCGCGAGCGCAATTGCCACTAGTGGGTAGACAAGTTTTATTGGGGCTAGTGGTTAACATAATGCAAGGAGTTCGGGCTTCAGCACTCATACTGAAACTTAACGAACTTTCTTTGATGATGGCTTGTTTTATACCTCTAGTTCCGCGAGGACTAGTTATTATCATGCGTAACATATTCTGGCCTGTTATTGCAAATTATAAATGACTAGCGGCCGCCCGCGACTTCATACGTGTGGATCCCGTTTTACCCCCTTGGGGTGGAGTTTCGTAAAATCCTTTCTTAGCGGATGCTTACGTCATAACATCTACCTGCATGCCAAATTTCAGCCCGATCCGTCCAGTGGTTTGGGCTGTGCGTTGATAGATCACTATGTCAGTCAGTCAGTCAGTCACCTTTGAGTTATATGTATTTAGATAGATTTAGATGGTCCATCAAGGAGGCCGACTGTCACTTTAACTTGCTTTTTTTTTTGGACGAAATCTCAAGAACATTGGTGGCAGTGAAGTAGCTTATGTCTAGTCGTAGATTTCTACCTATTAGGCATGTTAATATTTTTTCGTTTTCATACTATTTGACGGTCACCTCATACTACACCAGCTTTATTAGGCCATGCCACTCTAGCTATTTCACACTAAGCTATACTGCTAATTACTGCGTGATTTTAGGTAAAATTCTTCATGAAATCGAAGAAGAAAACAAACAGAATACACATATAGGTAGCTAGAAGAAAATAGCTCAAAATGAAACTTGAAACATCTGCGCAATACCACTAGAACGGACAAGCCATTTGATGGAAGCGGGCTGCTCATTTTTAGCTGTCTGCAACACGCTGCAGCGTCCGCTGAAATATTTAGCTTGCTATATTTATTTAGCAGCATGTTTGGATGCAATTTTCTATTTAACTCTACTAGACCCCATTTGTAACTAAATAGGATGCTTTCAAGTATAAGTTACTAGCGACCCAACCCGGCTTCACGCGGGTGCTGAGTATACATACATATAACCGTTCCGTTTAATCACTCTATCTATTAAAAAAACCACATCAAAATCCGTTGCGTAGCTTTAAATATCTAAGCATACATAAGGACAGACAGACAGGAAAGCGACTTTGTTTTATAATATGTAGTGATTCCTATTGCAAGTTGCTTTACTTCATTTTTTAAGTTTTCATGGTCGTACGTAACGTAAGCCTTCTATAAGAGCACCATAAAGCAAAATCTGCTGCTTTTTTCATCTATCCACTGCCAAGTTCGTCGGTTCATTAATTAGGTATATTGTTGCTTTCATATTATTGTATTTAAGTATGGAGACTGCAAAGTTTTGAGTATCCATACTTAAATTGCCACGACGCGACGTAGTATCTACTTGAAAAACACTTTTTTTTTTACTGTTTATCGGATCTGCACCAAACATAGTGGCAACAGTGCCAAAAAGCAATATACCAGGAAGTAATCAAGTGACAGCACTTGATTACTTCCTGGTATATTGCTTTTTTCATATAACCTCTTCCCTTTACGTTGCTTTTAGCAACAAAACAACAAAAATTCTCACGCCAAATAACGGTTTGGCGCTATCTTATACATATTTACGAAGGCGCTCTATGTGATAGCCAAAGAGCCATCTTTAATATTCATTCGATGGCTGAACGTGTAAAAGTGTTAAAGGCAGGCGTACCGATTTTAGCGTGCATTCGCAAAATGTACGAAGCGTTTTGTCGATGGTTTCATTTCAATACTGTTTCAGTACAAAACTAATTGCAATATACGAGTAGATTCTGTAGCTGTGTTCGAGTAAGCTGAAAGAAAATAATAAAATTCGATTTAATTTACCTAAATTCACAAGCTATTTAAGTTATCATCATCATTTCAGCCATAGGACGTCCACTGCTGAACATAGGCCTTCCCCAATGATTTCCACAATGGACGGTTGTGGCGGCCTCCTTTTAGCGCCTTCCTTTATGAGGTCGTCGGTCCATCTTGTGGGTGGACGTCCTACGGTGCGCTTTCCGGTACGTGCCGTTTCCGGAACATTCAAGTGTTTTTTGATTTTTAGTAAATATAGATACACAGATATTTTTATTATATGTCACACGTTGGATTACTAGTCCAATTTAAACGTTCTTAAAGATAGGAAGCGATCTTTTTAGTCACGACACTAGAATTTGTTCAGGCATATATAGTTCAAACTAGAAAAAGTAAATTGATAATAAAATTTTCACAGAAAAGCTTCACATTGTAGAGCCATTCTTGAGGCTCTACTCTGTAAAACAATTTACTTACTTCCATTTCATCTGTCTCTCTCAGTCATTCTAGCTTAACCCGGCGCCAATGACGTGAAAATAATTGCAAAGACGATGACCCCGGGTCATATTGACCCACATTTCATCAATCATTTTTCAGGAAATTGTACAAGTAATCTTAATTTTAATTACTGTCTATGTATATAGGGTTCTTTACTGAGCTAATAAAACAAAAATAAAACGAATACATGCAATAAATATTTTTTTATGAATTTTTAAACAAAACATGAAAAAATCACGTATAGAAATACATTTGAGTCTATATTTTTTGTTTTTGGTAAAGATTTTTAGTATAAATGGGAATCAACAATGTTATATAGTGAGAAAGAGATAAAATCAACTTTTTATAANTATGTGAAGCCATAGAACTACCTATCTCGGACTCCGACATACATGCGTGCCGCCGAGTTGCAAAAATGGATACAACATCAAAACGGCCACGAAATATTGTGGTCACTTTGACATCTCCACGCCTTCGTGATAGTCTGATCTCGGCCGCGCACCGCTATAATAAGGAGCATAGCGACAAAAAGTTGAACACCAACCACATTGGTATAAAGGATGTATGTCACCAAATATACGTCTCTGAACACCTGTCACCGGAATGTAAACAATTGTATGCTGCGGCCAGACGGTTAGCTAAAGACAAAGGTTATACCTACTGTTGGGTAAAGTACGGTCAGATCTATCTGCGCAAGAGTGATGAAGCTGGTGCTATACTAGTGAAATCTATTGATTTTTTAAACACATTAAAATAATCAAGCTTCAGTACATTTTATGTATTCATAATTACTGTTTTAATGTTGTTGTTTTTAAAAGAAGTAAAACATCATTAAATGTTCAGTTTTTTAGGTTTCAGTTTGTTATAGACGTAATTGTTTTATACAAAACTACTTCAGTTAAAGTTAAAATTAAAAATCAATTCAAGTTGTACTTTACTGTTATCTATTTGTTGAGGGTGTATAAGTTGGAATGTATTTCTACTCTCGTTTATGTAAAAGTAATGTTGCGATACAGTGTTTATTACAATAATAATATGGTAAATGTAAATGAATTCATGATTTACACACACATTTTCTATTATTTAATTATTAAGGTTATAATAATAATATACGCATGTAAAGATAGTAATCAGCGTCGCTTCTATAATATATTATGTATAAATAGGATATTTTATGTACATTTCTATTTACTATTCACGTTACCACTATACTATTTTAATATAACGTCGCTTCTTGATGATTCAGTCTCCCTTCGTTTGTTTATGACCCAATTAACAAATAATTACCTGTTAATTCTATGTTTTACACTACATAACGTCATAACCACTAAGAAAGCTCCAGTACACCATGTTGATAACACTTATAAACAATCGCAACACTCACGTCAATCAGTATGGCGTAATAAAGTTGAAACATATTCACTCCGAAAATGGCTGTAGTAGGTAAGAAGNGTCTTCAAGATATCTTCAATGCCTTATGAAGATAATCTGTTGCTACTTGGGTTATAAGGCCAAAAGCCTTTAGTAGCATAATAAGTATTCTAAAAGTGGACTTTTCAACACGGGGATATCTCGTGTAGTTCACAAAATGGGGATTTCTCAAAATAGGAAAAAAGTGGTGGTATTAAATCAATACAAATGATTTTTCGATGAGATATTTAGTTACGGTAATATTGAGATACATATGACTCTAATGGTTTACAACGATCATTCTAAGAGCATCACATCATTCCTCTAGCACGTAAATTTTCACTTTATAGAACGTCCTCTATTTTACGTTCAGTAACTGCTCTAACCACTAAGCTACATAAATATTGTTTACCATAATGCAGAATTTGAGTCGTAGGTTAATAAATTTGATACTTTTTACAGCGAAAGTGGATCAAGACAACAGTGCGTAGTTCTTTCAAGGCATTAACGTGAGATTATGCTGTGCGGGATCTACATGACCTTGACCGCTGAAATCGTACTTATGACCAGGGTCGTATCTAAAAGGTCTAGGTGACCTGATCTCCTTGTTTGTGTTCTATACTTTGTGTACAGACTTTTTTCATCAATAAAAAGTTATTGGATGGCCTGAAATGTACAATTTAGTTGGTTATGGTGTAAGTTCTGTTGTTCTGAACAAATTAGTTCGTTCGTTCGTTCATTTGAGCCGAAAGACGTCCACTGCTGGACAAAGGCCTCTCCCAAGGATTTACACAAAGACCGGTCCTGCGCCGCTCGCATCCAGGCACCTCCCGCGACCCTCACTAGATCGTCGGTCCACCTAGTGGGAGGGCTGCCCACGCTACGTCTTTCGGCTCGTGGTCGCCACTCAAGAACTTTCCTGCCCCAGCGGCCATCAGCTCTACGAGCTATTACAAATTTAGTGTCTTGTTTTAAGTCCTGTCATTTTCCTAACAAGTGTCTTACCCAGTCTTACCAAATTTGAACTGAGACAGATCAAGACCAGTCTCTTTCAAATAGGTAAAATTTTTAGCTTTTGTTTTTTGAATCATTCGGTATCAATCCTTTATAGAATAAAACAAAAGATAATTATTTCAGGCATGGCCTATAAACGTTATAATATGGTTTATTTTGAGATAAAGTGCACACAATATACTATGAGAACACTAATCTTGTCGTATCATTATTTTTCTTCCAGAGCTTTCTCTGCATATTTTGCTCATTACAATAATGTTTTAGCATAACAATATTTGATTCAAGTCTACAATACAATAAAATGTTCGCATCGGAAAACCATATAACCTTAATACGGTGAAAACGCTTTCTTTCGGAAGTAACCTTTTTAAATGCGGATTAAAATCAGACCGCGATAAAGCCGTGCTTCCACCGCAATGTAGCCATAGGAACATTCGGGGTCTAATAAGCAACAATTAAGTATGACGTGCGTGCGACACGCAGGGTGGGCCCCACGAAAGTTTGTGCAGACTGCAATCGACTTTGTGTAATTAATTTGGGTCAACTGGTATTTAGTTTAATTATAAGTCATCATAATTGTTTGCAACATATATTTATTTTAAATTTTTAATTTTATATTGTTTTAACTTATTTCAGATAGTATCCGGGGAAACCTTACAGCGTTAGGATATTACTCGTATGTATACTTTAACATACTAGAATCATGTATCAATTAATAAAAATGAAGCAGGGTTTTCATAATACAGTGTTCATGTAACCTAAGTAGTTTATAGATACAGTGTTTATTACAATATTAATATGGTAAATGTAAATGAATTCATGATTTACACACACATTTTCTATTATTTAATTATTAAGATTATAATAATAATATACGTATGTAAAGATAGTAAGCAGCGTCGCTTCTATAATATATTATGTATAAATAGGATATTTTATGTACATTTCTATTTACTATTCACGTTACCACTATACTATTTTAATATAACGTCGCTTCTTGATGATTCAGTCTCCCTTCGTTTGTTTATGACCCAATTAACAAATAATTACATGTTAATTCTATGTTTTACACCACATAACGTCATAACCACTAAGAAACCTCCAGTACACCATGTTGATAACACTTATAAACAATCGCAACACTCACAAGCAGTATGGCGTAATAAAATTGAAACATATTCACTCCGAAAATGGCTGTAGTAGGTAAGAAACTGTCAATCTATTATCAAAACGTTCGAGGGTTGCGGACTAAGTGTTTAGAACTTTATAATAGCTTGTTGTGTATGAACTATGATATAATCATACTCACTGAGACGTGGTTGCAAAATGATATATTGGATAGTGAGCTGTGTGACACCCGCTATGACATCTTCCGTTGTGACAGAGACCTTAGCTTATGCAACAAGTCGGGCGGGGGCGGGGTTATGATTGGCGTTCGTAGGTATCTGGGAGTAACTGTTGTGAATGAATGGACTAGTGATACCGCTGAATCTCTGTGCGTACNTATTCTATTTTCAATACATCTGAATAATTACTTTTGCAGTTTGAATACTTCACGCTCATAGCCAGCATCATCATGATTAAATGAGTTATTTTGTAACTAGCAGTAAGTTATCACTTAAAAAGTTAAAATAGTGTTTAGTATAATATAAAACAACTTACCGAAAATCCCAGTTCTCGTGAAATTTCAGAAATATTCCTGCCAAGTTCATGAAGAGCAACGATTCTTGCTCTTTCTTCAATAGAAATGTTTTGAGAGGCCATGGTCCAGTAATCGCGCCGAGGTCAATAAAAAGGCAATCAAACAGTCCAATTACTAGCACGGGTCAACACAAAACAAAATCAATCGGTCCAGTAAGAAAGCACAGGTCGTAGGGATCACAAAACTTCACAAAAAAACAAAGGAGAGATGTCGACAGTTCGCCAAAGCAAAAAGCAGACTGACCTCGTATAAAAAATATACTAATATTTAAAAAAAATATCTATTTGTTTGTAACCAAATTCTATTATTCTATTATTTGAAGAAAAAAACATTTAGTTTTAAACCTTAACTGTATGACGATAAAGTGCACAATGGCATGTGGCAACTCTTAGACTTATTCCGTATTGCAACCTAAGCTCCGATTGTCTCCTATTGGTCGTAGTAAAAAATATAGTAAAATGCGTAACCAATTAGAGACGGGGTGAGCACGTGACCGGAGCGATGCGCTTACGCAAAATTTTCTACAAAGTGGTCAGGCGGAAGAGTCCCCGATAGTACGTGAAATCTAAAAGAGGCGGTTCAAGTTACCCTAAACAATTTAGTTTGAATAATAATTCGCTCTCAGATGGACAAACTATTTGTAATGCTTTTAATTCATTCTTCGAAAGTGTTTTTTCAAATAATTCATCATCTTCCAATCTTGCTGACCCTTCTTCTAATCCTCCCCCAAACAATCAAATAGTATCACAAATATACGTATCTGCAGCCATGGTTGAAAAACACCTTAAAGGTTTGGACAAAAGCAAGGGAGCAGGATGTGATGGTATACCCCCAATGTTTTTATCTATGTGCGCTAAAAGTCTGGCTTTACCTATATCAATTTTATTCTCTTTTTCTCTGAAAAAATGTGATTTCCCCGCAATTTGGAAAAAAGCCCATATTATTCCCATCCATAAAAAAGGTTCTAAATCTATTATTTCAAATTATCGACCAATCTCTATACTTAATACTATCGCAAAAGTTTTCGAAAAAATTGCATATGAAAACCTTTATCAAATCATTGCTCGAGGTGTACCGTCCTCACAGCATGGATTCTTGAGAGGTCGCTCTACTGTCTCCAATTTGTCTGTCTTCACCAACTATGTCCTTGAGCACATGGAAGGTGGCGGCCAGGTTGACGTGATCTACACAGATTTCGAAAAAGCATTCGATCGGGTGGATCACGTCATTCTGCTTCACAAGTTGGAGTCTCTGGGCATACACGGTGACTTGCTGCGATGGATTGCCTCGTATCTAAGAAACCGTTCTCAGGCAGTCGTACTGGGTGGATACAGATCGGACTTTGTGGCAGTGCCCTCGGGCGTTCCGCAGGGCTCTCATCTCGGGCCTCTTTTTTATAATGCATACTTATATGACATTAATACATGTTTCAGTAGCGCTAAGTACCTTTTATACGCGGACGACAAAAAGGTTTTCATGAAAGTCAGCTCTATTAGTGATTGTTTACTGATTCAACAGGATCTCAATAGTCTAGTAAATTTCTATTCAAAAAACAACATAACAATCAGTATACCAAAATGCCAATGTATTAGCTTTACACGCAAGAAACAACCAATCATATTCAATTATAATTTTAACAGTATTGCAATAGAGAGGGTCGAGCTAATTCGTGATTTGGGAGTCTGGCTAGACTCTAAAATGTCGTTCTCGGATCACGTAGATAACATAGTTGGCCGTTCGTTTCGTAACTTGGGCTTTGTGATGCGCACCTGTAAACCTTTCACCGATCTAATTAGCCTCAAAATTGTTTATTTCGCATACGTGCGGAGTATCTTAGAGTACGCTTGTTCCATTTGGTATCCATTTTACGCCGTTCATAAAAATAGAATTGAGAGCATACAAAAGAGATTTATTAACCATCTAAACTTTAAATTAAAAACAAGAACACGTACATCATACACCGACAACTGCCGCGAATACCGAATGCTGACGCTAGAACAACGCCGCAAAATGCTGGACATGGGGCTCCTGCATGACGTAGTGCGCGGGCGCCTGGACTGCCCGGAGCTCGTGGCGCAGTTGGCGCTGCGGGCTCCGGCGCGTCGCACGCGCCACACGACCTTGTTTAGTCACGAGTTTGGGTGTTCGAAAATGAATTAAAGCCAACAAAAATTGTTCGTTCACGGAGTGTTGCAAAAAAAATGGTGGCCACGTTTGTCTCCAAAACCGGCCATGTTGCGACTATTCCTCTTGGGGGACAAAGAACGGTTAATGCAGATTAGTATGCTAGCATTTGTTTGCCACAGGTCGTTTCTGAACTCCGTAAAGAGAACTGCAACCGCCGCATCATCCTCCATCACGACAATGCGAGTTCTCACACCGCGCACTGAACAAAGGAGTTTTTAGAGCAAGAAAACATAGAATTATTAGTCCATCCGCCGTACAGCCTCGACCTAAGCCCTAATGATTTCTATACTTTCCCTTAAATAAAGAATAAATTGCGTGGTCAGAGATTTTCATCACCTGAAGAAGCTGTGGAAGCCTACAAAACGGCCATTTTGGAGACCCAAACTTCCGAATGCAATGGTTGCTTCAATGATTGGTTTCGTGTATGGAAAAATGTGTCAAATTTCGCGGAGAATACTTTAAAAAGCAATAAATACATTTTTAAATAGTAATGTTGTTTCACTTCCTTGATTCCCGAAATTTTCAGTGCCGCCCTCGTAGCAGTTCACCAAAAAAGGATTCATTCTTCATCAATGATTTTAAAGTAGATCATAGTACAGTCTTTGCAAGAGAACACTAGAGAAATTGACCAATTAAGATGCTCTCAAATGCATTAAAATAATGAAATTCATAGTGAAAACTTTTGCAATATGGATAAGAACACTGATTCTCTCAAAAATCACAGCCCTGTAGATATTGAATAGGAGGACTAAAGCCTTAGTTGCACCACCTCTATAACTCTAACCGTAACACTAACTATAATCGATGCTTTGCATGGAGTTGATAGACTTTGACGTTTTTTATAGTCAAAGTAAGATGGTACAACCCATGGTAGGTAATTTTCTCAACATACATGTCTAACGCCCATACTCACAAACGATGCTTGCTTAATAAGTGAAGCAGAAAATCGAACGCACAGCGTTAAATAGAACTCTGAGATTAGTTCATGTGTCACCCTGTGCGTCCACGCGCTGTGTGAGACCTCATAGTAATGTTTGTGAATACGGGCATAAATGTTTCAAGCAAGTGTTGGTTTTATTATTCCAAATTAATGGGCGTTATTCCGTATTAAGTATCGCTATGAATCACGCAATTGTGGCGGACTAATTGTCTTTATCAAGAGAATCGTTTAGCTCAGATGGCATTTTGATTTAAGATTTTTCGCATTGGTTTATGACTCCATGTTTACAAAGCTTTAGGGCTTGTTCCCATAGAAATCCAGTTTTGCGGAGTCCAGTAATGCTGGATCTGAAAACTGGACTGTCGTATGAATACAACTTTCAAAAAGTGTGTTTGAAAGTATTCCAAATTCGAAAGGATCGATTTTTGCAGGAGACTGCAAATGAGAGATATTCGTGTGAAAGTTATTATTATAAAACGTTTTACTACTAAACGGATCCTGCAAAAAACGGGATCTCCGTGGGAACAAGCCCTTCTATCTATCAGAGGGTATTTATTTGTTCTCATCTCTGATAAAAATATCATTGTAAATGACTCAGATTTAATTTGTCTTTTGTTTACACAGACGACTTTGATGTCCAGTTTAATTCAGAATTGAAAAGATTTGCCTATGGATAGTCAAATTTTGGGAATTTTCAGTCGAATAAATAATTATCAGTTTTTGAACTATCAAGTCCTATAACTTTCATAAACTATTTGGACCTAGTATCTGAATAATTAGAGTTACTTTTCTTGTCATGGCTTTGACATTTCTCATTTTGTGATCACCACCTTTAGATATTTTGATTATAACACAACTTGTCACCCAAACGTTTCTTAGCACTACCTAAAATATAGCAACTGTCTTAATGCGTATGGCTAACTGAAAACCGGTCTATTTAACTACATTTAGCTATTTGACTATTTAATTATAATGCATTATGGTTCACACAATTAAAAATGGCACATTCAGTGCTTAGGCTGTCAGTGTATGGCTCTTAAAAGAACTTGTAATATACTTCGTAGTTCAATTATAAGTAAGTACTTGTACTTGTACTTAGTAAGTACTTGTAAAACACTTCAAAGAAGGCTTTTAGTAACATTATACTTGGGAAAAAGTAAATACATGCCATTATCAGAGAAATTGATATTTCCAACGTTAAACTTTATGTTTCCCAAGATAATGGATGTATTATATTTCGTCGAATATAAATAATAGGAAAAAGCAGAAATGCATAAATCAGTCGGTAAATGAATAAGTGAAATAATATACGTTTTATACATAAAGTTTTATATCACATAATAAAAGCATAAAGAAAAATTTACATTCTAAATAAACCAAAAATCACAGTTTCTCTGGACTTATTCATAACCTGTCCAGGTTAATTTTTACATAAATTAATTATAAGTCGTAGGGAAAAAAAAATATAATGTCTTTTGAACTAAATTAAAAGCTACCTAAATTTTCCGTTCTATATAGATTTTTCCCCTAAATTAATTCTGTACTGATTCGTCGTGAATCCTAAGTCTTAATCAAATATTCATCATTGCATTAATGAAAATATAAAAATTGTTTAATTCCTAGTGGTTTAAGAAACCTATATTATCATACATGTTAACATTCTTTATATATATATAGATTTAAACGTCGTAACTACCGCAGTGTCACAATTTCACCGTTGTATATTAATATTTCGATTACTCAGTAGGCCAAATATTATAATAGTTACAATAGTAAAAATTAGGCTCTCCAGTCCTTATGCTATTCGGAACTTTGCGATAGGATCGTCCGTCACAAGTCAGTCTTAGTGGACCTATACTTACAACATCCACAATGTAACACAGCACATTCACGTGAACACTAGAGTGTCTGGCCGAAGGTGGAGAGACTGCAGGGTCTGCGTGTTGTGGGCTGGACACGGCTTGGCGAGGAGATCGGGGCGCGCAGGTCGGGCCGCCCGGGCGCACATTCACCGAGCCAACGGTGCCAGCACCGCCGACGCTGCCAGGGCAAGAGCCAGAGACGACGCCAGCGCCGCCCCGCGGGAGTAAGACAGCTCCTCGCTTTTGACGACCTCGTTCTGGGTCTTGTCGTATTTGTGCGTCTTCTTCGTGACCGGCTTCGGCGTTGTCGTCGAGGTTGTGGTGCTGGTTGATGGTGACGGAGGCGGCGGCGGCGGCGGTAAGGTCGGCTGCGGCGGCGGCGCCGGCGACTGGTCCTCCGCCTTGCAGCACACACGAAAGACCAGTTTCATGTTGTGCGTCAGACAACGGCCTCCGATACGCCGGTGCAAATCGTCCTTACTCGACGTGGATATGAAGTAGTAATCCTTCCCTGGAAGGAACTCCAACCCACCAGGCTGCGGCGTGAACGGTCGGAACGTTATTGTGAAGAACATCAACTTATGAGGCTTATCACATATCGCTATTATACGGGGGTTCGGATTCGTTATCCTACACGTATCGTACTCCTCTTTGCTAACGTTGTATATTATGTACTTCTCCGTGTCCTCCTCAAACGTCCCTGGAGCGTACACTGGACATATTATATTCACTTGGTCGTACTCGAACTGGGCATTGCCTTTATTGAGATCGAATACGTGATCGGTGTTGTCTATTCGGAATATACTATTTGTTGTGTTCCAATGTATGTAGAAGGACTTCGCGTAGTTCCCCATCACGCTTTCGATGAAAAATATGAGCACTAATAAGGTCCAAGGCGTCTGCCGAAGGCCAAAATAAGCTAGCGACACCATTCTGTCTTCAGCCAACTCGCATAATCCGATCGAACTCGCGTTGGACAATCGGCGTCTAAACCCTGCTGGGTACGCACTCACACCAATCCATATTCCAGTTATAAAATCCACTGTGGCCGTTCCAACATAGTTTAACACACACAATTCACACAGAAAACACTATTAAACAGTTCAATTTTCGTCACTCAACCGATGGGTCCTCCATGTTTCGTTTCACGTTAGATTCTATTCGTCGATAAATGTGGAATTCCGAGACGTGGCTTGAGTTTTAACGCGTCGGATTGTTCACTTTTTCCGGTACAAATTAGTTATTTTGGATGCTAGTTGCCGCGGGAACACTTTTTGTGTAAGTATATTGTCAGAATTAATCAATACATGACGGATTTTTACAATACTTGGATGTTCTTTGTATTGTGGGCGAGAGACGCGTTTCGTACGTGCCGTGCGCCGCGCGGCGGTCCACCGAACTACTGGTATGCGAGGCGAGCCTGTACGCATGCGGCCTCCCCCTGCCCCTCTCCAACCCCTCGCAAACGGTCGCGTTCACGAAAGCTTAAACTTTACAGTTGGCATTCTTGGAGAATTAAAACTCTTTGCTGTCAATTTTCGAACAAAACCTCCTTTCGAATCCTAAATTTCAAATACTGAACACGTTTAAACAAATCAACGTTCGATTTTTAGAAACAAAACTACTTTTTGAAAACAGAACTCGAGCTTTCTTTTTAACTTTCGGTGAACGCATTGGCAAAGGCGTAAAAAAGAGCTTACACGATCCGAAGCGAGACTCAGTGAGACAAGCTCGTAAAACTGGGGTCATAGGATGCAATGCGAGACAATTTTGAATACTATAAATACCTTTACACTTGTGTTATCACATTAAGGATTGAATAAATCTTGTCTATATTAACCTAAGGTATAAATAAATGAATGTTTTGTATTATTAATAACGAAATGCCCAATTTTCTTTGTCAGCTGGTTACGGCGTCGATATAGTTACCTATAATAATATAGGTAGAGAATGTATGGGAGAGTCACACCTTCAATTTGCTTATTTCGGCGTGGAGAGTCAAAAGCTCTGACGATGAGTAATAATTTATTGGAACGTCTCGTACATAAAATTGAGTTTAACAATATAAAATTGTTTGTTTTTTTATGAAGAGGACCTTTAAATTTTTTGTTCTTATATTAATTCAAAGCTTTTTCATGACCGTACCTATTATTTTTTATGAAATATCAATAAATAAAATAAACGCATTTATGTATGAATGAATTTTTTTACAAAAGATGCCTTTCAAATATTAAAAACGAGGTCTAACGAAAGATTCACTATAAAAACTTAAAAAAGCTTTCTTTTAAGCTTTTGTTCTAAAGTTGATAATAAAAATAATTAACCCTTAACCACCTACCTGCGGTCTCAGAGACCGCAACGATTTTTCAAATTCAAATATTTCCGCGTGTGAGTGGCGTGCGACAAAGCGCGTTCATGTACCTTTTCTACACACCATTCGGTGTCGCGCTAGTGCTCGGCGAGTGTGTACGTGCACGCGTTTGGCCAGGGTAAGTAAAATAAATTCGCCAGCGGTCTCCGTGACCGCACGTAGGTGGTTGTGTGACTTTTTATTATTACTGTTTTAGAATCAAAATGAGTAAAAATGACGAAAATATTATAAGATGGCTTCAGCAAGAAATCTCGGACGAAGATGTGGCGACGATTGCATCCACGTCAAACCTGATGTAAGCGTTGATCAAGAGCAGGCTGAAGAGAGTGGATCTAAATCTGAAATTGAGGGTGACGAAGACGAAAATGATGATGATGATGACTTGAAGTTCGTAAAACATACTTTACGTATCATCCAAAAAAGAAACGCAACACGTCTTACCCATGTTTCGTGTGTAAAGTACCTATTTGTTTGGAGTGTTCGCAAAAAATGAGTTGTTACTGCCGCGAAAAAATGCATAAGTTGAGGCTTTGCAATTTTGTTATTTTTTTAATTTTTTGTTTAGTTTTTTTATTTAATTTTATTTTTAGTTTATTTAAATTATTAGAAATAAGAAAAAGAAGTGAAAAATTTAAGTATTTTAGAATAAAGATCTCATTTTCTTAGTACAGTTATTTTTGGTGCCATATTCCTTATGTCATAGATATTATATCCTATAGGTGGTAGCAAGCGCCTTTCTTTTTCTGGCATACTTAATGTGAAAGCATTTAGTAGGATTCAGGGTCATATTGTTGGCGTCACACCAATCTTTTATTTTGTTTAGATCTATTTGTATAAGGTTGGAGTCAGCAAGGGACCCAACAGTTCTGTAAACCTTAAGATCATCGGCGAACATGGATATTTTGCAATGTTTGATTTGAGCTGTTAGGTCGTTGATAAAAATTAAAAAGAGGACCGGGCCCAGGTGTGAACCCTGGGGAACACCAGACTTAGACAGATATGTGTCCGAATCATAGCCATTAACTGCAACACGTTGGTGCCTGTGTGTCAAGTATGACCTAAACCAGTTCAGCAGAGAACCACTCACACCAAGTACACTCAGTTTTTCCAAGAGAAGCCTATGATCGACCTTATCAAATGCGCTGCTAAAATCAGTGTATACTGCATCTACTTGGGAGCCTCTATCTACTTCCTCACATAGATCGGATATAAAAGGTATGAGATTCGTCAGTGTAGAACGACCAGCCCGGAAACCATGCTGATGATCCGATAGCATGTCATCGACAAAGGCTGACATGATTGGACATAGCACAGACTCGAATATCTTTGGGAAACATGAGAGTATTGAGATAGGACGATAGTTCTTGATATCGTCTTGCCGACCTTTTTTGAAGACTGGTATGACTCGGGCCTCCTTCCATGTACTGGGGAAAACACCTGTTCGAAGCGAGCAGTTAAAGATAATTGACAGTGGCAATGCCAGAGCAGGGCCACAGCGCTTGATGAAAAGGGGAGGTATAGCGTCTGGGCCAGCCCCTTTGAATGCGTCCAACCTTTTAATCGCATTGAGTACTTGTCTCTCAGTAAAGCTTAGTGAAGCAATATGTTTATCGTTCAAGGGCAATTCATAACCGAGGGCAGAGCGATCGACAGTTGGTGAAGGCACCGGCTCTGAATAAACAGAACAGAAGTGCTGAGCAAAAAAGTTGGCTACATCGGCACCAGATTGTGCAATTGCACCATTTAACTCCATATTTGTAGGTATTGTTGAGAGGCCACCCCTTTTGCTCTTAACATAACTCCAAAAAGCCTTAGGATTAATATGCATGTGTGATTGTATTAAGTTTTTGTAGTCTCGAAGACATGTGTTGTGAAGCTTGTGGGATCGTCTTCGAAGCAGTTCGAATTCCAGCTTATCACGCGGGTTTCCAAATTTAAGATATCTTTTGCGAATTTTATTTTTTTCAGATAGCATTTTAATGAGAGATGTATTAAACCAGCACGGATAACCAGGCCTTGTAGGTCTTCTTCTTGGCACAAACTCCTCAATGGCATTATTTAAGTACTTGTAAAGCTTCGCTACCATTTCATCAACAACCGCGCAACAGGTAAGTTCACTGATCCAATCAATAGACTTCAGTTTCAGAAAAATCGCTTCGTAATCTGCCTTATAGTAATTATACCTAGTATCTGTCTTTGTTCGCAAATAATTAATACTATCGTTGTATAATATCAATAATAAACTAGGGTGGTATCTGTTACACTTGCTCAGGCTGCATAAAGGACCCGACACAGAAGCATTCTGAAAATTACACAAAATGAGATCGAGAAATTTTCCATCGTCGTTTCTTATACAATTCAATTGATAAAGATTGTTACAGGAAATAAAGTCGACCATTTTATAGCCCAAAGGGTTGTTATAATTGGTTGGAAACATTTGAGGGTGACTCTGCTTAGGCTCCCACTGAATAAATCCAAGGTTGAAGTCCCCAAGAATTACAAGATCATCGCAGTAATTCATTATTCTTTCAACATTATCAAGGAAACGTGATAATGACTCTATTTTGACTGGAGGAGGAAGATATACAACGCAAATGGAGATCTTTTTTATTACGTCATTAACTTTTACTTGTATTGTAACCCAGAGATCCTCCAAGTCTGATTCCCAATTTGCTTCGCGCTTTGAGGATATTTCGCGAGAAATTGCCAGCATCACACCACCGCCATCTTTTTTTGTGTTAGATGAACTCTGGCGATCTCTACGGTATACTACGTACCTATTGTCGACAAGCTCATTATCATTTATACTGGAGTTGAGCCAAGTCTCGGTCAATGCGATGATCCTGAAACTCGAGGTTACTATATTACTTAGCACATCATTAGTTTTAGTTCTTAAGCCTTGGACATTTTGATAGTATATATCAAGGGAGGCGAAAGCGAATAACTACTCCACGAATCAATACCATGGATACTAATCTTATATCTATGATAAAAGCTTAAGGTTCTCCAGGTTTCTAATCAAAATTGCTTGGTGCGTCTCACTCTTACGGACATAAATGCGCCCGCCTCTAACCCAGACAAACTTATAAGCCAGTTCCTTAGCCTTTAGACGAGTCGCCGCATGAAGATACTTATTTCCCGGTGATAAGTGTTCCGACACGAAGACAGGCGATTGTGTTCCTCCGATGCCAAGGTGGTTAGAGCTGAGTTTGTTCTTGGAGTTCTTCTTGTTGAATTTGCTAACGTGGGCCAGGATTGTGTCACGAAGTCTTGTGTTACGGAATTTCACTACTACAGCTCGAGGTCGATCATTATTTTTGGACATTTTAGCAACCCTAGTTACATGCTGGATATCCTCGGGAGTAATTGGACTGTCAATAGTCTTCGCCAGCTGGATTATGGTATTAGTTAGGTTCTCAGCCCTATTCTCAGGAATACCGTTGACCTCTATGTTATTCTCTCGCAAGTGCATCTCGACCGTGTTTAGCCTATTTGATAGGTCATTTACTGTTTTTTTTAGGTAATCGTTGTCCTTCCTGAGAGCAGCTATTGTGGCTGTTTTCTCTTCACTACTTACTTTCAATTCCTCAAATTTACTGTTCAGAAAGCTTAGCGACTGGTGAAATCCAGCCATTCTCTCACTTAAACTTTTCAGTTCAGAAATTGTAGCTGCGTTGGCCTTCTGAATTTCATCCCTGATAATATGGCGGAACCTGTCTTCTGTTAAGGGGCTTGAGCCGCTGTCGTGTGATGTGCTGCTAGCCTTCCCTCTTATTGTGACGTTAGAGAATTCGCCGCCTTCGCTCGATTCAGTGTCACCTGGTAGGCCAGGTCGAGCGGGGCTGTTTACATTGCCAATTTTTGGCTGGCTACATTGGCAAGCTGGACATTTCCAGGTGTTTTTATGTCTTGATTCCATCGAGGCAAATTTTTTGGGTGTCAAGCCAGTGCATTCAATGTCATAAATTAACTTGCACAAGAAGCATTTTAAATTATCTCGATTCCCCAGCGTTCTGCGACATCCCGCGCATTTTCCAGCAGCTGCAGTCGTTGCCATTGTGACTCACGATAGTGGGGGTAAGATAAAAGGAAGACAGGATTCACACCGCCAACGCAACAGTTAATTTGTTATCGGCTGCAAGATTTAGTTCTACGCGCAGGATTGTGATTTGGTGTTGTTGCGTTTACGTCAGGCGTTGTCCGGACGGATACGCTCGAGTATTAGGTAACTTGCAATTAGTGTCCGACCGAAACTAGTTTTACGACCGAAACCGAAACCGAAAACGAATTTCGGCAACGGTGTCTATTTCGGCCGAATCCGAAACCGAAACCGAAACTTCCTTACAAGGCTCATATTTTGAGGGAAAAATAAAGAAAACGTTATTATAATCAGTCAGTCTTTATTGTTTTCTCTTTAAATTGTATTAAAATTGAACTTATAAAGTGCATTTTTACTCTAAAAGGTATCAAATTATGTATTAAAAAAGAAAAAGAAGGATTTATAGTCTAGATTTTTTTTAATTACTCGCAATATTCAGTCCGTCCCATGGTCGGGTCTTTTACCTTAATAATTTCCCAAAACAAAATTGGTAGTAGGTACGTAAGTTAGTATCTAATGTACAGTCGCGGAATGAAAGTCGGTTTTCGCTTGTACTAGGTACTGTAAGAGTCAAACCTGCCAACATAACAGTGCAAGAAACAGTGCTGCTAACATTTAAATAAATATGACGTTTGCTAACGAATAAGGTTTTGCTTGTTTATTTTTCTATCCCATCAGTGCAATGCAATGATGACATTGACCAATTGACAATAGTTTTTGAAATAATAATGGCAGATTGAACCAACAAGAAGGTTTTAGTTTATCATCATAATAACCTTCTTGACCAGATAAATCGTCAAACAACATTGATCTGAATAATTTTGAACTTAGTTATTTATNTGCATCCACGTCAAACCTGATGTAAGCGTTGATCAAGAGCAGGCTGAAGAGAGTGGATCTAAATCTGAAATTGAGGGTGACGAAGACGAAAATGATGATGATGATGACTTGAAGTTCGTAAAACATACTTTACGTATCATCCAAAAAAGAAACGCAACACGTCTTACCCATGTTTCGTGTGTAAAGTACCTATTTGTTTGGAGTGTTCGCAAAAAATGAGTTGTTACTGCCGCGAAAAAATGCATAAGTTGAGGCTTTGCAATTTTGTTATTTTTTTAATTTTTTGTTTAGTTTTTTTATTTAATTTTATTTTTAGTTTATTTAAATTATTAGAAATAAGAAAAAGAAGTGAAAAATTTAAGTATTTTAGAATAAAGATCTCATTTTCTTAGTACAGTTATTTTTGGTGCCATATTCCTTATGTCATAGATATTATTCCATTTTTATAAAACTTTTATACTACTTTTGCTAATTTGTGACGCTTAAATAAAGCAAATAGGTATAGACATGCATTTTATTTCATCGAAGTTTAATTTCTTATCACAGATCCCAAAATAATTGCAATAATTTATTAGCGGTCTCTGTGACCGCACGTAGGTGGTTAAAGGACAGAAATAGGTGCTAGGTGGTTAAGGGTTAAAGCAAAGCTTTGTTTTATACATACCTACATTAATAAATGTACCTATTATATTTTAAATTAATTCATGTATACAGTGTGTTTGGGATAGGGTTAGCGATAATTTAAGGCGATGTTATTATGTCAATTTTATCGACAAAAAAGCCCCCATATCAGCTGCCCCTCCCCCCTTATATACATTATAACATGTCTTTTTTACAAAATAATAGGTAAAATTATAAAAAACTAGTCACATTATAAGTAAGTTATTCATATCACCAAACAAGGCAGCCATGTTTCTCTAATATCTTGTATACGAATAATAAGGCTACCGTATTGACATCCACACGTATCTGGTGTCAGACATGTTTACATTAAAGCCAGTTAGAGTCAGCCACCGAAATATTTAACGTCAATATTTGTGTAATGTAATAGATAACACTAATGCGGTTTGATTAATAAGTTTACATTTTATATACAGTGTCCCAAAAAGTAGTGTCAAGCTGAAGCCCAGAGAGTCACTAGGGCTATCACCCCCATGTATGTTCCGCGATATTTGATAGTTTTCTAGTTATGACTGTTTTAAATGTGCTTAGGCACTTTTTTGGTCACGCGCGAATAGATAAGGTACAAGCCTGATTTTATTATTATTATTAGATCAATACTAGGCCTAGCTCATTTAAAAGTATAGTGATAGTCTAGTTCAAAAGAATATAAACTAAAAAAGGTTACAAATCCTGTAAGTTGTAAAAAAACATAACTCGAAAACTATCAAAAGTCGCGATGATTGGAAAAGCCCTAGTGATGCTCTACTCTGGGCATCGGCTTGACACTACTTTTTGGGACACCCTGTATAATTATCATTCATTATTATAATGAATTATAATGATCGTCATCAGGTCATTCAGTCTCCACTACAGGAGCACGACCCTCTAATTGACCAGAGGCAAATGGAGGATTTGTCCTACACTCCCCACGCTGGCCAGACGGGTTGGGGAGGCCTGATGTTCCCTTAGTCGCCTCTTACGATATCTACGGGAAAAAATAATTATTTAATTTTTTTTTTTTTTTTTTTTTTTAAGATTAGTTAGCCCCTCGTACTAAGCTAAATATGCTTGTGTCACGAGTGAGCTCACCACAATAGTCGAGCGGCGGCGGGGACCGAACCCGCGTTCCCCGGATCACGAGTCGGCCAGTCCGACCCCTTCACCGTTCGGCTATCGTGGCTACAATTGACTCCCTACTCTAATAGTAATTTTCTGTTTGCCCCAAAAGTTGACTGGAGGCTAGATGACAATTATTTGTCCGTCAGACAGATAATTAGAAAATATTAGACTCATATTTTTTATTTTCTTTCATAATTAGTGCTACATCGAGTTGAAATGGCGTGATACGTCACGATTTAGTAGAATATTTTTACTCAAAAGTGACGTCACGCGACATTTCAACTCAATATTATACTGTAATTATTCGATTATATGGAAAAAAATACAAAATTATGAGTCTAATATTAATTTTCTAATTATCTGTCTGACGGACTAAATAGAATTTAGATTTCATTACCCAGTCATCATCCCTATTATGGCAATAAGCTTTTTTTAGGTACTCTGTTACATTATGTGCAATAAAGTTTTTCATAAATAAATCCTAATTAAAAATACAATAAGTAACAACTCTTTTATTACCTCTACATTATAAGAAGCTCTCCGTTGAAAGTACCATAACGCCATCTATCGAAGCTTCAAAGAACTGTTGCATGAATCAACCCAACTCTACAAATCCCGTCAAACTACACATTGTTATAGCAATTTCGACTCTATTATAACCACATAAGAAGCCACAGGGCTTAGCTCGACGTGCCCCCTATACATTCCCATGGCTTAGAACTGGTTTTATAGTGTTTTTACCGTGAACTATGAGGAGGATCAAACTTGAATGTAGTCGAAAAGTTTTGTTTTTTTACACAGACCTGTGGGCACATTTTTACAATAGATAATTGTTTTCATTGTAATGAATTTCAGTTAAGATCTCTAAGGACTGAATCTAGGTATGATTAATAATACTAAATCAAGTTATTGAATATCTATTTTCATCTATTTCAGCTTGCTGAGACGTTGAAAACTACAAACACTTCTTAGCTTAATCTGTTCATGCTTAAAGTATCAATGTTAAAAAATAGGCTAAGTGCGAGTTGATATCACACACGAAGGTTCCGTACCTATGTACGTACGGGGAACATAGCAACAATTTGACGTTCATAGTGCCAAAATACTGGTTAAAACTGATTAACTAACTATTTTAGACTAGCGGCCGCCCGCGACTTCGTACGCGTGGATCCCGTTTTACCCCCTTAGGGGTAGAGTTGCGTAAAATCCTTTCTTAGCGGATGCCTACGTCATAACATCTACCTACATGCCAAATTTCAGCCCGATCCGTCCAGTGGTTTGGGCTGTGCGTTGATAGATCACTAAGCCAGTCAGTCAGTCAGTCACCTTTGAGTTATAGGAACATACAAGTAATCTGAAAGACAGAGAGAAGGGTGTGAGCGAGAAAGATAATTGGATAAAAATAAAGAAGATGGCAGATGGATACAAGAGGCGTTGTCTGGGTGATTCAAGAAAAAAAAAGATAAACAAGGACTTGCCACTCCAGATGCGGTCTGCGATTATGTCAATGTGAACGCAGCCCGCAATATTATTGTATTGTATGAACAACATGTAGGCACCCTTTGCAAGCTTTGTACGGAACCCTAGAAGGCGACTTCGTCCGACGACTTTTTGAAATTCAGTAGCTTAAAGTTCTAAAGCTAAGGATCCTAGAATTTTATATAAGTTGTCTAGTTTTGGATGTATTTGGTCCAAATACATCTATATATATAAAAGAAAGTCGTGTTAGTTACTTCGCTTATAACTCAAGAACGGCTGAACCGATTTAGCTGAAAATTGTCAGGGAGGTAGTTTAGAGCCAGGAGAAGGACATAGGATACTTTTTATCCCGTTATATATTGCCATTAAGGCGGAACAAAGTTCGCCGGGTCAGCTAGTTTTATATAAACCAATACCAAGGTTGAGTTTAACTTTGCAGTTGAATTTGAGTTGAATATGAGTTAAAGATGGACGCCTAACCTAGTAAAAGGGCAAACAAACTGGACCTTCACTTGGTTGGGTTTTTATTGGCGGTCAAGCTGTAGATCCTGGCTACACAGAAGTTGCAGCGGTGGGAACGAGAGGTGGAAATAGTCATTAACGTAGTAAAATAACGATATTTTAGTTTCTCTTCTATACCTAGTATAGGTACTATGAGTCACAATAACCCTAGTGTCAGACTACTGAACATCAGGCCTCCCCAACCCGTCTGGCCAGCGTGGGGAGTGTAGGCCAAATCCTCCATTTGCCTCTGGTAAATTAGAGAGAGTCGTACTCCTGCAATGGAGACTAAATGACTTGATAATGAACAACATAATCATAATTAAGCTCCAATTAATGCAATTGATTTTTTTATGTGATTGGTGGCAGACGAATAGAGCTTTGAAATTAATTTCGTAATATTGAAGGCTCTGACGCATGTTCTTTGTTTTGTATTTCGCAGTATAATTACAGTTCGCTTCCTTTATTAATGATCTCAAATCACAATGTTTTACAAACAGTAACATTCCCACGGAATCATCAACCAGAAACTTCCAACTTGTTTTGTAAACTTAGTCTGATTTGCAAATGAGCAAGTAAGGCACTTTCTATTGAATTAACCCACCTCTTGTTTCCATCGCTGCAACTCCTGTGTAGCCAGGATCTACAGCTTGACCGCCAACAACCCAACCAGTGAATGCCAGTTTGTCCCGGGGAAAGTTAAACTGTCATTGGACCCGCAACGAAAATACCAAAAGAACTTAAGAGAAGTAAGAAGTTAAATTATTAAACAAAGATAAAAAAATACTATTTGGTACCCTTGTACTAACTAATACCTCCATTAAGCCATTAAACAAAAGTAGAAAGTACTATTGGTTGGTCATTACTTCCTTTTTCAATAACGGTTTATATTTTGGCAATAACTAAACTGTGAACCCTTTTTGACAAAAGAGTTGAACTGCACCAAACTGTACAAAAGTACCGACAAAGTAAAGTACGACCTTTATTGTTTAAAGACAGTAACAATGTTTAGACTTGAACTATTCTATTGTTAAACTTTCTTTCAATGGTTATTTTTATTTGTGATTTGTCGCAAACACTTTTTAGCCGTTTCTGTCGTATAATGATAATATTAACATTTTCAGACCGAGAGGTCCTGGGTTCGATTCCGTTATGGTTTAGGATTTCGGGTGAAGCTCTAAAATGCTTCCAACGAACGACCGAAATCAACTAAGCTACCCTAAATAATTTCATTCGTTCGTTCGTTCGTTCGTTTCAGCCAAATGACGTCCACTGCTGGACAAAGGCCTCCCCCAAGGTTTTCCACCATGTGGAAAATAATTTCATTATAAACTCAATATTTTTATAACAGTAAAGAAATTTAATTCCACAAAGATTTATCATATTCAAATTTCACAAAACTATTGACATGCAAATAATTAACTCGCCATCAATTTACAAACAAACAATGCATCTTTTGTATTTAAGCTTGCAAGTCCATTTCTTTTAAAATGGTGAACGCACAAAGAACATAATAATAACAAAGAATGTCAGAGAAATAAATTAATGATAATAAGTCATATAGCTGTCCTACACTGAACCGTCCCAGCAATGAAATTGACGGGAGGACTACGGAGGATACTATCAATTTGAATTTGATTAATATTAGTTCCGATTTCACCCACTAGAACAGTGGTTCTTAACCTTTAAGTCACGAGGGACCATTTTACCAAATTTCTGTCTTGTCAGGGACCAATTTTTTTTCAAAATCCTATGAAAGGGGAGGTCGATTTCTCGCCCACTGTGCGCCGTTTGCGTTGTGTAGGTAGACTCGACTCATCACGTCACGTCACTTGTTTATTACGATGTTTTCGCGGACCACTTGGAATGCCTCCAGGGAACACCAGTGGTCCGCGGACCACCGGTTAAGAACCACTGCACTAGAAGTTTCAAAATCGTTTAACTATAGGTCTAATCGTTCACTGTAAAGATCTTACTTACAAAATAAACCTTCATAAACTATTAAAAAACCGTAAAAAGTCAAGTCGGAAACAGTTAAAACCCTAAAAAAAGCGGTGAAAGTCAAAACAAAAAACCAAATACAGTTCCGATTTTTTCCGGTAATTCCTGACAATGCCCTTTAAATTACTCAAAACTGTTTTAAGAAACCCTTTGGCGTTATTGCAAGGGTTTTATTGCCTAACTGTAGTTAAAGAAAGGTATCGAACTGTCTTCAAAAATATTATGACACCAATAAAGTGGCTGTTTGTCGGTTTGTTGATAAGAAAGGGTTCGTAAAATCACATAAACAATAAAAGAAAGGCCAATGTTTGCAATGAGGGAGGTTGTAAAATATTAAATGTAGAGTCATTAACAGATATTTTACCCTTTTTAAAAGAAAGTTAGAAGAAACAGTAATTTTCAACTAACAGTAAAAAATACCACAGTAATTGGTTAATTTGGATTTTAGTCCTCGTAATGGAAAAAATATGTGTGAGGTCATACAAATAAGTATATTTGTGCAAATAAAAAAAATATTTCTTCTTTCTTTCAAATATTTTAACTATGACAAAAGTGTTGATACATATTAAGCGTTCTGTTACGAAACTTTTCTGTGCAATTTTCTTTCTTATGCTCAGCGTATAATCAGCGTGGAACGTCCACCAACAAGGTGAACTATGAATGAATGTGAATGTCTAATTTTCCTATACAATGTATTTTGTTTTTGGAATAAATAAATTGAAATTGAAATAAATTGAACCGACGACATCATAAAGGTAGCAGGAAGGCGCTGGACGCAGGCCGCTACCAACCGGGCAACATGGAAAGCATTGGGGGAGGCCTATGTTCAGCAGTGGACGTCCTGTGGCTGAAATTATAATGATGATGATGATAATGTACAGTCGACAGCACATCAAGCTATACATTTTCGTTGCAAAGTCGCCCGTATCGCAACTACGTAAGATACCTCAGTGTTTACGTTGACGTGCTGTTGACCGTAACTTAATTATGGCTCCTTACCCCGATACCTACAAACGTCAAGAGTTAGTCAAACGTCATACATAAATACCGATTATGGTTATAGTTACGGTTAAAGTAAGATGGTGCAACTCAGCCTAAATAATACGTGATTTTGTTCAAAGCAAAAGTTTAGCGTTTAACTCGAAATATGTTTTGTGCATTTTTGAAACACCAAAATCATTCATTGCAATTTGTGCTTTACTCTACTAATCATTAAGATGAAGTTAGTTTTGCATGCGCCAGCGCGTCTTCGGCTCGTTTGATTCAAAACGCGATTAAATTTATACCTTATATGCTAAGGCAATAAGATTTTGAATGGTGGATATTTAGTTATGTAAGATGACGTGTGCGCATGTAGCGAGAACAATCGGTCTTATTGTCGCTAACTTTGAGAAAATGTTATGTCTAAGAAAATGGCAGTTATAGTATAGTTTTAGGGTGACCACGTTGTACAGAATTTGAAGGATATTTTTTTAATTTTACACCAAAATGGGGAAGTTTTTGGCCTGCATATCATTGATGGAAGGTGATGATCAGTCTGAAGAAAGCAAGCTTCACTCGGAATCCTCAACCATAGCGGTACGATGACAGTAACTTATCTAACTGCCTAATACATATTACTATTTTGGTGCTTTATTGGCTATTTTTTCAGTTGGCGAACTTACCGCTTTAGGCATCCTCTAAAGGTGAGTCTAAACTAGAGCATTTCTGTGTAATTAAATTATGAAACGTTCTTACGAATGGAACAATACAGGTAAAATTGTACGACGTTTGGTTTGTGAATAGGTAATCATCGCGTAAGGTACCTGTTAGGTACAAAATGTTCACAATCTTTTATTTTTTTGTTTTACCTAGCTAGGAATCGAACCTAGAACCTCTAACTATGGATTGGTCTTTCTTTTGTCAGTCAGTAATAAACTATGGTGGCTTTACATGATGAACATTAAATGAAATAAATCATTAGAAAATTGTAGAAAAAAAGAAACAAACACTTTATGAAATTAAAAAAAAACTACCTTTACTAACGTAAGTATAAAATTAGAATCACCACAGAATAATATACTAATACAATCCAACGATTCTATTTCCAACTTTAACCAACTTCTAACGATGTGCACCGGACTTTGTTTAGCATGTGCCACTTTACCCGGCAAAGTTGGTTCTGAAGAACTATTTTTAGCTTTGCTATGATTGGAGGGTGGATTTAGATTTGTGCTTAGTAATTGTGTGCCCTATCAGTGCTTCAAGATAAACGAAAATAAAAGTAAAAAGAAAGAAAGACAGAAAAAATGCTTTCTTGTACTATTATGAACACTTGTAAAAGTAAATTAAACATCTGAAATGTCTTTATGCACCGCCTACACATCATCATCATCATCATCATCATTTTCAGCCAAAGGACGTCTCGTCCACTGCTGAACATAGGCCTCCCCCAATGACTTCCACATGGCACGGTTGGTAGCGTGGGACGTCCACCCACAAGGTGGACCGACGACCTGATAAAGGTAGCAGGAAGGCGCTGGATGCAGGTCGCCTGCACATGGTTATGGATTATGTATTTCATACATTACCTACGTTTTAGGCATTCTGAACACTGCACAAAATCGTTATCACACTTGTGTGGGGCTTCTTTCCATCTGAAAACTTTATCGAAATTGGTTCAGTTTTGCCGAGAAATCATAACAGACAGTGCTATTTTCACATTAATTAGCATAGATTACAGCAATAATAACTTTATTAATTTACGAAATTTTCAGCCATTTTGTACCTTAAATTGACCACATTGTTACAGAGTATTCCATTAGTCCCAATTTCCCAAACCACAGTGTGGTCACCATAGTATAATAATGTTTACGACTACCGTACGCGGTCAGTGCGACATACAGTGGTATTTATTTTTAGTACATGCTCGTATAGTGATTCTTATTGTAATGCTTTAAGGTTGGTATTGCAACTGGTTCTGTGCTGCTGAATAGTGATGTAGTTTGATTTGTTTTCAATAAGAACTGTATGTTAAAAGTATTTATTGACAATATTGTGTAGTTTCTGCCTAAGCTTAGCTTAAAGTCATAGCGGTTAGAGCAGAAAAGTTCTCGAGAGGCAACCACGGGCCGGAAGACGTAGTGTGGGCAGGCCCCCCACTAGGTGGACCGACGATCTGATGAGAGTTGCGGGAGGTGCCTGGATGCGGGCAGCGCAGGATCGATCATCGTGGAAGTCCTTGGGGGAAACCTTTGTCCAGCTGTGGACGTAATTTAGCTAATTGAAGCCGTAGCGAAAGAATTACCACATTTATAAAGATCCACTAACTTCAAGTATGTATTTATAAAAAATCCTATCATACTATTAATGAAAATATCTGTATGTTTGTCACGTATAAACTCAAAAACTACTCGACCGTTTTCAATAATTCTTAAACCTCTAGAATGCTACACTATTTCTGAGTAATATGGGTTTAACAAATTTAAATTCACGAAAGTGAAGCCGCGAAAAAAAGCTAGTCTTTAATGTAATGAACAAAAATACAGATTGTCAATAACAAAACAATACAAAAAAGGGTACCTTACAAGTTCTTTCAAGTTTAAAACTTCAAAAGATAACAGTTGTCCTTTAAAAAACCCTTTAACACGTTGAGTGCGAAACCAGGTCTATAGACCTTGTGTACGTCTCGCTTACCGTGCGGCTAAGAAAATTATAGTCTTCCTTGTCGTGCGAAAGGCATAACTTCAATTGGGTCCGGTGTAGGAAAGTGATGAATATATATCTATGATGTATTCTTAAAATAGAATCCAATGATGTACCTACCTTAATACCAGGTTTTTATACCTGGTACCGCACGGAAGTAATAAAATGTCTTCACAATGCGAAACCAGGTCGAAGCACCTTGTACCCTGCGCACCTGGTACCGCACCCCACGCTAGCTTCGTGCAGCCAGTGTTGCCTCGCATTCGTAAGAAACGCACATGTCGACATTAGGGTGTCCCGAAATATCTTTTTTTATATTTTCGCTACACAAGACCCCTCAAAAGTTGCGTCATAAGATGTAGATTACCGTAAAAATAATTAAAAAAATATAAAATAATGTCTCAAGGGCTCTACCGGCATTTTTATGTCTCAAAAAATCACTTAATCAGCCCTTCACTGTTTATCATCTAATATAATTTTTCCTCAATTATTTCATATTATTTTGTAATAACAGTGGCAGTTGAACCCTAAGATATGATTTGCAGGCAATGGCAGACTGTTTTCAGTGAGGAATAGGTTTGGTTCGAACTAGCAGAATTCATATTTTGACTTGTTTTTCTCTTCAGTGCGGCACAGGGTGCATAAGCCTTGTATTTTGAATATAGCTATAATTTTTATACTAAACAAGTTATTCACGAACGCCTTCAGGTGTATGTCAATAAATGCATTATTATTAATATTCAAAGAAAAAAACACAATATCTATTAACATGAAGCCAAAAATAAAATTAATATATCTTAAATATTACAAGGTCTTTAAGCCTTGTGCCGCCACAATGTAAGTTTTAATACCAGGTTTACTGACCTTGTACCGAAGGAATGGAAAGTATGAGAAAGTTACTGCCGCAGCGAAGGTGTTAATATCTTTCCAAATACTTTCAAACCCGCAAAAGAATGGAAAAAAGAAAAATATCTTGAAGAATGGTGTTTTGAAAAAATGCGATGCCCTAACAAAAATATTGAATTGTCATTATGTAGTTAAGATTGCCCAATTTTTCTTTGTTGGCGCTAAAGACGGTGTAGTGTTGTTGCTCTATCGATAAAAAAAATATCGATAAAATTAAAAAGGAACGCAGGAAGAAATCGGAAGCATGAATTTAGAAACAATTGCTGCCTTGTCTTGCATAAAAAACTTCTTATTATATCCTTATAATAAACTGGGGTCACATTCTGTTATCAAACTTCAAATGCCACAATAGCTGTCTGATATTGGAAGCTCAATTAAACCGACGCTGCGATGGCTTTTCAGCCCTCCTAAGCATGAAATGCCTTTTCTGACAAAATAAGTTTGATTCAAACCCGCAAAACAGTTTTTTACATTGCGAAAGTCTTTCTGATAACTTGACCACGCAATTATTACGCGTACCTGGGTATATTTCTTCTTTTTAAATAAATTCACTAGGTACACCAACTTTCTAAAACACCACGATCCTTTCACTTTACTTTGCCAAAGTTTATTTATTATCATTTTAACTTAAATAAACTGTTTCATGAAAAACAATATGGGTTCACAAAAGGGAAAAGTACGACCGATGCAGGGGTTGCTCTTATCAAACACATTTTCGATGCTTGGCAGGAGAAAAAAGATGCTATTGGTGTATTTTGTGACTTATCGAAGGCGTTTGACTGTGTTGATCATCAAACTCTGTTATTTAAGCTAGAACATTATGGCGTATCAGGCAAGGCCTTAAGCCTATTACACTCTTACCTCTCAGACAGATTACAAAAAGTAAATATTCACGGAACTAACTCTTCGGGCGCCCCCCTAAAAATGGGAGTGCCCCAAGGCTCAATACTGGGACCATTGCTCTTTCTGATTTATATAAATGATCTACCTTTTTATTCAAAGGACCTTTGTGAGATAGTATTATTTGCTGATGACACTTCTTTAATTTTTAAAACTGACAGGCGTCAGGAAATATTTGACGACGTGAATAATGCTCTTTCCAAAGTATTAGACTGGTTTACAACTAATAATTTGCTATTAAACGCAAAAAAAACCAAATGTTTAAAATTCACTATGCCTAATGTCAAACAAGTTAATACTAATATTACAGTAAATAATGAACGCATTGAACTGATAAACTCTACTGTCTTTCTAGGTATTACCCTAGACTGTAAATTACAATGGGGCCCCCATATTGCTGCCTTGGCGGGAAGACTTAGTTCAGCTGCCTTTGCGGTGAGAAAGATCAGAAACTTGACTGATGTTGAAACAGCAAGGCTTGTATATTTTAGTTATTTTCATAGTATTATGTCTTATGGTCTTTTACTGTGGGGCTCAGCAGCAGACATAGAATCAATTTTCATTTTACAGAAAAGAGCTGTTCGGGCAATATACGGTCTTAAACCACGTGACTCGCTTAGAGAAGTTTTTAAAGAAATCAATATATTGACTGTGGCTTCGCAATACATATTTGATAACATTATGTATGTCCGTAAACATATACATTTATTTACTAAGAAAAGTGACGTCCACTCATTTAACACGAGACATAAGAATAAACTTGCTGTTCCATCATTTAGGTTGCATAAGATAGGTAATTCATTCTTGGGGAAATGTATTACCATATTTAACAAAATACCACACAACCTTGTCGAATTGCCAATAAACAAATTTAAGATACATATAAAAAATACCCTTATGTCCAAAGGGTACTACAAGGTTCGAGACTATATTGATGACAAGGATGCGTGGTCAGTTCAGTCTGCACATATTTGATGTACCTTAAATTTGACTATTCTTACCGTTAGATAATTCCTGGCAATAAGTGGTGACTGAGTTTGTTCCGGCGTTTCTTCTCAGCACTTGCCATATGTTTGTCTCGAAGCGCTGGTAGGGCCCAAAAGATAAGGAGACATGTAAAGTGCCCCATAAGGGCTACCTTTTCTTTTTTTATTATTTTCTATTGACGTTCATAAGTGCCACTTGTGGTCTAAACTGAATAAATATTTTTGATTTTTTTGATTTTGATTATTTATTTTTATTTATTTATTTCCAAGCTTAAGCCTATTAAGTTAAGTTTTTTATAGTTCTTAAGTCCTTAAGTTACTCTTCTTTAGTCCTCAAGTTCTCGACATTAAACCCAATTCATCGACTTTTTATCGATACAGCAACATCACTACACCGGAGCCATTAGCTATATCGTTGTCGAGAGACATCGATCAATCATAATCATCTATTGTCGGAGTTTGGCCATCGGGAAGCGCGAGGCAACGATTGTCCGGGCCCGGACACCCGGACTGTCCGGACTGTCCGGACGGTAACGATGATAAACAGCGAGTTTAATATCGATATAAGTTATTAAAGTTTTGGCAACTCTTGAAAGGGAATATTGTTTTGATGTATTGAACGATGATTTGACGTTGTTTAGACCTTTTATTTATAGGTAGATATTCTTCCTATTGCGATGATAAAAAGTATATTATGTTACATGAACATCATCATTATCATCATCATCATTTCAGCCACAGGACGTCCACTGCTGAACATAGGCCTCCCCCAATGATTTCCATATCGCCCGGTTGGTAGCGGCCAGCATCCAGCGCCTTCCTGCTTTATGAAGTCGTTGGTCCACCTTGTAGGTTGACGTCTCACACTGCGTTTTCCGATATGTGGCCTTCACTCTGGAACCTTGCTGCCCCATCATCGGTCACCTGCCATCCGCTTCGCACTGGAGTGAAGTCGAACCTTAACTTCGAACTCCTATGTTCTTCTGATTATTAATTCGTTGCGGTTCCAATGACAGTTTAACTTGCCCCCGGGACAAACTTGACCTTCACTGGTTGGGTTATTGGCGGTCAAGCTGTAGATCCTGGCTACACAGGAGTTGCAGCGGTGGGAACGAGAGGTGGGAATAGTAGAGCTACTGTCTCTATTTACAATTAAGGACGAAGCACACCTATCAACTCGAAAACGGCTCGTAACCGTATCAACTCGAGGCGGTCAGTATTCTAAATATATAAAACTCAAAGGTGACTGACTGACTGACTGACATAGTGATCTATCAACGCACAGCCCAAACCACTGGACGGATTGGGTTGAAATTTGGCATGCAGGTAGATGTTATGACGTAGGCATCCGCTAAGAAAGGATTTTACGAAACTGGGGTAAAATGGGATCCACGCGTACGAAGTCGCGGGCGGTTGCTAGTCTTTGTATAAAACTCCGTATTTGCAACGCACTTAATTATCTGCACCGTAACATAAACGCTGCGAAAGGTGTTGATCCCTTTCCAGGTTGATAAGTGTGCTATGACCTTTATCCCACATTAACTGGTAAAATATAAACAGAAGTTAACTTCAAACAAATTTCATTACGGTTCGACCGAGGGATCAGTTATTTGAAAAGTTTTGTGACTTGCTTGCGGTCTGCGTTTGAATCCCGAGCTGTGCATAATGGATTGTTAATTATTACCGCTTATCCCGTTGGATTAGAGTTTAAAATCGCTTAGTTTGTGTACGTGTAATAATAAAAATGTTTTCTACAGTAATTACTGAATGATTGCCTGAGCTAAAGTTTTCAGGTTTGGTTTCATTATTAGCTAGGTTTAAGTGTGAATTAAATTAATTTAGTAAAAGTAATGACATTGAGAAATATTCATTAGTTTTTTAAAGTTAATGATCATATAAATGTTAATTCAAACAATTTAGTTCAAGCCTAGATAGTCTGCAGTAACAAAAAGTTCTGAAATCGGACTGAAAATAAAAAATACATGCTTAAAGGCAAAGTTAAGTTAGTATTTTTAAGTAAAAATAAAAATGTATAAGTAAGGAAATATAAATGAATTTTTTTCTCCTTAACAGGGAAGCTCTTGGCCTGCATCTCACCTGATGGGAAGTGATGATCAGGCCGAAGGTGGAATCGAGCTTCACCCGGAATCCTCAACCACAGAGGAACTGGCTATCTTACCTCCAACTGCCGAGACACAGTGCTGTTAACATTGGCTGTTATGGCAACCTTTAAAAAATATATATCCTTGGACATTTTACACTGCGCTTCTAGTCCCAAACTAAGCAAAGCTTGTACTATGGGTACTAGACAACGGATATAAACATACTTAAATACTTTGTTTTGTAAATACATACATAATATTAGAAAACACCCAGTCCGTTTCGAACCACTACACCAAACGGTCGACAGATGGTGATGGTAGTTAATAGCCAGAAATATTTTTTATGCAGAACAAGGCAGGTACACTACAATCGCACCTGATGTTACCTAAGTAAGATGCAGTTTAGGATAGTACAGTACCTGCCTAGTAGATACCTATTCACTCTCGCCTTGAAAAGGCCCGGATTATAGTGTCCGGGAAAGACATCAGCAGGCAGTGAAATCCAGTCCTTAGCTATTTAAGGCAGAGTTAGCGTTTAAAAAGACTCTTCTGTGTGTCACTTACAATTGCAATAAATTATTTTGATTTGATTTGATTTGATTAAAACTTAGATTTCTTTCAGTTACACACTTAACTGGGGGTTCATTACAAGAACTGGGGGTTATTTACTTCTAGTATTCTAATAACGTGTATTTTCGTTCCAAGATTTTATTATCTTCTCTAAACACAGTTTACACTTTCAATCAAAATTCAAATACTGATCCATCAGGATAGAAAATTCCCATTTTGATATTCACCCACATCTCCCTTTAGTAACCCTTATTTTAGTTCCCGTAAAGTCTATTTTTCAACGACATTTGTTTTAAGAAAGGTAACAATAAAAATAACAGGAGCGCAACTTGACTTGTCATGTCCAACATCGGAATTACATTTAAATCCCTTTATCGTTGCGTTTGATCAAATATCGAGGGTAGATAGCGATATTTGATTTGTAAGTGAGGAAGGGTCAACCCTTAGGTCACTTTTGTTGGCAGGTTTGCACATGGGAACTGTAAAAGCGCTTTCTAGCAGCGCGACAAACGCGCGACAGACGCGCTGTCAATTTTTTTAAAAAGATTATTAGCAATTTGTGTTGCCCAAATTACTAATAGTCCCATTAGCTCCTCGTGTTAAGCTAAATAAGCTTGTGTTACGAGTGGGCTCACCACAATGGTCGAGCGGCGGTGGGATTCGAACCCGCGTTCCTCGGCTTTCGAGTCGGCCACTCCGACCCCTTCACCGTTCGGCTATCGTGGCTATAATTTCATACTATGTGACAGCGGATGCATGCCTTCACATTGTAAAAACGCCGCTGCCACGCTGCAGTCGCGTTACTAACAACGCCCTAATGTGAAAGCGCTCTAAGTCCGCCACAGTAGTATTTTGGCAATAAAAAATAGGTACAGTTACGGCCCTTCCCACGGTCATCTAGTTTTGCAGGACCCAGTAATTCAGGATCCCTCAAAGCTGGACAGTCGTGTGAACACACAAGTGTGTTTGATATTAGAATTCCTACCACGAAGTAGAACGGATTAGTTTTTTGCGGGACATTGCAAACGGGATGGTAATATGAATTTTAATGTATACTAGACGGGATCCTGCTAAAACAGTTCCTGCAAAAAATGGTATGTGTACGTCCGTCGTACGTCGCACCTGAAACATTTTTTTTAATCATGAAAATCGAATGCTTCAGTTCGATATTGAATCCACAACTTTTCCTTACTACTATCTCAAACCAAATTAAAATCCAATTAAAATAACAACGCTGATATTAAAAAAATACTTTATTTCTATAGATATTCTTATAAAGATTACATAAGGTCTAACTAATCCTTTTTTCCTTTCAAATAATATGGATTTTTGTTCGTGTAGAAATCTTCTTTTAGTTTAACTCTTATCACTTGAGTTTTAATAGAATGTTTCGATTCTACACTCAGTTTTTCACTTTTTGCATCAACATCAGCTTTAAATTCTTCTGATGAAGAACTAATCGACTTGGCAGGGTCACTACCGTGCCCCCAGATGCTATTTTCTTCTGTAATTTCATGACTTTTTGATTTCTCAGACTTGCAGATACATTTCACAACCCGTTTGATATTAAAATGGTGTAAATGCTCCAAAAATGTCACGGATTTCTTTTTTATGCAAGTTGCACTGTTTATTACCTTTTTATTTCCACTAAAAAGCTTAGATTTTATTAAAAACGGATCCAAAGTCCGTTTTGAAAGATTTTCAAAGCTTCTCGCGACTGCATAAGAATCACTATCTAAATCTGTGAAGGTAAGATCTTGTATTGATTTGTTGTATTCAGTAACATGTCTTTCTGATATCAATTTGACAACTGATTCTACAACTTCTATTGTACTTTTGCTTGGTTGTATTTCTTTGGTATTCAAAGTAAATGTTTCTTTCTTTGTAGTATTCTTATCTGATGTTTCTTCTGTGATAAATGCGTGATTGTCAACTCCTAGTAATTGTACTGATTCTACAGTTTCTATGGTGGTTTTGCTTGGTTCTAGTATTTCTTTTGTATTAAAAATAGATATTCCTTTATTTTTAGAATTCTTATCTGGTGCGTCTTCATTGACAAATGCTTCATTGTCAATTGCTAGTAAATTTTCACTAGATTTTGCCTTTTTTTCGCTTAAATTAAGACCATCTTCACTTATAATCTTTTCATTTATACCCTTCTTGATCATAGAAGTTAATTTGACCATAGATTTTTTGATGCTATTTGTAACTTTAGCAGTTTGAGAGATTTTCTCATTAACAATTTTTGACAAAATGTCGAATGATGATTCTAAGGTTCTATTTACATGGTCAATAGTATCTTTCACTCTGTTCTCCTCATTTGATATTGATTGTATTTCATTTTCACTATTGTCTTTATGAATTGCTAAAAGTAGTTTATCTGGCTCTATAATGTTACGATTTTGGATTAAATCTTCGAAATGGTCTAAGTCAAATGTCATTTCAACAACTTCACGTGACTGGTCTACCATTTCAGTGTCTTTATTATCAATTTTTGGCTCTTCAAAATCAGTAATAGTATTTAATTTACTTTCATCATTTTGTACAAAATTATTTAGCTGTTTAAAAGTTGGCGTGATTTCAATTTCTATCAAATATTCACTACTTGTCTGATTATTTTGATTCTTATAATACTCATTATCAATCATACATTGTGATTCATCTAATATTTCTTTACTCACTGTATTTGTTTTAGTTTCGGCACTTGGATTATCATTATTTATAGGGAATTTATAAGATAATTCAACGTTTAAATTCTCAAAAACCAAAGTACTTTGTACCATAAGATTATCTTTTGCATTCAATTCTGCTATCTGTTGATTTGAATCATGATTAATATTTTTATTTTCTGGAACTGTTTTGTAAAATAGCTTTACATTGAGTGGTCTTAAATTCGCTAGTTGCTTGTCAGCAGTATTGTTTGAACTAGTTCCTTCAAATTCAACTAAATCGTGTTTTGCAATATTAAAACAATCACTTTCATCGCCACTCTTTGAATCGAGACCAGAATCAAAAGAGTAATATTTGTGTATATCGTAAGGTGATTCGATTATTTTCTCGATTGCAAAAACATTCAGGACATTAGAGGGTAGTCCAACTAAGGCATCAGCTGATTCTATTTGCATTTCATTAGAGTTTACATTTGCCAAGCATTTGTCAGGTAAATTGACAGCTATATCTGAATTGGCATATTTTGTCACACTATTATTCTGTAAATCTATGGTTTTTAAATCGTTACTTTCACATAGTGTATCTTCAAACTCTGCTTTACTTGTACCTTCAAGTCCTGAAAGATTTGGGTACCTCTTTGATATTACTGATTTGATAGGAGATTCTATTTCTTCTTCGTTGTTAAAGTTGATTTCTTTTTCATTTAAACAAGGCTCATTATTTATAACTGCTACTGTATTTTGAATATTATTATCTTTCGAGAAACCAATTTCAGGTTTTGATATTTTGTCCTCAATTTTGACATTAAATTCATTTAGTTTAATCTTTGGTATTGGTCCTTTTGTTAGTGATAGGTAATTATCGATTAATAGCATATTTTTCAGTGGTTTGTACAATTGTAGAGCTGTGACTTTAGAACCAATCACTTCTGTTAAAGTATCACTGATCATATTTTTGGAAGAAACTTCTTTTATCCTTTCGTCCTCACCAAAATCCCAATTGAAATCTAAGCCATCCTGCTCTTCGAAAACCTCTCTAGATAGAGAAAACGATATGCCTTCGCATGTTTCCTTTAACAGATTAACTTTACCAAAATCTCTTAATCTACTCTCACCTTTTTTCAAGATTTTTAATTCAGAATCATCAGAATTTCCATTGGGATCGGGTTTTTCATTTAATTTATTTATGTTTATATTTTCAACAACCTTTGAAGGTAGTTCACATGATTTTTCTGATTGTATATCTTCCAAGTTACTAAGCTTTTCATCTACAGTGGTTTTAATATCATTTATGTTGATATTTAAACTGCTTTTCATAGAACTGCTTCCAGCAAATATTGAGTTATACTTAGAAAATAACAAATCATTTGAGGCACTTATTGATTCTCTTGCTGATCTTATAAAATCGTTATCATTAAAACTTTTGATTGGACTAATAGAAGCAAAGTCAAAAGATTTTGAGTCTTTCTTAGAAATAGCTGATTCATTGACGAAAATATCGGTCTCGTTTTCTGAAAATGTGTCGGCGTCATAAAAAATAAATGATTCTACTTTACTGCTGGTGCTATTTGAAGATATTTTTGATATAATTTTACTATCTTTGGAAGGAAATGATTCAGTATCTCTAACTTTTATGGAATTCTCTTCTGGATTTTGTTCAATGTCACAATTGAAAGGTATACTACTTGAAATTACATTATCAATTTTCTTGAACTCAATATTATGTTTATCTTCCACTATAACTTCATTTGGATCCAGCGGAACTATGTCATTTCCAAACATATTGAAATTTTCTATAAAAAGCATATTTTTCAAAGAACTGTGCCGATTTATGGGTGACTCACTACTTAGAACTTGATCTGTACCAGCTGTTGAATTATTTGTGTTATTAGAGAACAAATCAGTTAGGTTGTCTTCTTCGTTAAAATCCCAGTTGAAGTTTAGTTCATCAAGCGCATCTTTAGATAAAGAATGTGACGTGATATCTTGACTGACTCGTACAAAGTTTTCAGCTCTAAGTACCACTAGATCTTTACCAGATTCCTTATCATCTGCTGGCTTATCTGGCACTTTCCTAGGCTTAGTTGGTTCGCCACCAGATATGTTATCACCTTTATCTGAAGCTGCTGCTTTTTTCAAAGCATATTCTTCGTTCTCATGGAGTTTCATATTCTCCTTCTTCTGTTTCACTCTTTTGAGGCGGAAAGTTTCTTCTCTCTCTTTTTCTTCTAGTTCGCTGTTGATGTAGTGACAGGTGACGATCAGTCTGGGTGCAATCACTTTTGACAGCACGTTTCCTTTCCTGAAACAAATATTAAACTTTTCATTGTATTTGTAAAAGCTAAAAATCATAAATGGCAAGAAGCTAGAGAAAAATTCTAGATTCGAAGGTCCTGGATTCGATGCTCAATAGAATTTAAGAAAGTAGGATTAATTTTACAGTCTTATAATTTAAATAATTATGATTCAGATTTAATCGTGTTAACGTTAACCCGTTAGCTTAAAACTGTCAAACACAACGCAAAACATTAGAAACAAAAAGAAAGAAAACATGATTTATTCAGTATCACACATAAATTAGTATTACCTGTATTAACATAGTTTAATTTAATTTAATCGCTTAATAATTTTACACTCGACCGCATTGTCCAGTGGTTTCATACCTGGAATACTATGCCAAAGATCGTGAGTTCGAATCCCGCTTAGTACAAACATTTTATGTACGACTAGCGGCCGCCCGCGACTTCGTACGCGTGGATCCCGTTTTACCCCCTTCATCTATCTTACGCGGTTTAGATTTTTTCATACAAATGTTTTTTCCCGCTAACTCCCGTTCCAGTTGGAATTTCGCAATATCCTGTTGTAACTAAGCTTTAAGTTTACTAAGGGACCTGCATGCCAAATTTCAAGCGTCTAACTTAAGCGGTTTAGGTTTTTCATACAAAAGGAATTTCCCGCTAATGCCCGTTCCCGTGGGAATTCCTAAGTATCCTATAACCTGCCCAGGAGTATGAAGAATAATTGTACCAAGTTTCGTTAAAATCCGTTGAGTAGTTTTTGTTTCTATAAGGAACATACAGACAGACAGACAAAAATTTTACTGATTGCATTTTTGGCATCAGTATCGATCACTAATCACCCCCTGATAGTTATTTTGAAAATATACTTCATGTACAGAATTGACCTCTCTACAGATTTATTATAAGTATAGATATAGATTGTTACTATTTATATTAGTTAGTTATTTTATGAAAGTATTTAAGATCACAATGCAAAATGTCCAAGGATATTAAATATCGCAGTAAATACCACATAAATAGAGTTCATTTTTCTAATAAAGGGACCAAATCAACGCAACCGCATCCACAGACAAAATGATTTACAAACAAAACACTATCGTTCACACTTTCGGTTTTAAATATTCGCAAAAGATCGACGGAAAGTAAAACCAAATTAGGGTTTCTACGAATTTGTGAATAAACAAATTACAAAGGTATGGGTAGCAGTGGTTTTTGTCCACAGGTATTCTACTTGTTTGTAAGATAAGATGGTATGGATCAAAATAAGCTTATGGTTCCGTATGGATTTTGTGTAGTTTTACGTTATGTTTGGCACAAACGTTTTCACGTTATAAAATGTTTATTGAAGTTTAAATCCTACATTTAAACTAAATAAAATTAAATAATAATTGAAAAAGGTGGTCTTGCCGTTTTAGAGAGATGATAATATTAATTATGACGACACTATTGTTGAAGTAAAATTGTCGGAATTCAAAATAGTAACTTAATACTTTTTCCACTGAGTTCTCTTATAATGAGCTGTGGTTTTTGTTTATTTTCAGCTTTCTTTTTCAGACTGAAAGCGTTTGAAAACTTTTCCCCAACAATGTAAAACAACACACAACAGACTGGTAACTGGTGAGTTAAACACAACACTATTTTTTTTATTCAATAATAGGAAGCTCTTGGCTTGTATGGTAAGTGAAAAAATATTTCAAATAACTTAATATGTACTATACTGTCTGTCTTTTCACTTTCTAACTGGCTAGCATTAGTAATTTTTTACTAATGCTACGGTTGGATTCAACGCATTTTTTCTATGGGCTATTGATTATTGAACCTTAGTTAACGCATCTCTAATCTTTACTGACAAACTTCTCGAATAACTGTAGTTTTACCCAAAAAAAGGTAGAGATAATAACTATTGTTTAAGCTCCCGAAAGTGAGCTTATGTTTACAATTAGATAATTTATTGACGTAATTCCGGTTTCGCTTTCGTATTGTAAACGAGTATTTGGAGCACTAAATCATGGTAAAATACTGAGAAGTATTTTGAAACAAATGGAGGGCAAACGTGAGTCAGGAACGGAATTCCAAAAATGACTTCCTTAACTAAAACACCCATGTTCTATTACCTACTCGATATTGGCCATAAATTAATATCCCTTCGGAATAGAGCAACAACCACGAGCTATTTTTTTGTTAATATTTAACCAGCGGTAACTTTATTTTGACTACAGATCGGGACTATTCCCACCTCTCATTCCCACCGCTGCAACTCCTGTGTAGCCAGGATCTACAGCTTGACCGCCAATAAAAACCTAACCAGTGAAGTGATAGTAGTAACAGTCTAAATATTTAAATTCAGCAAATGAAAAACACAAATTGGATGCTTGAAATTAAACTGGTTTTGAGAGCTTTTAGCTTAATTCGGAAAATATACATCTAAGAATATTTTACACGACATTGCCTATTTAATACGCAAAACTAAAGGATTATTTCTATACTTAATACGTCTAGAATTCTAGATGTGCTTTCAGAAGGTCTTTTGGATTAAAATTTTTATACCTATCAGAAGTCAGAACTAAGGGCAGGTTTCCACTACTCTGTTTTATTCAAGCTGTAATAGCATGGTAAGCGCACACGGAGCGACTTATTTCAAACGCTCATAGCTAGACATTTTTGGTTTTACAAAGGTTAGAATGGAGAACATCGCAAAGTAATAAAATCACCTGTAATATGGGCATTATTTGGAGAAAATCTAATTATTTATAAAAAAACACGAATTTATAATACCTACACTAGTGCTGGATTTCTATATTCAATCCTAATCCAAATCAGACGGATTTGGATTGTCAACTGTCAATTTCAATATGTTTTTGATGCCAAAATATCTGCGGTTTTTGATGTTTTTACATTTTCATTTATTGTTTATAAGACTATTTAAACAATATTAAAATGTAAATGCATCGAACATTTTGGAAATTTGATCTACAACTGAATTCAATTCGACAGTTGTAATCCGGATTTGGACAAGGATTGAATATGGGAAACGGGCGTAAGGCTGAGTTGCACCTCCTAACTTTAATGGCAACTATAACGATAACCTGTGCTTTTTGTATTGACATTTCTTAAAGCTAAAGTAAGATGGTGCAACCCAGCCTTAATATATTTTTTCAAATCTCACATTTTTACATGTTTTTCTACGATAATTAATAATATGAGTCCAGTTTCATCAATTTTCATATATGAGCACTTTATGAAGACTAGCTGTATTATAGCTTGCACTGGATTACACACTTAAAGAAGCTTTTAAAAGCACACTAACTGCCAGATAGTTAAGTAGTCGACATAATTGAACGTAAGACAGACGTTTCTATTACGAGGCTCTACTTTTGTGTTTAAATCGAGATTTAAAACGCAGACGAATTGTTTATGAGGTCGGAATATAAATTCAATTATACATAAGTGGCTAACTGATTGATATAAGTAAAAGTTTGGAAAATTATTTATTTTATCATCATCATCATTTTAGCCACAGTACGTCCACTGCTGAACATAGGCCTCCCCCAATGACTTCCACATCGCCCGGTTGGTAGCGGCCTGCATCCAGCGCGTTCCTGCTACCTTTATCAGGTCGTCGGTCCACCTTGTGGGTGGACGTCTCACGCTGTTTTTTCCGGTCGTGGCCTCCACTCCAGAACCTTGCTGCCCCATCGGCCGTCAGTCCTGCGTACTATGTGCCTTGCCTGACTATACAGAGAACAATTAATGCATAATGAATTTTAATTATTTACACGTGTCCTCTTTGTAAAGAATTTTACTAGAAAAAAAAACATTTTGTTGAATTCGCTATGGCATTACTAGGTTAAGACCTTAACTTATCTTAAATGACTATTTCACGCAAAAAAAGCACCAAAATATGTAAATTAATAGCAAGATGGCCGCCAGAAATCCTCAAAAAACTCAGTTTATTTCATTCCAATGGAATAAATCAAGCAGTGGGTGTGGTAACCCGAAGAGGGCGGGGTTGAAAGCTAGTGCATCTTAATATAAGACGGGAAAATAATTAATTATACCAGAAACGTATTAAGCACGGAAGTGGGGGGACTTTCTGGATCGAAATAGAGAAATAGAGGGGATCGAACACTCTTTATCAATACTTACATGAGTAGCGTTTAACTCAGTGCTTGCCTGAGGTATGGTAGCGGCACGGGAGGGGAGACATTGACATTTATGACGTGACAGAGCATATGAATCTGAAGTAGAATTGAAGTCTCGCTGACGTTGAATTGGAAGTTACAATAAAATTAAAATAAAAAATATTTTACTAAAACAAGCTTTTAATGCTCTAAAAAGGATAAAACGGAGCTCCTATGGCTACCTTCCAGCTCCATCATCAGATCAGCTCTACGTAATCATAATATTGCATTGTCATCCGACTTACACATGCATGCAAAATTTCAGCTCAATTGGAAACCGGGAAGTGGGTCTATTTTAAGTTGCAAGATTTGACGACACCAGACATGTGAATGTAAATAAAAACTTGTAAAAACACTCAGGCACTGATTGAGTTAAGCGCAGATTGTTACCTTTTTCTTTCAAGCTTACTTAAACTACAGAACCGATTTAGATATTTAGTACGGAGTTAAAAACCCAGAGAAAAAGATGAACCTCCTTCTGGCGTAGTTGGGTAAAAACATAGGGGTTTTATCCCGGTAGTTCGCTCAGTGCGCATTACATCCGTGGTCGACTGGCGTGTGGCGACTCGTTATGCTTTGGCTCGAAGTTTTTTGTTGTGTACCGTCACATTATTTTTATTTTTGTTTAGATGTTGATAGTTTGATTTTGTTTGTAATTAGTTGTACACTCATTATGTTTAAATAATTTAAATTGAAATGTTTCTCAGGAAGTGAATTATTGTTAATTCTTATGAGAAATAAAGTTCTTATTTCAAAGGGGGGCAAAAGCGCGATATAGTCATTCTGTGACAGACAGAAAGTAGATAAAATCAATACTTTTCCGTAAAATAATAAGTACTTTAAATGAGGGTTTTCGCGAATGAAAAATCCGCCAGATGGCAATACGTAGACGCGAGGTCCAAATGCTGCATGATTGGTTATTTTTGACATGACATTGACAGATATGTCAAAATCCACCAATCACGCAGCAGTCAGACCCCACATCCACGTCCCGCCATCTAGCGGATCTTTCATTCGCGAAAACCCTCATTATCGGAAACCACAGTCGAGTACTTGAGGCTTCCGGCGACTGGGACCGCAATTAACTGGGACCGCGGTCCCGGTCGCCGGATCCGTAAAAAATCAATATTTTTTTTCCGGCAACTGGGACCACTCATAGGTCCCAGTTAATTGCGGTCCCAGTCGCCGTAAGCCTCGAGTACTTATATCTAAGTATTGCAAAATACTTGGTGTATTACCAAGTACGAATAACATCACAACAAGCTATACGATTTACTATCTTATGCCGTTGTATTACCGTCTATATTGCTACAAAAACTTATCAAACGTGCTGTCACCAGTAAATCATCGTTCTACAATTTAATAACCGCTGCAATTAAGTCCGTAATGACCGAAGGGACGATCGTTTCTATTATTCACGTAAATGTCCTCCATCCATACGTCAATTCCCACCGGTGGGTTTTACAGTGGAAGACAGAATTTCGAATAATTATAAGATGCGACCAAAATTAAACGGGACTAATAAAAAATTGACCATATTATGGGCAGGGCACATAGTACGCAGAACTGACGATGGTGCAGCAAGGTTCTGGAGTGGAGGCCGCAGTACCGGAAAACGCAGCGTGAGACGTCCATCCACAAGGTGGACCGACGACATCGTAAAGGTAGCGCTGGACGCACCAACCGGGCAACATGGAAAGCATTGAGGGAGGCCTATGTTCAGCAGTGACTGACGTCCTGTGGCTGAGATTAATGAGTTAAAAATTGAGCTAGAGTACCAGAGCTAGATTGGGTTGATCTAGCCTAGGTGGGTAATTTAGCTTAGGGAGGCAAACTAGCCCATATTATGTATGGCCAAGACGCAGACCACCGACTTTTAGTTGGCCGATAGTTGGGCCCGATTCTTTGTATGAAGAATCGGCCGATACCAAATCGGTGTATATGCGAACTTTCATACATTTCCATACTGATTAACTGCCCGACTAAACTATCGGCCGACAAAAAATCGGTGGTCTGCGCCTAGGCTTATAAGATGCGATCAAACGAGACTAATTAAAAAATTGAGCTAGATTACCTGAGCTAGGTTGGGTTGATCTAGCCCAGGTGGGTAATTTAGCTCAGGTAGGCAATCTAGCCCAGGAGGGTAATTTAGTCGTGCCCAGGTGGGTACCTAATCTAGCTCAGGGTGGCAATCAAGCCCAGGTGGGTTTTTTTTTAAGGGACGCGCGCTGGTAGCTTGAAGAGAGCGACGTTCGCGAACGGGCCGTATCGAGCGCATAAGGCGCCCGATCAGTGGCGAACCCAGCTAGAGGGTTGCCCACCGCGGTGTTGGAAGTCCAGCCTACGGCGGGCTCACTCTAGTGGGCCCGATCGACCCAGGTGGGTAATCTAGGTAAGGAAGGTAGTCTATCCCAGGTGGGTAATCCAGCCCAGGTGGGTAGTTTAGCTTAGGGAGGCAATCTAGCACAGGAGGGTAATCTAGCACAAGTAGGTAATTTACCCCAGGTAGGTAATTTAGCTTAGGGAGGCAATCTAGCACAGGAGGGTACCTAATCTAGCTCAGGGAGGCAATCTAGCCTAGGTGGGTAATCTAGCACAAGTAGGTAATTTACCCCAGGTAGGTAATTTAGCTTAGGGAGGCAATATAGCACAGGAGGGTACCCAATCTAGCTCAGGTGGGTAATTTAGCACAAGTAGGTAAATTACCCCAGGAAGGGTAGCTATTGCTTTTCATTAAATTTTCTATAATAAATTCTAGCTATTTTATTATTTTTTTAGTATGCAAAATAAAAAATAATCGTAACCGAATCGTAACCACTAAAACAGTCCACAATCGGCACAAGACTTGCTGATTCCCTTTGACTCGGTCTCGGGCCGATTATGAATATTGTATCGATGCTGATCGATTTCTACTCGGAATAAGAGGTATTATTAGCTCGGACATATTTTATTCGATATCCTTTGATTTATCATTTTATTCATTGAAGCTTTTTAAATCAAATCATTTATTATTTAGTACAAATATTACATGAGAATGTTTGCTAATCTTTCACGCAAAAACTACTGAACGGATTTTGATGAAACTATACAGTATTACCCACAAGGTGGACCGACGACCTCATAAAGGTAGCAGGAAGGCGCTGGATGCAGGCCGTACCAACCGGCGTTTGTGGAAATCATTGGGGGAGGCCTATGTTCAGTAGTGAATGTATTATGGCTGAAATGATGATGATGATGATGATGATGATGATGATGATGGTACAGTATTATTGCTTATACATCAGAATAACATCTCACACGAACGAAGCTGCAAAAGTTGGTGAAACTTAATTTAATTTAAAAAAAAATGCACAAAATAGTGAACTTAATGTTTAAAGCATTATCCGCAACTTCTGGGTCACCTAGAGAGCTATGAGCACAGATATAGATATACATAGATAACGCAAGTAACACGATCTGTATTAAAACCAAGCGTGCCGACTTTTTAATACCTACTGTGACGTCACAGCCAACATTTAGTGACGGGAAATCGTAATCGATTCAAAGATGCCGATGCCGCCGTTGCCCCAACAACGCACCGCTACGATCACAGAAATGGCATCGATTATCTGACAGACGAATGAGATACACAGACGAATGAGATATACAGACGAATGATATTAAACGGAATGTTTAAATAGATAATATTTTCATTGAATTTTAAATAAAAATGTATAATTCTAAAACAGAGCCCCGATTACGGTAACTTTTAACGTCTACAATCCAGACACGGTTCATCGATTCTGCGATACGATTGGTCAAAACAGCTGACGTACGCTGTTTACGCTGGCGTACGTCAGCTGTTTTGACCAATCGTATTGCAGAATCAGAAACGCGTCTGGATTGGAGACGTTAAAAATTATCGTAATCGGGGCTCTGATTGCTTAATATAATACATCGTTGCTGCGCGGGCTTTTTTCGAGCCGCCCAGTGTTGTCACACATAATTATTTTTTTTGTATCATTAATTTCATCCTGTTTAAGTTTATTTTGAGACAAAGTCACATGTAGTTTTCTTTTAAAAAACACAATTAAATAACTACAAAAGGCTAATTTTAGACACGATCCCGTATTATTAAAAACTTAAAATAATATAAATACTACAAATACACATTAATTAGAATATTTATTTATATAATATGAGAGTTATTTTTTAATAATAATTAGTATCATTCGTCTGTCCGATATTGATAAGAATCGATTATTGATTAAAGTAGTAGAACGAACAACACTAGTAGCAAAATATGACAGACGAATGAGAAGTTGCGTGTACAACGAAGTCGAAGCGATGCGCGACAGTGGCGCTTGTGCGTTATACATCGCCTCTTAACACATAACGTCAGATCAAACGCTCAAAACAAACCCGGCAATGTATCGTAAAAATTTTTTTTAATGGAGAGTTATAGATTTTTAGGTACATTCTTGAAACCACCGCTTGGAATACTTAAAAAAATGTTTTAAAATGAATTAACACTTATTATAATATTCAAATAACTTACCCGTGATAGGAAATATGTCCTTGCCTTTGGGAGCTCGAAATTTTTGGCTTATTGCAATTAATTATCACACATTGAGGCATTTTTCTAGTTTTCGCGGCCGTCCGTATGCAACAACAGACGCGCGTGGACTGTAAGCAGCGGCAGCTCATTCCGATGATTTATCGGGATCGGGACACGCGAAGTAGGTGCATTCGCGTTATCTAGGTATATCTATATCTGTGGCTATGAGAGTGGTAAAGATTAGACTTATGTTTGAAAAAAAATATGAAATTAACATATTACTATTATTTTGTTTTAAATTGGTAAAATAATTGCACTAAACAGATTCATAGACACATATTCCTTACTTTAATCAAATATGCAAAAACACAACCCTTCTGGCGCAGTCGGCCAAAAATAAGGCCCGAGTGGCAAATCGCTTCAGTTACAAACATTCGTCCCCATGGGCGTATCTCATTACGGCCCCCATAAACTATGGTAAAATAAATGATACACGGACAGACGCGGAATTTAGCGTAACTTTCCCAACTCAATTTCCTGTATGAAGGTATCGCACTCGCAGTGATGTTAGGATCGGTACACACGATTCGTTACGAAAGACGAACATTATTTTGCTCGTGGTAACCAAAACAGGACTATTCCCACCTCTCGTTCCAACCGCTGCAACTCCTGTGTGGCCAGGATCTATAGCTTGACCGCCAATAACCCAACCAGTGAAGGTCAAGTTTGTCCCGGGGGAAAGTTAAACTGTCATTGGACCAGAACATAGAAGGAGTTCGAAATTAAGGATCGACTTCGATTCATTGCAAAGCGGATGACAGGTGGCAATGCCTCCCAAAACCGTCTGTCTCGAAGAGTTGAGGGCGTAGGCGAAATCTTCCATTTGCCTCGCCTGAAATGATCTGAAAATTATCATGAGTATCTTCTACAATATAAAAATGAATCGCAAAATGTTGGTAAGCGCATAACTCAACAACGCCTGGGCCAATAATACCAATTACTTTTTTTAAATGTTCGGTGAAGTCCAAGGATGGTTTTTACGGCGAGATTTGCAAAATTCAATCCCTAAGAGGGTAAAACGGGTTCCACGCGAACGAAGTCGCGGGCGGCCGCTAGTTATTAGACAGTGCAGTGTGCACTAAGCTTATATTTGTTTGAAGCGCTGTTAAAACAGAACCTTCCTAGCGAGTGGTGAAGGGAAACATTTTATTTTGTCTAACAGATTCGATTCGAATAGGTTATGTATGGTAAAGGTAGTTTAATTTTTATGTAAAATTATACTGGTAAATTAAACTAGACTAAAACAATTACAATCCCAACCCGTCTGGCCAGCGTGGGGAAAAATGGTAAATTAGAGAGTCGTGATCCTGCAGTGGAGACTAAATGACCTGATGATGATGATGATGATGATGATGTTTTAGTACTGGGAAGAAAGCACTGCCCTAGAAAAATAGTGCAGTGTCCCGCTAAAAAGCGATCCGTTCGAATTTAGAATTATATTGTGACTAGCTTTCCGCCCGCGGCTTCACCCGCGTGGAATTTTGTCTGTCACAGAAAAACTTTATCGCGCGCGTCCCTGTTTCAAAAACCGGGATAAAAACTATCCTATGTCCTTTCCTGGGACTAAAACTATATCTATGCCAAATTTCATCAAAATCGGTTCAGTGGTTTAGGCATGAAAGCGAGACGGACAGACAGACAGAGTTACTTTCGCATTTATAATAATTATGTATTAGTATAGAAGTATAGACTAGTACAGATTATTATGAAATTTGTGAAATCCCCTAATGCAAATAAATGATATTATTTTGATTTGATTTGATATCATTTCAAACACATGTGTGTTCACACGACAGTCCAGTTTTACGCGACCCTGCTTTACTGTATCCCGCAAAACTGGATAGCAGGAAAGGGCCCTTATCCTAAGCGTTTCCCAGACATAGGGGAGAGTTCGGTATATTGTACCGCCGGGTAAATTGTACCACCCTCATATTTCGTAAAGTATTTATTGAATGTCTGTAATTGCAACACTCAGCGATACACAACTAAAATCAATTAATATCGGCCATGTGGTTTTTGCCGTGACAACAAACACGTGTGTTTTATTTTGAAAAGTATTTTTTCATTGTTTTCAAGTAACTTTTGACAATACATGTTTAGTTTGTAATTTTGTTAAATTTAATCACAGGGTGTTTCTAATATATTATTTAGAAGCGTAAATTAGTGTGGATTACAATTATTTGAAACATTTTTCGGTATTTATAAGCTATATTTTTTACCGATTTTTTAAAAGCACTATCACCTAGTCGGCTAAATTGTACCACATCAAGTTGTATGGAACTTTACCAAAGGAATTTGAATTTTTTTTTAGTAAATCATATTTTGAAGTTATAATAGCGTAGTTATGTTTGACTAACAATAAATGAAAGCAAAAGACTGGCAAAGTAGATTAGGTACAAGTGTGCGTTACGATAATTGGAATTACAAAACTTGTACTCAAAATCGTGATAGTCATGTAAAACAATATCGATTGTCTATGTTATTAACTACTGTTCCTCTTCGTTTCCTAATTTGTTAAGAATGTATCGTATAATATTTTGCCATAGTTTTTTTAAAGGCTTGAAATTTATTGAAATCCAATTTAGTAACCCTGTGGTACAAATTATCGAACCGGTTGGCTAAATTGGACCGAAGCTCTGAACTCGTACTTTGTTGATTTGTGCTAAATATACAACAATCATGTTAATTAATACTTATGAAATAGTAAGTTGAATAATGTATCTTTTATTATATACCATGGACATTAGCAAAAACAAAAGAAAACTATGTGTAAAATGAGATTGAAAAAAAGTGGTCCAAATTAGCGGACTCTCCCTTAATAGGTACGTTACGACAAACAGGACTTTTAAAGAGAACTTCCATTTTAAATCTATGCTCGCTTCAAATCGCTCCGTAATCCGCCTTATTTATTATTTGTGACTAAACTAGCTGGATGTCGTTAGGGATGGCAAAATGGCGACGTACGCCTCGTGAGCGGTGAACGAGAAACGAATAGAAATAGCCTAATATTTTATAAGTGCCACTTGTGGTCTAAACTGAATAAATGATTTTGATTTTTGATTATCGTTTCATCCACGAAGACGCGCCCCACCATTCTTCCGCTCATGTTTGAGTGTTATCGGTACACGCTAAATCATCCATGAGTGCACACGCACACTACAATAATGACGCTCGAATTGCTCGGATCAAACTCCCCGCACCCCGCGCTTCCCTCGACCAAAAATGGTGGGGCGCGTCTTCGTGGATGAAACGATCTATTAATAATGCTTATTTTGCTTATTATTTTCAGAGTGAAAGCGAGTGGCAAAAGAGGAAGGGAGAACGAGGGGTATAGGGAGAGAGCAGGGTGACTAAAGAGAAGAAGGCAGATAAGGAGGGGGAGAGAGGGATAACCGCCTCTGTGGTCTAGTGGTAAGACCACCTGCTTCAGACGCAGAGGTACCGGGTTCGATTCCCAGTGGGGGCAGATTTTTCTGATTTGTCTGTCGGTTTGGTTGGTGGTAGGGCTTGTTCTAAGTCCGCCAGGCTAGCTACCACCATCTTACCTAAGTCTGTCGCCATAACAACAATATTAACAGCATTGGCGTGTTTCGGCAGTTGAGGTAAAATGCCCAGTTCCTCTGTGGTCGAGGATTCTAGGTGAATCTCGCTTCCACCTTCGCAGCTTCGGCCTGATCATCACTTTCCATCAGGTGAGAATCAGGCCAAGAGGTTATCCATTGTGGGTAAAAAAGAGAACCTTATGAAGCCGTGTTGCAGAGAGTTGGTAAAATACGGGGTAGCGCATTTTCTTACATAACTTTTCAATTCCTATCATTGAAGGTCCGAAAATATTTCTCATACAATATGATACCATAATGATCATTCTTCATAAAAAATTTAAAACCTACATATTTAAAAACATAATCATTGATATTCATAATATCACTAATCATACACTTAGTTTTTACTAATATTTGTTTTCATATATTTTTCTATACTAATGATCGAAACTCATAATCATTCGAATAAATAACTATAATATTCATAAATGTGATGTATCCTAATATTTGTTTTCATAAATTTATTACTCATAAGTGTATTTATCCATATTATTGAAAATCATGATGTCTATATTCGTATTAAATCGTATTTTAACATTAAATTAATTTGAAATGGTCCAAAACAGGCAATATTTTGTGCCACAAAACTAACGTGACAGAAACGAATCGCTGCAAAACCGACTCCACGTAGTCTTGTCTGCCCTACCCCTAGAGTGTAATTTAAAAGCCGGAGGCGCGGAGGGAGGGCAGCCCTCGCCCGCTGTAACGAGGCTCTTCTCTTGATATCTGCGGTACTACGTTTTTGTCGTCTCTGTATCTTCCAGATTAAATATTTCTTCTACTTCTTTTCTTAATGTCGTTGGAAGGACTAAACGCGTGGTGCGATGAGATGGGCGGTCTAGCCTTTGGTGAGGGAGGTGGCTTGTTTATTCTTGGTTCTCGTACTACTGTTTGACTAGCTTCATTGTTCTCCCAATTGTATCGTCTTATAGGTTTTCTGCCTATATATTCCTCCAAGTCAGGTTTCTTGTATTTATTTTCTTTAGTTTAATCTGGCTTTTAGTGAGATGGCTTGGTTATTCTTAGTTCTTGTACTGCTACAAGACTTGCTTCATTGTTCTTCCGATTTTATGCTTCTTTTCTTCATATCGTTGTTCGGACTGAGCGTTGATGCAATGAGATGGGCGGTCTGGCTTTTGGTGAGGCGGCTTGGTTTTCCTTAGTTCTACTGCTACAGGACTGGCTTCATTTTTTTTTTCAATTTTATGCTACTTTTCTTGATATAGTTGGTAGGACTGAGCGTTGCTGTGATAAGACGGGCGGTCTGGCCTTTGGTGAGATGTCTTGGTTCTTGTACTGCTGCTAGAATATCTTCATTTTTCTCCTAAGGTCTGTGTTAGGTAGGTACTGAGTTTTTGAAGTCTTCTTCTTTGTTTGCATGTTCCGGGTCAGATATTTGTTATGCTTCATTTCTTCTTCATTTCTAGATACGAGTATGTTTGTTATAAAGTAAATTATTCTGAACAACAACATTATGAGTTGAAGTATGTTCTTAGTAACAACATTATTAATTAAAACAATATGATCAATGAATGTTATGAAAAAAAAAGATCTGAAAATAAAAATTATGTATTTCAAATGGTTCTTAGTAGTAACAGTATTGATAAAAAAATTATGATTACTAACTGTTATGAGCTCCGATGGTAGTAATAAAAATGTATGAATAAAAAAAGTATGAAAAATAAAATTATGAAGAGAGATTATTATGAACACAAATCGGTAGTAAGACAAAGAATAGGATTTAGAATTTTATGTGAGCCAATATAGAACCAAAATACGGTCACTATTTTACCTATTTTCATCTTACATTTAATTTTAGGCAAAGTTCTTCCCAGATTCCTTTACTCTACAGGGTGTTAGGTAAATGGGTATATGAGCCGACACTAGCCCATGTTAACATGGTCATATAATTGGTATAGTGTAGTCAGAAAATTGATATCTTCATTTTAATTATTTTAACTTTCATACAAATCGGATTTTATAAAATTTATTTTGTATGAAAATTAAAAAAATTAAAATGATGATATCAAACTGACTTCACCATACCATTTATATGATCATGTTAACATGGGCTAGTGTCGGCTCATATACCCATTTACCTAACACCCTGTATAAGTCCAACTTGATTGATGTTGTTTTAGATTTTTAAAAGCTACTTCTATGTTTATTTCATTCGTATAGTCGGCCATTTTGTGCCCAACGACAACATGAATTTAAAATGGCCTATTAGAACGTGGCTTCGTAGAATTCAATCCAGTTATGTTACAAATAATTTATTTCCAGTATATTTGTTCGAGAGAATTTCAGTTAAATTGTTTGAAACTAATTATTTATTGAAGTTGCTTTAAAATTTAAATAATGGTTTAAAAGTACAATTTTTCAGTTAGAATATTTTTAATTGGTTATTGAATTAAAAGTAAATTACAATGATAAATCGTAAATAAGTAAGTCGGTCTTTCAAAAGATAGTTAGCCAGTAAAAGCTAGTTTTGAATAAATGTCATTTAATTTTGTTTTTGCTAGAAATGTACTATAGGTCTAGCGCTTAGCTCAGTCAGTGCCTGAGGTATGGGAGCGGCACAGGAGGGGGTGTTTTTGTAACGGTCAAACGTCAGCGAGACTTAAGTGGGTCTAGACAAAGTGCAAATTATAATCGCAAACCAGTCGAAAAGTGGTCGAAAAGCCCCTTTTCAACCGACTTCAAAAAAAGGAGGAGGTTCTCAATTCGACCCGTATGTTTTTTTTTCTATTTTTGTCAAGCGATAACTCCGCCAATTATGAACCGATTTGAACAAATCTTTTTTCGGCGTATAGGTAATACCTCAAGAGTGGTCCCATTTAAATTTAATAATAAAAAAACAACCCCCAAGGGTGGAAAATTGGGGATGAACTTTTTTATACGCAATATCTCCGCCGATTATGAAACAATTTGAACGATTATTTTTTGTTGAATAGGTATTATTTGTGTTCACGCATTTGAAGTCGGTTTTTTTTTTAAGTTTTAATTATTTGTATGGCGTTTTGACGGATTCGATTTTCGATTCGATCAAAAAGTGTGTTTTGTCTAGGGGGCAGATCTCCTTTACATTTGTATGCTCTGTCAGGTCTTATTATACATACAGGGTGTCCCAAAATTAGCACGTCACAGTCCGTCACACTGACACTAGAGGTAGCTGAGTCTAAGACGCATCGAACAAGCTTAATATGTCCATAGAAAAGTTTCATAAGTTTTAAGATATGACCAATTTTATTTATTCATTTCGATTTTTCTTTCAATCTTACAAAATGCCAGATCCAATAAGATTTAGTCGAAAAACTCCTAATTTGTTAATTCCCTAGAGATTCAGTGAAAACAAGTTCCTCTTAGAGCTATCTATGGAAAATAAATCGTGGAAAATCCTTCGAACAAATCGCGTTCTAGGGAGAAAATGGATCTAGAACTTAGAGAGAATTTAGTCTTAGATAGATAACATTTAGGGAGCTCACAGACGAGCGATAGTATATCGGCGACTGCTTGCGACTTAACTCGGCGATGATCAGCGACAGTCGAATATAGATGACCTATACTGAACTGTCCCACCAAACTTATTGACACGGGGACACCACCATCGTTCAACTCCATAGTTTCGAAACATGGCAAAAATCAGAACCAGCGTACCAGTATTGACTGTGGCGCCCCGCTGTCAATGTCACGGATAGGACAGGTCAGTATATTTTGGGTCTATACCGCCGATAGTCGCTGATGTATCTCGACTATGGAAGACAGGCAGTCACTAATAACAGGGTGTTAGGTAAATGGGTATATGAGCCGACACTAGCCCATGTTAACATAGTCATATAAATGGTATGGTGAAGTCAGAAAATTTATATCTTCATTTTTATTATTTTAATTTTCATACAAATCGGATTTTATAAAAAAATAAAATTATGATATCTGACTTCACCATACCATTTATACTCGTATGCCCATGTTAACATGGGCTTGTGTCGGCTCATATACCCATTTACCTAACACCCTGTATAGTCAGTGTCAAAGTGTCATGACAGCGAAAGGCGCGGTCGCCTACAGTCGCTGACCGTCTACCACTATCGCAGTCCCGCCGGGACAAACTTGACCTTCACTGGTAGGGTTTTTATTGGCGGTGAAGTTGTAGATCCTGGGTACACAGGAGTTGCAGCGGTGGGAACGAGAGGTGGGAATAGTCCCGTTATTGCAAGCAGTCGCCGACATAATGTCGCTCGTCTGTAAGCTATCGAGAATTAAAACTTAAAAGACAGGAAAGTTGTAATATGTATTGTAGTTTCCAGAATCATTATTTATTCTGAAGTTTAAACTTAAGTAAGTTTGGTCTTGTAAATAACAAATGAAAGGCAAGTAAAGTCAATACAATTCAGTTAAAAACCGGCCAAGTGCGTGTCGTGGCACGCTCAGTGTACCTAGGGTTCCATAGTTGTTCGTCGTTACTACGATGTACTATTTCAGAAGTCTAACGCCCCCTAACTTGAAACGATGCTTGCATAAGTGAAGAAAAAAATAGAGCTCTGTGATTGGTTCGTGTGTAACCCTGTGCGTCCACACGCACTGTGAGACCTCATAGTAATGTTTGTGAATACGGGCGTAAGTCGTAAGAGGCGATACAATGACAAAATTAAATAACCGAACATCAAGCCTCCCCAACCCGTCTGGCCAGCGTGGGGAGTGTAGGCCAAATCCTCCATTTGCCTCTGGTAAATTAGAGAGGGTCGCGCTCCTGCAGTGGAGACTGAATGACCTGATGGTGATGATTTAAGGCAGGGTANTGAATCCGTAAAGTTATTAAACTTCAAATAGTTGCAAAAAGTTCTGTTTGACAGTGTTGCTACTAGTGACATCTCGCTCGCTCAGTTCTTTGTTGCTCTATTCCGCTAGGGAGGTAATTTAAGATGCTATCAATTGAAAGAAGATTTTTATTTTCTTTTATTTTATTTACTTATACAGGGTGTTAGGTAAATGGGTATATGAGCCGACACTAGCCCATGTTAACATGGTCATATAAATGGTATGGTGAAGTAAGAAATTTGATATCTTCATTTTAATTATATCATTTTTCATACAAATCGGATTTTTCCAAATTTATTTTGTATGAAAATTAAAAAAATAAAAATGATGATATCAATATTTCTGACTTCACCATACCATTTATATGCCCATGTTAACATGGGCCAGTGTCGGTTCATATACCCATTTACCTAACACCCTGTATAGGAAAATAAGCAATGGAACAATACGTAAGCATAATTGCATAAAAAAGTAAAATAATTTCGTTTAAATAAAACCGACTAAAAATTAAACTGACGCCAAAAAAGTATACACTAAAAGGAGAAAAATAATTTTACGTTATCTCCAATATTGTCGAAGTTATCGCTGGAAAACTAAACAAAGTATCGTAAATTTTTATTTAAAATTAATCAGTAATCGGAATAAGTGAATACTTAAAATAATATCGATTAAATTTACAGATTATTGTCTATGACTCACAGGTTACAGCACTGATGTGTCAGAGACAAGTCATAGACAATATGGAGATAACACATGATTTTAAACGTCAAGTCAATTTGACAAGTCCCACAAATTTTCATCGTCCACGTATTTTGCTAAAATAATTTGTTTCAAAAAAAATCCAATCGCTCAAGCTCCCAAGGGCCTACCGATAGGTCGGGTGACGTAATCTTGAAATTCTTTAAGCCGGCGCAGAACTTCCAGAAGGTCGGGCGACGCCACGGCCACTTTGAACCGTGTTTACTTCTGCAGTTATATTTTATATTTATTTATTCTAGAATATATTCCCAAAAAGTCTGAAAGGTGTTTTAATTTGTATCACTTGGATATGATTTCTATAAGAAAGTTGTGAGTGTGACGCTTGAAGGGAAGGAAGTCAACCTAACCTAACCAACTGCGTATTTCTATACTGTGTAGCTGGAAATTGTGGCGGGAGCTCTTTGACGCGCTGTTTTCGGCGAAGAATTGCGCGCGCAGATTTTGACAGCGCGAAATACCTACTTTAGAAGAAATACCAAGCCTTAACTACGAGTCCAATGACAGTTTTTTCCCTTGGGACAAACTTGACCTTCACAGGTTGTGTTTTTATTGGCGGTCAAGCTGTAGATCCTGGCTACACCGGAGTTGCAGCAGTGGGAACGAGAGGTGGGAACAGTCCCGTTGATGATGATGATGAATGTTAAAAAAGCCCATCACACAAAAGCTAACCCTTACAGGATTTTAACCAGCATTAGCGTTTTACAGTTAGCATAAAACCAGTAGGGACCAAATCAAGTAATGTTCATAAGAATAAAAAAATGGTTCCTAAACCGATTATGTTATGAAAGCCGCTAATTAGCAAAGTTTGGTTTGTACACAAGAAAAAGGGAACAGAAGGGTTGCTACGAAAGATAATCTCAAAAATATAGAGTAGAAAAAGTTTTTCGCCTTAATAATATTGTTTACAGCGTTGTTGTATTTCGGTAGTTCGGTTCCTCTGTGGTTGAGGATTCCGGGTGAAGCGCTTCCTGATCATCACTTTCCATTAGATGTCAGATAGACCAAGAACTGTAGCTAAAAATGACTACAAACATAATTATGCAAAATATTTATACGCAATTTTATCCATAGAAATATTATAAAGAGGAAAGATTTGTTTTTTTTTTGTTTTGAATAGGCTCCGAAAATACTGGACCGATTTCAAAAATGATTTTGTCGTTAGAATCTTACATTATTTTTAATGAACATAATCGGTACGAAGTTCGCTGGGTTAGCTAGTTTTTCGAGATCCGAACCAGTGCCTTCGGGTCTACCACCCCTATTTCCACTGTGGCAAGTCTGGATCGCTTGTTTTGTCTTCGCCATAGGAAAATTTTCCCATTCCATTCATGGGGCCAGTTCTGCGGACTTTAGGAGTTATTGCCCTAAGCTTTGGCACGAATCAATAAACCGGTAGTTGGATATTATTAATTAGGTTATAGGTTTTGAGTACGTTTTAGGATTTTTATGTAAATAGGTACATAGTCTAAAGTCTTTATTGTTTGTTTCTTTTTACTATAAAGTAAATACCCAATTTTTTTCTAAGCATGAAGGCACACACTTTATAACTTATGATTCTAAAGGTAACTAATTAAAATTATATTTTTTTTATATCAATCTCATGTTTATTATCGGAAACCATAGGTCGAGCGCATAACTTAAATCAGTCAGTGCTTGGGGTATGGGAGCAGCATGTCAGCGAGACTTCTGTCACGTCATAATTGTCAAAATCACACTGAAAAAGCTGAAAATCACCTCAAAATAATTTTTACATCTAAATTCTATACCTGTAAATAAACTACCTTGTTGTAGTCAAAGCCTGTTTTATTCAAATCCGAACCGCAGCACAGCACTTTAACCGAAAATACCTAATTCTAAAACCGAAAATCCGCTTCCAACTAACACTCAGTGTGTATCAAAAATTAATACAACATTAAATCCGAAAGTCCACAGAAAGCGGAGCGAGGTAACGGAGAGGAGAGGAAGGTAATAATTTGACAGTAGAATTGCACAAAATCTCTGCTCCGCTTCATTGGACATGAACAGGGAGTTGGTAGTTTTTAAGAATTTATACCAAACCAAGAAGCGGAGCATGGAAACGGAGCGGAGAAGCTGAGCGGAAAAGTGGAGTAAAGAATCGGAGCAGAGAAGTGGAGAGATGCGAAGAAATGGAGCTAGAAAAACAAATGACGCATGGCGTTCGTTCGTTTCAGCCGAAAGACGTCCACAGCTGGACATAGGCCTCCCCCAAGGATTTCCACAAAGACCAGTCCTGCGCCGCTCGCATCTAGGCACCTACCGCGACCTTCACCAGATCGTCGGTCCACCTAGTGGGAGGCCTGCCCACGCTACGTCTTCCGGCTCGTGGTCGCCACTCAAGAACTTTCCCGCCCCAGCGGCCATCAGCTCTACGAGCTATGTGCCCCGCCCACTGCCACTTGATTTTAGCGATTCTGCGAGCTATGTCAGTCACTCTCGCATGGCGTACATGCGGCCTAATAGCAGTATGTATAGTGAAGCAAACTCTGTAACTCTCCACATATTTTTTCCGCTACGTTTCAGTGGATAGACACAGTCCGCAACGCGTCTCCGTATTTACCAAAGCGGAGAGCAGAGAAGATGTTTTTTGTATCTCTGCTTAGCTTCAGTTCGGAAATACTCCTTTCATTTCTTCTTTGGTGGAAACAGGCCCTTAGTCCTTCTCCGCTCCGCTACTCTCTCCGCTTCAGTGGACAGCAGCCTAAATCTGGCCAGACACGACCTTATCCGATCGATGCCGGATCAAAAATAACATTTGGGAAGCGTCGAGCGAGACGCAAAGGGTGGGGGGAGGCGGGGCAGGGTTGGTAGATGAAGTTCGAAATCGCGAGTTGAAGTCTATTATTGGTCTGTAAGCGTTTCGCACCATGAGTGATTCGGACCGCGGTGTGAGCTGTAGTATTTAGGAGTTTAGAAATTAGAAAATAAGTCGAATTACTAAACAATTTATTAAGAAAAGTTTGGGTCCAATCGTATTTGATTTCGTTTCGATAAAAATAAAATGATAAAGATTCTTGCATCTTCTTAAAAACCAAACTTCATCAAATTAAATCAATCACAAAAATAATTTTATTTTAAAACAATAATTTTACTTAATTGAAACTCAAAATCAAACAAACAATTTTATCGTCTTGCTCTTAAACGTAAGGAGCCTTTGCAATAACGTCTTATGAGTTTTTAGCGCTATCGAATCTTAGAGAAATCAACAAAAAGGGAAAACTAATAAATACTCGTAGTTATTGCCTAAAAATGATTTTATACAAAAATCTCAATACTCAAAAGTTTTTATTAGCACTAAAAACAATTTGAGCGTGCGATTAGAACAAAACTTTCAAGCAAAAAAATACCAAATTCCAAGTTAAAAAAACAAATCTCTAAACTTCACACACGCGTAAAACGCGTCGAACCCGCGACTTGCCGCCACAAACCACCGGAGCATAAGCGCGCAGCCCTACCCTCCCCTCGGGTCGTTCACCCCGGGGGTAGGCCGTCTATGGGAAAACTGATGGTTTATGAATGGATGACTCGTGAACTTTATGGGTATTAAGGTTAGACCAGACCAACGCGTGCAGCCGGCGTGCACGATGACGATGGCGATGGCGACCAGACAGCGTGTATGAATTTGTAGCGATGTATTCACATCAACGCGTCCTGTCATTGGTCGCGGCGATCTATGCAGCGTCTGCACGCAGCGATCAGCGATCATCGCGACATTTGTCACTGTGACGTTTCTGTTTTTTAAAATCGATGTAATAAATAGTAAGTAGGATCTGTTAAAAAGTTTTTACACAGTTAAAAATGAATTATTCATAACATACCACTAGTCTGACCTACTTGAATAATAAAAAAGGTTTTAGAATAAAGTATCAATATCAGAATTTATTTTTATGTAATAAACAAATTATTCTAGTTTTCTCGAGAGCCTGCTTCTTCAACTTCATAAGTAAAATTGGGATATTATCTGAAGAACAAAATAATTGAGAATGTACATGTCTGCAGCTTTCTCAAAGGCCCTAGAGCAATTCTAAGTATGCCATAAATAAAAACCTAATTAGAGTCATCAAACGTCTCAGTCATTAATTTAGTGCCACTAGAAACACCTAGTTGATCAAATTTAAATCTAATTAAAAGGTATTGTTAGGGCTCTAGGGACTACAAACGAAGCCAGAAATATAGCTTGGTTATGAGTAACCAATACCTACTACCTATACCGCATGTAATCCTGTCTCATTCTATAATATATGGCCGCCTGAATAAGCTTGAGTGAAAAAGTGTTTCCATTGTCTCAATTGCATCAAAAGCTCCAAACAAATCATTTAATTCAGTTTCCATTTTGCCGAATAGGCGTGATTGACAATATGCGTGACAGTTGTGGTGACAGTGACAACCTGCACGCGCAGTGATCGCCATCGCGGTCGCGGCAGTGTGAAACAACTTTTGCACGCGCAGTGGTCGCCATCGCCATCGCCATCGCTGCACGCGTTGGTTTGTCCGAACCTTTAGTTAATGTGTTATGCGAAAATAAGACTGTCTGTTACGCTTTCACGCCTAAAGTAGTGAACGGATTTTGATGAGGTTTGTTATAAAGATAAACGAGTCCCGGGAAAATAGAGGATAGTTTTTATCCCGGTTTTTGAAAAAAAATCTGTGTCAGACAAAATTTCACACGGGTGAAGTCCTAACTGTCACATTAAATGAAGTAATTTTGATGAATTTTGCTATACTTACCTAGAAAATAATATTAGAGCTAGGATACTAAGCTGTTTTTGTCTCGAAAATAAAAGTATAATCTAGTAAAGGGTTGAATTGAATAGGGAATCAATACATTTCTCAAGTATGGGATCAAAATTCATCACAGTTTCAGTAAATTCAGCACACATTATTTGTTTTGCATTTAGGAATTTTTCAAAGGGACTTTTTCAAATTAACGTTTGAAGCAGGATGTTACTTAGTCGTGTATTTGCCAATAACACAGCACAGCGTTGAATAGAGCTCTGTGATTGGTTTTTGTATCACCCTGTGCGTCTATGTGCACTGTGAGACCTCATAGTAATGTTTGTGAATACGGGCGTTAATGTCTTTTTCCTGAAAACGCGTGCGAAAAAGGCACTTGCTTATGTTCTACTCGATTTCTGGTAAGTTACAAAATAGTCTGAAAATATACGCTAACCTTAATTTTTATTAGAAAACTAGCTGACCCGGCGAACTCTGTTCCACCTTAAAGGCAATAAATAAGCATCGCAATTTTTCCTTATTTGCTCACCGTTTAGACCTACCCTGGACTACGACAATCATTTTAAAACCAAAATCAGCTCAATCGGCCCAGCCGTTCTCGAGTTTTAATCAGACTAACGAACAGCAATTCATTTTTATTTATATAGATATTTTGTTCTGTAAATATGAGTTTTATTACAATTTTCATGCAAAAAGACCTATAATTATATTATTATCGGTAATTAAAAGTTGAAACTTCGCTCGCTCGCCGCGGCCGCTCGGCTCGCCGCGCCCGCTATCTGGTTGCAAGCGTTAGCATTTAACGCTCTGGCGTGAAACGTGAGCGACAGCGAGTTAGAAAAACTAATAAAAGTCTAGCGCTTAACTGAGTTAGTGTCTGAGGTAAGGCAGCGGCACGGGAGAGGTGACATTGACATATTATGACGTGACAGAGTATAAATCTGAAGAATATGAAGTCTCGGGGATTCCGTGGAGGGTAGTTGAACGGGAAGCATGGTCGATCTGTTTTAATGGTTTCAATTTATTATTTAATGGACTTTAGTGTACAAATTTGGTGTTATTTTGTGTTCTAAAGTGCAGTGAAGTGATAAATTATAAAAAGCATTGAAATACTTCGAATTTGAGCGCGCATCGAGTGTCGAGTGGGTTGTCGTATGAACAACCCGCTTTGGACCCGGTGGCGTCTCGAAACCTGCTTACGGGCATACTTAACTCCACGGAATCCATGAAAAATCAATAGAACTGAAACACCCACGTTCTATTGATAACTATGTCAATTATTTTTCACTCGACATTGGCAGAAATAAACGTCCCAGACAGTAAAAAAAAAAAAAAAATGAAGTCTCGGTGACGTTTGGCGTCTCAAAATGACGTCCCGTGCGGCTCGTATACCTCGGGCACTGACTGAGTTAAGTGCTGACTGGCAGTGGTGACTGAGTTTGTTGCGGCGCTTCTTCTCAGCACTTGCCAAATGTTGGTCTCGAAGCGCTGGTAGGGTAAAAAGATTATGAGACATGTAGAGGCTCCTTAAGAGCAAAATGACGATTTGTAAGAACTATTTATTAGTCCAAACAAATAAAGAAATTTTGACTTTGACTTTGACTTTGACTTTGCTAGACCTAAAGTTGAGCTCACTCGCCTCGCTATCTGGTTACAAGCGTTAGCATTTAACGCTCTGGCGTGAAACGTGAGTGATAGCGACTCAGAAAAACTAATAATCGCTATTTTCCTTTATTGGGCTTGATTTAATCGCTATCTATTGCGTAGAATAGTTAGAATAAAATTCTAGTTAAATACAGTCAGCGTCAAATAGTTCGTGACACCCAAAGTGGCCAAAAAGTTTACCATTTTCAATTTTACAAAGACGTGTGTTTTAAGAAGTCATCATCAAGCTCCATTGCAAGAAGAAGATCCACTATCTGATTTCCCATAGGCAAAAGGTGGCTTTGGCCTACAACACCCATCTTTAGGACTGAGTACGGTTGTAAAAAAACTCCAAGAAAAGAGATATGTTTCATTACTTTTGGATCACCCCTCGTTTTAACTATCTATACTTCTATGCTTCTATACAACAATTGTAAATGCGAAAGTAACTCTGTCTGTCTGTCTTGCTTTCACGCCTAAACCACTGAACCGATTTTGATGCAATTTGGCATAGACATAGTATGAGTCCCGGAAAGGACATATTTTTTATGATACTTTTTATCTCGGTTTTTGATATAGGGCCAATAAAGTTTTTCTGTGACAGACAAAATTCGACGCGGGCGAAGCCGCAGGCGGAAAGATAGTCAATACATATTTATAATTATTTGAGTCTTTTTTATTTTATTTTTCTTTATTAAGGAAACAAACATTTACCTAAGTAGTAGGTACCTGAATATCATTATTGTGACGTCAAATCGCTGTCGCCCATAAATTGCGGCCACTAAGGTATATAATTGCGTGACATGTTGGCGCTAGTGATTTTCCCTCTGAATTGATTTATCAGGTTTCAGCAGCGAAGATATTCTGTTCGACACGACGCGACATGTACACGTTTTGGGGTTCCGTGGTGACGTGATTAAAGATAACCAATGGAACAAAGTTCAATCCTTCTAGAGTTATTAAAGAAAAAAATATTTATTTGACAACTAAAATTTTACACATGCACATTCATCAACAGATAATAAATGTTGCCAAAAAGGTCACCCACTCCGTATCATGTTCGCACGTTACTGCCACTGATTTTCAGCGAGTGCATTGTTTTATGCAATATTCTTCCAACACATACCTTGGTCATTGTGCAAATTCCTAATAATATTATTGTGAATGTTTGATGGATGTTTGTCACTCTTTCACGCTTAAACCATTAATAAAAAGCTCCGCTAAAATAGCGCTGAGTTAAGTAATTTTCGATACAAAACAGCAATTTGTAATTTGGTAGTATTTATACGTTTTAGCTCGTAGAGACGATGGCTGTTAGGGCAGGAAAGTTCTCGAGTGGCGACCACGGGCTGGAAGACGTAGCGTGGGCAGGCCTCCTACTAGGTGGACCGAAGATCTGGTAAAGGTCGCGGGAAGAGCCTGGATGCGGCCCGTGCATTGTGGAAAAGCTTGGAGGAGGCCTTTGTCCAGCAGTGGACGTCATTTGGCTGAAACGAACGAACGAAAGATACGTTTGAGACTTTGGAATAAATAAAAGATAGGTTTTTATTCCGTATTTTGGAAGGCGATAAAGCTTTCGGTGACAAACCGTAAGTCAACACGAGAAGAGCCGTACGCAAATCTATACTTATAATAAATCTGTAGAGAGGTCAATTCTGTACATGAAATATATTTTCAAAATAACTATCAGGGGGTGATTAGTGATCGATACTGATGCCAAAAATGCAATCAGTAAAATTTTTGTCTGTCTGTCTATAATTATGTTCCTTATAAAAACACAAACTACTCGACGGCTTTTAAAGAAACTTGGTACAATTATTCTTCATACTCCTGGGCAGGTTAAAGTATACTTAAGAATTCCCACGGGAACGGGAATTAGCGGGAAAATCCTTTTGTATGAAAAATCTAAGCCGCTTAAGTTAGACGCTTGAAATTTGGCTTGCAGGTACCTTAGTAAACTTAAAGCTTATTTACAACAGGATATTGCAAAATTCCCACGGGAACGGGAGTTAGCGGGAAAAAACATTTGTATGAAAAAATCTACACCGCGTAAGATAGACGCTTGAAATTTGGCATGCAGGTACCTTAGTAAACTTAAAGCTTAGTTACAACAGGATATTGCAAAATTCCAACGGGAACGGAAGTTAGCGGGAAAAAACATTTGTATGAAAAAATCTTAACCGCGTAAGATAGATGAAGGGGGTAAAACGGGATCCACGCGTACGAAGTCGCGGGCGGCCGCTAGTCATACATAACTCACTATACTTGCAAATAAAATGTTTTTTCAATCCTACTCTTTTTCTAAAGTAAATAAGTCATTCAATTCAAATCACAACAAATTAATAAAACAATAGCAAGCAAATAAACGTTAAAATTAAGACGTTGCCGATATTAAAGCGGAAAGGCCGAGAGGCCGCGTGAGAAAATTAAAGAAAATAATTGGTTAAGCCGGTGACCGCCACGAAGAGTCGGGGTTCCGTACTATTTAATTTAAAGGTTTTGTCTTCTTCGAATAAAGGTTCGAAACGCTATCTTCTAATATAGCTTACAGTACCACCACTTCAGATAAACATAATATCGGCTTTGATTAAATAAGTTTCTTAAAATCTTTTGACTTTTTTTGACTACTTTTAACTATCCCAAATTGATGCATACTTTTCCTTACTTAATACTACTTCTTGATCATAATAAATGATTTATCTATACAGAGTGTTACTAGGTAAATGGGTATATGAGCCGACACTAGCCCATGTTAACATGGTCATATAAATGGTATGGTGAAGTCAGAAAATTTATATCTTCATTTTAATTATTTTAATTTTCATACAAATCGGATTTTATAAAATTTATTTTGTATGAAAATAAAAAAAATAAAATGATGATAATATCAAATTTCTGACTTCACCATACCATTTATATGCCCATGTTAACATGGGCTAGTGTCGGCTCATATACCCATTTACCTAACACCCTGTATATCTTAACTCGGTCACATTTGTCAGCAGCTTATTCTTTTAACAATAAATACAATTTACAATGTTAGGTGTAACTTGCGAGCTACGCATAATAATATTTTAGTCCATACACTCTAAAAAATTTAAATTCTGGGGTTTTTAATAACCATAGGGAACCCTAAAAAAAGAAATGTAGGTTAACCGCACACGTTTTTGTCGTAATAATAATAATAAATATGGCGGAAACGGCACGGTGGGCGGCGCCTGAAAACCTTCTTCAGTTTGAAAAGGTTGGATTACAACTGAAAAACATTGTTTTATTTATAGATATTAAAAAATAACTTTGGTTTTAAAATACCTACTCGATTAGAAACCACCAAAATATCAACTCATGCAATAAAAAAATACAAATGAAAATTTTTTCACGCCAAAATTGTTGAACTGATTTTGATTATTAGCCCGCTGAATCGCTAAAATCAAGTGGCAGTGGGCGGGGCACATAGCTCGCTGAGCTAGGAAGACGCAGTGTGGGCAAGCCTCCCACTAAATGGACCGACGACCTGGTGAAAGTTGCGAGAGGTGCCTGGATTTGGGCGGTGCAGGACCGGTCTTTGTGGAAATCCTTGGGGGAGGCCTTTGTCCAGCAGTGGACGTCATTTGGCTGAAATGAACGAACGAATATTGGCTATAATAAAATGAATTTCATACTAGTCAAGCCGCGGGCAAAAGCTAGTAAGTTATAAAACCATAGAAAGTCCAACTCTAGACAGAAAACAAAAACATCGTAACAACAATAATAAGTCCACCACATCAGACTACATTTTTTTGCAAAATAAACTTTATTTCAACTACATAGGATCCAGTGTTTAACTTGACATGCCGTTTAAACATTTGTACAGTCAGCGTCAAATAGTTCGTGACACCCGAAGTGGCCAAAAAGTTGACAACACAACCTTTTTTTTTTAATGGCAACCAAACCTCTCTGGGAGGTTTATTTCTGCCAATGTCGAGTGAAAATTGACATAGTTATCAATAGAACGTGGGTGTTTCAGTTCTATTGATTTTTCATGGATTCCGTGGAGTTAAGTATGCCCGTAACTCAGAATACAGAACAAACCAGAAGGAGTGTTNTTAAATAATGTGTATGATATTATGAACACGTAAGTGATTATGGTGTAATTGTGTATGAAAGTGTTTGTTTACATCTCTGCTGGATTCTAAAAAATCAAGGTATACCTATGAATTTAATTTTTACTCCGAAGTAATTAAGTGTAGATGATTATTTATTTCTATTAAATAGTGTAATATACTACATGTAGGTTCGTTCGTTCGTTCGTTTCAGCCGAAAGACGTCCACTGCTGGACAAAGGCCTCCCCCAAGGATTTCCACAAAGACCGGTCCTGCGCCGCTTGCATCCAGGTACTTCCCGCGACCTTTACCAGATCGTCGGTCCACCTAGTGGGAGGCCTGCCCACGCTACGTCTTCCAGCTCGTGGTCGCCACTCAAGAACTTTCCTGCCCCAGCGGCCATCAGCTCTTCGAGCTATGTGCCCCGCCCACTGCCACTTGATTTTAGCGATTCTGCGGGCTATGTCAGTCACTCTGGTTCTCCTACGGATCTCCTCATTTCTGATTCGATCACGCAGGGAAACTCCGAGCATAGCACGCTCCATCGCTCTTTGGGTGACCTTGAGCCTTCTTATGAGGCCCATAGTAAGCGACCACGTCTCAGAGCCATACACCATCACTGGCAACACACACTGGTCAAATACTTGCCCGTAAGCAGGTTTCAAGACGCCACCGGGTCCAAAGCGGGTTGTTCATACGACAACCCACTCGACACTCGATGCGCGCTCAAATTCGAAGTATTTCAATGTTTTTTATAATTTATCACTTCACTGCACTTTATAACACAAAATATCACCAAATTTGTACACTAAAGTCCATTAAATAATAAATTGAAACCATTAAAACAGATCGACCATGCTTCCCGTTCAACTACCCTCCACGGAATCCCAACACAACCTTATTCCAATCCAAGTAACAAAGATTTGTTGCGAACTTTTTGGCTACTTTAGGTGTCACGAATTATTTGACGCTGACTGTACGTCCATACAATGAAAATGTATAACAAAGCAGTTTAGTTCAGATTGTAATCTAGTAATACCATTTAACTGGTTCTAGCTTAGGTATTAGATCATTGAACTGATGTATAAAGACAATGAGAAATATTATTTTAATTATAATTAGTAGTATTCACTGATATCATCTGTCTAGACGGCTTTTAATAAAGCATGACAATAAAATTTAAAACTAGCTCAAAGTTGATTTTCTCTAAATTCAGGACATTTCGTTCGAAAACTAAAGGTATGAGTCTGTATTCTTTAGAAAAAGTTGTTGTCGAGTGACAAACCTGTCTTTTTTATTCTTTTTTTTCCCAACTATCGGTCAACTAAAAATCGGTGGTCTACGCCTAGGCTAATTGTTTTCTCAAGTGTAATTTAAAAATTCTTTTTTTTTAACCTTATCACATGGTAAGTTCGTAACCAACCTCTACCCGTAACATTGAACGTTCGCATTTTAATCATGTCCCGAGCTGGCTGCGCAGGCCGATGCTCACAATAACTTCTTTAGTACTTACATTAACATCTATCATGGAAAAAAATGCTATAATAAAAAAAAGATTTTTTTGAGTCTGTAGTTATTAGTTGTAAAAAATCCGTAATTTATAAATGTAAAATTGTAAGGTTTTGTTCCCCAGTTGATGAAGCACATGATGTCGTGCCCTGAGTGCCCGAGCAACTGCACTCAGGATTCAGGAGGATTTAAAGAATGCTGCTGACAACGCCACTCTTGTAGCGGAGTTTTGAGCTGACACTGTGTAGGTTTGTTGTCGTCACGATAAGAAGAAGAAGAATTTAAAATTCTTTCAGATTTCATAATAGAAAACGCAGCGTGGCACGTCCACGCACAAGGTGAACCGACGACCTGCAGGTCACTACCAACCGGGCGATGAGGAATCATTGGGGATGGCCTATGTTCAGCAGTGGACGTCCTGTAGTTGAAATCTATTTTAAAAGCGAAATATCACTGATTCACTCACTCATCACAAAATCTCAGAAACTACAAGTGCTAGAAGTCTCAAATTTTGCATGGGAACCCCCTTTTAGAAAGTAGGTGCTCACTAAGACGGGATTTTGCAAAATTCAACTCCTAAAGGAGTAAAACGGCCGGCGGCCTAAAGGAGTAAAAAAGTCGCGGACGGCCGCTAGTGATGAATAATTTCTTATAAAAAATCCGTTCTTAATAATAAAAATCCGCACCAATTAAAACAAAATCACCTCATAATATAACAGCTTAGACACGTCACTTCACATTAACTGTTACCGGTTGACGAGTGAGGTGATAAAATATCGCGTGACAGCTACCGGACGCAACTCGATCCGTCACCGGCGTACGCGCATGCCGTCACGCGATCTACTGGGAGGTACGACGGCAAAAAACGTGCTTAAAAAGCTTTAATTTTAATAAAGTGATTGGAACATTGTAAAGCCTGGTCCGTGAGCAGTGAGCACGTAGAATTTTGTCTTATGTTGACTGTGCGCGGGCACCCGCAGTGAGTGTGCGAGCGCGACAGCAACATAATTACGCGCGAGCGATAAGGATGGGTAGCTTGGGGTCATTGGACAAAATTCTACGTGCTTACGGACCAGGCTTTACTCGTACGTGTTTGAAAATAAGTTTTCAGTGACCAAGTGTGAGAGAGAGAACTCTGTTCTAACATTTTCAATCGACTGTACCAGCTTGAATTTCGGTCTTTCATAGAAAAACTTATAACATGCGTTCCCCCTTTCAAAAAGTGTAAAAAAAACTATTAAAACGATACTTGATTTTAGACGTATCCGTCATTTTTCACGATTTGTATTCGTGTGAGCTCGGGCATATAAAGAGCATTGTCGCCGTAAAAAAAAACGAATCGAGAAAAACCGGATTCGTTATAAACACGAACCGTCTTAGTGTGGACGCACCCTAAGTATACTAGCTTCTGACCCCTACTTTACTTGTGTGAATTCCGGTCTGACTGAACGTCATTAAATTGAATTCTTCAACAACTTCGCAAGTCGTCACTCTACCTACCTGAGGGCTTAGTGTGAGTTCACAAACGTCGTCACCAGTGAGCGCGTAAAAAATGATATTAAATGTACGACGGATTGTGCAGCGCCCCTAGCGGATACTTTCAAGAACTAATATAATTATCTATACTTATAATAAATCTGTAGAGAGGTCAATTCTGTACATGAAATATATTTTCAAAATAACTATCAGGGGGTGATTAGTGATCGATACTGATGCCAAAAATGCAATCAGTAAAATTTTTGTCTGTCTGTCTGTCTGTATGTTCCTTATAGAAACAAAAACTACTAGACGGATTTTAACGAAACTTGGTACAATTATTCTTCATACTCCTGGGCAGGTTATAGGATACTTAGGAATTCCCACGGGAAAGGGAATTAGCGGGAAAATCCTTTTGTATGAAAAATCTAAACCGCTTAAGTTAGATGCTTGAAATTTGACATGCAGGTACCTTAGTAAACTTAAAGCTTAGTTACAACAGGATATTGCAAAATTCCCACGGGAACGGGAGTTAGCGGGAAGAAAATTGTATGAAAAAATCTGAACCGCGTAAGATAGATGAAGGGGGGGTAAAACGAGATCCACGCGTACGAAGTCGCGGGCGGCCGCTAGTTATTCATATATTTTTTAAACGCGCTCACTAGTGACAACGTCTGATATAAACTCACACTAAGCCCTCTGAGGGTGTCCTACATTACGCTTGCTGAATCTCTAAGTTTTCAACATCATTAGGTCTCCACTGCAGGAGCGACCCTCTCTAATTTACCAGAGGCAAATGGAGGATTTGGCCTACACTCCCCACGCTGGCCAGACGGGTTGGGGAGGATTTATTTAACCAGAATTACCAACAAGCCACCACTGGTGGTTCAAAGTGGAATGCCTTAAGATTCGCAGTGGATTCTCCCACTGAATGTTATCGGTATTAGTGGATAATATGGATTCCAAAGATTAAAATAACCGTGTCATTTACCCGCAATTTGGAGCGGTCCCAGCGTATCCGTCATCCGGGATTGTAAGGTGGAATGTCCACTTACACGATGCCACGTGCCAAGAAATAGCTGTGGAATTAGCTTGGTTAAATGTTAAACATGTTGACATACGCGATGATTTTTTACTATTAAGTAGTATCAATAGAGAAGCTAAAAAAATACTGGGAATAGAACAAAAAGTTATGTTTTTGGATATTTATATTACAATTTTTTATAGGAATTAAACAACATTCAAGTGTCATACATTTTTTGAAGATTTTTGCTCATTTCAAAAGCTAAATTAATAATGAAAATCCTTTACATTCAATTAAAAAAAGTAACAGTACCGAACGATGGGAAAATTATAAGACATGAATATTAATGTATGACCTATTAATTTTAATAAAATGTCTTCCCTATCCATTCCCTATAGACAGGCTACCTTAGCCGACATTTCTCTTGAAATTGGCTCAGACATTTCGGCACATTAACGCCTCTGTAGTATCGACAGACAAACGAGAAACTAATCTAAATCTAGGTGAAAATTATCATCTTGTTGGCATGAATGACTGTTTTTTTGAGCTGGTAAAAATGCCTATTGCTATAATATTATTAAATAGGAAAGTAATTATGTCTGCACCGTATGTTACCTTTTCACACTAAAACCGCTGAACAGATTTAGATAAAATTTGAAATAGACCACAAGGATTGGTGTTGAAAAGCTCTATGACCGATGATCTTTAGAAGCTCCGAAGACCATGATCCATGGTGCTTAGATTCTTTTGCCAAGCTGACGAAAAGAATGGGCTAAACTGATAAGATTCGTTCGTTCGTTTCAGCTAAATGACGTCCACTGCTGGACAAAGGCCTCCCCCAAGGTTTTCCATAATGAACGGTCCTGCGCTGCCCGCATCCAGGCTCTTCCCGCAACCTTTACCAGATCGTCGGTCCACCTAGTAGGAGGCCTCCTACGCCCACGCTACGTCTTCCAGCCCGTGGTCGCCACTCGATTATGATAAGATTAAAAAACAATAATCCTTTTAAAATTTTTTGCAACAACATCCAAAACTAACTTGGGGGAATTGATTTAATAAAATTAACTATTCTAGATTTAGGTATTTGGATTTTTCGTACAGTCAGCGTCAAATAGTTCGTGACACCCAAAGTAGCCTAAAAGTTCGGAAAACGTCTTTTTTACAATGAAGAATGTTCACTAATTTTGTTTTTTAGCTTTCTGTATTCTCTGTTAAAAATAAAAAATACACGTGAAAGAATTATTTCGATACGTTAATTAGTTTCCAAGATATTGAATTTTAAAAGTGCGGGCGGCGGCCGGCCCGCCAGCCATTTTATGCGCGTGACGTCATATTACAACGACTGGCTCATATTTGTATGGGTGGAATCTTGCAAACTGAATTAAGACCCACTTCCAGGCAACTGATTAAGCTGAAATTTCGCAAACACATGTGATTTGGATGACCATGCAATATTATGATGACATGGAGCTGATCTGATGATGGAGCTGGAAGGTGGCCATAGGAACTCTATAATAAAACGACTTAAATGCATCGAGTTTGGGCTCGTTCGTTTTGTATTGATGAGTATTTTAATTCTATATAGTAATCGGGGTCTAATGATGGAGCTGGAAGGTAATTCGCAATAAAACGACACAATCGCATCAAGTTTGGGTTTGGTTCAATTTTAATTTCTGTGATGGGTCTGGGTGTTAATATGTATAATAAGTTTGTATTTACAAAAAAATATATTTTTAAGTATGTTTATATCCGTTTTCTAGTGAGCGGACGCTGTGAATGTACGTCACACGGGGTCACGTGACCGTCGGCGGGACTCAATATTTAAGCGAACTTTGAATGCCTATAAAATCATAACTACTGGGTATTTTTGAATGAAATAAAAACTAATGTATTTGTAAATGTAAAAGCTTAACTGTAACATAGGTTTCAAGTGATTTTGCATACCTAGTAACATTCTCAATTGGAATAAGGTTGTGTTGTCAACTTTTTGGCCACTTACGAAGTATTTGACACTGACTGTAGAGAAAAAATACTCGACTCTATCTCTTCTAATAATACCCAGAATGCTACATTTACACTGAAAGCATTCACTCATTTTCCCTCAATTGACCCTGTCGGGAATATACCCAGCGACCATTCAACCAACCATCCATCCTGCTTTATATTCTTATAATAGCCAATTAGTCTAGGGTTCATTTACTAACACGCCACAGTATCGTATAGCCACTGGGCTATTTGTTTTTTGTTGTTTTTTATGTTTTTTCTTGTTTTTTGTTGACTATTTCGACACCAAGCACCGGTTGCGTGCCCGCGTTTTGTACGTATCGAGTTACGAGCTGATACTGTTACATATTGAAAAAATTTTTATATTGGACCTTGTTGATTATGAAATAAGAAAGATTTGTTAGAATAAATTCAATGAACAAAAAGAGAAAGAAAAATATATATGTATAGAATAGATAAGTTATGCAATAAACAAAAAACAAGAAAGAAAAAATCTACATGTTATAATACTTAACTAAATAAACATTTAAATGAAATTATCTTTGCGTTAGTTGAGTGCTAGGTATATTAATTTTCTAACGCTTTTTATTGACCTGCCCGGTGGACAGTCGAACTGAGAAATTGTAGTTATTTTATTTCTATGAGATTACAAACTTTTAACACAGATTATTAATAATAAGATAATGCTTTTACGAAATAACATGCGATACCTACCTACTAGCTGCCGATACAATCAGCTTTTAAGAAAGTTTAATAATATTTTAAGGTCACACTGTTGCATGTTGATTCCGTGTTTATTTATTTACAATTTATTAAAATAAACAGATATTTTTACCCGACTGCGCCAGAAAGAGGGTTATTACAAAAATATTTAATTTACTATTAAAACCGATAAAAATTCTAGCAGATCAAATTTTCAATTTTCAATAATAATGGGTCTCTCTCAGATCATACTTACTATGATCTGAGTTCTCTCTCTAGCCTAATCTAATTTTCCATTGCGTTATGCCCGTTTTCACCATCAATCTCTAATTTTTAAGTGACCCCTATGGTAACACTTAGCAGGTATTTCGTTTTCATAGGGGTCACTTATTATTAGGGATTGATGGTGAAAATGGGCATTACTCTCTCTGCTTGGCCTGTGGACTTGTAGACTGTGTCACCAGGCATTAAGTCCGCCACTTTGTACATTATCTTACGTGCAAATAGTTTAAAAAAAATTGAAAATTAATATTTCGGTTTTAGATTTATTTAAGTAGATTCACTGTTTAGATATTTATTAACCCAACTGTACACTATAACATCTGTCACTTCACGTCACTTCACATCACTGCAACATCGGTGTTATCGGATTAATAGTGATGTGCAGTACTCGATGATTCGACCCGACAATCGTCAGGGAAGCGTTGACTCGATACATGTTTTAGACCGCGAGATGAAAGATAGAGGTGGTTTGGTTTTGAACAAACTTGGTGGGTTGGCTACCTATAATATTAATTACCTACAATGGTTAGATGACCAGTGTTATTATTTTCTTTTTTTGTATTTTGTATAACAGCCAGCCCTTTTTACCGGTAAGGTTACGTTTTTCTTTTTCTTTTGTTTTGCTATCAAAACTCTTTCATCCATATTAATAAAAAATACACCATGGTTGAACACTCTTTTAAAGTGACATTTCCATACTAAACGTCACTTTAAAACCAGTGGGTCTAGAGTCTAGAACATAATTTGCACTTTGTCTAGACTCTAGACAAAGTGCAAATTATAATCGCAAACCAGTCGAAAAGTGGTCGAAAAGCCCTTGTTTGTATGGAGTTTTGACGGATTCGATTTTCGATTCGATCAAAAAGTGCTTTTTGTCTAGGGGGGCAGGTTTCAACTATAGTACAACTTTTTAATATTAAGGTGTGTTTAAACATGTGTGCCAGTATCAAGTGGAAATTGATAAATAATTCGAACAATAGAATTGAAGCAGACTTTTTAGTTCATAGTTTTTTTTCATTACTATTACGCGAAACTTTTGAGCTTCATCTGTAATTTGTGTAGTGACACATGAAGCCTTGGGTTTTGAACTCCACGGTTTCGCCAACTTGAGCAGTGTTTTACAGTTGTTTGGAAATAAATTAAGGTTTTTTTTAACATTTAACTATGCTTGTGTTACGAGTGGGTTCACCACAATTAGTCCACCGGCAGGGTTCGAACCAGCGTTCCTCGGATCTCGAGTCGGCCACTCCGACACCTTTACCGTTCGGATACTTACGCCCGCTTCACAAACGATGCTTGCTTAAGTGAAGCAGAACACCGTTATAAATACACCACTAAATTTTTATCACCGAAAAAATTTTAACAGGTTATGTAGAAACGTGTGAAATATTTAAAGCAAAAGAAATGTTTTTCATAAAGTAAATTTTTTTATTAAATTTTCTTTAGTCCGTATTTTACGCGTCAGCTTTGTCACTACGCTGCTCGCTAGAGTAGTCGTACGCGCTTGCACGTTGCATCGATCTGTCTCGCTCACGCCTCGACCACGCTTCCAGTGTTATTATTACATACTTAGCTAACTTAGACCATTTTAAATTCTAATAAGTGTTACATTATCGTACGTAAATAGTGCTAGCGACGCGTGTGTCCATACTAATTTTAGGAGGAAATTTTGAGTCACTTGATTTAACTTCTTTTTTTGCACAAATGGGATCAGTATCAATAACTCATTACCCAGAATTTTTTTTTCGGTGATAAAAATTTAGTGGTGTATAGAGCTCTATAATTGGTTCGTGTATCACCTTGTGCGTCCACGCGCACTGTGAGACTTCATAGTAATGTTTGTGAATACGGGCGTTGTTGTTAAATTCTTACATAATCGTGTTCCTTGTTGGAAGGTCACCGTATGACCGTAGTCACGAGGCGAGCATATCTTACCGCGATAGCTGACACAACTGAGTGACGTCACAATGTCCAGTTAAGGGGCAGTTTAGTATGTTTGGTAAAACTGTCAAACATTATTGTAGACAGCTTTTGCCTGCAGCTTCGGTCGTGAAAATTCGGGTAAACTCGTATTTTATATTGTGTAAGCACAAAACTTGATTTTAAAGGAATTGAACTAAATAGAGGGATTTATCTAAGGCCCGGATTCCACCAAGGCGGAGCGGGGCGGAGTGTCTTGATAACCAAACTATTATTATTTCCATTTCTCATCTCCGCTCCACACAGCTCCGCTTCGCCAACGCTGTCAAATTCTTAGTAAAAATTTGACGGCTCGACACAAGCTGAGTTGCATCACCTAACTTTGACCGTAACTATAACGATAACCGGTGCTTTTTGTATGGAATTTGACAGATTTTTCACGTTTGTTAAAGTTTAAAGTAAGATGGTGCGACTCGGCCTAAACTTCTCCGCGTTGCTCCGCCTAGCTGGAAGGTAGAGTTGCACCAATTTACTTTTTTTGTATAGAATTTGATAGATTTTTGACGTTTGGTTAAAGTAAGATGGTGCAACTGAGCCTAAGGTTATCTGGAATTTTGATAGCTCAGTCCGAAACTTACAGCCTGATCTTAAAAGTCGAAGTACGCAAGGCAATAATCAGGCATAGGTTACAATATGATCGCTGTCGCTTTGAGTAAGTACCGGCTACGAGCGCATAGGGCCACCACGAACACTAAGGACTTGGCGAAGTCTCAAAAAATATAGGTAGGTAGGTAAAGAGGTACCGGGCAACATGGAGAGCATTCCATCATCTCAGCCATAGGACGTCCACTGCTGAACATAGGCATCCCCCAATGCTTTCCATGTTACCCGGTTGGTAGCGGCCTGCGTCCAGCGCTTTCCTGCTACCTTTATGATGTCGTCGGTCGTGATGGAAAGCATTGGGGGAGCCTATGTTCAGCAGTGAATGTCCTATTGCTGAGATGATGATGATGAGGTAAAAAGGTAATTCATTTTACATTGTATAAACCGCTGGCACTAATGTAGGTAATTAATTTTATGTAGAAACCGCTGGAACTTACAATAGTATAAAATTAAAATATTTTATATTGTTTCCAAGTTAGGTAAGTAAGTAAAAAAATTGTGCGTAATTCTAGTATGATTAAGGTTTTGAAATATTGCTTTTTATCTTTGACTAGCTTTCCGCCTGCGGCATCGCGTGCGTAGACTACATTATCTACACATTTTACGGAACCCTATTTTTTCCAAAATAAAATTTGGCCTATGTTACTCGTGGATAATGTAGCTTTCGAATGGTGAAAGAATTTTTAAAAACGGTCCAGTAGTTTTTGAGCCTAATATTCATTACAACCAAACAAACAAACAAAGTTTTCCTCTTTATAATATTATTATTGGTGTAGATAAAATACCCATAGCAAATTAACATACATTATTATAAGCCCATAATAATTAATAAACAGTAAATTAAGCAATCCATAAAAATAGCTCAACTAAATGTTGATGAAATATTCACAGAAAAAAAATTGTGTAGACAAACAACTTGTATCTATCACAGAGCCATAAAATTTTCTTCTATTAGTTTGGGAGCCATCTACCATCTTACTTATTATTTTATTATTTTAATAATCACATTGATTGATACATGAGTCGAATTTAAAACTTTTTCTTTAATTCGGTCAAAAGATAGAAACCAATTCTCTCCGTTTTTGCCCAAGTCCAAACTTTCAGCAGTCTTCTATAATAGAATTGTAACAATACATTTTCGTTCTCGTTGCGAAACCCAGCACATTGTTCCACTATTAATACTGGTCACGGCCTGTTTGTCCGTTTGTCACCCTATAATGAACATGTGATGACTATTGTATAGCAATTTCACTTTTAAATTGATATTTGGGGAATTGGGTGAAGGTTTGGTTGGGTAATTTGAAGTTTGCGAAGTTATTAAAAAAGTAGGTTTTGTTTATTTTTAGACTGGCTTATGTTCGTACGATAATGTAGGATTCCAATAGTGAAAGAAATTTTCAAATCGGTTCAGTTAATTTCGAAGCTTATTCAATACAGGATGTAGACAGAGAAATATCTGTATACAGGGTGTCCCAAAAACAATGGATAACCCTGTAACCATCGATAGGCCTCGCCATGGTCTCCCTAACGTCCAATTTTGACCCCAGTAAAAATATCACCGTTTTCAAGATTTTTAAGTTTTTGTGCATTTTTAGAAAATTGCCACCTGCGATTTCTTTTTACGGGACACCCTGTTGTCCCGGAATGGGTGAATCAAACTGCTAGGGGAGGTAGCTCTACTAATGAGTACTAATGACTATCCCTAAAAATAAGAAAAAAAAAATTGTCATTATTTTCAAAATTTTGTTTACAGATAAACGAAGCGATCATGTACAATTAATATTAGTAAGAAAAAAGTACAAATAAACTCCAAACGCAGCAATTATAGCCAGATACTTAGGCAAAGCTGATTTATTTTCACTTTTTCAAAAAAAATAATTTTTTTTGTTTCCTTATGCGCTTTATTTTTTTTTTCATATTTTTTAGGGATAGTACATTAGTAGAGCTACCTCCCCTAGCAGTTTGATTCACCCATTCTGAGACACCCTGTATCTGAGATATAAAGAGCTTATTGCTAATAGTATGCTTTCATAAGCTACGTCTTCATCATCAATCATCATATCATTTAGTCTCCACTGCAGGCCCCCTAGACAAAACGCACTTTTTGATCGAATCGAAAATCGAATCCGTCAAAACTCCATACAAAAAAGAGGCTTTTCGACCACTTTTCGACTGGTTTGCGATTATAATTTGCACTTTGTCTAGACCCACAGGAGCACGACATCCCAACTAATATTATAAATGCGAAAGTAACTCTGTCTGTCTGTCTGTCTGTCTGTCTTTCCCGCTTAAACCTCGCAACCGATTTTGATGAAATTTCGCATAGAGATAGTTTGAGTCCCGGGAAAGAACATAGGATAGTTTTTATCCCGGTTTTTGAAACAGGGACGCGCGCGATAAAGTTTTTCTGTGACAGACAAAAATCCACGCGGGCGAAGCCGCTGGCGGAAAGCTAGTTATTAATACATTCTCTGACCAGACGGGGCACATAACTCGTAGATTATTGTTGACCGTTGGTTGGGGCAAAAGTTCTGTCGTTGCGGCTTCTGAGCAGATGCCATTTTGGTTCCTGTCCTGTACCCTGTTGATTAGTTTTAGTTGTTATGTTATGTTAGGTGGACCGACGACATCATAAAGGTAGCAGGAAGGCGCTGGACGCAGGCCGCTACCAACCGGGCAACATGGAAGTCATTGGGGGAGGCCTATGTTCAGCAGTGGACGTCCTATGGCTGAGATGATGATGATGATGATGAAACATGACCCTTCACTTTCCTGCGAAGCATTATGTTTTCTCTTTTTCCTTTTTATTTATACCTTGCCAATCACAACATCAAACCAAACTTCCCCGCAACACTTGCAAAGTCTATTTGCGTCCGAAATAAATATGGCGGCGTCTAGACTGGCAAATAAATGACAAAAGAATGACCAGCATCGCTCCGATACTCGACATTCGGAGGCGGATAATTAGTAGATAGTAAAACAATTAAATAGAACAACCGTTTCGTCTCGGGGACTCGCAAATTGTCGGCTAGGGTTGGCAGAAGTTGACCAGTTTATTTCAGTTAAATGTTTTTACCCGTCTGACCAGGGCATTGGGAGTGTAGGTCAAATAATTACAGAGGCTCTCGCTCCAGCTTGCAGTGGCGACTACATGACTTTACGTAGTCAAAAACCAATGGGATGCAAACGAAAAACTGGAGACGAAAAAAAGGACGGTAAAATAACACAGTAGTAGATAATGATGATGAATTAAAAAGAAAAACTATCATTAGCTAAGGTGACCGTATTATGTATATTCGTAGGTGAAGAAGTAATGGGTTAATGGACCATTTATTACATAAATAATAAATGTTTCATTTTCAGAGCCATTCCTCCGTTCCCGTGGATGTTGTAAATATGGCGACCAAGAAGTAAATAATACGAAAATTAGGCGTCCCCAACCCATCTGACCAGGGTGGAAAGAGTAGACCAAATCCTCCGTTTGGTCTACAGTCCCCACCCTGGTCTCTCAGATGGGTAAATTAGAGAGGGTCCTGCAGTGAAGACTAAATGGCCAAAATAATGGCGATGAAAATTTTTTTTTTATTTTTTTTTTATTTGGAGTTTGTCTTCTCCCATTTCGACGGTGCGTCTTTCCGTTCTATACATGGCCAGAACGCACCCATAGGAACTGCTCGTGTATATTTTGTAGTGCCTGTTTGTAAGTCTGTGACTACAAACTATACACGAATTTTGCGTGTCGTGTATAGTTTGGAGGAGCTTAGTAAAAAAAGTCATTTCCAAACTATACTCGATTAGTTTCACACCCTTGGTATACCAATACGCTTAGTAACTGTGTCTTCCTGAATTAAATGACCCTAAAAACCATAATAATCCTTTTTATTTTTCCTAGTTTTTGGCTACGTGTCTGCCAGCCCTGGCTTACGTTTGGCAGCGCTCCCGCTACTATTGTGACGTCACGGGATGCCGTCTGCGCGCGCGCACCTATGGAATTTTCACACGACGCATATAGACGGTAGTATTGTAGTAGTTATTCTTGCACTGTCACTAGGGGCACGTGCCTGAGGTAATTTGAGGGTATACCTCCAGCTTATGCTAAGATATCCTGCTTTTACTATCGATTGTACTAAAAATTCTCTGGGAAGTAGGTAATGCTTTATTATTTTTAACTATCTTTTGCCCGCGACTTCACCCGCGTGAAATTTAGTCTGTCACAGATCGTCATAAATTATAGCCTATATGTTATTCTTCTGCGTTATAAACAATAATACTGTAAAGTTTCATCAAAATCTGTTCAGTAGTTTTTGCGTGAAAGAGTAACAAACATCCAGACATCCTGACATCCAAACTTTCGCATTTATAATATAAGCAGGATGCTGTGGACCACCCATTGGCAATCAAAGCATGACCTTAAAGCTTAAAAACAATAGAGCAATTATAGGGAAAACCCTATAAAAACTTATTTAAAGCACCTAAAATTTCTGGAAGTTTGCGTAGCCTTTATTTTTATCTAAATTTTAGCTCATGGCATAATGATGTTGATGTAATAATAAGGGTGTGGGTAAAAAAACGTATTTTATGAAGTCGTTTAAAAGAAAGTCATTTTCCGAAAATATTACGATCATTGGAATATTATCGACTATTTCTAGTTGTTTTAAACGGTTTTATTTAATAGCGCTTAAACTCAGTCAGTGCCTGAGAGCAGCACGGTAGGGTGTTTTTGCGATGTCAAACGTCAGCAAGACTTGAAATGTGCGTTATAGATGACCCACGCTGAACTGTCCCACCAAACTCAATGACAGGGGGGCGCTACCATCGTTCAACTATATGGTTTCCAACATGGCAAAAATTGGAACCAGCGATCCGGTGTTGACGGTGGCGCCCCGCTGTCAATGTCATGCATAGGACAGTTCAGTATTTTGGAACTATCGATTTGTGTGCTCTGTCACGTCACAATATGTCAATGTCACCCCTCCCGTGCCGCTCCCATACCTCAGGCATTGACCGAGATAAGCGCTAGACCTATAGCTTGCCCATTTCTTTTTTTTATCATTATCAAATTAAGTTTTTCATGGGGTTCGTTTATTTTATCGACTCTTGAAACAGTCGTTTGTTTTGCACAAAATTTTGAATATGGGCTATTTGGGCAACAATCTCACACCATTCTTTAAATCAGAGGTTAAAACCGCACATAAACTCTACATTTTAAAGCACTTTTTTATTGCTCCAGCCGGGAATCGAACCAGTGCACTGGCAACAAACCAAGTGGGTCACCGCGATACCGCATTGGGTGATATACGGGAACTGGGGGAAATCCTGGAAAGTACCTTACAAGAAAAAAAAAACGCGTTATGTCTCGATGGTGTTAAAAAGTAGGATCCTTCAACCTGACTGCGTTTTTGCATTTAGTATTCTAGTAAAGTAATATTCAAATTAAACGTGGGACGTCCACCCACAAGGTGGACAGACGACATCAAAAAGGCGCTGGACGCAGGCCGCTATCAACCGGGCAGCATAGAAAGCATTGGGGGAGGCCTATGTTCAGCAGTGGACGTCCTATGGCTGAGATGATGATGATGATTCAAATTCAAATCCTCTATGAGTATGTACCTTTTCAAGGCATTTATACACGTCCCAAAATAGCTTGGTCAACCGCCACTTCGGGACAACTTGTCGGTTGGTGCTGAGAAGGATTGGTGGACAAAAATCAGTCACCTTTGTCAGCCCCTTAATTACAAGATACAATAATTTACATTAGTAGTAAGTGTAAGTATGCAGTAATGCGCAGACTGCATTCTTGTCAATCAATATAATTTTTAGGAATAAAGTTGGAAGAATAAAATCCAATTTCAGTACTGATGAAATATTTAATGACAAAATAGTTTTGAGATTCATCAATTTGCAAACTAAAACTCCAATTTCAGAGGTACAGACCTCCAAAGGAGGTGCAATCTTTTTCGCAGAATGATTTAGATTTTGAGGAGGATTTTTTCTTGCTAGGCGTGCAGTTTGGCTCGGATCTGCAGTTGCAGACTTTGCTAGGCTCTGCTTTGCAGCAGCAGGTGGGCTTATTGGTTGCACCAGGTATCATCAGGATGGGTCTGACGTCATATCTGTCAGCTGACTTCGTGTTCACAGATGCGTCCGCCATTGGGACGCATATGGGACATTTTGGAGGTGGCTTAGGCTCTGCGAAGCAACAGGTGCGTTGTGAGGACTTCTTTTTGGTGGAACAGCAAGATTTCAATGAGGATTTCATGACAGTCTGAGTGCTGTTACAGCACAAGGCATCGGCGGCATCTTCATCGCTGAACTCTTTTTCGCTGGATGCGGATTTGTAAGAGCTACAAGAGGGCACACACTCCTCAGTTTCGATGCCAAAACTCTTATTTGAAATGGAACAACAGGACGAATCGCTGCCTGATTCTGATCCAGTAGATGATACGTCAAGAGCGAAAGAACAGCTTCTTGTTTGTGACTTCATAGCGCAGTAAGGACATCCACTTCTATCGCTTTCCTGTTTCTTTTTCTTCTCGCATTCTTTGCACACTGATGTTGACGATTTCTTTAGAGCTGGTTTAGATGGTTTCGGGCTGCAATCACATGGTGGTTTCTTGGGTTCAGCTTGCTCTTTACAATGCTTACATAAAGAACCAGATTGAGATACAGATTTCGTCAAACTCTGGGGTTTCTTTCTACCGCATTGAGCGCAAATATCGTCTTCTTGTTTTTTGTCGTCGAAGCAAACCTCGCACGATGATTTTTTGGCTTTAGCAGGCTGCCCACCGTCACCACACGGACAAGATGACTTTGGAGGTTCAGATTGTTCTTTACAATGACTACACATAGAGGTTTTTGAAGCAGATTTCTTTGGCTTTTGGGGCTTGTCTCCGCCACATTTAGGGCACAGGCTGTCTTCCTCTTTCTGAATATCTGAACACGATTTACATAATGACTCTTTTGACTTCAAAGGCTTTGGATCTTTGCAAGTGCATTTAGGTTTCTTAGGTTTAGATTGCTCTTTACAATGACTGCATAGTGACGTTTTAGAAGAAGATTTTTTTGGCTTTTTTGCAGGTTTGTCACCACTACACTTGGGGCAGCTGTCTTCTTGCTTTTGGCTGTCAGAGCAAGACTTGCATAACGATTCTACTGACTTTGTAGATAATGCGTCATTTGAACAAGAACATTTTGGTCCTTGGTCCTTATCATTCTTGCATGTACAGTCAGGTTTTTTTTCATTCTTACATGTACAGTCAGGTTTTTTTTCATTCTTACATGTACAATCGGATTTACTCTCACTCTTGCATGTACAGTCGGGTTTACTCCCACTCTTGCATGTACAATCGGCCTTACTTCCTTTCTTGCAAGTACAATCAGGCTGACTTCCTTTCTTGCAAGTACATTCGGGACCTTTTCCTTTCTGACAAGAGCATTCAGGTCCCTTATCTTTTTGACACGAACATTTTGGGTCGTTTTTTTTTTGGCAAGTGCATTCTTTTTTCTGGCATGAGCATTGAGGTTCTTTGTTTTTTTGGCAGGAGCATTCAGGCCCCTTCTGGCATGAACATTCTGGCTCCTTATTGTTCTGGCAACTACATTCGGGCCCTTTCTTTTCGGCGCACGTGCATTTTGGCTCTTTACTAGCTTTATGTTTCTCTGCGTTTTGTTGGCACATACCACACTGCCCTTTGGATTTTTTGCCATCCTTTTTGCACGAAGGGCATGGACTATCAGGTTCAGTTTCTGGCTTTTCTGGTTCATCTGGTCCACATATTGGACAGACATCTTTTTCTTTACTCTTTGCAGCATTTTCAAGGCACATTTTGCACTCGGACTTAGATTTTTTACCGTCTTTCTTACACGATGGGCATGGGCTATCTTTATTTGCACTAGAAGCTGTTGTGTCAGAAGCAGATTTTGATTGTGCAGCACACAATGGACAGGCATTTTTCTTGTCCATTCTCTCCTGGCAAATCTTACAAGCTTTTGGCTCTTCTTTAGGTTTATTGCATGTTGGACACCCAGGTGTTGTATCTTTAGGCTTTTCTTTGCCACAAACTGGACAGCCGGCTGGAGCTTTACTTTCTTTTTCAGACTTGTCATCACAAAACCCACATAATGATTTCTTTGACGTACTTTTATCATCATCGCAAAACCCACAAAGCGATTTCTTAGATTCAGTTTTGTCACCGCAAAAACCGCATAGAGATTTTTTCGATGAGGCAGTTTCCAGAGATTTTTGAGATTCGGACTCGGCCGCAGTACATATCGGGCAGCTTTCGCCATCCTTCTTTTTCTTTCCTTTTGCTTCTCCACAAAATTTGCAACTGTGTTTTGGTGCTTTCTCTTCCTTCTTTTTATCTTTAGACTTCTTTTTCTTGCCCTTATCGTCTTCTGGTTCTTCAGGTTTTGCTGCACCACATATTGGACATTCGCTAGCTTTGTCTTGTTCTTGTTCCTTGGATTCTACACTAGTACAAATGGGGCATACATCTTTATCAGATTTGGATTTTTTGCCTTTAACGCCGCAAAATTTACAACTATGCTGAAGATCTTTGCTATCTTTTTTGGATACTTTAGAGTCTTTCTTGCCTTTTTTCTTAGACTTGTCCGTTTCTTCGGGGGCTGGTTCCTCCTTTTTTGCGTCACATATAGGACAGGTCTTAGGTTCTTCTTTCTTGTCGCAAATAGGACATTTTTTGTCATCAGGTTTCTTGCAAATAGGACAGGATTTTTCGGGCTCGGATTTCTTAGTGCATATTGGACAACCGTCTAGTTTTATTTCTGAGTTTTTGGAGCATAATGGACAGCTATTGTTTTTTATGGATTCCTTAGATTTGGCACACATAGGACAGCCTAAGCTGGCTTTCGATTCCGATTTCTTACTGCATTGCGGACAGCTGTTGTCTTTTATTGATTCTTTAGACTTGGAACATAGAGGACAGCTATCATCAAGTTTCGTTTGAGATTTATCCCCACACATGGGACAGCTAAAGCTAATTTTCGATCCCGATTTCTTACTACATTGTGGACAGCCATCGTCCTTTATAGATTCTTTAGACTTAGCACATAAAGGACAGCTGTTGTCTATTCTTGACGAAGACTGACTGCTACACATAGGGCAGCCTAAACTGGTTTTAGATTCAGATTTCTTGCTGCATGTAGGACACTCTAAGCTAGTTTTCGACCCATTTTTCTTACTGCAAGTAGGGCAGCCATTATCTTTTTTGGACTTAGACTTTTTGGCGCATGATGGGCAACTGTTATCCATTTTTGATGCAGACTTACTACCACACATGGGGCAGCCTAAACTGGTATTCGATCCAGATTTCTTACTGCATGTAGGACAGCCTAAGCTGGTTTGAGAGCCAGATTTCTTATTACAAGTAGGACAGCCATCATCTTTTTTAGATTTAGACTTCTTGGCGCATGATGGGCAACTGTTATCCATTTTTGATGAAGATTTACTACCACACATGGGGCAGCCTAGACTGGTTTTTGATTCAGATCCTAAGCTAGTCTTCGACCCATTGTTCTTATTGCAAGTAGGACAGCCATCATCTTTTTTAGATTTAGACTTCTTGGCGCATGATGGGCAACTGTTATCCATTTTTGATGAAGATTTACTACCACACATGGGGCAGCCTAAACTGGTTTGCGATCCAGATTTCTTACTGCATGTAGGACAGCCTAAGCTGGTTTGAGAGCCAGATTTCTTATTACAAGTAGGACAGCCATCATCTTTTTTAGATTTCGACTTTTTGGCGCATGATGGGCAGCTATTATCCATTTTCGATGAAGACTTACTACCACACATGGGGCAACCTAGACTGGTTTTTGATTCAGATCCTAAGCTAGTCTTCGACCCATTGTTCTTATTGCAAGTAGGACAGCCATCATCTTTTTTAGATTTCGACTTTTTGGCACATGATGGGCAGCTATTATCCATTTTTGATGAAGATTTACACATAGGACAGCCTAAACTGGTTTTTGATTCAGATCCTAAGCTAGTCTTCGACCCATTTTTCTTACTGCAAGTAGGACAGCCATCATCTTTTTTAGATTTAGACTTCTTGGCGCATGATGGGCAACTGTTATCTATTTTTGATGAAGATTTATTACCACACATGGGGCAGCTTAAACTGGTTTGCGATCCAGATTTCTTACTGCATGAAGGACAGCCTAAACTGGTTTTGGAATCAGATTTCTTACTGCAATTAGGACATCCGTTGTCCTTTTTGGATTCTTTAGATTTTTTAGCGCACGATGGGCAGCTATTGTCAGTTTTCGATTGAAACTTGCCACTGCACATAGGGCAGCCCAAACTAGTTTTTGAATCTGATTTCTTAGCACACTGTGGACAACCGTTACCTTTTTTAGATTTTTCCGCTTTCTTAGCGCATTGAGGGCAACCGTTTTTCTTTTTTGAATCTTCAGCTTTTTTGATACATAACGGACAGTTATCATTATTTTCCTGAGGTTTTTCTCCACATAATGGACAGCCAACCTCGCTTTTAGACTCTGACTTTTTGGCACACAGAGAACAACCTTTATTCGATTCTTTAGACATCTCTTTACATAGTGGACAATCTTTGTCCTTCTTAGATTTTTTAGGTTTTTCAACGCCACAAGACGGACAAGTATTGGCAGGTTTTGCAGCTTTCTCTTCACAGTGCTTGCATAATTTTGGTTTCGATGCTGCTTTACATATTGGACAGGTATGTTTAACAGGCGGTTGCTTCTTTTCTTTGCCACATCTAGGGCATTTGCGCTTGGGTTTATCGTTGCCTGCACATTTTGAGCATAAGGAAGATTCAGAAGCGGTGGCACCTCCTTGATCGTCTCTACATGATTTACATACAGACGTCTTAGAACCATAGTTACATGTGACACAACCTGATGATTTGGACTTATTAGATTCATGTTGAGGGCATATAACTAAAGGAGCTGGACCGGGCTTGTTAATAATTTTTATAGTGCAACTGCTTGGTTGTGTAACCTCTTGTTTACTTGCGTTTTGACCGCAACATAACGGGCAACTAGATGGCGTATTACCAGCCATGGTGTCTAAATCTGACGTTGAAGTTCGCGCATCTCTCCATACTGCGTCAGTTGACCCTGATCTTTTACCATTATGCAGTTTTTCACTGCTTATTCTGTCTACACAACACGTTCCCTTGTTTTCCCCAGTGCCTGTACCTTTCTGATCTGGGAATGATGACCGTGACGATTTCCTTGACAATTCAGATTTAGATTGAGTAGATGGTGTCTTGGAGAAACAGCTCTCACTGCAACAAAGTCTTGGCGTCTCTGTCTCTTTCATTTCTTCATCTTCTTTTGGCCCTGACGGAGTTTTCCTTTCCGTCTTGATTGTTATCACTTGCTTTTCTTCTCCAACACTGCCATCCTTGTTTAAAAACTTACTGACTTTGACTATCTCTTCAGTTTTTGTCTCAAAGAATCCAAGCTCCTCGTTATCCGTTTCTTGCGTTTCTGGCGTTTCTATCCTTTCGGTTTCTGGTGGAAAACTTACAGATTTCACTGAACCAGTGTGAGATGGTCTTTTGGCAACTGCGTTGCCTTTATCTTCGCACTTTTTGCATAGATCACACAAAGACAAACTTAAAGGATTGTTTGCGAAGGATTTAATTGTTCCTTTAAACTTATTGCATGTTTCTATAAATTTCTCTGTACTTCTAGACGCCATGCCTTCAGCGTGGTTCTTCAAATCGAACATTACGTCATCGATGTGAGACATGAGATTTTCCAACCTCTTTTTCTCTTCTTGTTCCTTAGCTTCTGTGTTTTCATGATTATTTAGAGACGTGGCAGAATTTGAAGTTCTAGTACTACTAGCAGCACAAACTGGGCACACAGATTCGGCTACACTTTCAGCGCAAGAAGGACAAAGTGACCCGGTATCTTCTTGTGATACTCCCTCGGCACATTCGGGACATAACGATTCTGTATCCTTCGGCTCTTCGTTCCCGGCATCATCAGCACACTCGGGACAAACCGATTCAGTATCTTTGGGCTCTTCATTGCCAGTATCATACGATGACAGGCAACAGCAACAAATAATTTCAACCCCATTATCTGGGCGATAAGTAGCATTTTCTTCTGGCTGTCTTTTATGCTCACACGTTTCTTCTTTTTCCATCTCTTGTAGCTCATTCATGATGTAACCAATGTTAGCCAGAATCCTTGGTACAACTGTTTTGGTCAATACATTCCTTTTCCTGTGGGACAAACCGTGTATCTAAGAATTCATTCTTCTAATGCCATCCGCCAATAACTCACCCTCATCCTTCAAATTATTTATTTACTGGACAGGTTTTCAAAGAAAGATTTAGATTTAAAAAAGAAAACAAATAACAACGCGATATTCAGTGTTTATTAAATATTTTCAACATAATTGTAATAGGAAAAGTGGAAATAAATGTACGTTTAATTAAGTATGCCTCGAATATGAAACAATATTTCAGGAGATTGAAATATTTTAGAAAAATAAATAGTAATAAAGATAGTAAATTCATGTTTTTGAGTGAAATTTCCAGATAGTTCTTGTAGAGCCTAATGAATTTGTACTTTAATTTTTAAAGGAGGGTACTTCTTCAACAGATTTTAGAGAGTCAAAAACTTCATCGCTGAAATCGAGTCCTGGAAAACTATCATCTTTAAACATATTCATATCAATTGAAATGCATTGTCTCAAATTCGGTTCAGCCATTGAAGGCAGCTTGATTGTCTCCTCAGATTTTGACCTCCGGAACCCTAACTGGTTTTGATTTAACGTCAAACACAAAGCACAGCAGTTCTCATCATTTTCATCCGGTATATCTTCAAAGGATGCCGTATCACCTTCGTCATCATCATCATCGTCCATCAAACCGGTTTCGTTCGGGTCATGTCTGTTTTTTCTGATAATAATTGTCTCTGTCTCTTCCCGAATAGTCCCATCATCGTTCAACGTTCTTGTTACTCTGGTGATCTTCTTGATCTTCTTTTCAAAGTAACCGAGGCTGCTATCAACGGGACTTGGTGGTTTTGGTTCTGGTGGCGGAGGCAGCGGTTCTATTGGATGCAGAGGGCATTCTATTGATGGGCACTCCTCTTCACTCTTAGTTTGCTTACAATGCGTGCAGAGATTCGGTTCAATTACTTGAGAACAATTATCACAAGGATATTCTTCCTCTGCTTCATATTTGACCAAGCCTCTGCAACTATCGCAAGGCTCAATAGCATAAGGTAATACTGGTTTAAGTGGCTCTTTCATCATCTTCTCACAGTTCTCACAGACTTCGTCTTCGTCCATCGGTTCTTCCTTATCATCACCACAAGTGCAGTTAGCGGAGCAAGGCATTGAAGTTTTCTTTACTTCAGGCTCAGTAAATGGATACCGGTCGTATACATCAATCTTTCCTTTCGTCGATTCACACGTTTTCAAAAAGTCTTCAACGCTTTCTGTGATCAAACCTTCAGCTTTCAAATTTTGAATAAGTTTAATAACACCGTCGATATTGGTTCTTAGTTCACCCAAAGTCTGTGGTTTTGGTTCTTCATCTTTAATTTCCAACTGTTTCTTCATGTTTTCGCAGCATCTTATAAACTCATCAACACTCTCTGAAATCAAGCCTTCGTCCTTGGCTAATTCACTCAGGTCCATTGTTTCATCGATCTGTTCAACTAATTTATTAATATCTCCAAACGTTGCGCGCGGTGGCAATTTAGCTCTCTTCTTATAATCATCCAATTTTGTTTTGAAATCTTTGCATGACAGTAAAAACTTCTCCAAACTAGACGATACCATTCCTTCTTCTTTGATATCTGTCGTTAATTTCTCAAGTTGACCCACATGGTCTTTTAAATGATTTAGCCTTTCAACGTCAAGATTTTTGTCAGGTTCTTTGCTGTACGTATCAATTTTAGACTGAACAGATCGGCAGGTTTTTATGAAATCTTCCACACTGGGTGTTAGTAATCCCTGTAGTTTGTAGTCTTCAGTCATATCTACGACATCTTTGATATGCTGCTTGAGAGTTTCCAATCTTGCTTTAGTTTCTCCTGAGATAGGTTTGCTTTCAACATTCTTCATGTACACATCTAGTTTTTCATCTACTTCCTCACAAGTCTCAATAAAGTGTTCGACACTAGTCGTCAACATGGTTTCATTCCTAAAGTCCTGTGTCAAATCAATAACTTCTCTCAAGTGCAGCTTCAAATGTTGCAGACGATTTTGCAAATTTGGATCTACTTGAAATGTAGTCTGCTCTTCCTCACTGAAAAAGTTATCAATTTTTGCCTTAGCTTCTTCGCATACTCTCAAGAACTCGTCCATGTCAATATTATTGACGCCAGATTCAACCATTTCTCTGCCTATACCAATTATTTCAGCTAATAACTTCTTTAAATAATCCAACCTATTGTCTTCAGCAGGTCGTCCTACTGATAGGACTCTGGTCAGATTGTCCAATTCCACCACAGCTCGTGCTGACGGAGGTCTATAAATTTCTTTTATAGACTCTAATTTTTGCGGTAGCTCCACTGCTATACAAGGTGGCTGAAGGCAAGGCTGAGGTGGTGTTTTAGGTTCTGATTGAGGTGGAGTTGGTACTGGTTTAGGAGGTAAGGGTGGCGTGACAGGTGGTATTGCTTTTGGTACAGGCTCTATTACTATCACTTTAGGTGCTGATTCAGTTCTCGTCTTGATCTTAGTTTGGCTTTCCTCTTTATGTTTTTTCATTTCTTCTGGAGTGATTTCTTTATTACAAATTGGACATATTTCTTTTTTCCCTTGCTCCTTTTCTTTGTTTAAACGTGCTTTCCACTTCTTAACGAGTTTAATTCTGAATAGTTCTTCGCGGCCCATTTCTTCTAATTCAAGCAGAATATAATGTATTGTGACTTGTGTTCTTGGTACCACAATCTTTCGAATTGCGTTGAGCCGTCTGGAGACAAATTATTTAAATTTACTTTTTGATGTAATTTTGCTTTGCTGCCGTAAACCACCCTTTTAATTCCTCTAAGGACTATCCGGAAATTTCACAAAAATTGACTAAAGAGACATGTTTTGCCAAAGAGAAGTTACAATCTACGAAAACAAAACCTAACTACAACTTTACTTTTTAATCAGTTTTAAGGTGAACATGTCTCTCACTCCGAGAGCTATCTGGCGTTGTGGACTGTTCAAAAGAATTGATAGTCTTTTCAAGTTCGGAACTTGAAGCGTATATTTCTTTCAGTGTTATATCATAAATCTCTGTGTAATCATCGCTGTTTTCTATGAGCGTTTTGTAACAGAATTCAAAATCATCACTTGCAGAGATCATGCTAGCCGACGACATACAGTATCTCACAATCGGACACGTCAGAGATGAAACGTATAACAATACTTCGGACTTCACTTTCCTGTCCACATTTTTCTTGTATTTGAAGATAGACCTGTCGTTTACTGCGACCATATTGACAGTTTTTGAACCAGATCCGTAAGCATTCGACTTCGAAGACGATCCCGAAGCCTGGTACATTAAATTCCCGCTGTGTTGCGGTTCATCTTTATCAGGTGGTCTGATAGGTGTTTTGCTTTCTTTCTTTGTTTTTATGACTTTTCTTTCCTCAGTAATCGTGCCGTCTTCTTTTTTCACTCTAATAATTTTAGTAATTTGTTGATACTCAGTTTCAAAGACACCTAATTCTAAATCTATTTGCTTGGTATCCTCTTTTTTTATTGCTAGTTTTGCAGCTTCAGTCTTAGCCTCTGCTTCATCTTCTCTAACTCTGTCCAGTTTAGCTCCTTTAGCAGCTTGTTCGTCTTCGTACCTTTTGATGCACATATCGCACAATTTGTCCACGGATACATTAGACGCTATCTTTTGAAGTTCTTCCTCAACCGCCTCGGCTGTTTCTGAATCTTTTGACTTTCGTTTATTATTCAACTTATCTCTAAGCTCACTGGCTGTTCTCAAGAACTTCTCAACACTGGCTGCGCCTATTCCCTTCCCTTTCATATTTTCAGTTATTTCTATAATATCTGCAATATGACCTTTGAACGCATCTAGAATATTAGAATCTAATTTGCTTAATCTCTTTTCAGGTTCAAATTCCTCCTCCTCTTCTATAGGCTCTATTTTAGGGAAAACTGATAAAGTGATGCCGCAAACAGCGCAGTTTTCTTCTTCTAGATCTTTGAATTTAATTTTGCAGGACGCGCAGTTCTCTACTGGGGATGTGTGTGCACATTGAGGATCCTTGCCTTTTCTTTTAATATTCAAGATCTTTTTTAGTCTAAAAAAGTTTTCTCTCTCCATTTCTTCGAGTTCGTTTGTAATGTATGCCAAGGTTGCATTTGTTCTGGGCACAACAACTTTACATAGCACATGGTGTCGCCTGCAGAAGAAGTTTATCTTTTAGCGTCTATCTTTAAATGCTGCCGAGTCGCTCTCCTCTTAAGGACTGTACAGGTTACGCTGGATTCCCAAAGAATGAATCAATAATCTTCGATGATTCTTCTTCATTCACAAAATTCTTCTCTTTCATTCTGTTTCCTTCTGTTTTAATGGTCAGATTAGAAGCCCTGCTGGCGATGAACTCTGATATTAGATGTGAATACTAAAGGCATTATTTGGACAGATAAGTTAAAATTGAGGAATCTCAAATACGTATTTGTCAGTCATATTAGATTTAAATTTTACAGACCAGATCCTATCTAGATTTTAAATAAGTACCCATGCATAAGAAACCGATTTTTGTTCCCAAACGACTGCAGCCCAAACTAACTACGAAGACTGATTTTTTAGCAGCTTAAGTAATTCAAATATCTTTACTATTGAAAGTTATAGACAATTTTCCAACCTCAAGGAGGTAATTCAATAAGTTTTTCTTCGAGTTTAAAAGAAATTATTCATTGTTATCGTTCTGTAAGTCTAAACATTATTTTCAAAATGGCGTTACTAAGAGGAAGACTGAAGAACAGCTGGACGAATAAATCTGTTATTTTTTAAAAGATGAAGAAGCCTTTCATTTTAAGGAAAATCTAAACGTCCTATTTTATAAGAGAATGGTTTTCCATGGGGATATTATTTAAATCACAGCTACTAGGTCATTGATCGTCCCTATCTACGCGAAAAGTAAATCTTTATGTTTGTTACCTACTCTTTTACGCCTAAACCGACTTTGATGCACTTTGGTTCGAGACCCGGTTTTAAAATGGACACGTACGCGATAGTTTTTTCTGTACAGGCAAAATTTCATGTGGGCAAAAGTCTATCATAAAACGTAAAATAATTTAATGCTGAAGCATTCGTTCGTAACTAAAAGCAGATTTTTAAAGGATAGTTATCCCCATTTAGGTATTCGAAAATTTCTTAATAAGAACTTATGTGTTGGCATATTTGTTTCTAAGGTCACAGGTCAAGTCACGAGTCTTTGGAAATGTTTACAGATCCAGAACCTTATAAAATTAACTTTGAGTTATTATTATTTTATATGCGGATTAAAAAAAGCCTACTCTGAACAGACTTACCTTAAAAAAATTAAATAAAGATTGTTAGCTAACAACAAAAACTACACACATTCAAGCACGCAAAAAAAAAGTTTTTTACAAATGCGGGTAGTTTTATAATCAAAATAGAGGGTACCCCGTCCAGTCCTTACAAAGGAAGAAGGGTGAGTTCATCGGCAGCCAGGCCCAAAATTTAGGGCATTTTTTACTAATTAAATACATTATTAGACAAGAGCACATCAATCTAAACATTTGCACCTAGAAGTAATAAGTTATATTTTTGCAACAAAAATATATAAAGCCCGGTCTCCGAACACGTATAATTTTGTCCAATGACCCCAAGCTACCCATCCTTATCGCTCGCACGTAATTATGTTGCTGTCGCGCTCGCACTCTCACTGCGGGCGTCCGCGCACAGTCGCGACAGCAATATAATTATGCGCGAGCGATAAGGATGGGTAGCTTGGGGTCATTGGATGAAATTCTACGTGCTCGGCGATCAGATTATAGCTGATGTGCTGTTGACTGAAATACAGCGAAAAGAGATCTTTTTCAAAGTTTGTCGAAGTTTGTCTCTGAAAAGCTTTATTTACAGAAGGTGAATTTTTAAGACGAGGAATATCAGTACATTGACTACGCAACAGAAAAGAGTTATGATAAGTTTTGACCTAAGATTTTTTCAATATCCCCGTTTCAAACATTCACGCCCCAAGTACTTGGCGACAACGTCACGACTACTACAAGAAGTTAGTGTGAAAAAATTTTTTGGATTCTAAGCTTACGGTCCGTATTGCAGAAGATCTGCGCCCCGATTGCGCTAAATATTTTCAACTGCAACGCTACTGGACGACGAATGCAAAATCAGCTGTACAAATTCGTATCGCGGTGTAGTTTCGACAGTTAGCTAAAACGAAGCTGTAACGTAAACGGAAAGCAAACTGCTTCTTTGTGTAAAAACTGAGAGAAGGCTACTTTATCTCAAACGCAAGTCAAACGCGTCACGAAAATTTGCTGTATTTTAGTGAAAAAATAAGGTGTTCGGACACTTCGGACTTTTAATGGAAAGTGCATAAATCCGTTGTTTGATTTTTTTTACGCGTGAAGTAAAGTTCACTAAAGCGCTAAAGCGCGATACCGAATTTCATATCAGCTGGAATGAAATTGGAGCGTAACTGGAGTGTGGACTAGAGATGGAACGCGAATGAATTGGATACATTACACATTAGCGCAATCGGGGCCCTGTTCTAGTCTGTACTCTTCTTACGACTCTATGACTAAGATTGATTCGAGTTTCAACCTTTTTGTAATACGGACTTTAAGACGCTAACTCTAAAGTACAAACTTACTTGGTGGCGTTCTTGTGGGCCTCCTCGACCAGCATGAAGCTGTTCCTCAACTCCTGCATCAGGATCATTCGCTTCAGCAGCTCCAGCCACGCCAGCTTGGCCTCGTGGATCTGCTGCCCGCCCTTCTCTATGCCCAGGTGCTCGTAGGGTTCGAATCCTGACTGTGACAGAAGATTTTTATTTAGATATACCTAGGCAATACTTCGGATATGATATGCGAGATGACAACTCCATAGAGCGAATGGTCGTCCAAGGAAAAGTCGAAGGAAACCGATCGCGTGGCAGGTCACCAATGCGCTGGACCGACCAAGTGAAATCGGCAGTGGGAGACAGCGTATGTGACTGCACCAGACAGTCTGCCAACAGAGAGAGATGGCGGGAGATCGTGCGGAGAGTTGTATCCGGCTCTACAACCGATGTGACAACGCCTCAACGTGACCACGACCGCTCTACCAAGAGCGAAACGAATAAGAAAAGAGAGGTGGTAACTTTGACGAGCCGTTTTGCTTTCGTGGATTTCAGTTAGCCTAGAACAGACGGTGAAACGCAACTGCAACGAAACTGCAACATTCTGATGATTCTGATGAATGAAACTGAAAGTGAAAGTTTCAAACTGGTCGCGTCAAGTGTGGTCTCTCAACGGACGCTATGGCAGAAACTTAGATGCAACTCAAAAGTAACTAGCAGTTGCAGTTTCGTTGCAGTTGCGTTTCACCGTCTGTTCTGGGCCTTAGTCGTAGAAAATTAAATGTCACAAGCACCCTTCTTCAAAAACTGGGATAAAAGTAGATTCTTTTAAGTTACCTATTATTCAGACAAAGGATAGCGAAGATTGTTTTTCACCCAGGTCCTACTGTACAAAAATCTACCGAAATAAATTAAAATTATTCAAACAGCTGCCTTAAAAGTAGTAGTAGTATTTTGAAAGAAAAGGATCGATTTCCTATCGCAAAATAAAGAAATATGTTACTAAAGTAAGTAGGTTCTAGCAGTTACGTTAAATGATCATATGGATGAAAACTGTCACTTCAATAACCTTCATATTTACATGTATTATTAAAGTGAAACGACGTTAATTATTACATAGATCTAAAGCCTGGTCCGTGAGCACGTAAAGAGTGAGTGTGCGAGCGAGACAGCAACATAATTACGCGCGAGCGATAAGGATGGGTAGCTTGGGGTCATTGGACAAAATTCTACGTGCTCACGGACCAGGCTTTACCAACTTAAACTCTAGAAAAAATAATGGCATAATTACCTCCACTATCTCATAGCGCATGACCTTCACACCAGTGATCATGCGGCCTCTCCCTCCCACTACCACGCTGGCCTGCGAACAAAACATAAGTTCATCATCATCATCATCATCATCATCGTCATCATAATCATCATCATCATCATTTCATAACGTCGCTTGCCTTTCTAACTGACGTATCTGTCATTTTTTTCGAAACTGAGTTATCTACACCATCTTTATCAGTTTCGCAAGACGAATCGATCTGTCTAATCGCCTGAAAATTTTGCAAAATGTCAGTTACGTCAGTTAGAGAGGCAAGCGACGATAAGTGAACTGAATAAATATTTTTGATTTTGATTTTGATTTCTTTTTCCAACCCATCTATTTTTTCAACCCTGCTCATAGCACAGCAGTTGGATATTTAGTATTAGCACAGAATAATAATAAGTACTACGTACAGAAGTTTTACTTCGCGAAGGTATTTAAAAAAATATATGCTCAATGTCATTAACAATATGGTGTAATTTAGCCTGTCTCAAGAGTCAAGCACCATTTTGTTGACAAACGTCAGTGATCGGCACTGCGCCGAAGCTATAGGGCTGACTTCGGTAAAATGATGTGACGTGAGGTGCCAAACTGCGGAAAATGGCGGAGGAAATACATGATTTAGCATGAATTATCATGAATAATATTAACTACTTATTTACCTCTCAGTGTCTTGAGGCAACTTAAAAAAGTACATTCTGTGTTTTTATTATTATTTAGGCAGTTAAATACTGCACAGTATTTAGTACACCATTTTCTTTATTTTCTTCCATCATACACAAGAATACGCGTGCGTGAGTCAATGTTCGCTCGTATGTGAGGCCTTGTCGAATAGTATCCTGTAGGTGGGCCATCGTGCGTGTTTTGTTTTCGATGTAAACTCGCGGAGATGAACAGGCCTGGTATTAGTTCACTATTTTGTGCAATAAAGCTTCACTAAATTTTGGCAGCTTTCAACATCATCATCATCATCATCATTTCAGTCACAGGACGTCCACTGTTGAGCATAGGCCTCCGCCAATGATTTCCAATTTTCCAGATCGGACGGGTGTGGTAGCGGCCTGCATCCAGCGCCTTCCTGCTACCTTTATGAGGTCGTCAGTCCACCTGTGGGAGTCTACAATCGATACGTAATAATAAATAATGCAATTTTATTAATTTTTACTTCATGAAGTTTACTTTGAAATGTGAACCGCCTCCTTTTTTGAAGTCGAATAAAAAGACCCAAAGTATCAAAACCAAAAGTGTTCTTTTTTTTAATAATAATTATGACGTCCTTGCTGTAATACTTTTGAATGCCGATATTTTTAATTAACCAATCTAATCAATATTAGATAACCATCAATGTTGATAATATATTAAAATCCCAACTAATATTATAAATGCGAAAGTAACTCTGTCTGTCTGTCTGTTACGCTTTCCCGCTTATACCTCGCAACCGATTTTGATGAAATTTGGCATAGAGATAGTTTGAGTCCCGGGAAAGAACATAGGATAGTTTTTATCCCGGTTTTTGAAACAGGGACGCGCGCGATAAAGTTTTTCTGTGACAGACAAAATTCCACGCGGGCGAAGCCGCGGGCGGAAAGCTAGTACCAATATAAATTAATTAATTATCTTTGAACTGATTGATAAGGAGATAATGAAATGTAATAATGTTACGAGTATTACATAATTTATGATAAGACTGATTTTACTAATTTAATATTTTGTAATTATGTAAGTTCTAGCGCTTAACTCAGTCCGTGCCTGAGGTATAGTTCCAAAATACTGAACTGTCCTATGCACGACATTGACAGCGGGGCGCCACCGTCAATACCGGATCGCTGGTTCAGATTTTTGCCATCTTGGAAACCATATAGTTGAACGATGGTAGCGCCCCCCTGTCATTGAGTTTGGTGGGACAGTTCAACGTGGCTCATCTACAGGGTGTTAGGTAAATGGGTATATGAGCCGACACTAGCCCATGTTAGCATGGGCATATAAATGGTATGGCGAAGTCAGAAATTTGATATCATCATTTTAACTTTTTTAATTTTCATACAAAATAAATTTTATAAAATCCGATTTGTATGAAAATTAAAATAATTAAAATGAAGATATCAATTTTCTGACTTCACCATACCATTTATATAACCATGTTAACATGGGCTAGTGTCGGCACATATACCCATTTACCTAACACCCTGTATAATAGAGTTCTCAGTGACAATGACACATCTGAGTAAATAGGTAAATAGTTACATAAGCATGCGTCTATATAATCATAATAACAATAGGTGATTATGAAATATTTGCTATGCTCGTAGACTAACGCCCGTATTCACAAACATTACTATGAGGTCTCACAGTGCGCGCGGACGCACAGAGTCACATACAAACCAATCACAGAGCTCTATTCGAAACGCTGTGCGGTTTATTTGCTGCTTCACTTAAGCAAGCATCGTTTGTGAATACGGGCGTATTATTTGATAGTGAAGACAGTTTATAAAATAAACTTGTTTTTCATGTTTTAAATGTAGAGATGGTACTAAATTGATTTTATTTTTGATAATCTCTCAATAAAAAAATCTGTCACTGTATTGTCTGGTAGAGATCGTTTCTTAGCGGTAAGACCACCTAAATTGTGTCATTCATAATAATTCTGTATTTTTATTATGAGCCAATTTTGTAATATCGGCAATAAAAACTCATAAAAACTGATAAAACTCATTTATTTTTCCAAATAGGTTTTCAAAATGCACTTTTACACGTCCCAGTATTAACCCCACCACTGCTTCGGGACAATAAATGGGCCAGTGCTGAGAGGCAGAAAAATCTATAAGATCCAAAGCACATGATGCATTGCGACAGCGATGCGACGCCGGAGCGGTGTCGCTGCGTCGTCTTACATAGAAATATCTATGGCGGGCATACGAGCGGTGCGACGCCGGCGCCGCGCGATACGACGAAATCTTTGTGATGCGGTGGCGCAACGAATCGTGTGCTTTGGCTCTTATAGTCTCAAATATTCGCTAATTTATAATAAATTATTATGTAAATAGCTTCAATGCAGTATTTTTAAACACCTACTAAGAACTAATAATAGCATTGTTTATGATAAATAGTAAGTTTAGTCACCTACGTTTTTTTTATCTAAGTCCAACGGCTTTACAAAATTGGATGAAACCACTATCGCCTTCGTGGCGCAATCGGTTAGCGCGTTCGGCTGTTAACCGAAAGGTTGGTGGTTCGAGTCCACCCGGGGGCGGCCACTTTTTGTATAAAAAAAAATAGTAAAAAAGGAAAACGGGAATGAGTCTGAAAAAAAAAGATTTTCTTACATTTTTACGATTTTTTTTGAAGATTTTCGTTTTTAAATAATAAAATTAAAATTTTTTGCATATTTTTTTTAATAGGATTTGTAAAAACACATCGATAGTACTTTTTTGCTCTTTTTCCACTACCTACATAGTTTTTTTCGATTACATAATGCTTTTTTTAAGTGTAGACGGTCTAATCGCTGATGTATAATCTCTCCCAATTAACTTGAGAGAGGTGGAGGTAGTTCTTAGTTTAAAATAAAAGCTAATAAATAATAATTTTTAATACAATAACACTTTTTTTAACTACAGTCAAAAAGCATCTGTATGAGGTCATCAATAGATCTATACTATGACGTCATCCTCTGTTTCTAAAGCTCTATATTTTATTTGATTTAACAGTTCGTACACAGATTTAAACATTAAAATAGTTAAGAATTACATGAAGAATTGGTGAGCTTATCGCTATAAATAAAGCGATTTCTTCCAGTCGACCATGGTGACAGGATAATTATGACGTATGAGTACCTAAGTATAATTTCTTTTTCAGCAGAGACGAATAAAGAAGCAAGAGCAACGATTGCATCGCAAAATAATGCGATTATAAAACGCGTTTTGTCGCTGTAAAAACTTTGTGTGTAATGGCCCTTATGTGAAAATATCACGAAACTACGAAATACTAGCTTTTGCCCGCGGCTTCACCCGCGTGAAATTTATTTTGTCATAGATCGTCATAAATTAAAGCCTATAATAATATTATGTTATTCTGGGTTATAAATAATAATACTATAAAGTTTCATCAAAATCCGTTCAGTAGTTTTTGCGTGAAAGAGTAACAAACATGTTAACATCCAGACATCCATACTTACAAACTTTCGCTTTTATAATAAGGTACTTGATACAAATAAGGCCTACGTTCTAATAAGGCCTATACATCAGAAAACACAGATAAACAAATCCAACCGGGATAATACTTCAAGGACACGTACTCATATGCCCTTTATCCCAGTAGAGTGCAAGAGCGTCCCGATCCACGATCCCGGCACCAATTGGCACGCGTTCTTCTAAGGTGGTGGGTGATTTCGTGCTCTCTTATAAAAATCTGGCGATTTCATCTTAAATTTTCGGTAAAATAACGCTGTTTTAGATTAAGCTTTTCTTAGTAATCGATTCTAAATATTTCTTACTAGCTAATAATTACCTTAATTTGTACTACTGGCTATAGATGCATTATTTGTAAATTTTTAAAGACAACAGGAGCGAAATATCTAATAAGGCCTAGGCCTTATTTCAGCATGGTAGGCCATATTGGATACTTATGTCAACACTTGATTACGGAAAATTCATTAAACTAAATGAGTCAAAGAGTAACTAAATATTTATTTAATAAGAATGTTACTAACAGCACAGAAAATAAAAAGAAAACAGAGTAAAAAAAAATTACTAAACCTGTAAAAAAAAGAAACAAAATACAAAACCAATAAAAAATAAGAAAAAAAAGCCGTATGTATAATTCTAAAGGATTAAAGCTGATATTATCATGCCTGTCTCGAAGAAAATGTAGCAGATATGCTACCACCATTTGGTGGTATCATAAAGATTGTGTAGGAGTTCGTAAAGATAATTCAGAAGCCTTTTTATGCCCTGGTTCTAACAAAAATTGAGATCTCATTTTGTTTACAAAAAATCAAGACTAAATGATGTTCCTAAACTGATTTATTTAAAAGGTTTTATGTGTAGGCCTTATTCGAACACGGTGTTTTAATAAGCTCTATACAAAAAAATAATATTGTTTGTTTTTGATATTTTTTTTGATAATTTAAGTAAGGAATCATTACTTTGTTACTATGAATATTTAATTTTATCTATAATTTATGTATTATTCTTAATAAGTGGAATTTAAGTTTATCTAGAGATGTACAGTATATTTCTGTTTATTTGGTATGTAAAATTTTGATAACGCAAACAAATCGACGTGTTTAACACTAGAAGTGCCGAAGATTACGACCCCCCTAAAAGCGCCGCTGGGTCAATTTTGTCCCAGCATATATTTTGTAACATTTTTTAGTTTCAGGCATGAACATTATGGTTAAAACGATTTGTAGTATCCTTAAAAAATAGTTTATCTGTACAGTTAAATCAATATGTACTTATTTCCTTAAAAATATAAATGTATTCAATTTTAATTTTGAATTATTAAAAGACAGATATTTTTGGTTTCATATAAAAATAGTCACATATTACATGGTGTTATACTGTATTAAAATTACGAAATTACTAATTTAACTATTTATATTCTTTTTGAATAAATAATAAATATCTTACAAATAATAGTGCACATTTTGCATAAAGTTTTTTTTATGGTTTTTTTGTCTCTCTGGTCTACTATGTGTTTAGAAACTTCTATATGTATGGTTATTTTTCTGTTATCCATACACACACAGTGAAGTTTTTTACCAGTTACAATGAAAAGTATGTACGTTTAATTAAAAAAAAAATAAAAGTCACACATTTTAAAAATGTATCGAATCATACAATGTATGAACTTTCCCATGTCTTGAAGTCACCTTCCTACTAATATTATAAATGTAAAAGTTAATAAAGATTGATGAATTGATGGATGGATGAACCGATGAACGGATAGGAAGGATGAATGGGTGGATTTAAGCCTTGAACTTGAACTAAGTGAGTGTGGATTCATGGTTAGATCGATTGTTGTTTTTTTCACTCTTTTACGCAAAAAATACTAAGCCGATCTTAATAAAACTTTGCAGTTTTATTGTTAATATTTCAGAATAACATAATATAGTCTATAAATAACAATAATATTCAGTTATTTGGTCAAATAACAACGATAAGTGTCAAGAAATTAGGTCTTTCTATGATAAACTTAATTTCTCACTAGGTGAAGTCACAGGCAAAAACTAGTACAATTTAATTACATTTCTGCATTGTGATGAGTCACCTAAACGTTCCTCACGTCCCCATTCTCGTATTTCCTCAAAACAAGGACTCTTCATCGAATTATTGTTGCAAATACCAAGGTGGGNAGACAGATATTTTTGGTTTCATATAAAAATAGTCACATATTACATGGTGTTATACTGTATTAAAATTACGAAATTACTAATTTAACTATTTATATTCTTTTTGAATAAATAATAAATATCTTACAAATAATAGTGCACATTTTGCATAAAGTTTTTTTTATGGTTTTTTTGTCTCTCTGGTCTACTATGTGTTTAGAAACTTCTATATGTATGGTTATTTTTCTGTTATCCATACACACACAGTGAAGTTTTTTACCAGTTACAATGAAAAGTATGTACGTTTAATTAAAAAAAAAATAAAAGTCACACATTTTAAAAATGTATCGAATCATACAATGTATGAACTTTCCCATGTCTTGAAGTCACCTTCCTACTAATATTATAAATGTAAAAGTTAATAAAGATTGATGAATTGATGGATGGATGAACCGATGAACGGATAGGAAGGATGAATGGGTGGATTTAAGCCTTGAACTTGAACTAAGTGAGTGTGGATTCATGGTTAGATCGATTGTTGTTTTTTTCACTCTTTTACGCAAAAAATACTAAGCCGATCTTAATAAAACTTTGCAGTTTTATTGTTAATATTTCAGAATAACATAATATAGTCTATAAATAACAATAATATTCAGTTATTTGGTCAAATAACAACGATAAGTGTCAAGAAATTAGGTCTTTCTATGATAAACTTAATTTCTCACTAGGTGAAGTCACAGGCAAAAACTAGTACAATTTAATTACATTTCTGCATTGTGATGAGTCACCTAAACGTTCCTCACGTCCCCATTCTCGTATTTCCTCAAAACAAGGACTCTTCATCGAATTATTGTTGCAAATACCAAGGTGGGACAAAAATGACCCAGTGGCGCTTCTAGGTAAAACCGATTTTAATTTTTTTTCTAATAATGTTATATTATCAAAAACATTAAAATATGATGAAATTCAATAAATCAGGAAAAGTCAAAAAGTTTCATGGACTTTCGTTGAAAAATAAAAAAGTTAGAGACGATCAAACTCGCGAGTGGGACAAAAATGGGACGGCGGCCTTTCTAGTGTTAATGTTATAAGACCGCATTTTGTTTAATACAACCTCAATTTTAAGGTCTACAGGCATTTGAATCATATAGGCCTTATTCCGTGTAGGTGAATAAAGCCAAAATCAGTGGTTTCGTAATTTGCTTATTTTGAATAGATTTAGTTAAAAATTGTGTTATTTTTTGTAATATTGCTAAAATTAAAGGATGGAAGAAGTTAATTAACCTTGTTTTTGTTGACTGGCGTTAATATTTATTGAAATATAAGCATTTAAAGTTAGGTAGGCCTCATTTGTATCAAGTACCTTATTAGTAAGATAAGATACTGTAAAGTTTCATTAAAATCCGTTCAGTAGTTTTTGCGTGAAAGAGTAACCAAGATCCATCCAGACATCCAAACTTTTGCATTTAATTATAATAATTAATAGGATAGAGACATCTTGGCGAGAAAGTAAGCGTAATTTTTAGTTTTTTTGTTTTGATAAAAAAATAATATGATTTTTAGCCGCTTAATCATGTGAAATAAATGGTGAGTGCAACAAAAAATTGTACTGATTTAAATTAATCCACTTTAGGTAGAGTCAAATAGGAGTAAGGAGAAGTAGGTATATCAGAGCTTTAACCTCTAGGCACACGTTAAAAGTTTTGATTGATATTCGACCTTATTTTTAGTACTTAAAGTTCAAGTTATGGTAGCAATATAGGACAAAGCCATGGAAAAAGTTATGGGATAATGCAACGCTTAAAATTCTTTGCGTACAATACTTTTGTATCAAAACACATAGCCTTCGTGGCGCAATCGGTTAGCGCGTTCGGCTGTTAACCGAAAGGTTGGTGGTTCGAGTCCACCCGGGGGCGGCCCACTTTTTGGGCTAAAAGTAGAAAATAATGACAGTTAAAAAAAATAAGTTTCTGTAAAATGTTAAAGTTTTCGGTCGGTATAATGAATTCACGTTTTATTTTGTATTTTGGAATTTGACTTTGATTTAAATTGACTTGATTTAATTTTTAATTCTCAAAGAAATAGTTTTTTATGTAGATAATCAGTTTGGCCATTCAGCGCGGAAATGCAGCCAGCATTCTGGGCACCATGTCGCGTTGCTTGGACAGCGATTTGGGACATATTTTTTATTTATAAATAAAAAAAAATATTCTCGAATAATAATATAAATTTGGTCATATAAATATTTATAATATATTTTAATATTATATTTTTATTCCGGGCGTTTTCAAGGCGAGAGTGAATAGGCACTTACAGGGCAGATATGTACGTACCATCCTAGACTGCATCTCACTTAACACCAGGTGCGATTGCGGTCAAATACCTGCCTTGCCTAGCATAAAAAAAAATTAGTCCATGTAGGTAGTTTATTTTAATGTATAATATTTCAACTTTATCTATCTTAAAATACATAACATCTCTTTTTTACAAACTGGCTAACAAACACTATCACAAAGGTAAGCTAGGGGGACTTAGAAAAATCCCTATCACCAATCACCAACCAAACGGAGCAGAAATTTCCTCTCCCTGGGTATCTAATTCAGGATCTTTGGGCCTGAGACATGATCTATACCCCACGCTGGCCAAACGGGTTGGGAAAAAATCAAATCAAATCATATCAAATAATTTATTCAGTTAATTAAGCGCTTTCCAGGGAGTTTAAACACGTCACGTCCCAAAATTTGATATAGTTTGCCCTACCACGACTTCGGAACGATATAATATGGGCTGGTGCTGAAAAGGGAACAATGTGAAACACATTGAAAATAACTATAAATAAAAAAATAACCATAGATTCATGAAAATAAGTCTTTTAAGGCTTGGTATTTCTGCTAAAGTAGGTATTTCGGGCTGTCAAAATCTGCGCGCGCAATACTTCGCCGAAGACAGCGCGCCAAAGAGCTCTCGCGGCTACACAGTATAGAAATACCAGTTGGTTAGGTTAGGTTGACTTCCTTCCGTTCAAGCGTCACACTCNATGGCGAAGCACTGAAGATATAATATACAGTTGCCGGACCGTTAATAGTTTCGCTTCCTCATAAAGTAGGTCGGATGGGTATCTTCTTGGCTTATGAAGCATGACTTTAATGACTGCTCTTTGTGCCCTTTCCACTTCCATAAGATGGGTGACAGCTGCACCGCCCCAAATTGAGATGCAGTACGTCAGCACGGATTGACACAAGGCGTAATAGACTTGTGTGACTAGTTCTTGGTCAGCAGCATCTCTCAGGTTCCTAAATATGTGCAAAAGCCTCCTTATTTTTTTACTTAGCGCTGAAATTTGTGATTGCCAGTTAAGATTTTGGTCAACCACGACACCAAGGTACTTGTGAGAGTCTGTTTGGATTAGCGAAGTACAGTCGCAGCCAGCGCTGATACCGCCGTTCCCAGAGCAACAGTTGGAGTGAGCCCTGATACTGAAATGTGAGGGCTGCGTTGTTTTGTTGTTTATTCTGAAGCAGATATATTTTGTTTTCTTAATGTTCAGAGTGAGCAAGTTGGTATTAAGCCATTCTGTCACCTTTTGCAGTCCCTTTTCTGCACTTCTTTGTACGTCTTGCCATGATTCACCTCTGAAAACTAAGGCCGTGTCATCTGCAAAAGAAAGCGTGCACCCATTTCTCAAGTTCAATTAACACAAATCGTTCACATATACCAGAAATAAAGTTGGTCCGAGCGTGCTGCCTTGTGGAATGCCATATGTAGTCGGAGAGCTATCACTATACTGATGACTGATTTTGACAACTTGGCTCCTATTCGTCAAATAACTACAAAACCAGTCAAGTACAACTCCACGAACCCCCATCCCTTCCAGTTTGTTTAAAAGTATCGGTATGGACACAGTATCAAAAGCCTTCTTAAGGTCTAGAAATACGGCAGCGCACTTGTGTCCCTTGTCTAATTGTTCAGTTACTTTGTTCACCAGGCAGGAAACGGCATCTTCTGTGTTTTTACCCGACCTAAAGCCATATTGATTAGGCGACAAAAGGAGGTTAGACTCTAGGTAGTTGGTTAGGCGGTTGTTGACAACTTTCTCAATTACTTTACCTATCGTACTGAGGAGCGAGATAGGCCGATAGTTTGACACTTCATCCACAGCTCCATCTTTGTGAATTGGAACAACAACAGCCTTCTTAAAGGCTGTTGGAAATATGCCAGTGGCGAAGCTAAGATTACACAAATGCGCTATCATTGAGCACAAAATGGTGTGGGAGTTAAAGAGCACAGCAGGTGGTATATTGTCTATTCCAGGAGCGCTGTTCTTCCTCATATTTCGAATAATTTTGTCCACCTCGATTGAATCTGTTGGTAAAAAAGTCATGGAGTTTACGCTTTTTGAGGAACTGTATGTTCTACCGCTATTAAGTTTTGAGGTGTCAGTATTACTTATTATGTTCTTGGCTAGTTCACTGCCAATTGTGGTGAAGTAGTTATTTACCGAGTTCAATGATGCTAGTGGTGTGGGCAAAGTGCTGAGAAGAGCTGTCGCATCCGATTTATTCTTTTTAATATGGCATAGATCTTTTACAGTTTCCCAGGTAGCTTTGTTATTTTTGTAGTTAAGTGCAAATTTATCCTTGTAGTAATTGATTTTCATGTCTTTGGCTGTATTTTTACAAAAGTTTCGATATTTATGGTATGCCAGCTTCAATTCAATGTTGTTGGGATCATTCTTCACCAACTGATGCATGCGATCTCTTTTTTTAAAGCATTTGATAATCTTGGGCGTAATCCATGGCTTTAAAGGTCTTATACGTTTGCTAATTGTAACTACGCTTGAATGATCCTTTATTTGTCCCTGGATTATGTCAATCAAGGCAACGGCAGCTACATTTGGGTCATCAATTTCCATAAAGGGTTTCCAGTCTTTGTCTTTGATTGATTTCATTAAAAGTTCGTAGTTAATTTTATTTCTAATGACTGGATCATTTTGCGATTCGCATTTCAGTGGGCAATCCATGGATAACATGATTGGATAGTGATCAGTTATATCCGTTTCCAGCACGTAACACCACATATTTGCCTTGGACTTACACATAAAGTGGTCCAGACATGTACGTCCATGTGTGGGGATATTTATGCAGTTTTGTAGGCCATGTGACCCTATGATTTCGAGATAATCTCGAACTGAGTTACTTCTGGTTTCCAGTGTGTCAATATTAATGTCTCCTGTTAGAATAATGTTGGTGGAGTGTGTTGAGCCTAATAGGGAATCCAATGAGTCGAGAAAACTATCATGGCTTTTGAAGCAGTAAGGTCTGTAAATACCGATTACAGTTAAATCCCTCAATTTGGCCACTAAGCAGTTACCTTCATCCAATTCCACCTCGTGGATGGAAGCGTTCATGTCAGACTTAACGTACATCATAACGCCGTCATTTTGGTTGTAGCTGCGTTTAGTGTAGTGCATATCGTAATCATTAAGCGTTGGTGGAACTGAATACTCATCACACCAACACTCCGTTAGGACAATAATATGACACACAATGTTTATTCCTGTAATGAAGGTAAGAAAGTTATCAATGTTTTTATGAACACTTCTGATATTAATACATATAACGTTAAGTTTTTGTTCATATCTATGTATGCTATTAATTTCATATTGCAATGTACTTGAGTCTACAATATTTGCGCAAGGAACTGTACATGAGTTTACGATCTCTTCCGATAATTCGAGTCTACTCATGGTTGTAGGTATTCGTACAGTAATAAATTAAAATAAGTTCTGCAAAAATAATTTACAGGTAAAAAAAAACGAAAGAAAAAGAAAATTTAGAAGTAGGTAAAAAACTTTGTTTGGTTTATTGTGTAGTATGTACTGGTGCGTTTGTATAAGCATGTATTCTTTGGGTATTGTGTACTTACTGAGTTAATAAGTTTTAAACTAGTGATAATTGATAGTGGCAGTATACAATTTGTAGCCAAACAGTAAAAGCTAGGTACAAAAACAATTAATTAATATAAAGATAGTTAAGTAAAAACAATACGAGATATATTATGACACTAGGTTCTCCAGGTCCTGCTCATTAGATATTCGGACGGGTTGATCGCTGTCCTCCCTCTTGACGTAGATATTACCGTGGTATGTCCAAGCAGCAACAAGTTTCTTTGTTTTTACAAGTTCTCTCGCCAAGAAGAAAATATGTCGCGACTTTATGGTAAGGTGGTCCGAAATATAGACGGGTTTTGCAGTTCCTTGCAAGCCCAAAGTCTCGGTATTCAATTGAGCCTCCTGAGTAGTTCTCTTTGTTTTGTTAAATTCTTTGAATTTCGAAATGACAGTTTGCTTTCTAATAACGGAGGTAAATTGTACTACGATAGCGCTGGACTTTGTTCTAAAGATGTCCTTTATTTCACCGTCATCCAAATCTGTGTCTACTATTGATGCGATTGTTTTGACCGTTTCAGTTAATGATTTTTTGTTTTCTTGGTCGGCTTTTGGAATATTTCTTATTTCAATTGAAGTTGACTTGGCCTCTTTCTCTAATAATTCAACTTTGTTTTCTAGTGTCCGTATTTCAGTTTTAAACTGTGAATTTTCTTTTTCCAGGACATCAACTTTGTTTAAGAGGCTCTCATACTTGGCTGCCATGGAATCCACGGACTTCTTGATCTCGCTGTTTTGTTCTATGAGCGTAGTGAGAGCATTGGTGAGAGTATCAAACCTATGCTCCTGTGCTTTACGGAGTTCTTCAATTCTGTTTTCAATCAGGGGTCCAGAAGACACTGGGGACTGTAGGCATCTGCGTTTATATCTTGTTGTTATGTTTTCAAGTTCCTCCCGATCTGAGCTTGTTAGGCAGTCCTTGTTTAGTTCGGACTCTGACCCGTAGTGTCGCGGGCTTTTGTTTGCCTCGGAGCTTTGTGGGGGTGAACGCTGTATGTTTGGCATAGTCGAGACAATTTCCGATTGTTATTGAGTAATTTCAAAGCCCCTTACGTGTTTGTTCAAGCAAAAAGCCGCGCGCAGTCTTGCTATTGAGTAGGTGTAGGTGTTCGTAGCTCGTAGTACGTAGCTCGTAGCAACTGTAGCACTCGTAATGTAGGCTTGTTTCGTCGCGGCCGCTCACCGATCTCTTGGCCTTGCGGTAACACAGCCGGTCCCCACGCAACGATTGCCGGTTCAAATCCAACGGGCTGCCAAAATTTTGAGTTTGGTGTGCACTCACCAGCCCGATGCACGGCGCCGCGTCGCGAAGTGTGGGGGCTCCGGTATATCAGCGCGACCACTCCAAGCTCCGGAGGCGAAGCACCCAGCACAATCACCTTCGTGTGCAGAGCAATGCGGAACACGTCCGTTCGGTACAAAATCCGAGAGGCGAGAGGATGGATGGATGGAGGAATAATTTTGTAACTTTTTTTCAATTTCATGACCTAGTAGGCTTTAAAAAAACTTATCTTTATTTCGGGTTTACTTATCTCAGATTTCTTTATTTTGACAATATCGCTATTAATTGCAAATGTTTGAAAAAAATATTCACCTTCCTATCTTTGATCAAAATTTTTGCTAGAAACATAAAAAAAAATGCTTTTAGCAGAACATTCTCAAAATTTCAACTTAAATGTTTAAATAATAAAAAATGAGAACTTTCATAGGTCTAAAATAATTTTAAAAACTGCGCAGTTTTCTGGACAACATGACAACTGNTTAAAAGCCCTCAAGTTATTTCTGAACTTTAGTTTAGTAAAAGATTTAGAATCTCAAATCGCTTATTTTAAAAATAAAACCATAATTAGAAAACGAATAGAGGTAACTTTGGGAATTTATTCTATCGAGTCAACTTAATCAAATCGTGTTTCCATCCGTTAATAGCCTTAGAAAATATCCTCAACTATGCCCAATAAAAATCTTAGCCTTTAATTTTACTGTTTAGTACCTCAAAAATGAAAAATGAAAACCTCATTTTCGCCATTTTCTCTGCTACCCGGCCTTAAGGCATGCACATATAGCCTTCGTGGCGCAATCGGTTAGCGCGTTCGGCTGTTAACCGAAAGGTTGGTGGTTCGAGTCCACCCGGGGGCGGTTATTTTTTGTAATTCTCTTATTTAATTTGCAAAAAATTGTTTTTAAAGCAATAATGCCCGTTTTCACCATTAATCCCTAAGTAGGTGTCACTTAAAAATTAGGGATTGATGATGAAAACGGGCATACGGGAATATTTCCACCTCTCGTTCCCACCGCTGCAACTCCTGTGTAGCCAGGATCTACAGCTTGACCGCCAATAATCCAAACAGTGAAAGTCAAGTTTGTCCTGGGGAAAGTTAAACTGTCATTGGACCCGCAACGAAATTAATCAGAAGAACATAGGGGGAGAGTTTAAAGTTAAGTGGAGCAGTATTGTACTGTAGTTCTCTGAGACGAATGTAAAACTTACATTACAGGCGAATGCTGCTATGCAACTAAGAGAAATCAGACGCAGAGGTCCCGGGTTCGATTCCCAGTGGGGGCAGATTTTTCTGTTCGGTTTGGTTGGTGGTAGGGCTTGTTCTAAGTTCGCCTGGTTAACTACCACCATCTTATCTAAATCTGTCGCCATAACAACAATGTTAACAGCATTGTTGTGTTCCGGCAGTTAGAGGTAAGATAGCCAGTTCCTCTGTGGTTGAGGATTCCAGGTGAAGCACGCTTCCACCTTCGGCCTGATCGTCACTTACCATCAGGTGAGATACAGGCCAAGAACTTCCTCGTAGTGGATAAAAAAATATATTGAGATTCTTAAATTCAGGCAAAAAATTCTAAGCACAGTTCAAAAAATGGCCGCCCCCGGGTGGACTCGAACCACCAACCTTTCGGTTAACAGCCGAACGCGCTAACCGATTGCGCCACGAAGGCGATGTGTTTTACCATAAAAGTATCATACAATAGCTCATTTAACAGCATTGTTGTGTCCCGGCAGTTAGTAAGATAGCCAGTTCCTCTGTGGTTGAGGATTCCGGGTGAAGCTCGCTTGCACCTTCGCCCTGATCATCACTTTCCACGAGGCGAGATGCAGCTTCTTGGTTGTGATAAAAAAAGTAGTATTTGGATTGACTGACTCGAGTCTCTCATAATAACTTCCATTAGGCTTGCTTCTTTTCATTTTAGGCAAGTTGGCCAATAACTATTGTCTACGCCATAATGTCGCTGCTGATCTATGGACCAATCACAGCGCGTAACGTGGGCGCTCCCGCGCCGAGCTGTCAAATTCACACTCCAACGACAGACCTCTTTCGCCTCCCGAACTATTAACTTGATTGCATTGTATTTATATTCAACCTATGTAAATCTATAAACCTAATATTCTAAAATCCAAATCTTTTATTGTTCGTCTAAATTCCCTGAACAACTATGTATTGGCTAATTACTATAGCGATCACCCTACTTACACTTGGAAGTTTTGTTATCCCTTACAAAGTTTTAAAGTAAAGTAAAATCTGTCTCTATTATTATTTGAAATACAGCATTGTAAATTCCACCATACCTATTAAAGTAGCTATGGAAATTCAATAATAACGCCATGTGAGAACGTCTCCCACGTGAATTATTAATTTTATTCTTATAATGACAGCTTTGATTGGAATCCTGTAAATATTTTAAATAAACCGTTCAAGAGTGAGTCAGATTAATGTGCTAAGGGTTCCGTAAAGTTCCACACTCTCCTACCATAACAATGACGGGTTCCTTCGCTCACTAATTGGCGCCACTGGCGAGTAAGGAACCCTTATTGAAAGCCTCCCTCCCTACGATCTTTTAACTTTTTTCATCCAACTTCTGCCATCTTTTACAGGTCATCGGTCCATCAAGCGTCTTACCCTACCTTTACCTAAGTTTCGATTATCGTAAAATTACTTTTCATACCGTTCCATATCTAGTATTTCCTTAAAATGTCTTAAAAGACAGAAATACAACGTGCAACGAGCCATGTTTTTTAATGTAATTCGTTTCCTTAAAATGAGTTCTTTGTAAAGTGTTGAACCCTAAAAATACTAACTTCATCATCATCATCATCATTTCAGCCACAGGACGTCCACTGCTGAACATAGGCCTCCCCAATGGGCAGGGCACATAGTACGCAGAACTGACGGTCGATGGGGCAGAAAGGTTCTGGAATGGAGGCCGCGTACCAGAAAAAAAATACTAACTTACTTTAAAGAAATTGGGTTACCATACCAGTAAATAGTTCCACATTTTTTATTTCCCATTTACTGACCTATTATTTTGGGTTATTTTTATACAAAAAGTGGGCCGCCCCCGGGTGGACTCGAACCACCAACCTTTCGGTTAACAGCCGAACGCGCTAACCGATTGCGCCACGAAGGCGATACGATAATGTTTCAAAACATAATACACATGTCAATTATTAATTAATAGAGAATTAACATGTCAACGCAAAAGTATCTTTAATTATTATTTACTCAGATGGTTTCAGTGAAATCTTAATTACGAAACAAAAGAAGGTAAACATTAATAATAACAATGGGCATCAATTAGAAGAAAACAATAATAGCAATTGAAAAGGAAAATCTGATTTTGTAATACAAAATAAAAAACAATAAGGAAAAACAAACAGAAAATGAAAAACTTGGAAATAATTGAATTAATTACAAACAAAATTGATTAAATCTACTTAATATTTTGGTAGTATTCTTTTCCTTTTTTACTATAGTTCTACCTGAGTAACGATTTTTTTCCAAACTTCATATTATACCTTATACCATTTCACCCCTTAGCTTCTCCTAACTCATAATTTTGGTATAAAATTTATGTTTTTTTCCTGTGGTGCGGATTTCAGCAGTACTTCTTTAGCAGCACTGGCTTTTGCAGTAAGTAGTAGCATGTTTAAAGTAGTACCGGGATGTGTAAAAACCTCTTTTAACACATCCCGGTACTACTTTAAACATGCTACTACNGCAACCTTCATCAATACATGAAGAGATGAAAGAGATGGCGCTGCCGTCACGTCAACACTATCGTCTGCAAAAAAATTGTTTTAAAAATATACTAAGTGCCTTAATTACCAATAAAAATATGTAAATAGTGTTATTATAAGTCAAACTATTTGTGACATTAAGTGCAGAACATAAAACTTAAGTTTTAAATGAAAAAACAACCAAACTGTGAGTGACCAAGAAGTGCAAGAAAACAGTTATAATACAGTGCAAAATTTAGTGAAAAACCATTTCGACAGTGACTGCAGGAAAATAATTCAAAAGTGAAACCAAAATAAGTGAAAAGTGATAAAACGTTAACAAAAATAATAAGTGGGTGAAAGACAAGTCGTGCAAATATTTTAAGCATGAATCACAATAACGAACTTTTTTAGACTTTGTTTGATATGACTCTTAAATTCGCACGCTATGAGTAAACATTGGTGGTGTAGTGGCTTAACTCGTGCCTATTATGCGTGACGGTCCGAGTTCGAATCCACAAAGAAACTTATGAAGTGAACTTTTTTGTTTTTTAATTTTTATAATTTTTGTTTTGATTTTATATTTTTTTTTTATTTTACCAAAAATAATAAAAATCGTCTAATATGTCGACCGGGAAACAAAAGGTGTCAACATTGTGTGGAAAATGCAACAAAGTTGCTAATGCTAGTAAACAGTCACTTACCTGTTGTTGCTGCAACAAAATATACCATGTACAATGCACTGATGTATCAGAAAAAAGGTACAATTCATTCTTTGCTTTCAACAAAGATAGAAAAAGCAAATGGACTTGCAATTCCTGTCATAATATGAAAAAAGTACAGGANGCTACTACTTCACACATCTTCACCGGCTCAACCAGAAGCTTCAAATTTGGCAAATACAAGTAACTCATGTACCGATAACATCACACAACGCAAGAAATACACTGCAAACATCTCGACAGAAAACTTTTTCCAGTCACTAGATACTGATGACGAGAATGAGACAAGCAAATACTCTAATAGTTTAAATAGAAGCTGCCCCGTCTTGGGTCATACACAGCATGAAGACCTAGATGATATGCGAAGGTTATTGTCAGATCTACAGGCAAAGCTAGCGGCAGCTGATAGCGAGATTAATAATTTACTACAAGAAAATGGAACACTTAAAAAACAGATTCGTGAACATGAGCAAAAAATAGACAATTTGAACAGAATCTGTAAATCAGTTCCCAAGAAATCGACAAATAAAAAGGAAGGCATCAATAATTCTAATGAGACTCCTAGGTCCTCGAAAAAACGAGAAAAAAATGATAGTTTTTCTTTATTATGCGGAGAAAAAAGAGATATGCCCTCACCAAAAAATGACAAAAGTATCACTAAGTATGGCTCTCTAAATAATCAAAGTCAAAAACAAGAACGTGCACTGAAAAAAACAATATTAATTTATGGAGATCAGCAGGTTGCTGGCTTGGCATCCAAAATACGAACAACAAGAGCTGGGAAATGGAATGATATATACAATGTTTATGGGGAAGTAAAACCTAATGCTACTAGCTCTGAGATTCTAAGCGGTTTAGAAGAGAAGACGTTTTCCTTACAACGCGACAACATTATTATTCTGGCAGTAGGGTCTAATGACAGAAATCCTTATGAGGTTTTTACAAGTCTGTGTAATATTTTGTCTAAACTGAAACATAATAATGTCTATTTATTGAGTGTTAAAGCTAATAATTATTTGAATACTAAACTTTTGAACTCAGAATTAAAAATGATAGCCAAAAATTATTCTAATTGTAAATATATTGAAACGAATTTGAACATGTATCATAGCTATTTTAAAAATAATTCCCTGGACTATTTATCTTTTAAATTAAATATTGAAATTGATTATCTGAAGTATGAGAAAGAATGTTTGAAAAGAGGAATTCGCTCTAGAATTGTATCCAATAACTTAGAACAGAACTATTGTAATAAACATCAAATACTACCAGAGACGTTTTTTCGTAAAACCATTAACAAAATGTAATATTTCAGGGATTACAAATAAATCGTTCTATGGCGGAAACATTAATAATTCTGTAAATCGAGTTGATGATACATTTAGAATACTTCACCAAAATATAGGGGGGTTGTTGAGCAAGTTGGATGCTTTAGAATTTTCACTGCAAGAACTTGAGGAGGATAATCAGCGGGTTGACGTGCTTTGCCTCTCGGAGACCTTTATAAAAAAGGGGTCAGAACAAAATATTAAACTTCAAAATTTCAAATTAGTTTCAACATACTGTCGTGGTAAATCTAGAGGTGGTAGTGCAATACTTGTCAGGAAGGGTTTGGATGTTAAACCAATCAAATTAGCTTCAGAATTTGCCTCTGACTTTTACTTTGAATGTTGCGGGACCGAAATAGTAGGGATAGATTTGATCATAATAAATATTTATAGGATTCCACAGCAAACTACGTCTCATGTAGGTGTCTTTATCAATAAAATTGACAACCTACTTCAAAAGTTAAGTTTGATGTATAAAAAGAAAAAAATTGTTTTGTGCGGTGATTGGAATATCGATATTTTGAAAGACACCAATTTTTCTAGAATTCTTACCAGTACCCTACTCTATCATAATTTTACTATGCACATAAAATCACCCACGAGAGTAGACGCATGCATAGATCAAATGGCAAGTAATACAAAGGTAGCCGCAGCTCACGTTCACTACCTCTACTTGTCGGATCACGAGACAGCCCAAACTCTGCTGCTAAATATAAAAAAGCAGAAAACATACACGACATGGTTCGAACTTAAAAGAGATTACTGCTCAGATAATATTCGTAAGTTCTATGACTGCGTTTCAGCACTGTCATTCTCAGAAGCTGATAGTGCAGAGAATGCTGAAATTGCATTTCGCAGTTTATATGACTTGCTACACCTATTTTATAATTTGTGCTTTCCTATAATTCAAGTCAAAGTTAGTAATAGACAGACTAGGGCGAAATGGCTTACTAAAGGCATAAAAAACTCTTGTAAGACTAAACGAAAATTATATATGACATATAAAAAAATGAAGTCAAATAAAAACATAAATAAAATTGAATTCTCAAGGTATAGTAGTATATTAAAAAAATGTGTAGACAGATCCAGGAAAATTAACAATAATAAATATATTTCAACAAACAAAAATAAATGTAAAGCTACATGGAACATTATTTCAAAGACTATATCGAATAATATACATAAAAATGACATCAATTCAATAAAATTTAATAATTTGACATACAACGACCCATATGACATTTCCAATATATTTAATAATTATTTCATTGACATTAACATGACTAACGCATCAAATAACACAAATATCAATAATAACATAATGCGCAACCTACATACAATATTCTTGAAACCAGTTAAAGAAGAAGAAATATTTAAAATAATAATGTCTTTAAAGAATACTTCTAGTAGCGGTTATGACGATATGACGACAAGTATTCTTAAACTAATAGCACCGTTAATAAGTCGTCCTCTCTCTCATGTAATAAATTTATCCTTTGAAGACGGCGTATTTCCTGACGAGTTAAAAATTACTGTAATAAAACCGTTACATAAGAAAAATGACTACTCTGATCCTGGTAACTACAGGCCTATAGCCCTGATACCAATCATTTCAAAAGTTTTTGAAAAGGCAATGGCCACTCGGTTAAACGATTTTTTGACGAAACATGCTCTGCTCCTATCGGAACAATATGGATTTCGAAAGGGCTACTCAACCGAGCTGGCTTGTTTCGATTTTGTTAAATACGTAACAGAGGCTATTAACAAAAAAATACCCATTATGTCGATTTTCCTCGATATGAGTAAAGCGTTTGATGTTGTGAATCACTCTAAACTAGTTTCCAAGCTTGAGCTCTATGGGATCAGAGGCAAAGCGTTGGATTGGATAAAAAGCTATTTAGGAAACAGAAAACAATGTACGGAAATCTCACAACTTACTAGAGTAAATAATCGTCTCATTAAGCAACAGTATAGATCCCAGTATCGATGCACACGCATGGGAGTGCCACAGGGCAGCGTATTGGGACCTCTAATGTTCTTAGTTTATATTAATGATCTGCCTCGATCAACAACACATAAGTGCATACTATACGCGGATGATACGACACTTTTAATAAAAGGTTATGATAAAAATGCATATGAAGAGAGCGTTAATAGTGCATTAAAAAACATAATCACATGGATGAATAAAAATGACTTAAATGTAAATGTTACCAAAACGAAATTCATGCAATTCCATTCTTATAAGACAAGGACACCGGAATTGAACTTAATTCACGATAGTGATCCAATTGAAAAGGTAGATAGTGTTAAGTTCCTCGGACTACATATTGATAGTAACTTAAATTGGAAGACTCATATTGACGCAATATGTAATAGATTGAACCGGTTCGTATATGCCCTTAAAACGCTAAAGAACACTGTTTCCATTGAAGCAGCCATCACTGCTTATCATGGACACGTATCATCAGTGCTCAACTATGGCCTAATTTTATGGGGAAATTCCGTAGACGTGGAAAGAGTCTTTAAGCTCCAAAAGAGATGCATTCGAGCCATCACAAGTACGTGGTTTACAGACAGCTGCAAACCCCTATTTAAAAAATTAGAAATTCTGCCTTTAGCCTGCATGTATATAAGGAACGTTTGCACATTTGTAGTGTCTCACCCTAATTTATTTCAGAAACTTAATGAAGTAAAAACAAGGAAACTAAGGGCTCAGTATGTGAATCTGTTATATCAGCCTCAATGTTCCACTTACATTTATAGAAAAAATGTATTCAATATGTGTATCACATTGTTTAACAACCTTCCAGACAATTTAAAAACTTTGGACTGTAAGCTATTTAAAATAAAATTGAATGAATGGTTATTTGAGTACTGTTTTTACAGCGTGAATGAATTTATGGATTATAAAAATATGACAATGTAAATGTAGATAAATAATAAATTGACTAAAGTAATGTAATGATATAATTGAATGTAATGTTAATAAGAGTGATCCTACTGACTTACCACTTGACAAAATGTATTTGCACACCTGCATGCAGGTTGAATACTTGTACTAAAAATTTTTTGTAAGAACCTTATAACCTGTATTCTGGCAAATAAACGCTTCTTATTCTCTTATTCTTATTCTCTTAAAAAAAACTACTTGCTAAAAGGATAAAGACCAAAAATGTATGGAGTGTGGTCCAAATGTCCACCACTAACGAGACCTATGTAGTAAAATAGTCTACTAAATACTGATTCATTATAACCAAACCGCAATCAAAGATACATTATGCTGTCAGTAAAAAGTTATGGACGAATGAAAAGTCATGTTTTTTACCTTTTCATCCGAAAAATGTTCTTGATATCATTCTATCCATCGCACATTTTGGATTAATATATGCATGTTATGTCATGTCGCTTAGTGTGCCGTGTTAGATTCTCGCTAAAAGAAAAAAAAATAAGCTCAGAAGAAAGACATCAATATTGGAATTATGGTCGGGTGGTCGCTGCTCCGCCCCTATTGGTTGTAGGGTGATGTTATATAACCTAAAACCATCCTTGCTAAATGGGCTATCCATAACAAAAATAATTTTTCAAATCGGACCAGTAGTACCTGAGATTAACTTCTTACTGACAGCTTATTTTTTTTTCGTCCCATACTGAAAGTTAATCTCTATTTAATGAACTATAAGCCAATATAGGTCTCATTAGTGGTGGACATTTGGACCACTTTTGGTCATTGTCCTTTGATTACTTTTATTCTCTTACCTTAGCGGGACAATTCTCAAGCACCATCTTGTTGAGGTTTGGATAGAAGTATCTACCACGAGCCAGGAGCATGAATGCGTTGCCAAGGTCTTCGGCGAACGAGTCGTAGATCCTAGAACAAAGCATCATCATCAAGTTAACGGTCGTGTTCTTATGGTAAAACCACCAGTCTTGAATCCAGAGGTCCCGGATTCAATTCCCTGTGAGGGCAATATCTTTTGCTCGATGGTTAAGGGTAAGGTTGGATCTAAGTCTGCTCAGCTAGCTATCATCATCTCACCTAAATAAAGTCAACATAACAATAATGTTAATAGCATTACACACACACTGAAAACCAGCGCCGTAGCCTTCGTCACCGTGGGTCAAGGCATATGCTGAGTGGGGTCCCGTTGCAGTGGGCATCTTGTTGGTGAATGGGTGGCACTGCTCAGTTTACTCTTTTTTTTTATTTTTTCTTCTTTTATTATTATGTGCCACTGTCATGTCTATGTAATTGCCTGTATTTGTGTGATGTCCATTGTAATAAATGTATCTTTCTTTCTTTCTTTCTTTCATTAGAACTGTGCTCCGGCAGTTAGAGATGGAGGTAAGATAGCCAGTTTCTCTGTGGTTGAGGAGTCCGCCTGATGACTTTCCATCAGGTGAGATGTAAGCTAAGAGATTCCCCGTAAAAATGGTAATTTTACCCTCTCTTGTTGACTCTCTCTATGTATAATTTACCAGAGGCAAATGGACGATTAGGCCGACACTCCCTACGCTGACCAGACGAGTTTTTTACACTTTGGAAGGAATTCAATCCAGAATCTAATCCGTATGGCGTATGGAACCCTAAAAAAACTAAAACATTAAAAAGAGTTTCTAATTTTTTCATATTATTATTATACTGTCCCATCATTATTCGTTTGGTTATTTTAGATCAAAAAATAACCGCCCCCGGGTGGACTCGAACCACCAACCTTTCGGTTAACAGCCGAACGCGCTAACCTATTGCGCCACGAAGGCGATGTAAGGCAGTTTAAACTACGTATCCATACTTGAAACAGCGTAGCGTAGATTGTTAGGTAAATACCAATTCAATACTTCATTAATTTATTGCATCACCTTGACCATCCGTAATAAAACAAGTTATAGAGACTACAGTCTTATAACTAAACAGAGGAAGCTGTCATAAACTGAGATAATAAAAATATGAGACATCATCATTATCATCATTTCAGCCACAAGACGTCCTCTGCCGAACATAGGCCTCACCCAATGATTTCCATACTGCCCGGTTGGTAGCGGCCTACCTCTAGCGCCTTCCTGCACCTATAGTAGAACGACAACATTATAATGGAAGCAGGAAGGCACTGGATGCAGGTCGCTACCAACCGGGCAGTATGGAAATCCTTGGGTGAGGCCTATGTTCAGCAGAGGTCGTTTTGTGGCTGAAATGATGATGATAACAATGACTCATTTTATCTGGAAATCATTGGGGGAGGCAGTGGACGTCCTGTGGCTGAAATTATGATGATGAACCTTAGTTTCCATGGTGACAAGAATGCTCTAGGGTAGGTATACTCACGGTGCCAGGATGTGGGCGGCGCAGGACCGGTCTTTGTGGAAATCTTTGGGAGAGGCCTTTGTCCAGCAGTGGACATCATTTAGCTGAAACGAACAAACGAACAATACTCACGAGTGCATCTCCATGGCTATTCTCCTCAGCTCCCTGCGGTCCATTTCATCAGCTTCCTTCCAAGATACGCCAGGTGGAGCCTGTTCCTCATCTGCTGGAGAGCCACCAGGGAGGGCATGCAGGGGTTACCAGACTCACATCCTCTGATTTGGGACGAGGTCATCCGTTTTTCCTCACTAGTATAATTTCAATGTTTTAGAGAATACTCACGTGTGGCAAAAGTACTGTGTGTGCGTACTCTTAAGAGCAAAATGACGATTTGTAAGAACTATTTATTAGTCCAAACAAATAAAGAAATTTTGACTTTGACTTTGACTTTGTGCACTATGTATCTCAAATGCTATCCTCAGTAGACCACAGCACTTTCAGTTGACCACACCATCAATTCCGATTTAATCCGCTTGCTGACCTTAGTTTCTATGTCGATAAGAATAACTTTAGGTTGTACTCACGTTTGTATCTCAAGAAATATCCTCCTTACTCCTTAGTTGCTATAGTGATAAGAATAATTTTGGAGAGTACCCATGTGGTACATTTTGAATCTTCACAAGCTTGAAGCAGGAAACTGGCATGACATTACACAAGGCCAAAGCAAATAGCGACATCTCCTATCAAAAGTCAAGACACTGGGTCGCTAAGCCATCGGAATAAGTAAGAAATATTAATTTTGTGACTGTAAATTTTTTTATGAGACAGGGCGCAAACTAGCAAACGGATCACCGAGTAGTAAGTGATTATAGACACACGCAGCCTCGAGGAAGTTACGTGCGTTTCCAGCCTTTGAGTTGTCAGGTTCTAAAAGACACTTACGAGTGCATCTCCATGGCTATCCTCCTCAGCTCCCTGCCAGTAGCCAGCGCGGTCCACTTCATCAGCTTCCTGCCAAGATACGCCAAGTGGAGCCGGTTCCTCATCTGCTGGAGAGCCACCAGGGAGGGCATGCAGGGGTACCGCACCGCGCCAAGGGAGCTCTCATCCTCTGAGGAAACGAGGTGAATAGCAAAGATGTTAGACCCAGAGGTCTTTAGTTCAATTCCCAGTAGGGGCGATATTTTCTACTAGGTTTGGACGATTTATTTATATGTTGGTTAGGGGCTTACACAATTTTATTGAATTTTTGTACAAATAGTATTTATAGATAGAGATGTACTTAGAGATGCGCACGTGCGTTAAAATACAGCTGAGTAGCACAGTAACACCACGTTATGGTGATGATTTAAGGCTTGTTCTAAGTCCACCTGGCTAGCTACCACCATCTTACCTGTCTGTCATCTAACAGCATTGTTGTTACGGTAGTTATAGGTAAGATTAACCAGTTCATTTGTGGATGAGGATTCTGGATAAAGCTGGTTTCCACCTTCGGCCTGATTGTCAATTTCCATTAGGTGAAATTGGGTCAAAAGTTTGGCCATTTCGGGAAAAAAACGAAGTCCAAACACGTGCTAAATTCTTAAATTATATACTTTTTTTATACATACCTTCATCTGTAAACATTTTTGGCTATTTCAGAGTATATTTCACGGAAAAACTTAGTGGAATGACCAGATTCTGTTCACAGTGTGTATTTTTCCATTTTCATACCAGTTTTATTTGTATCGGATGTTTTTTGCCAACTGTGTATATTGTAAAACTACATCTTCACTGATATTTTATACATTTTGTATAAACTAAAAGGTTTTCTTATAAAATAAAGGTGTTAAAAATGTTATTTTGTTTGATGCATTCTTTTGAATTGAGTGACGTTTGGTTTCTTCTTTTTCTTTATCTTTGGGTATTTGACTGTATTTCATGAAATGAGTTTTCAAGAGTTTTTATTTATGTAAATCAATATTTTGCACAGTCGACTGCACATCAAGCTACATTTTTGTTGCAAAAGGAACCTCTTAAAACTATTCAAACCTTCCTCTTGAGTCACCTATCTTTGATGATACATAACCCTTTGAAAAAGAGGCAGACAATAGTGACCGAGTTTCTTGCGCTGCTTCTTCTCAGCACTGGCCCATTTATTGTCCCTAAACAGTGGAAGGGTTAATACTGGGACATGTAAAAGAGCTTTTTGTAAGCCTACTTGAAAATAAATTAATTTTAAATTGAATAAATCGCATTACAATCCAATGCGATGTTTAAACATTGTTTTAATTATTGTAGAGATTAGTGTAGGGAATGAAAGTATACCCTAAAGACTAAAATTAAAATAAATAAATACTTAACATGTCACTAAATTATGGTCAAGGCTTAACGTTAATTCCCTATTTATTGGTTGACTACCCTCAAATTAAGTTATCGTTAAAATCCTGGTCAGGATGAAGTAACTCCATCAGGAGCCAGCCACTTAAGGCGCTCTTACACCGGATTAAGGGCACAACTACACTGCAAAGCTAAGCTAGAGCTACCCTTAAGCTATCTTATTCAATGGTATTGTACTCGTAGATCGTAGTCACTATAATAACCAACCTTGTGTCAAGTGTACTATGCGCATTTAAAGCAATTTCACACTAAATTAAGAAGATCTATAGTATAAATAAATAAATAAAATATAAATAAATCTTTAGACAATATCACAAACAGCCAGTTAGCCCCAATTATGGGTGCTAGCTTAGCGGATATTACTACATAAATTCCATACTTCTTAAATACACTATTATTATACACTAGCTTTCCGCCCGCGGCTTCGCCCGCGTGGAATTTTTTGGTTTTTTATGTAACCTCATCAATAATGTGGCTTTCTATTGGTTAAAGAATTTTTAAAATCGGTTCAGTAGATCCCGAGATTACCCCTTACAATTTAACAAACATAGGTATGCAAACACACAAACTTTACCTCTTTATAATATTAGTATAGATAGTACAGATAGTAACACCCAGACCCGTCATAGAAATTAAAATTAATCATTTCAATTTCTACCCGGCCGGGAATCGAACACGGGACCGCTCGGCATAGTAGTCAACTCTCAACCACTGCACCAAACGGCCGACAAAAGGCTTAGGCGTGAAAAAGAGAAATATGCGAGCATTGGCCTCCCCAACTCGTCTGGCCAGCGTGGGGAGTGCAGGCCGATTCTTTCATTTGCCTAGAAAGGATCTTAATCCTACAGTCGAGCGAGACTAAATCAATAATGGACAAATACCAGCTTGTAGCATACTATGTGTAACTTTTAGTGTAGTGCAAGCCTAAACACCGTCGGGTAATCACTCAAAATTAGAATTAAACCGAGTTAGACACCACGGAGCTTCTACTTTCAATGTAGACTTAGATTTAGACTACAGACAATGGCAGAGTTCCTAGAAAGTAAGTAAATTGAGGTTAGAGGTAAAATAGCATTTTTGTTTATGGGTTTCTTGCCCAAAGGGTGGTACGTAGCTCGAAGACCTGATAGCCGTTGGGGCAGAAAAGTTCTCGAATGGCGACCATAGGCGTAGTAGGTATCCCACTCGATGAACCGACGATTTAGTGAAGGTCACGGGAAGAACCTGGATGCGATCAACGCAGGACCGGTTGTTGTGGAAATACCTTGGGAAGGCCTTTGTCCAGCAGTAGACGTCTAAAAACAACAACCTTACCTAAAAATGGCGCCATAACAATGTTAACAGCATTGTTGTGTTCCGGCAGTCAGAGGCAAGGTCGCCAGTTCCTCCGTGGTTGAGCCTACCATCGACCTGATCATCACTTTCCATCAGGTGAGATGCAGTCCAAGAGCTTCCTCGTTTTGAATAAAAAAAATGCAAATGCGTATTCTTTCCATCGCGTGACGTCACGTCACCCCTTTCAATTCATGCACCTGCTGTCTACCAAAAGATGTGTCACCATACCCATCTCTTTCACACTCAACACCCCACCACTCTAAACAAAACATGAAAATAAATTCCCTCCTTAATATAAGATATCGTGGCCAGTTTAACTTGAACTGTAATTCTTCTGAGGTTCGAACGGTTAGAGCTTGAAGCATGGTTAATGTTATGGTGGTTTTAGACGTGTCAGTGGTGTACAATACCCATTATAAGTCCACAATGAGTGGAACCCTCTTAACACCTCGACTGTGGTTGAGATTATTATTCGGTTGCCATAGACAAAAGAAGTTTAGAAGGACCAGTGGTTATGGTATTGATTTTACTATAAATAGTGCCCTGATACTTAAAAAAATATTCTGATTAATTTCAGTGTTTCTCTATTGACACACTTTAACCTTCTCCTACTCGTTGCTTTTGCCGACTTTGTTTAAATTGACAGCAAAAAATTAAAAACGCGCGTTGAAACAGGCGTTATTTTTTTTAAATAAGTATTTTTTTTCTAAATATTCAATTTTGTGGGATAACCAGGAAAATGATTTCCTTTCTCTAAAAAATATAAAATAATACACTTACGTACTTTCATCATAATTATTATCAGAATTAATATTATTACACTATACTTTTTCCGCCGCTTTTTCTCAGCTCTAACTCACATTATAGGTACATATTTTGTATCAAAGCATTGATAGGGTTAAAATAATTGCGCTTTAATGCCTCTTTGAATGAATAAAACTTTTGGACAAAAATCTTTCAAAAGGAAACTCCAAAAATACATCAAAGTTAATAAACTTGTTTAGATTTTTTTATTGCGACAATTTTTAAAAAGGAGAATGCCACATGGCATTAATTTTACCTTTTGCACCGCATTTTTTGAATGCAATAAAGATTTTCAAATAAATAAATATTTTTTTTAACCCTCACAATCCGCGCCTCTTTTTCTTCCATTTAATTTACCTATGGACAAAAGATCCCAATACTTTTCACACCTATCGGCCACTTGAGAAGTGTGGGACGTGTCTACCCTCAATTAAAACGATTTGAATGAAGCCTTCTCTATTACAGTTGGTGTGAAAGAAATGATCAGAATGAATGGATTGCTTTTTTGAATGCTTTTAGCCGACTTAAAGGAATTTCAGTTGAGTAAGCTTTGTGTGAAACTATTTCTAGAAAATAATTGAATTTTTTGCAAGAAACACATACTTTTACTTCATTAAATTACTATTTTTAGCATGTATCCATTAGCATGTTTTTATAATAAGAATATTCTTCAAAATTATTGCGATCAATAAATATCCGAATAGAATTTTTATCCTTTTTGACCCCAAAAATTTTTTTGATTCTTTCTTTTCCCTTTTTATTAATTTATTTTGCAGTCTATCAATATTTGTTGATAAGGAAGCTAAAAACATTCCAATTAAAAGTTGGTTGTTACAAAATTAATGTTATTCTCATTTATTTTGATAATAATTTTTATCCGCCCAACCAGATTCTTGAAATTTTCAGGCACAATATGTTCCCATTTTTTCTTCAAAAAAACAACAGAGACAGGTCATTTAAAAATGCTGAAGACCTTTAATGGCACCCAAAAGGTTAAATTAGCTTAAAATTTTCATTTATAGTAAAATCGCAGTGGCAGGGTTAATAGCTAATGATTACGTGCGAATATAAACCTTGTGTCATTGTGTTAGGGCGCAAAACACGATGGCAGGTTTTGGTCATTATCAGGATAGAGTTTTAAAAATGTGACGCCATTATTGGCAAAGGCGTGACGTCATAATGTCTATGATAAATAGGTACACTTTACTGAACTATACACAATTAAATGTCCTGAAATCAGAAATTTATAACTCAGAATCTGATGTAGGTACATACAGCTGTCGTAGTAAATTATTGAACGTGCTAGATACAATAAAAAAAAATCATGATTCATTTTTCAAATTACTGTGTGTCTTTACTAAGATGGATAGAGTAGCACTTTAACCGTAACTACAATTAACCGGTGTAAGATTTTAAACTTTTGCGTTTCATTTCAACTAAAATAGTAAGACACGGGTCCTAACGCGACGTTTATTAATGAGTTATTATTACTATTCTAATTAACCGGTGTGTTTAAATGTAGTTTGACAGACTTTTGACGTTTGTATATTAAAGTAAGATGGTGCAACCGAAGATAGACTTGTACTTGCACCCCACTTGCTCATCGCAAATTTCCAAACGAATCAGCCAAAAACGTTCAATAATCTAAAATCTAAATCTAGTCGCAAAACTAATCCATTACAAAAACCAGCCATAACAGCGGCTAGACATTAATGGCGGACCAAACCGCTGCATTAGGCAAATATTATAACAGACTCGGTGGCCAGCTGACGCTGCAGGACTCGTCCACACTGGAGATGGAACCTATAATAAAAAGAAAGAAAAAATATTTGGTACAAAAAAAAGAAAAAATATAAAATAGTATTTATTTTATTTTATTTTATTTATTACGGTATACCAACAACAGTATTTAGGTTAATTGGCACAAAAACAAAGATAAAATAACCTGTAAAAAATCATAGAAAAAAGAAAGAAATATTTATTTGGCACAAAAAACAGAAAAAAAAGGGATGCCAAAAACTGAAAATAGGCCTCCCCCAGTGATTTACCCAGTTGGTAGCGGCCTGCATCTGGATGCAGGATCTGGATCGTAGGAAGGCGCTGGCGCCTTCCTTCCTACGACCAGACAAACAACAACGTACCGTTGTTGACCGACGACCTTATGAGAACCTTGTGGGTGGAGCTCTCATGCTGCGTTTTCCGGTACGTGTTTTCCACTCCAAAACCTTGGAAACTAACATTATAAAAGGAAAGATTTGTTTGTTTGTTTTTTGTATTAAAAAGGCTCCGAAACTACTGGGCCGATTTGAAAAATTCTTACACCATTAGAATCTTAATTTTTTTCTGCAGAACATAGGCAGTACGCCGGCTCAGCTACTAGTTCATATCTGCCATGATGGATCCACCTTTATGGCGCGTCATATCCCATTCTCTATGGATCTCGTTTGAGTTAAAATAAAACACGCGGCTGGGGTTCCATCTGCGTTGTGTCGATTGTGTGTTTATGGAACACTAGTGGTATATCATATTATGACTATGATATACTCGTAATACGTAATATGTAGGAATTTTTTGGAAATCTTTGAATGCAGTTCTACTTCTTTTCAAAAATAAATTAATGTTTCCTTTGAGAAAAAATTCTATCTACAATATTAAGAGTAGGTCTTTCCCTCCAGGTGGCATTACAAAATTCCGCTCTGTATTATGCGAGACACACTGTTACTAAGTTTCTTGCACTGATTTTTCTCATCACTGGTCCTTTTGTCCCCAAGCAGTGGTAGGGTTAAAAGTGATACTGTAAAAAGTGCTCATAACAAGCCTATTTATATATTTTTTTATTCATAACAAGGCATGAGGTATTTCATTGCAATCGCATCTGGTGAAAAGTCTAGGATGGTAAATAATTATTTTTATGAATCTTACACTACATAATATTATGCATTTGGCCCTAAGGTTGACCGGAGGAAAATTCCGAAAGGAATTAAGTCCGTCTTATGTACACTGTTCTATGTGCATATAAGTTTAAAATAAATATGTAGTGGTACAGTATGTCTTGTATTTTAATCCTTAGTAATCTTAATTAAAGAGAAAAGTTGACCAAAATTATCGCTAAAGTAATTTGAATGTTTGTTTGTATTGAATAGGCTCCGAAACTACTGGACCGATTTGAAATAAATCTTTCACGATTAAAATCCTACATTATTATTCTGGTGAACATAGGCAGTAAGTAATTCGACGACGAAGTTAATCACAATCCAAACAAAATCCAGCACCATCATAAATTACAACCACATTTTAATTTAAAAAATAATTAAACCCACGCCATGAAAAGAGGTTTTTAATCCGACGCACGTCTCCCGCCAATTCTGCATTCCCTACGCACAAGATGGCGGCGCTCTCTTGACATATTTCTATTCTTCAGATCAAAGGGCCCTGTACATAAGGGATAGTCCCCTCGCCTAGATAAGTCTAGGTACTAGCTCGCACCTAGGGCTTCTTGGAGGGCCGGGTATTAAAAATAATTGCGTAATATTGCTAGATGGGTAGTGTGAAAAAGCAATGGAACTGCAAAACGCATTTTTATATGCAAGATGCGGACGCCCGCATTAAAAAACCGCACGAACCTGGAAAAATGCCTTTTGTGAGCTCCCATAAAATTTTTTTCAAACTACGTATCACGTTATCAGAAATAAAGTATGATACTAATGGTGAAGGAATTTTTCAAATCGGTCCAGTAAATATCGGAGCGTATTCAATAAGAATAAACAATCAAATATTCTTATAATATTAGTTAAATAAATACACAGGCGAAGCAACAGGAAAAAGCTAGTATTATAAAGCGCTATAAAACGTTGGTCAAGAGAAAATCTTTTTTCGATACTAAAATAATGAAATCTTCGCAAAAGTTTTTGCTAAATTGATTCAATTTCTGTATTACATTACAGAAGGGCTGAGCAGGGGTGGGCTCTTCGTACAAATCAATTTGTATTCTGCCCTTTTTCTATGATTGTTATCAATTGCTAGTTCATTCACCTTTTGAAATCGTGCCTTATCATTCTGTATTGTATCTGTCAACGTAAAATTGTGAACTCTGTCAGTTTATAATATCCCATCAAAAACAATACTTGTCAAAAAAACCAAGTCTCGCAACTCAGTTGTTCTACGGTAAAAAGTTGTGAGATCCATGTAATACCAAGTCCAGGCCAGGAAATCTTTAACGTTTTACATAAATATATTGACTTGGCCATCGCACTAAATAATTTAATTTACACGTGTTTTCATGCGATGGCCAAGTCAATATTTTATGTAAAACGTTAAAGATTTCCTGGCCTGGACTTGGTATTACATGGATCTCACAACTTTTTACCGTAGAACAACTGAGTTGCGAGACTTGGTTTTTTTGACAAGTATTGTTTTTGATGGGATCTACACTGCTACTGCACGGTGGCAACACTCTAATAATAATTGCCCTGGGCAATAACTATACATTAACATATGGCAATAACTGAAGTGATGGTGGGCAATAACTAAAAATATACAGATTTACGTGCAGTGATTACCCACCGTTAAAATGACCGTTAGAAATCAAATTTTATCAGTTATTTTCATTGATAATGAAGAAAACACTTATAATTTCATCATGACTATACACCATTAGTTGAATATTAAATAACTTGGAAAAAAAATTAACCTCTAAGCAAGTAATTCCTTAGTAAAATTGTTAAAGTCTTTACCTGTTTGAGTAACATTTTCACCCGTCTTGACAAAATCCGCCATAACTATTTTTTTAGTGTTTCCTGTTGTAAATTTTAAATCTACTGTACATTAATCACGGAGCCATCTACTTAGTAAATTCAAATCTAACTAGAGTGATTCAAAGTCAGCACCTGACAATATTATTCTTAAAGCGGGCAATCACTACCAGTGGGCAATAACTCTCTGGTTTACCCTACCTACTTTTGTTTAAAAAATGAAACTTATTATTACATTTTTTTTTATCCACAACGAGGAAGCTCTTGGCCTGTATCTCACATGATGGTAGGTTCAGATGGTGATCAATATTGTCCTTTACAGGATTGAAACCTACGACCAAAGCTTCTTTGTAGTTCATTAGAGGATCAATCTTCCAGCCCACGCTGCAGTCAAAATTATTGAAATCTCATTTCATTTTCACGCGTACGAAGTCGTGGCACAGCTAGTATTTCCTAAAATCTCTTCCATTTCTCGTAGAAAAACCTCAGCCGTCTCACATCTGAATAATAAGCCAATTCGATCAAAATATTTCCCCAGTTTTTCATTTCGCGACGCAAAGCTCATGAAAAGCTGGAATTTACATTTATTGTGTGTTTGGATAAACGCTTGATATTTTTTCCGGGAAAACGCGGAAAAGAGGATGCAGTTTTCGGAAATATAACGCAATAAAGAACGGCGGAAATCGCAAATATTTATTCAGTTACAAACAGAGGAAGAGTATAACAAGTTCTTTGTAAAGAATCCTCAATATGATACCTACCTATTTAATTTAATATAAGTGGATGCGAATATTTGGTAAGTTATTATTTTTAACATGATTTCAATTTAAATTAAATGGAGAGACACAAACACTGTCTTCCTTTCTTTAAAAAAATACCTAACTTATTTTGGTAAGTCGTAGTAGAGACCCATACCTAATGCATTGAAGAGCGACAATCAATAAAAATTAGGCCGATTTAGCTCATTTTACTTTTGAAATGTTTGTTGAAAGTCCAGAGAAGGTTTAAAACGATAAGAAAACAAAATAGAGCGGTACAAAGTTCGCCGGGACATCCCAATCTATACTATCTATTATCTATACTAAACTAATATTATAAATGCGAAAGTAACTCTGTCTGTCTGTCTCGCTTTCATGCCTAAACCACTGAACCGATTTTGATGAAATTTGGCAGGGAGATAGTTTGAGTCCCGGGAAAAGACATAGGATAGTTTTTATCCCGGTTTTTGAAACAGGGACGCGCGCGATAATGTTTTTCTGTGACAGACAAAATTCCACGCGGGCGAAGCCGCGGGCGGAAAGCTAGTCCTTTATAAGAGAAATTCTAAGACCAAACAAAGTTAGTCCGTCCGTTATTTTAATTTGCAGTAACTTCTCCTAAAACATATTATCATCACATCTGCAGTCGGCCAAAGGTGTCGTTTGCATAAACTGCGTTTGTCACATTAATGCGTGGCTGCGTATGGTCTAATTTGGGTAAAAAGCGCTCAACGCGGCCCCGACGATCAAAGGTGGCATAGACTGTGCAATGGATAGAACTGGCAAACGAAAAAACTAAAAAAAAAGAAAAAATATACGATTTGGCACCGCGGCCCCCCAAAGATCAAATGTGGTATATACTGTGCAACAGATAGAACTGGCAGTGGAATAATAAAAAAGACAAAACTAAAATAAATTAGAACTGGCTAGTAAAATAATCAAAAAAGGAACATTATAAATAAAACGAGTGTAAAAACAAAACAACTAATTTGTACTTAGTTAAGTACTTAGCTCCCAGATAGGTATAGCTGGAAACCATTAATCTATGATGCAGTAAGTGATAGGTGGATGTTTAGCAAATACCTCTCTTACTTTTTTAAAGTAGCAACTCTAAATCGTTCTAGTTCTGTAGTCAGTGGGCATAGTCTATAGTGCAATAAGTAATAGATGTTTGTTTAGGTTGCAAGAAACAAAGAAAGAAAGAAAGTATTTATTCGATGCAAGTACTCAGCAAGATAATAAATAAAACTAAACAACAGAACGGGTACAAGCACCAAAATGGCATTAGCTCAGTTTGATTTATTCTCTCTGTCTCTTATTTTTTTAGTGGCAGCTCTAAACCGCTTTAGATCTGTAGTCTATGGGCGTAGTCTATGGTGCAGTAACAAATCTTTATTTCTACTACTCTATAGCTCAGTAATATTATTATACCATTTTTTAAAGTGGCAGCTCTAAACCGCTCTAGATCTGTAGTCTATGGGCGTAGTCTATGGCGCAGTAATAGGTGTTTAGCGCGCGCGGCCGCATAATGCAAGGCTCGTGGCCTACATCCCGGGACTCAGGACTACAGGACTTTAAAGAGACCAGCCCCCCTAGACAAAACGCACTTTTTTAATCGAATCGAAAATCTAATCCGTCAAAACTCCATACAAAAAAAGCGGAATTTCGACCACTTTTCGACTGGTTTGATAAAGATGGTGTGAGATTTCATCCATAGGTATAGTTCGTTTCATCCACGAAGACGCGCCCCACCAATTTTTGGTCGAGGAAAGCGCGGGGTGCGGGGAGTTTGATCCGAGCAATCCGAGCGGCATTATTGTAGTGTGCGTGTGCACTCATGGATGATTTAGCGTGTACCGATAACACTCAAACATTATCGGATGAATGGTGGGGCGCGTCTTCGTGGATGAAACGATCTGGTTTGCGTTGGGAAGAATGTTAACCAGTAAAAGTGTGGCTGGATAGCATTTATAATACATTCTACCTACAGTTAGTAAGGTACTTTTAACTTTACAAAATTCAAATATTTTGTACCATAGACAATATAGGCTGAATAGTTTCCTCGCTGACCGGGTTGCCATTTAAAAAGTGTAGTTTTCTATCGGTTACGCATTGGGGCATTAACAACGCGCGTTTTCAAAAAAAGAACAAAAAGAAAAATGCGTTTCCCGCCACCAGCTAACTGGGTGTAAAAAGTTAATTTGGACGTTATGTTTGGGGACCGGACGACTTTTTTGTTTAGCCCGAAGGCTAACTGGTAAAAAATGCTTTATGGTATTAAGTTCGCCTTCGTAGGTATACCAATTTAAATGGCATTAAAGGACAACATTTTAGAAGGAACAAAGGTATTGCTAGATGGTTTTTAAACTTTTTTACTTTCACAAAATGAAACACTTTTTAATTTACAGAAAAAATAACAAAAAATTAAATAAAAACCACTACCCTCAGTTTTACAGCACAGAACATTTCCATCTTTGTTCGAAGAAAAAGCCTATCAAAGGTACACCATGAAAGCACTCGGCAGTGTTGCCAGCCTGTGTTTAAACGGCGTGAATAATCTGAAAGATGTTGCCATGTTAAACTAACAGGCATAGACAAGGAAAAACGGGCAAAACGTTCTTACCATTGTAGAGTAATTGGGTCCAGTGCAAACGAAGCGATGAAGAAAATATATGAGAAATTAGAAAGACGAAATTCACAACTTGAAAGTTATTTATTAATGAAATCAAATCAAATAATTTATTTAGTCTAAGGCCGTATAAGCCCACCGGGCACTTCTACACAACCCAAATATAGCTTGCAATACCACTGCTTCGCCGGGACAACATAATATGGGCTGGGTGTTTAGAAGAAGTGGCGGAAAAATCTTAGTCGTATTTTTTGAGAACAGGCTTTTTTACACGTCCCAGTATTATTTTAACCCTATCACTGCTTCGGGACAATAAATGAGCCAGTGTTGAGAAAAAGCGCAAGAAACTCAGTCACCTTTCAGATTCATCATCATTATTTTAGCCCAAGGCGATCCACTGTGTCGAAAGCTTGAAGGTAAGCCTCTTCCGATAAGATTTTTTCAACTCTACTTTTTCATCCAGGGTGACAAACGACTGGCCTGCCACCATTTTGAGGTTGGGTAAAGCATTATTGCATGTGAAGTTATATAAATGTGTGAAACATCATCGTTATTTAGTTTCCATTACACGACCCTCTCTAATTCAGTTGTTTTTGCTTTTAATATTTTTTTTATCGACGTTCATTTCTTTTTCTTCTATTTGTCATTTTTTAGTCGTCATTTATAAAGCGATGGATATCTTTTCCAACATCTTTCACTGGAGTCAGATCTCAACGTACCTCCGCAAAGGCGCACTTGCAGCCTCCCTCCGTACTCGTCATAAAGCAGGAATAACGTGAAAAATAATATGTGAGGTGTAAGAGCCCTCAGCGCCTATTGAACGCACTCCGTCTGTGAGGGTAGAATGAAATTATTTCATGCGAGTTACGTGCTATAAAATATCATACAAAAATCTCACGTCCGAAATACCGCAATGTCCCAAGTCAAAAGTCTTTGACCAGTGTGTGATGCCAGTGATGGTAAAATATGGATCTGAAACGCGGTCGCTTTATTATACTTTGGGCCTTCTAGGAAGGCTCAAGGTCACCCAAAGGGCGATGGAGCGGGCTATGCTCGGAGTTTCCCTGCGTGATCGAATCAGAAATGGCCTGAGTGGCCTTCCCCACCGTGGGCCACGGCATATGCTGAGTGGAGTCCCATTGCGATGGGCATCGCTGTTGCGACAGGATGGCACTGCTTAGTTCACTTTTTATTTCCTTGTAATATTTATGTGCTATTTCTGTATTTTTTTTCCGTATACGTTCTTTGCCCTAACTAAGTGATGTTCATCGTAATAAATGTTTCTTTCTTTCTTTCTTTAGATGAGGAGATCCGCAGGAGAACTAAAGTGACTGACATAGCCCGCAGAATTGCTAAAATCAAGAGGCAGTGTGTGGGGCACATAGCTCGTAGAGACGATAGCCGTTGGAGCAGAAAAGTTCTCGAGTGGCGACCACGGGCTGGAAGACGTAGCGTGGGCAGGCCTACTAGGTGAACAAACGATCTGGTAATGGTCGCGGGAAGAGCCTGATGGATGCGGGAGCTGGACCGTTCACTGTGGAAAACCTTGGGGGAGGCCTTTGTCCAGCAGTGGACATCATTTGGCTGAAACGAACGAACGAGAGCTCTCTGCGCCTATTGAATGCACTCCGTCTATGAGGGTAGATTCAGTCAAGAAATTATTTCATGCGAGTTACGTGCTATAAAAAAAGTACCTAAGCATAGAAATTTAAAACAATCATAACTCGAAAACTATCAAAAATCGCGGAACACACATAGAGGTGATTTAGATAGCCCTAGTGATGCTCTACCTGTGGGCTTTAGCTTGACACTACTTTTTGGGACACCCTATCCTGCCTTTTTTTTCAGTAAACACTTTAAAAGTTTTTGAGGGTGTGTGTTTGTTACTCTTTCACGTAAAAACCCCTGAATTGATTTTAATGAAACTTTACAGTATAAATGTTTTCACATCAGAATAACATAGATAGGCTATAATATAAATTTTAAAAATCTTTAATTAACAAACTGAATTTCACGCGGGCAAAACCATAGGCAAAAGCTAGTCCCTAATAATAAAGTTAACGGCTAAAAATTTCTATATTCCTAGACCACAGACCAAAAGCTAGGCATTCAAAGAGGCTGGGATTGTTTGAAATAAAGGGGTGTCGCCATAGGGGCCCATTGGAAGGCGATAGACAATAGTTTTGTCTATGCCCGTGTGAGGCCAATGTGAAAAGGTGTGAACGCGGAATGTGTGAAATATGAAGTGCAAAACCGTTCGGATGTTAAAGTATTATTATAATTAATGAATGCATTTTAAAATAGAGGACATTATTTTCGCCCTTTTAAATAAAAATAGGAAATCTAATTCTAAACTAAATTAATGAATGATATTGAATAATTATTGTCTAACTGATATTATCGAAATAACAGTTTAATTATACTAAGTATATGTAGTGATAGTTTTTTTTAAGATTCTTGCAAAAAAAATCTTACATTATTTGGTCTAAAAATGTGTCCAAAAACATTTTTTTTTTCATTTATTTAACAACTAAAAAGACAATTAGTACATAGGGTTACATTTGATAGCTTTGAAGACCACTAGAGTTTGAAATAAAGCTAACGAGTTCATAACAGGTATTCATATACAATTAGGTACAGTCGCGGAATGAAAAGGTTCGTCACCTTAGTGTCGGTTTTCGCTTGCACTAGGTACTGTAAGAGCCAAACCTGCCAACATATAGGTGTACCAGAATCTCATGGCAAATAGGGAAAATAAACTTTGTTGAGAGCAATACTGGGGAAATTGGAATAAACAATCTTGATACTATTTAATTTTTTACTTTTATGACTAACACTAGAAAGGCCGCCGTCCCATTTTTGTCCCACTCGCGAGTTTGATCAGCTCTAACTTTTTTATTTTTCAACGAAAGTCCATGAAACTTTTTGACTTTTTCTGATTTATTGAATTTTATCATTTTTTAATGTTTTTAATAATATAACATTAATAGAAAAAAAATTAAAATCGGTTTTACCTAGAAGCGCCACTGGGTCAATTTTGTCCCACCCTGGTATTTGCAAAAAAATATGACCTGAAAGCTACATTTATCAGGATTATAAAAATATAACATTGTATGGTACTTTTTTCGCAAAAAGTAGGTGAAAAATATTTTTTTTTCAGGACACAATTTATTGCGCATCGGAAAAAAATATTTATTTTATCCATGAATTCATACTATTTGGTTCATAAGCAAGCAAGAATTATTATTTTAGAATTTATTTAGAGTTGCTGGCACATCAATCTACCATGATTTGTATTTTTTCGTCAATTGATTTTGAACTCTATGTGTAAGACATAAGGTTGAAAATAATTTAAATACATTTTAATATTGAAAATATCATAAGAATAAAGAACTTTAATTTGTCTAAACGTCTTAATGATTATTATTATTTTAATTAACACTTTTATTTGTACATACTATTGTACCAGTGATTAAACGGAAAGGTAAGTGTGAGGAAAATGAGGTTTCACGATCATAGTACGGGAGATAAGTTTTAGCACAAAGGTTACGGCTGTGACCTTTTTAGTTGTTTTTTTCAGACAGCACCAGCTTCTGCACTACTTCTTGCACTTACATCTCACCATTTCCAGGCAAGCCTCGGCAGCTACGGGCAAACTGGTCCATGTAGGTTCCATCTTGCTATCGGGTCTGGTCCACCCCCAACCTGAAAACCAGCGTCGTGGCCTCCCTCACCGGGGGCCACGGCATATGCTGAGTGGGGTCCCATTGCGATGGGCATCTGGTAAAGGGAAGACTGAGTCGGTTGCTTGCAACTAATCCTATACGCGAACCCCTTGGATTGATCTAATAAGTAAGTGGATAGATCTTGAACAAGGGACGACTAGAAAAGAGGACCAAAATCCCAACAGAACAGCCTAATCTGGTTTACTGATAGCTCAAAGATGCAGTANCTAGTGTTAAATATTAATGAACATGAAGTACGAATATACATTTTAGGTAGGTATGAGTATGAAGAATGTTGTTATAAATAAATCGTATATTACTTAAAGTAACTAATTTTATTATGCACCATACTTTTAACTTATCACTTCATTCAGAACTAGAAAATGATTCTAAGAACTCCACTTGCATTTCTTGTTCTTCAATAGTGATCTTATCTTGATCACGATGAGAGGTGTTGTAAATAAATTGTTCTTCCAACATTTCAATGGAGAAGTTTCCTGATGTTAAAAAAAAAATATTTCTCTGAATGGGATTAAAATATATATATGTTACGGTCAAAGTGATAAATCTGAAAATTATATTGGTAAATGTGATTAATATGAGTTCATTTATGTGTGTATGTTACAGGAAATGTATGAATTCTAGGAATTGTATACTATTCCTAGGAAATGTATACAATTCCGAAGCTATTTAGGAAATGTATAAAATATTGCTTCAGAGATTTTTTAATACGCACATATCCTAGGACATGTATACTTTTCCTAGGATTTTTATAGAATTCCAATATTGTATTGTACTGCCCGTGCATGAGTTGCTTGTTCTCGGTTGTCATCCAATGATTAATATCATTGTTGTCATCTGTCTTCTATTTTATAGAGCTTAGATATAGAGTTTATAAACTGTATAAAAATATGTTCAAGTTTCACGTAGGTAAATAATGTTGATTGATGTTTCTGGGCGGGCTGCGCCCTTCTGCTGAACTGGCATCCGCAGAATACCAGTGGTCGTGACGTGCTCTCTGCCGTCACGGCTTATACTGAGCAGATGCCATTTTGGTGCGTGTACTCTGTTTTTAGTGTTTAAGTTGTTATTTATTTGTAACGCTTTTAATACTCGCATCAAATAAATACTTTCTTTCTTTCTTTCTTTCTTTCTTTCTTTCTTTTAATTAAAATAATAATAATCATTAAGACGTTTAGACAAATTAAAGTTCTTTATTCTTATGATATTTTCAATATTAAAATGCAATTAAATTATTTTCAACCTTATGTCTCACACATAGAGTTCAAAATCAATTGACGAAAAAATACAAATCATGGTAGATTGATGTGCCAGCAACTCTAAATAAATTCTAAAATAATAATTCTTGCTTGCTTATGAACCAAATAGTATGAATTCATGGATAAAATAAATATTTTTTTCGGATGCGCAATAAAATTTGCCCGCTGTGTCCTGAAGAAAAAATATTTTTCACCTACTTTTTGCGAAAAAAGTACCATACAATGTTATATTTTTATAATCCTGATAAATGTAGCTTTCAGGTCATATTTTTTTTTATTAGATTATCTCCAGTGGTTTAAAAGTAAACGACGTTTATTTAAAAAAATACTTTTTGATTTTTGTGAATTTTACTCAATATTTCAATTTTTTTGTATGAAAAGGCAAAAAGTTTGTTCTAGAAATAAATTCGCCATCCTTTAACTATCCGAAAATGATACCACACTTGCCCTAATACCCATAGTTTTGAAGATATGGGCCTTAAAGTGAAGCGCGACGGAAGGAAACTTGCCCCCCCTCCCCCTGCTACCACAGGGGGGGCTCCCGATGTCTACCGACGGAAATCCACTCAGGAGCATCCAAAGAAACACTGTTGCAAAAATGAGCCTTCTATATCAAAGTGGAGGGGTCTCCATACAAATCATTGCACTTAATTCCCTACTAGTAATAATAACACTGGAAGCGTGGTCGAGGCGTGAGCGAGACAGACAGATCGAGGCAATATGCGAGCGCGTACGACTACTTTAGCGAGCAGCGGAGTGACCCAGCTGTGACGCGTGAAATACGGATTAACGAAAATTTAATAAAAAAATTAACTTCATGAAAACCATTTCTTTTTCTTTTGCTTTCAATATTCCACACGTTTCTACATAACCTGTTTAAATTTTTTCGGTGATAAAAATTTAGTGGTGTATATACCAAAACTAAAAAGACAGTGAAGTTTTTTTTAAAATCGATCTAGAAATGTCTGGGAAATTAATTATTTAAATTACCTACATACTTATTCTAGCGTGGAATTGGAACAGGCGGTGCCGTTCTTTTTGTATAAATGGCCAGGTCTGGGATATTTAAAAAAAAGGTTACAAAATTTTACTAAGAAAGAATCTTGAGTGACTTAAAAAAAATAGAAATACATTTTAAAAAATATGGATCTGTCAACAGCACTGGATCAGGGGTGATTTACTGTTTGTACCCCGAATGACTGTCGTGCGTGAATACACCGATCAAAACGGCGTGAATAGTTATGCGCATCTTTAGGGCCCTGTAACTTATATATTTGTAGAGATATTTTCATGATTCTTTCACAATTATTATATGTTTTACCTACTTATATTTATTTTAAGTTTATTTAAAAGAAAAAAAAATATAAACTTCTCCATTATTCAATCTTGCTTGATGAAATCTTTTTCAATTTTCTTTACATGGTCATAACATTTTGACCATTCTTCTGCACCAATTTGTGAGATATACCTGAAAATATCGATAAAGCAGCTATTAAGTAAGAATTAAAAAACATAACCCTCCTTCTGACGCAGTTGGGTAATAAGCTAAATATATCAAACATATCAGTCCAACTCACTGTCAACTCGACGGCGCGTTTAGAATCAAAGATTGACTTTGAATTATGCCTTATTTTACAATTCACATTGAAAACAATATGACTTACTTGAGCTTTTTCGACTTTTTCACAAAAATAACAAATAGTCAAGAAGAGATTACAAAATTTTTGCAGCGACTGACAGATTTCATAATTTTCTTTGACAGGTGACAATTAAACCATAGACAATTGCCATATGAAAAACACACTTTTCCAATATTTTTGTTTGCCATGAGATTCTGGTACACCTTTATCAGTACAAGAAACAGTGCTGCTAACATTTAAATAAATATGACGTTTGCTAACGAATAAGGTTTTGCTTGTTTATTTTTCTATCCCATCAGTGCAATGCAATGATGACATTGACTAATTGACAATATTTTTTTTTTATTTAAAAGAAATAATAATGGCAGGTTGAACCAACAAGAAGGTTTTAGTTTATCAATCATAATAATCTTCTTGACAAGATAAATCGTCAAACAACTTTGATCTGAATAATTTTGAACTTTACTGACGAACAGTTAAAGATTATTTTCTCTAACTCGAGATTATTCTGTAACATAGTTTCAAAAGGTAATATTATGTGCTCGCGATTCGTTGAAGGAATCAATTTGAAAACTGGCGAACCTTTTCATTCCGTGACTGTACATAATACAAGTAATTAATATGTTTTACGGAAATAAATATAATACGTACCTACATGTGCTGGTACTGGTGCACCTTCTTTCAGTAACGTGGTCTCAAGATCTTAACTAAAACTACTTATCCGATAAAATGTAAAATAAAAAAAATTGCTTATTACTTTCCATTCCAAAGGTAAACTAATTTGCATCCATTACAATATTTTTCTTTTATTTTTTAGTTAAGTCCAGCGTGATTAGAAAAAATATTTACAAATATGCTTCTTTTTAAAACTTGACAGGAAAATTTAAACTCTATTTCAATAATGGAAGGACAAAAATACTCAGAACAAAAAGTAGTTCAGAACAAAAATATGTCTCGGACCCCATCCCTAAGCAATTGGGTATAGACAATGCGCAATTATTTGTTTGAACTTTATGGTAGTGTATGGCACTGGCCACTAGGGCGGTCGATGTTGCCATAGATCAAGCAGGTGATGCAGAAGTGACTCTCCTTTTTCTGCCTACAATGCCAAACGACTTTGTATTGACAATTTAATAAAGCTCTTCCTACTTTTAACTGTTATAGATTTGGACTTTCTCTAGATCTTAAATATTGTAGCTAAGCGTTTCGATAACTCTTTCAAACAGCTGGGGACTGGAATTCGCTGCCTTCTGCTGTCTTTCCTGAACACTATAATCCGGGCCTTTTCAAGGCGAGAGTGAATAGGCACTTACAGGGCAGATAATAATTATGTTCCATTCTAGACTGCATATCACTTAACATCAGGTGCGATTGTGGTCAAATACCTGCCTGGTCTTACTTAAAAAAATATTTTTTATTTTAATCAACCTTTTCAAAATACGAGTATAATTAGGAACTCATGTTGAGACTTTGATCTTTCAGACAATCCAATAAGAATAATCGAAATTGGTTTTCACTCTCAAAATTATTGCGACTGGGTTTTTTCTGGATACTGAAAAAGCTACTGTACTAATTCATGAAATATTTTATGGAATATTTTTTACATCATTCCAAGCGTCTGAATAAACTACCTAAAAATAAATACCGAATGAAGAATCTTCTATTTTTAAATCGGTTAAAAAATAGGTATAAACCTTTTGTAATCACTCATTACTAACTTCAGAGTGGGGGAGACTCTGTTCTTCCAAATCTATGGCAGGCCGGACGCCAAACAATCCCAGTACAACATAATTAATAATTAATAAATCTATTCAAGCCAGATTGCCAGTCGAGTGTCCTCGACTACTCTGGTTGGCCGGCAGCTGGGGAAACCATAGACTAACTCTATGGAGGGAAAAAATTGTCTATGGCGGTCAAGAGTGTTTGCTATGGAAACTAGAAACATTACCCTCTTTACTGCGGTTGGGTAGCTCTTTGATCTGAGGTGGAATTGTGTAAAGCAATCGTAATCATTTGACAGTTCATAACGTACGATAAAGTCAGTTAGACAAAGCGTTTGACAGAATAATCGTACGTTATGAACTGTCAAATGATAACGATTGCTTTACACAATTCCACCTCTGGTTAGGATGGAGGTTTAATATTTATTTGGGTAATTAAATACTTATCAAAAGGGACTTCTTGGCGGGAAAGTGAAACGTCATTAAACTCTAGCTGTGCCCGCGACTTCGTACGCGTTGAATAATATTTCCCGTTTTTGCAACATTTTTCTTTACTGTTCCGCCCCTATAGGCTGTAGGGTGATATTGTTATAATAGCCTAAAACTTTCCTCGATAGATGGACACAAAAATATATATTTTTAAATCTATTACTCTAATTTTAAAATTACAAGTAGGTACATAAATACTTAAAGTTGATAAAACCACAATATACAGGGTGTTAGGTAAATGTGTATATGAGCCGACACTAGCCCATGTTAACATGGTCATATAAATGGTATGGTGAAGTCAGAAAATTGATATTATCTTCATTTTAATTATTTTTATTTTCATACAAATCGGATTTAATAAAAAAAAAAATGTATGAAAATTAAAAAAAAATGATGATATCAATTTTCTGACTTCACCATACCATTTATATGACCATGTTAACATGGGCTAGTGTCAGCTCATATACCCATTTACCTAACACCCTGTATAAAACCGACAACTTTTTCCCGACTGCGCCAGAAGGAGGGTTATGTTTTTCAATGTAGTTTTGGATTATATCTCTTTAAACCCTTTCTGGTTTATAAGGTCCATAGTGGCATTATGTCTACAGTATCATTTCGTCCATAGTATCATCACCAATATTGACAAAACTTCAATAAGTAACTGAAACTTAATAAAATGTTAGTTGTTATATTTCAAATACATTTTTCAAACAGATAAATTCTTTTTCCACGTCCAATTGCTCTCAATAAAAGGTTTCGTGTGTCGTGTATTTTTATCTTCGGCGGCCATTTTGCTTCTACTGCTGAAAGGTAATTAATTAGTGGTACGCTCTCCGAGTGGAAATGGGGGGACTTTGGGAGAGGGGATGGCGATTTTGCTGTGGCAATTAAAACATTGGCATCTTTATGATTTTTTTAAGAATATGGCTGATTTGGAGTGTTGAAAATGTCAAGAAATCCTCGTGGGTTCTTTAAAGTGCTACAACTTTACTGAAACTCAAGAGGAGCGGGGTATACTTTTTATTATTTTTTAGATTTAAGCTAAAGCCCGATCTGTGAGCACGTAGAATTTTGTCCAATGACCCCAAGCTACCCATCCTTATCGCTCGCGCGTAATTATATTGCTGTCGCGACTGTGCGACGGGCGCCCGCAGTGAGTGTGCGAGCGTGACAGCAACATAATTACGCGCGAGCGATAAGGATGGGTAGCTTGGGGCCATTGGACAAAATTCTACGTGCTCGCAGACCAGACTATAGATGCTAATCCGCTTAAGCTGAAGTGGCAATGGGTAGAGCACATAGTACGCAGAACTGACGGCCGTCCGGAGGGGACTGCAAGGTTCTGGAGTGGAGTCCACTTTGACATTAAGGTAGCAAGGCGCTAAATGCAGGCAGCTACCAACCGGTCAATATACAAATCATTGGGGGCCGCCTATGTTCAGCAGTCCAGTGGCTGAAATGATGATAATGAGACGTATTTGGCAACGGTCTTTTTTGCTATGTAGGTACGAGTAAGTATCCATTGCCCGACTCCATAGCGAATTTTCTTGAAACCTATTATCTTTAAATTACATGACAGGTGATTTTTCAATCAGTGTCTTAATTTTATTAGCGACTCAGAATCAGTAACTTAATCAATTTAAAATGGATAATGTATTGTTTGCAAATTACTCCCTGTATACTATTGTCAAGCAGGTGGAATAAATAAACTTTTCTTACGTTATGATACGCTATCAGTTTATATCTTCCACCGTCTCCTAACAGCATATCAACCCTCGATATATTTAACCCGGCGATCTGCACTAAACGGTCTTCCTTTTTTCTTTTCAGCTGAAACAATTCTATTAAACTTTATTTAAAAGGAAGCTGTCCATTTTAATAGTTTTTCAGACAGGTTTAGCCTATTAAAATGCAATACATTTTTATCTGACTGCGCCAGAAGGCGGATTCATAAGTGGGGATAAGTTATTCAAGGGTCGAACTTATTTTTATTTATTTTATAGCTGTCTACTAATTATATTATTTGACTCATTAGCGGTGACTGAGTTTGTCCCGGCGTTTCTTCTCAGCACTTGCCATAATAATATGTTTGTCTCTAAGTGCCCCATAAGGGCTACCTATTTTAACGTTCATAAGTGCCACTTGTGGTCTAAACTGAATAAGTATTTTTGATTTTGATTTTTTTTGATTTTGTCGCTGCAAGAAAAAACTAACTGGTGCAGTTTCAAATCACTAAGTTAAGAAAATAAACGATGGGTGAGTTTGGTAATATAGGACAGGTATAGATTGGCCTATCTGAATGTACCTAAATCTGTCGCCATAACAGAATGTTAAAAGCATTTTTACCGCCAGTTGGAGGTAAGAATTCAGTTCCTCTGTTGTTGAGAATTTCAGGTTTGATAGTAGCGCCCTCCTGTCAAAAATCAAAATCAAAAATATTTATTCAGTTTAGACCACAAGTGGCATTTATGAACGTCAAAATGTAAATAATAATAAAAAAAGGATACATGTCTCCTTATCTTTTGGGCCCTACCAGCGCTTTGAGACAAACATATGGCAAGTGCTGAGAAGAAACGCCGGAACAAACTCAGTATCATAATATATGATAAACTTCAATATTATCCTATCTATACTGATACTTATTATCTACAAAAAAGTTTCCTTAATTTGTATAATTATCTCCATTTCATACCCTCTTGCCCTCTTTTCCAGACACACAAAAATCTTTCCAAACTTGACAAAACACACAGAGGTTGGACATTTCCGTACCAAAAAGTTTCTGAAGAAACCTCGTTCACATTAAATCGGTCAAGCGCGAGCCGGACTTAAAGGGTTCCGTATCATCTATCATCATCATCAGGTCATTCAGTCTCCACTGCAGGAGTACGACCCTCTAATGTACCAGAGGCAAATGGAGGATTTGGCCTGCACTCCCCACGCTGGCCAGACGGGTTGGGGAGGCCTGATGTTCGCATGTTTGTCCCTTAGTCGCCTCTTACGACATCCACGGGAAGAGCTGTGGGAAAGATGATCTTTTGAAACATTGCCAATTAAAATAGTTTGAGCTTAAAGGTAAAACGCCAAAAACTCGTGTCATGTATGAATGTCCCTTTAATTTTAAATGTTTTTCGTTATAGCAGCAATAAATACACGTTCTGTGATAATTTCTACGGTCTACTCATTAGGTTCCATGAGAGACAGCCTGCTAACAAATAGACAGCAGAGGCACATTAATAGGGCCCCTTCATTTTGGCACCCCTTAAATAAGGAACCCAAAAATCACGAGCATTTTCTAATGCCTTCCAAAAGTACCCATTGGGTACAACCTCCCCAAAATTATTGATCACACCTTGGATTTTCAACCCTAATTCTTTAACACTACGGTTGATTGTGCTGCTTAATTTAATGAGGACGACTGTACGTTGAAGAGACCCGTATCGCGACCTTTTGCCGCCCTACAGTCTCCTCAAAACATTAAAAAAATATAAAGAGTTCTCCAAAAGAAAGTTAAGGATTTTCCCTCGCAGATGTGCGAAGATTTTGGATGCGGTATTTTCAATTGTTCGTTCGTTCGTTTCAGCCCAATGACGTCCACGGCTGGACAAAGCCATAACGACGGGTACAGGTATTTCCAATATTTTTTTCAACATCAAAAATATCTTTGTGACGACTACGGGCTAAGTCAAATTGTGTTCTTTACAATAATTTGTACTACAATTCTCATAATTTATTTGCCCTATCAGCGCTTCAAGACAAATATTACAAAATATCATTTTGAGGGCCGATTTTTCAATCGTCGGATAACTTTTAACTGAAGAATAAGTTTGGCACATTGACAGTTTCAGTATGGGAAATATTATGTCAAAATGACAAGTTTATTCTTCAGTTAAAAGATATCTGACTATTGAAAAATCAGCTCTGAGTCAAATTGATTAAGAAATAACCCACCAATCAAATGCAAAATAAGTTCATTGGAGAGTGATTTAAAAAATCTTGATTGATTTCATGACATACAAAATCGCATCTTACATTACAAGTTACAGTGTTTAATTTATGACATAAATGATAAAAAGAGACATTTTTTTATCCTCAACGAGGATTTAAAAACTTACTGCTGAACATAGGCCTCCCCCAAAATTTCCAGATTGTCCGATTGGTAGAGCAGCCTGCGTCCAGCGCCGTCCGGCTACCTATATGAGGTCATCTGTCCAACTTATAATGTATTCTTTATTAGACCGAAAATGTGTACAACTGGCAGACTTAAAGTATGGAGGTATCTTTTCCAGTAGTAAACTTCGAATTTTTTTCATTTCAAATACCACATCCACGAATTATTTATTTTCGGAGCCCCACGCGATTCGAAGTGGAGAGAATATTATGTATTGCATATTCAGTAGAAGTATCACCAGTGGCGACTGTTTTGTTTGCTGAGCCTGCGGATGTTTTGAGGACTTGGGTATAGATACGGGCAGTATACAGGGTGACCGAACAAATAAACTCGGCCTTAAGTTGAATAATATTGCGCTTCATTTACTTGGGTATAGATAGGTATAGATTAGATACGGACAATATACTGGGTGACCGAACAAACAAAGTTAAATAATATCTGCCTTTATTATTATGTAGAGTCCAGTAATACACGGTCCCGCAAAAAAACTGGACACAAGAAAGTGTGTTCGAAATTGGAATTCCTGAACGATTCGGTTTTTTGGGACACGGCAAACGGGATCGGATTTCGTGTGAATGTTAGTACTAAATCACGTACACTACTAAATGGTATCCTGAAAAAAAAAACAGTTCCTAAACGGGAAAATGCTCTAATACTTGATACAATCTTCGTATCTTTTTTTTATAATGATTGCAGATATAGCCGCAGGCAAATGACTACTACAAACTATAGTTATTTATGTATGTATGTGTATGACAAGTGTATGACACGCGTAATGAGGTATGTAAAGCAATAGTGTGCACTCGCGATAGTTGCGTTTCCAATTATGGCACGCAGTTGCACTACACGGGGCCCGTATTTATATGGCGGACCCGTTTTTAATAGATACGAGCTGCACACGACTTCGGACGCGTAGAAATCGTAGTATTCTTCATGTTTTCTCACCGTTTAAACCCTCTCTGGACTACGACAATCATTTCTCAAGTTTTAGCGAGACTAGACGCACAGTAATTTATGTTTTATTAAATAAATTGACAGCAGCAATCAAATAATGTATTTTTTATGGGCTGTCTAAATCTGTCTACAGTGTTCTGTGCTTATTCGAATGAAATAGTCACTTGTTACTTACGTTATTGGTTTTGAAGTCAACTGACTTTTATCAATCTAAATGGGTGTGCTTTGACTGAATTTTTGTATATACAGTGTGAGTCACGTTAAAGTGTACATATGAAAATAGATGAAACTAGACCTATTTTTATCGACAAAAAAGAGGTCAAAAAATTTTTGAGATTTTTTTTTAATTTTTTATAGATTTTTTTTTCTTCCAATTACTTGTTGTAAAGAAAACATAATAACTTTTAAACTAAGCGGTATATCTTGATAAAATAAAAACAGTAATAATGCTAAATAACAGGCAATACTAAAAAAATACATAAAATACACAAAAAAGGCCAACAAATAATAAAAAATTATACTTTTTGAAAAAAATCCGCTTAAAAATTCGTGTTTTTTTGGTTATTTGATAAATTTCTCCAAAAAATGCCCCTATAACCGGTAGTTTTTATTACTTTGTATTATTCTCTATCGTATTACCTTCGTAAAACGAAAAATCGCATGTCTCTATCCCTATCACAACGTTTGCAATGATCGTTTGAACTAAGCATCTCCGGGCGCGCCATTCAACGCTTCGTTAACAACAAAACTGAAAATGGCTCTAGATTTGTAATTTTGATAAAGACAAGTTAGATTTCAAATAAAAACAAAAGATTTCGAAGTAAAATAAGCATTTTAGTTAAAATTAAAATTGTCTCTACCCGTAGCGGAGAATAATGTTGTGGCAGGCCTTTGTTCAAACGATCATAACAAATGTTGTGATAGGGATAGAGACATGCTATTTTTGGTTTTACAAAGATAATACGATAGAAAATAATACAAAGTAATAAAAACCACCGGTTATAGGGGCATTTTTTGGAGAAATTTATAAAATAACCAAAAAAACACGAATTTTTAAGCAGATTTTTTTAAAAAAGTATCATTTTTTATTATTTGTTAGCATTTTTTGTGTATTTTATGTATTTTTTTAGTATCGCCTGTTATTTAGCATTATTATTGTTTTTATTTTATCAGGATATACCGCTTCGTTTAAAAGTTATTACGTTTTCTTTACAATAAGTAATTCGAAGAAAAAAATTCTATAAAAAATTAAAAAAAAATCTCAAAAATTTTTTGACCTCTTTTTTGTCGATAAAAATAGGTCTAGTTTCATCTATTTTCATATGTACACTTTAACGTGACTCACACTGTATATTTTTTCAAAGACTAAAAACAAAGCGCAAATCTAAAAAAATAAACTAAGACCTTAACACGTAGTTACATGCATAAGTTTACTAAATGTATTCGCTAGAGTTAACCTCACATTGCAGCTACTTTTATTATGTGACGTCATAACAATACACGTGCTAGATAAGCGTGCAGTCCCATAGAAACGTGTGTAGAGTAAGTGATGCCCTATTTCGGCGCAGCTACCATCGCCTTCGTGGCGCAATCGGTTAGCGCGTTCGGCTGTTAACCGAAAGGTTGGTGGTTCGAGTCCACCCGGGGGCGTTTATTTTGTACATAGTAATTTGGACTTAGTTAATTTAAGTAAAATTTTAAGTAAAATCCTAACAGTAAAACTAAAAAAAATATTGAAAAAATTGGGAACACATTTTTTTAAGCAGAACAAGGCATGTATTGAGCGCATTTGTTTTTAAAAGGGTTAATACCATAACAGGATTGTACGGATTGGACTACGAGTAATTTTTTTTTCGCAAAATAATAATTTTGTTATTTAATTATCAAAATCAAGGCCCGTGCTATGAATAAGGCGCCAGTTCCTACATTACGGTGGTACTAGGGCTGCTCTTTGACGAGCCCCCCAGTTCGATAAAATGTTACTCAGGGCTGCCAAAATAATTTGTTTAGTTTTAATTCAATTTATAGAAAGATTTTTTTTTATTACAACAAAAGTATCAATGTAAAAACACTGGAAGTTAGTTAAAACATTGATGTAGTTAATACCTATCTTAAGAATTTAGGAAATTAATTGATTGAGAAATTGACAATGTTAACAGCATTGATTGGTTGTGTTCCGGCAGTAGGGAGGGAGTAAGATAGTTCCTCTGTGCTTGAGGATTCTGGTTGAAAATATAATCCAGTATAGACAGGTCAGTACTATCCGTTCGCGATAAGTTTGTCGCTGGCGATATGACGTCACTCGAAGGGTAGCGTTTATAACTTTAACTATACTTAAAACATTTTTTATTTATTATATTTATAAAAATTGTGTATTTGGGTAAAATAAGACACAATAATTGCGTTTAATCACTAACTAATTGCGTTTAATCGCGGTTGGAGGAGGGGGCGCGCATTTCACGGACCGGCAAACTTAGCGCGAACGGGTCCCGTTCTTTTTCTTATATTAAACTAACTCGGCTTATACAAAGCTGTGCTTCTTGATATTGTGATAGAATACACTATGCACGATACTATTATAAGAGAGTGTGAAAACTTAAAAATCAAGTTTTAACATCTCATAAATGTGTTTTAGTACCAAGAGCTCTCCTTTTTTCTAGCTCAATCAAAATCAATTCCGCCAATCGCCACCCCTACACCTAGATCCCTCTTGGGGGAGGACAATGGCGCCGCGGGGTTGTAATTAAAAAAAACGCGATACCCGAGGTGGGGTGTGAAACTTCACGCGTTTCAATGCGTGCGTCGCGGAACGTGGGTGGATAGGGTGGTGGTGCACTGGGAGATATGCTATTGGAAGATATTATGTAGCTATAAAAGTGCGAGGTCAAAGTGGTTGATAATTGAAACAGGTTTTTACGAGTAACGTTGTCAAATGTCCCGATTTCCAGAGCTCTGGTACCTATAAAGACAGTTCAACATCATTAAATTACCAGGGCATTTAATCTCCACTGCAAGAGCAAGACCAAACCTAGTATGTAAGACCACTTATGTACCTGGAATTACGCAAATAAAGAAATTTGATTTGATTTGAAGACCGTTAGGTACCTATCTAATTGAGCAGGCATACAAGTGGAGAATTTGGCCTAAAGTCGCTACACTGGCCATATACATATAAAGGATTGAAGCTAGCTAAAGAGGATACACTGAAAACCAACCAAGTCGTGGCCTTCGTCACCGTGGGTCACGGCATTTAAATACACTTTTTTTTTCTTTCAATGTTATTTATACCTAAGTTATTATATTAAGCTATGTTTTGTTTTTTATCTTTTGTGTGAGGAAGACGCGGTGAGGAAGACGGTGGGTGGAAGTCCGCATCGTGCGGTCCACACAGCTTACGACCGCAGTCTGTGGAGGAACACTATCTGTGGTCGCGATCCTCATCAATGAGGGGCCGAAGAAGAAGAAGAAGAACTTTTGTGTAATTTATCTTTGTGTGATGTCCATTGTAAGACATTTTTTTTCAAAGCTATGCAAAGCTAGCATCGCTTACACTGGACGAAAAGCACGAACTCTTCCCGCTCTACTTGGTAATGTGTCAGTAAGTAATTAGGCACATTAAAAATATTAAAAACATAGTCCTGTAGTATGTGATGTGCTTTTACATGGATAGCGGAATCGTGTAAGTATTTTACTTTGGTAGAGCAAAAATATCTATGTGAGTATAACCTGTGCACGCTGCTTCGTTCGCGTTAATATCAGTCTTTCAATAGATGTTAGGGCCCTGTCCCATAGCAATCCAGTTTGCGGGATCCAGTAATGCAGGGACGCAAAACTGGACTGTCGTGAGAACACGCAAGTGTATGTATGTATATGAGTTTACGCTAGCGACTGCGTAAAAAACATAGCAGGCTTCCCCCAAAGATTTTCATATTGACCTGTTGGTAGCGGCCTGCATCCAGCGCTTTCCTGCTACCTTTAACACCTTTGCTGCGGCAGTAACTTTCTAATACTTTCCATTCCTTCGGTACAAGGTCATTAAACCTGGTATTAAAACTTACATTGTGGCGGCACAAGGCTTAAAGACCTTGTAATATTTAAGATATATTAATTTTATTTTTGGCTTCATGTTAATAGATATTGTGTTTTTTTTCTTTGAATATTAATAATAATGCATTTATTGACATACACCTGATGGCGTTCGTGAATAACTTGTTTAGTATAAAAATTATAGCTATATTCAAAATACAAGGCTTATGCACCCTGTGCCGCACTGAAGTAGGGAAGTCTGGTGGGTATTCTAGGGATGTGAAATACAAATATCGAGAGTTTAAATTAAGTTTTAATAAAAATTGAAAAAAGTAACAAACAAAGATGTTTTAATAATTTAGTCTAAATATTTTACAAATAAGACATACGTGCATAAATACTTAAATAAGCGATATTTATAGAAAACATATTATTTAATAACATTTAGTTACAACTTCAAATGTTTGTCACGAAAAACATTATTTAAATTAGCAATAAATCGTGTAGCAAATTAAATTATAATCAATTTGCAGTTTTGATTTTGTTTGTTTCTCTTGACGTCATGTCGACATGTGCGTTTCTTACGAATGCGAGGCAACACTGGCTGCACGAAGCTAGCGTGGGGTGCGGTACCAGGTGCGCAGGGTACAAGGTGCTTCGACCTGGTTTCGCATTGTGAAGACATTTTATTACTTCCGTGCGGTACCAGGTCTAAAAACCTGGTATTAAGGTAGGTACATCATTGGATTCTATTTTAAGAATACATCATAGATATATATTCATCACTTTCCTACACCGGACCCAATTGAAGTTATGCCTTTCGCACGACAAGGAAGACTATAATTTTTTTAGCCGCACGGTAAGCGAGACGTACACAAGGTCTATAGACCTGGTTTCGCACTCAACGTGTTAAGAGGTCGTCGGTCCACCTTGTGTCCAACTACCTCTCAAATTTAAATTTTCATCCTAATCAGTTTAGTGTTTTATTCGTTAAAGCCAACAGACGTTTGTCTCAGAAAGATCATCCAATAGGACGACGATACGACGAAGCACCTGGATGCGGGCGGCACAGGACAGGTCGTTGTGGAAATCCTTGGGGAAGACCTTTGTCCAGCAGTGGACGTCTTTTTAGTAGATCCGAAAAAAACAAGGAAAACCCTTCCTTAAATTTCGGTAACTTTTAAAAGCCACCCTGTATTAAAATATGGCCATGACCGTTCTAAATGAACCAAAAAAACTACATTTCGTGTCAAATGAACAGAGAAGTGAGCGGTCCCTGTATTATTATGAATGTAATTAAATACAATTTATGCGATAAAACTAAAAGACAATTTAGTTATGCACGGCAAGAGCGAAGGAATGCTGAGGCCGATGGTTCCGTAGATATAATTGACATCTAAGTTGCATGATAATAATAATTGTAGGATAGAGTTTTAATAATAATCAACACTGGCCCTTGGATTGGCCACACTCTCCGAAGGGATCCCGATCACATCCCCAAGCAGGCTCTGGATTGGAACCCCCAAGGAAAACGCAAACGTGGTCGCCCCAAGCAAACTTGGCGGCGCACTGTGGCAGACGAGGCGAAGAAGATCGGCAAGACTTGGAGCGAGATCAAACGCGAAGCTCAAGACCGAACGCGACGGAGGACTGTTGTGGACGCCATCTGCCCCATCCAGGGGACATAGGACCATAAGTCAAGTAAGTCAATACTGGCCCTTATTGTCCCGAAGCGTATTAATATAGTAGGGTTTACAGGGACGTGTAAAAGTACCTATAAGTATTTGCAGAAAATAAATAACTTTCATGAAAAAAAAAAGATAAATTAACAGTTTTAAGTTACCTGTTTTGGAAAATCCTTAGGCCCGCCTTGGTGGAAACCGAGCCTTACCCTATTCTGATTAAGACAGAAAAATAGGATTTTTCTATTGTCTTTCCCTATTCATAAAATAAGTGATTGTAAACTTTTCTTCCACAAATGAAACTACCGAAATACTACATTTAAGATACCTTTTCTTTAATGCAGTTCTTGTAAAAAAATGTCGATACCAATTTTTTTGCGAAGTAAAAAATAACGTTCTTTCCCATATTCACCAGCCGATCCCCAAACCGTGGAAAACTGCATTAAATCTTATCAATTAACGTGTCGGACATTATGCGTGCCCGACACGCAGCTCCTATCAGATAGGGGGTTTCCCAAGAACTAACACGGCTATAAAAATTTCAGTTTTTGTTGCCATTTCGGGAAATATTCGTTCACGACTGGCTATATACTGTCTACTGGCTGGTATAAATCGATTAATAAGTGTGAATTGGAACCTAACTGTAGTACCACGGTAATACTTAGCATCTACGGTATGCATTTTGTTTGAACAGAAGCCATTGAGAAAAGTGAACCAATAGCATAGAGTAGTCTGAAACTGAATATTAATCAAGTTTAGTTTTGACTGCAAAAATCAGCTAAAAGTGGTTTAGCTACTTGGCATATCGGTCAAACCACTATTGCCTGATTTTTGCAGTCAAAAACGGTTTTGACCGGTTATGAATTTAACCGTTACGTATTTTATACCAAATTTCATGAAAATTAGTTCAGCGGTTTAGATGTAAAAACAGACAGGCTTTGGTACAATTTTCATACTGAACAGTATTCTAATGTATTTTACTTAAGTCTTTAAATTCCATAATTATTAAATCACAGAGTTAACACAATAATAGTTTTAAACGCAGTGAACTTTTACCTTTGCTTTTTAACCGCATTTAATTTATTTGCCCCCTTATAATTAGAAATAGCTGTAACTCTGTCAGGAACATGGCCGACTTGTTCAAAAAGAGCCTCAGTGTCAACACGCGAGGGTCTGGCATAGACAAGGTAGATGATAGACGCGATAAGGTCTTGCGCATTGTAGACCACATAGGTGTGAACCGACGACCTCTTAAAGGTAGCAGGAAGGCGCTAGATGCAGGCCGCTTCCAACCGGGCGATGTGGAAATCATTGGGGGAGGCCTATGTTTAGATGTGGACGTCCTATGGTTGAAAATTTATTGCCATTCGATTCTTTGAAGTGGTCTTAATACCCTAGCTAGAGTTACAGGAAATTGTCAGGAACACGTTGTATGTAAAAGGAAAAAAGACAACGATTTAATACTCAAGTAACAAAATCACACTTAATACAGAATTGATTACTTTACTTATGGACAGAAAAGTAACATTAGTATTAGTAATTATTCATTTTTATAAGTTTTAAACAAATAACGTAGCTTAAAGTACTAAACGTGTCATAACAACTTTGATAGATAAATAAACTTTGGTAGATTTGGTATAAACAACACAAATAATTTCACCTATTGTAACAATGGCCGGGCCCGGTGGTTGCCTAAAAGGGTACCGGACCCGGTTTGCAATCTCTAGCATCCACTGTGGTGTCTATGACCACAGCTGTCTATGGTTTGAATGCAAATCATAGGTCTGGACCAGTCTGAAGGCTGTATGGTCTGAAAATGCGTGTGAGGGGTGCGTGGAGTACTCGTTATGAATTGCAAGGGCTTGTTTCCATTGACTTTGTGGTTACGTCAGATTAGAATAGGGTCCACTATTTCCGTGGATGTCGTTAGCGAAAGGGAGAAATGCGAACATCAGTGGGCTGAGTGTGAGTTTGCATCAAACGCGCTCACTAGTGATTTCAGGATCCCAGATCCATAACGACCGGTCTTGTGCTGCCCCCATCAAGGTACTTCCACCAGAGTACTAGTAGAATAAGAGCCACACTCAATAAGGCCTCCCCAACCCGTCTGGCCAGCGTGGGGAGTGTAGGCCAAATCCTCCATTTGCCTCTCGTAAAGTAGAGGGTCGTGCTCCTCTAGTGGAGACTAAATAATGACCTGATGATAATGATGGTGATGATATTGTTTCCATTGACTTCTCAAGGTATACACTATGTCGTCGCTTGCCTCTCTAACTGACGTAACTGACATTTTGCAAAATTTTCAGGCGATTAGACAGATTGATTCGTCTTGCGAAATTGATTAAGATGGTGTAGTTAGATAACTCAATTTCGAAAAAAATGTCAGATACTTCAGTTAGAGAGGCAAGCGACGATGTATGCTTTGAGTTTGTTACAGTACTTTTTTCAGAACTTGCCAAATATTTAGTTCTAATGAAGTTATGGGCCTGATGGCCATTTTAACACTTGAGGACTCGCGCCTTAATTTGTAACATTCATACTCGCTACCGGGTGCGGTGGACCCAGTATATAAAATCCTATGTATTTTTCAAAAACTTAAATAAAAGTGAAAACTACTTTATTAGAAGGATATTAATATGATATAAACAAAGACAAAATAATAAACCAAAATAAATAGTCATATTTATTGCCTTTTTCTAAAATAATAACTTATTTAAAAAATTGAAGGTTTTTTGGCAAAATGAAGGTTATTTTTGAAAAATTTTGTAATTAATTATTTAAAAAAAAACCTTGTTTATTTTCGTAACCTACTATGACTTGCCTACTTATACCAATTAACAATTAATGAGAAATTTGTATAGAACATTTAAAATCACTTTGTTTACCGGGTCCAGTGGACTCAAAAACACATTTTTCGTCTGTAGCAATCACATGCAGTGGGCTATTTGACGATTATGACCGCTATTGGCTGTGCTACAATGTCGTGGAAAGGTACTAAGAGCGACAACATCGCAAACATCAAACTTTAAAAGTTATTACACAAATATTGAAGAACTGGGTCCTTTAGACCCATTAGCGAGTCCTTAAGTGTTAAGTTGGCAATAAGATTTTGTGTGTCACCAGAACTGGGAACTGAACCCTGGAAAATTACTATGAATCAAGAGCGATATAAAGCCAATCATCATTTTAGCAACAGGACGTCCACTGCAGAACATAGGCCTCCCCCAATGATTTCCACATCGCCCGGTTGGTAGCGGCCTGCATCCAGCGCCTTCCTGCTACCTTCACGAGGTCGTCTGTCCACCTTGTGGGCCACTGAAAACCGAATCATGACGTCTATCAATGGAAACAATCCTCAATGAAAGTGCGTAAGTACTTACTGGTACGCTGGTACCTACTATAGGGTGTGTATGTGTGCGTGCTCTCTTCAACGATGCTGTGTTGACGAGTATGGTGACCATGGTATGTGGGGGAAATGGGTTTGTGGGATATTTTATTACTAGAAAATAATCAAAATTAAGACTCTTTTTAGACAATCAAGAACTAACTGCAAATATTGTAAGCACATAGCGAACATGCTCTATTAAATTATTAACATAATATTTCACAATTACCACCAGGGAATTACATCTATCACTTCGAAGTTGACATAATTTTCTACCCACTGTATTCTTAAAGACTTGAAATTAACATCGGGTAAAAGTAGCTAATAATGCTATTTTGGATTTCCTCACAATCCATCCAGTAATAATTTCCTAGTTTTTCTAATGCACAACAAGGCAGGTATTTGACCGTAATATAAGTCTGGGGTGGTACCTACATATTCTGCCCTGTGTAAGTGCCTATTCAGAAGTTCCTTGAAAAGTTGTTAAATTCTAAGACCGTTTAAATTGTGCCGTTTCAGTTTAATACGTTTTTTATTTGCCAGGTTTTTGTAAGCTATCCACTAACAAGATTTCGTTTATTTAAAATAAAATAATAAAAAATAAATAAATATCCTTGGACATTTTACACTGCGCTTCTAGTCCCAAACTAAGCAAAGCTTGTACTATGGGTACTAGACAACGGATATAAACATACTTAAATACTTTTTTTTTAATAAGTATTTTTTATAATAGGTATTTTTTATTTTTTATAATAGGTATTCATAGAAATTCCCGAAAAACATGGTTGTAGCATGGCCACCCTACCCAACTAGGGGCACGGCACGCGCGCGCCCATAATGTCCTACGCTAAGTTATTTTATAACACGTTACTAATGAACGCGTAATTATCGGGGTCAAAATAACACGAGTATAACAACATTTTTATAAAAGGCAACCGTAACTGTGATGTATCAACACAGCTCAAACCACTGAACGGATTGCGCTGAACTGAAAGCTAATGAAGGAAATGATAGAAGATAAAGACATAAAACAACAAAAATCTGACAAATTCCATACAAAATACACCGAATATTGTTATCATCATCATCAACAGCCCTTTACAGTCCACGGCTGGACTATGAGCCTCCTCCACTATAGTGGAGGGTTTTGCCATAATCTCCACGCTTGGCAGGCTATTAATATTGTTATAGTTACGGTTAAAGTAAGTTGGTGCAATTCAGCCTAAGTATACTCGTATTTCTAAGTTGTAACAAGTAGTTTGAATATCAAACTTTTGACACCTACATGGGATAACATGGGAAAAACGTAGGGTATTTTAATCCTGGAGACTGACAAAAATGACTGAGTTTCTCAACACCAGCCCAGATGTTGTCTCAAAGTGGTGGTAGGGCAAGTTATACATAATTATTTGGGATGTGTAAAGGACCCTGGAAAAATCCTAAGTAGGTAGGTGTACTGTATAAAAGATTTAATTTGAGACACGCGCGAGTCACGAATCACGAATGCAAAGCCAAAGCAAAAGCTTTACCTAAGAACAGATTTTCTATCTGAGGTGATACAAAACTTTGATGTGAAAAATCAATCTATTTTGATCGCAACCACAACAAGAACGAATATTGTTGAAAGCATCGTCCGCACATCAAAGCGTCGGGAAGTGGCGAACAGCGCAAACAGTCCGCGTGGCACCAGCTCACACCGACGTGTAACATTTTAACCGTGATTTAAACCTATAAGGCGCCTTCAAAAGGCGTGAATAAGAGCTGTAGTGGCGCATTACTACCTACTTAGTTTTCATACAATTTCTGGAAGTGCAACAGCCGCACGATTTATCGCGGTCTCACTTTCTATGGTAGCTGCAACTGCGTATATGAAACACTTCCACTGCAGTACTAACGCGATTGTGACTTCTGCGCCCAATGACGAACATTGGGGCACAGAAATCTATCTAGAATATACTCGTAGCTAGAAAAGAAATCGAGCTTTGCGGTGTTATTTGCGGTTGTGTCCAAAAGGAACATGGGCAATTGGGCATCCATAAGAATTAGTATTAAAACAGAAAAGAAGAGTTTTGCGTCCTTGCAAGTATTTAGGTTTTTCTAACTGACCCGAAGTTGATGTTCAGTGATTCAGAAATTAAATACAACGTACCTAGACCTACCTACTTACTTACATGCAAAAGTTGCAGCAAAGTGATCACGATCGCATTCGATTATCTATTGATAAAATTGTAATGTTGAATTTTCTAGCTAGTTACGTTACGGTGTGACCGGCAGCCAATATAAAGGCGTGATGCAGCTAAGTGCATTCAGGAAGCGGGCGGCTGAAACGCAATTGTAGCTGGTACTGTATTTGTGCCACGTGCAGCGCTTCACAATCACAGCAGTTTGTTTGACAAAGGATTTTTTTTGGAATGCTGTTATTGTGCGTTGTTGTTTTGGCAAAATATTCACAATGTTTTACAGAGGAAAATGGGTTAGCTAAAGTTTTGACTTTCCCTTTGTATACGGGAATTACTCTAATAGCGCGGCTCTCCGATAAACAAAAAACCATTGTTATTCAGAAAACCTATTAAAAGTAAGCTTAATAGATCAAATAGGCCCTTTTTTTAAGTCGTTCTAATAACGTTACGTGCGGTATCGATAACGGTATGATTAACGTTATTAAAAATATATATAAATTGAACGCACCTTAGTTTGTAGTCTATGGTTTTTGACAGCTGTCAGTGTTATGTCAATGTCAACACGTCAAGCAATAACACGTCACGTTTGTCGTCAGTTTTGCATTTAAAAATTGCATGTTTTCTTGCAAAACTTTAATAATTACATCGTAAAACAGTTCAAAATGGTTCACACAAACACAATGGATGGTGCTTTATTTGTAAGTCCGATTTCATTTGATTATTCTTTTGTAAATATCCATCTTTTCGACCATTACATTCGGCATGGTTTTCAAGCAAATAGCAACATCAAAATACTATGTTGAAATGCAATAAGTTTGCTCCACCTGCTTCTCTATTGAATTTTTTAAATAAATACTAATTTAACATGAAAACAATCATGTTTATTTACTTCAAATTCACGTCAAGAAAATCGCATCATTGCTGGTTGAAAAATTGGTTTTATTACTAAAATCAGCAGGCATTTCACATTTGTATTGATTTTGTAGCTAGTAAACAACTCAGTAAGTATCCTTGGCCTTGTAATTTCATATATTCCTGAGGTAATCAAGTTGAACTGGTATATTAATTTGATACAGTATGTAGGTTGCTAGATGTTAACCATTTAACTTTATAAATGTACAAAATCTATTCACTATAATGTCGCAGGAAGCATTTGGATGTGAGTAGCGCAGGACTTGGAGAGGCCTTTGTCCACTTTTTTGTCTCCTTTAGTAGAAAAGATATACAATATGATACATATTTGGTATCTGGAGTGTCCTACTGTAAAGCAAGAACCCTAATTTTGGCACAATATTCATTAAAACATATTGGATGCGTGTGGCCAGGGACAGAAAACGGTGGAGGGTTGAAGAGGAGGTCTATGTTCGAAGGCGAACCCAAAGGCTGACATAGATAGATAGATAGATTCATTAAAACACTTTACCTCCTCTCAGTAAATGAAGCGATTCTATTCATTCTTTGCATACATATCCCTCGCACACATCCTCACACATCTCTGATGAAAACACAACCTAAAACATTCAATAATGTACCCATATTAATACATGATTGAATGCTTTTCCAGGAGCCCACTCTGTACATCGTCAAAGGCATGTGCATCCTTGACAACGACGGCAACAGAATCCTGGCCAAGTACTACGACAAAGACATCCTGCCCACCGCCAAAGAACAGAAAGCGTTTGAGAAGAATCTCTTCAACAAAACACATAGGTAAGTAATTTTAAAGATGAATACTTAAGTCATAAATCGTGTAAGTGTATTTTTTATTAGCTTAGTTCGTCAGCTGAGTTGCACCAGCGAACAATAACCGGTGATTTTTTATGGAGTTTCGACAGACATTTGACGTTTGTTAAAGTTAAAGTAAGATGGTGCAACCCAGCCATAGTGTTCTAACAAACAATACAACAGGCCCAGTAAATATTGTTTTTTTCTTTATCCTGCAAGACCTTTGATATTACTTTTTTCTTCTAAAATATAATGCAAGAAAACTTTAAGAAGTCTAAAACTACTTCCTTTTCTTACTCTGGGATAACTTTTAAAGTAACTAAAATAAGTGAAACTCATAAACATGATTAAAATTTCAGGGCAAATGCAGAAATTATAATGCTGGAAGGGCTCACTTGTGTTTACAAGAGCAATGTTGACCTTTTCTTCTACGTCATGGGCAGTTCACACGAAAATGAGGTTAGTATACTACTTCATCATCATCAGGTCATTTAGTCTCCATTGCAGGAGCACGACTCTCTAATTTACGAGGCAAATGGAGGATTTGGCCTACACTCCCCACGCTGGCCAGACGGGTTGGGGAGGCCTGGTGTTCGTTTATTTTGCATATTAAGACATTCAGCGGAAGATTGGTTGTCTATTTATAAATAAATAAAAATAAAAAGCTTTTATTTCCACAACTTTACAATTCATAAATGAAGTCAGAAGTATTTGTCCATTCACTCTTGTGTCACCCTGTATGGGCAAAAGCCTCCTCCATCCCTCTCCATTTGTTCCTGTCCTGGGCTAGGTCAAGCCAATGTTCTCCTGCTGCTCTCATTATATCATCAGCTCACCTTTTTTTGTTTCGTTGTCTATTTATCTCTGCTAGAACTACACGAATAAACTTCCTAATCAAAACCAGAGTTGGGACACAATACAACATTTTGGCCTGTATCTCACCTGATGGAAAGTGACAATCAAAATAAAGGTTGAAGTGAGCTTCACCCAGAATCCTTAACAAAAGGAACTGGCTATCATACCACCAACTGAATAAATGATCTTTTTTTTTATCTTTTTATCAAATCAACTGCCAAAATGTTAAATCTTCTTTTTTTATGGAAAACAAGGCAGGTATTTGATACCATCGCACCTGGTGTTAAGTGAGATGCAGTCTAGGATGGTACATATCTGTCCTGTAAGTGCCTATTCACTCTCGCCTTGAAAACCTGATTCCAGCTGATCCTGCAATCGGTCCTGAACGCTCTATACGAGTCGGTGAGCATCCTGCTCAGAAGGAACGTGGAGAAGCGAGTCCTGCTGGATAGCCTGGACGCTGTCATGCTAGCATTCGACGAGATCTGTGATGGCGGGTGAGAACTCACTGAGTATAAATCTCTTAAATAATTTCCAAATCTGTATTCTAACAGAAAAATAATATTGTTATGTTTTACAAGCATTTTCTACTACACTACTAATGACAGCTTAACTTTCCCCCGGAACAAACTTGACCTTCCTGGTTAGGTTTTTATTTTCGGTCAAGCTGTAGATCCTGGCTACACAGGAGTTGCAGCGGCGGGAACAACGACGCTATTCCTAGAAGCAGGCAGTTATAAAGCTATAATATAGCTGGCAGCGGCAGTACTTCACGCGACCCTCACCAGATCGTCGGTACACCTAGCCTAGTGGGAGACCTGCTCACACTACATTTTCCGGACCGTGGTCGCCACTCGAGAACTTTTGTGCCCCAGCTCTACGAGCTGTGTGCCCCATCCACTGCCACTTTAGTTTGGAAATTTTGGGCTTCATTTAAATAAACGAACGAACAAGTTTTTATTTATCTTGCAGTGTATATTTTTTTAGGTGTATTTATTTTTATCCAGTTCCCCCTATTTTTAAATGCGATTTTACTGTTAGTTTTTAAATATACTGATTAATAATTTATCTATTTATAATTTCCAGAGTGATCCTTGACTCGGACCCGACCTCGATCGTGGGCCGCGCTGCCCTGCGGACGGACGACGTGCCGCTCGGTGAACAGACGGTCGCTCAGGTAATGGACAACATCAACAAACTGTTCTGGTAGCACTCGCTTAGGGACCTGTGGCCTAATTCACGTATTTTGACAGTCAAGATCTCGCTGACGTTCAGAAGTCGATTGGAAAACAGCCCCCCTAGACAAAACGCACTTTTTGATCGAATCGAAAATCGAATCCGTCAAAACTCCATACAAAAAAGGGGCTTTTCGACCACTTATCGACTAGTTTGCGATTATAATTTGCACTTTGTCTAGACCCACTATTCTAATTCCGTATTCACAAGGGTCATTTTGGTAGAACGATTACTCGATAGGATCGCAACTCAGCGATTTGTTGTCGTTGAAGTTTTGTTACGTGAATAAGGCTACTGTGTACTGAGGTGGCCATAGATAATGATAGACGGATGTTCATTGTTTATGATACATTTATGAAAATATTTATTTTATTATTTTACTCGTATTTATTAACGTTATCATAAAAAATACGTACAATAAGATAGTTGACACTCATAGTCGATTTAAATACTTTTATGGGGGTCAGAACGCGATTATAATCATATTAAATAATAATAATATTATTATTAATTAATAGTGGATTTCACGTCACCGGTATAAAAGAGTAATTTAATATAGTTAGTCCAATGATTTATTTTTAAATAGTGATCGAGAACATTTCATAGTTATGGGACCAACAAAATAACCTACAAGAAATAATAGACACCATAATAAAATTATTATAATTATGTAATATGAACTACTACGATAATTAAAACAATTATTTTATTTATATTTTTTTTACAAATTGACATAATAATATTACACAGTATTGAGTGCAGGATTATTGTTGAGAATTTGAGTAGGTATTAAGTTATGCATAAATTGTTTGATTTTATTGTTTTAGTGCAGTCAAGTGCAAATTATTTATGATTTTATTAAATGACTGTATTTTCAGTCCGGGGCAGTTGTCCAACTGCTCAGTCCAACTAGTTGGACCATGGGTCTTTATTAGAGTCAGTTGTCCAACTTTAAAAATAGTTGGAGCACATTAATAATACAGTATTAAGATGAATGACGGCATTTTAATTGATGGAGACATAAAACTAAGAATTTATCAGATATTATTTTGATTATCTTCCATTTTATTCTTTTTTCGTATTATTTTATTCACATTTTGACATTGATTCAAAGCTATTTTTGCACTTGACTGTACGTAGTCGCTAGCATATTGAGCTTCCACAAAATGTCAATATCTCTAATCGATTCTAAACCTTAATCTTATGACATACAGTTCAAAATTGGACATTTTGTAGTAAGTTCACCTGCTGGCGATGTTTGTTTGTTTTGAACGTTATTGTAGTTGAATAAATATTTGTTATCGTACTAACCTTCTCATTTCTCATTTTAACTGTGTTTTGTTTATAATAACCACATAATCTACTAGAAATATAAAAGAAATATTATATATTTAAAGCCCGGTCTCTGAGCACGTAGAATTTTGTCCAATGACCCCAAGCTACCCATCCTTATCGCTCGCGCGTAATTATGTTGCTGTCGCGCTCGCACACTCACTGCGGGCGCGCGTCGCACAGTCGCGACAGCAATATAATTACGTGCGAGCGATAAGGATGGGTAGCTTGGGGTCATTGGACAAAATTCTACGTGCTCACGGACCAGGCTTTAGATACACATTTCTTTCATAGACAGATACAAAGACCCGTATTACGAAACGAAGCTCAAAAATTTGATTCTTAGCTTGGATGACTTCAATCTATTAAAATTACAATCTTTAAATATCTCCAAAAGTGATTGAAATTCAAAATTGAAGGGGTGAGTGGACAAAGGTGTTATCTGATAAAACTGAAGAATCGACTTTTTTGCATGAACATAGGTTTTAAGTGATGATAAAATCGACTAATGAGCTCAAAACACGCAATTTTGTTACGTGTCAAACCTTAACAAAGGTGTTATCTGACAAGCATTTCTGACAAGCATTCATACATTTCAGGATTCAAATGTGGTATGAGCAGATTAACATTTTCAAACACTCATATCTCATTTTGTTAGTTAAGACCTTTGTCCACTCACCCCTTCAGTTATGATTGTGTCATTTTGTTATATACCTAAGTATTACGTCAGGCCTGTAAACTAAACTCAAAAGTCGATTCAGATTCAACTGGCATTCTAATGGGATTGAGGCCATCCAAGTCAAGAATCAGAGGCATTAGTGTGCGTTTACATCAAACGTCGTTACTAAATGTATGACGGATTATACAGCGCCCCTAGCGCAATCTCTCAAGAACTAAAATTTTCATATATTTTTTTAACAGACTCACTATTGAGGACGTTTAATATAAACTCACACAAATCCCTCTGGTTTTGAGCTTCCTTTCTTTATTTTTTACTTTACCCGGATCTGTACTATTGTCCGGGCATCGTTTAAAAGTGTGTGATTTATACTTATCGTCACTGGGTCTATTTGCAATAAAAGTATTGAGTATTGAGTATTTCTTCCACACATATTGGGCGAGTGAGATGGCATGCATGTTACCGCCACCACACTTACATTTTATCACGATATCTTATTTTGGGTGACTTTTTATCAAAATACAGGGCTGCAATTTACATAAGTATTGCTAGATTTATTTTTGCTGATTTACTTTTTATTGAAGTCAAAGCAATCGTGAATCTGACTCAAATACCTATTTAGATTTTTTATCTCATTTTATATCGTTATAATTTTGTTAATTAATTGAAAAATAGTTGGGTATTCAGATATAAAAGTGTATTATTTATTGTCACTACCACTTTTAAATGTTTTTGTTTAGTAACAGTGAAAGTGATAACTGTTATAAATGTCTAAATATAAAACGTGGTAAGTTAGAGTAAAATAATTGCGCTTTATTTATAGCACCTTTTTTATTTTATGGCACTGCAGTTTTATTTTCGGTTTTAGCATATTTTAACACATTTTTAGATAGTAGGTAGATCTAATCACGTTTTTGTGCATGTTTTTTTTCTATAATTTTGATGGATTTTTCTTCATACTCGTCCTAGATAATATTTTTTTACGTATTATTATAATATTTTTGTACATTTCTATTTTATTTTAGTATAATTTTGTTTTAATTATATTTCCCACAGAAAAGTAAGCTAGCAAAATAATCAGTGGGTTAATAATTACATTATTTTTTATTTATTTTTATTCCTATCTTTCAGATACTGTACAACATTATGAATACATAAAATGGGAGGTGCCAGGGAAAGTCATGTAGCCAAAAATTGTAGTCATTATTATTAAATTCATTTACTGTTACTTTTATTTTTATTTTCGTTATTTTACTTACAACCCTGTATATTTTTTTGTAAATATTCACCGTCATTTTATTTAAATACCTTATAATTATATTTTTCAGTCTTAGTCGAATATTTTGACGTTTAATAGTTACTTTTTTAAATCGTTTAGAATTATTTTCGCTAATTTATTCATTGTTAATACACATATTAATCTTGCTCTTTGCTTGCTTGTTTATTAACACGATTTCTCATTATTTGGCTATCTTTTTAATATTCACTTTAAATACATTTGTATGAAGTTATTTATCAAGTTTCAAGTTCATAAAATTATATTGTACATACCTATAAGTATGATTTACATTTAAATCTTTTAATTTATAAAAACCAACGGAATATCTGCGTTAAAAAGTAAGTTATTGTTTTATTTATTTTGTAAATAATACAACGCTGAAAAATATAACAACAGCGTGAAATATAGGGTGGCAGAAAATATTTGACGTAGATCGTTTTTGTTATTTTTCTTGGATATTTAGAGCATTTTCGTTTAAAAATTATTTTACTTTAATATTTTATGATTTTTAATATATTTTCATACAATCATCATTACGTGTGTGTGACGATCTTCGTTAAAATTGGGTTTAAGAAGGTCTCTGTTTTTGTTAAGTACCTATTTAAACTAATATTTTTCGAGCTAGTTTTTAATTTTGCACCTAATTAAAAAAACACCGTTATTTTAAACAGTACTACAAGTACTAAAACAATATTTGTACCAGATGTGAATAATAACGATCATTCATCAGTAGGCTCGTTCCACGACCCTCTCTAATCTACCAGAGGCAAATGGAGGATTTGTCCTACACTCCCCACGCTGGCCAGACGGGTTGGGGAGGCCTGATGTTCGCATATTTGTCCCTTAGTCGCCTCTTACGACATCCACGGGTATTGTGCAAATGGTTTTACAATTAATTCTTCTTTTGTCTCTGGTAAATTAGAGAGGGTCGTGCACCTGCAGTGGAGACTAAATGACCTGATGATGATTATTTTCATCTATGCTAAATNTAACCGCTAGACTAATAGTTAAAATTTTGAAAGGCTCGATAAGGTGTTGCCAAAATTACAATTTTAATAATAATAAACAAAATTTTTTCTAAAGCCTGGTCCGTGAGCACGTAGAATTTTGTCCAATGACCCCAAGCTACCCATCCTTATCGCTCGCGCGTAATTATTTTGCTGTCGCGACTGTGCGACGGGCGCCCGCAGTGAGTGTGCTAGGTAGCTTGGGGTCATTGGACAAAATTCTACGTGCTCACGGACCAGGCTTTGGCAACGACAAAAGACAATGCCGGAAATTGGCGTCTTTTTTTTTTCGCACGGCCATCGACCAAACTTTGTTTTTTGATTACAAAATAGTGTAATAAACCAAACTTACTATGACATGTATACCTCTAAACTCAGTCTGAACTGAGTTACGAGCATTAGAAGTTTGATGATTTTCATACTAGATTTGCTTTTTGTGCGCAAGTTTTGTAAGAAATTGCAACAAAATATTGCGCTATTTTTTATTGCGCTGATTCTGCTCCATACTGATGTTTGGAGCCTTTAATGGATGGTATTGTTTGTTTACACATACAATCTCACTATTTTGTTGCAATTTCTTACAAAACTTTGCGCGCAAAAAGCAAATCTAGTATGAAAATCATCAAACTTCTAATGCTCGTAACTCAGTTCAGACTGAGTTTAGAGGTATACATGTCATAGTAAGTTTGGTTTATTACACTATTTTGTAATCAAAAAACAAAGTTTGGTCGATGGCCGTGCGAAAAAAAAAAGACGCCAATTTCCGGCATTGTCTTTTGTCGTTGCCAAAGCCTGGTCCGTGAGCACGTAGAATTTTGTCCAATGACCCCAAGCTACCTAGCACACTCACTGCGGGCGCCCGTCGCACAGTCGCGACAGCAAAATAATTACGCGCGAGCGATAAGGATGGGTAGCTTGGGGTCATTGGACAAAATTCTACGTGCTCACGGACCAGGCTTTAGAAAAAATTTTGTTTATTATTATTAAAATTGTAATTTTGGCAACACCTTATCGAGCCTTTCAAAATTTTAACTATTAGTCTAGCGGTTAACCAAGTCCGTGCCTGAGGTGTGAGGGTGTTTTTGTGACATCAAACGTCAGCGAAACTTTATGCTTCAGACTCGTAATGCTCCGTCATCATTTACGTTAACCCTTCCATACCTGACTCGATGCGCTAGGCTTATAATAGGGATGTTTCCTGGGTAAAAAAGGCAAGAGTTTTAATTAGTCCGTCAGTTAGCTTATCAAAAAATACTCGACACCTATTTTTCACTTTTTAAAACTTATGAATATGTAAAGAGATAAAGCGTGCCAAAGTTCTAAAGAAAAGGCCCGTGACGTCAGTGAGTGCGTAAAAGTGCAGCACTTTGTGACGCTTGCGGAACTTTAACGCACTATAACTTTGTAATTATTTGTTTGATTGACAATTTAAAATATACGTGTCCAATATTTTTTATATCAAAATTGACGGACTAAAAATTTTTTTTAGGAAACTAGCCTATTGTTTTAATATAAGTGTTCCTTGCTTACAGTGTGTTAATAATAGATAAGAAATTATTTTTCCATTGTTTTCAGGTACTTCAGTCGGCTAAGGAACAACTAAAGTGGTCTCTGTTGAAATAAAAGTAATAATTTTTCTAATTAAAATATGTCATATATTTAAGATACACATTATTTACATAATATTACAAGTACATACATAATTGATATTTTTTATTTTTCGAACTTAAAGTATTTACAATAAATAATGATTGTAATTTATGAAAATGTTAACAGCCAATATAGGTTCTTACCTACACCGTGATAAAATGAAAAGTTATCCCAAAAACAGTGAAGTTCAAATGCCACATTACTACTTATTAAAAATTTGATCGTTTCATCCACGAAGACGCGCCCCACCAATTTATTGGTGCGGGAAGTTTGATCCGAGCAATCCGAGCGGCATTATTGTAGTGTGCGTGTGCACTCATGGATAATTTAGCGTGTACCGATAACACTCAAACATTAGCGAAGGAATGGTGGGGGGGCGCGTCTTCGTGGATGAAACGATCTATACCCACTAAGGCCTCAGCCTCGAACTTAGCGGGCAGCGGGGCGGGAGCGGCGGCGGCGCTGGAGCGGGGCGGGCAACGCAGACCCGTTCTCGAAACAAGCGGGCAGCTCGCGCGGCGCTTTAGCGGCGAAGTGTTGTGTTCGGGGTTGTGTTGTCGAGATATTTGTTTTTATTCGCAAACGAAATGTCTGAACAACGGCGACAATTTTATTTCGATTCAAAGGACATTGTCAGAAATCGCCTAAAAAACCGCCCAAAAACATGAACCCATCATAATTATTTTCTATTTTTTTTAATACATTAAGCACCCTTTCATTCTAATGGACACTTAAGCATTGAAAAATTAAATAAATAAGTCTTTTAACGTTTATTCTATAATACTATTACAACTTCCGGACGTTTTGGTGCTTGGCATGGTCTAAAACCTATCAAGTTCCATAATTTTTGCCGATAAAATCTGTACGAGGAATTACCGTACTTTATTGCTGGGAGTCCATGTATAGTGATGTTCCTGCGGCCATCATAGACAATAAAATATCGATTTTGAAAAAAAAAATCGATTAAATTGCTTTGAAGACTAGATTTGCGTTAAAAGCTAAAAAGATATTGACACTATTACAAGAAGTTATCTAAAGTGTCCAACTGGTCGAAGGTCGTAAATAAAATAAAAATAATTAGGACCATAAACTGATATTCATGGTATCATAACTGTAAAAGTGTCAGAATCCGATGTTGAATNCGAGTTGTATTTCTAAAACTTGTTCTATTATTTTATACTATTTGGCTGCGACTCGGCGTGACGACAATACAAAACATTTTTCGCGAATCGGTGTTCATACATTCACACAATACATTAGACGCCATGTTGTCATAAACGACATATTATAAAATCGCTGTAATTTAATATTCTTAATCATTAATTTTATGGCAAGTGTCCATCAGGAATCATTGTTCTTACACACAGAATCGTATTATTTCGCTTTCGGGTAGTAATATGTCAAAATTGTTGGTTCTTAGGCGAACAATGTATGGAGAACGAACATTGTCCTTTATTCCTTACGCTCGATTTATTGTGGGCAAAAGAAGGAGTGCGCTCCCCGCTCGTTGCCCGCTCCCTCGCCGCTGCCCGCTCGATGCCCGCTCCGTCGCCGCTGCCGCGCCGCTGTTTTCGAGAACCGGTCTATTTGATTTTACGCATAAGATCCTGCCGCTCCCGCGCCGCCGCCGCCGCCGCCCCGCTGCCCGCTAAGTTCGAGGCTGAGGCCTTAAACTAGTTTTGATCCTTTTAATTTATACTTCCTATGAGGTTTTCCCAAACTCGTCAGCAGTAGGGTTCATATTGAGTTTGGAGATGTGCTTGAAGACCGGGTGCGATTTGTCTCGAAGCAGCTTGAACAGAACGTTCTCTGAAGTCCCTACGAAGCAACCGATGGATTGGAAGCGCTGGAAATAAAATATGGTAACGAAATATTACATTTAAAACTTTAAAATTATGATTTTAAGGGTCAGTATTACAAAGCAATGCTCAACATTGATGATTATTGGTTTAGAAATTAAAATTCAACCAAAAAAACTCTATTTATGCTTAGAATTGAATCGAGCTTTGAGTTTTGTTCTGTAATAGGTACGTGAATTTATCACCCCAACACATGAGAATAGTCTTATGCTCGTTTTCACCATCAATCCCTAATATTTAAGTGACCCATATGAATGTTACCAAGATAGGGGTCACTTAAAAATTAGGGATTGATGGTGAAAACGGGGATTGGGCTCTGTTTTAACTCTTGCTGATAAGTTCTTGAAAGCCAATTATGAACTTCTAATTTTATTTTACAAACTGAAAAACTTTGTTTCACATGTCTTAGCAAATTATCGGAGAAATAATAAAATATACCTACACACCAGTAATCAGAAACTATTTAGATAGTGACATAATATAATGTCAGCAACTATCTGTAACTTTATCAAGAACTTGTGAAACCTGCCTGGCAGGGACTTTATCCGCAAGAGGTGAAACTTATTTATCCACAGTTATATTTTATTCACCTTGATACAAACTAACATTGTTAAAAAATGATGATTTATGACTTAAAGAAAAATATTTTAAAAGATAGTAAAGTAAAAAACAAGACAAGGAATAGTAAAACCACAAATATTAGTATTTCTGATTATAATAATATCACAGTTTAGAAACAACATCGAATCCAAGAGTGTCCACAGTGGGTTCCTTGTTAAGTTTCGAGATATACTTGAAAGCAGGGTGCTGCTTGTCGCTCAGCAACTTGAATAGCACATTCTCTGAGGTTGTGACGAAGCAGCCTAGGGATTGCAAGCGCTGGAAGGGATAGAAAAGGGAGAAGTGAGGATGGAGTATAGTTAAAAGTAAACAGTTACATTTCGTTGAAAAATGGCGCAATTTTAAATTAATGAATAGGCGTACCAAGAAATTGTGAACAACTCAGTGGTATAGTTAGTAAGTAGTTAAGGTGACAATGTGTGGACAGTGTACCTACTCAGAATGTACGTATGAAGGACAGATAATGTTAGTATGGTATAGAGCTTGAAGCACAGAATAAGCACTAGTTCTCTGGAAGTTAGTTGTTTACTAAAACCACACACTAATTTCTTACATAGTTGAATTGAAGATTTTTTAAACCACGACAATCATAATAGTAATCATCAGTGTTAGTCCATTAACTTAAATCCGCCATTTGTACATAAGCATTCTCTACCAGTAAACCATGGAGGTACCTACTTAAGGGGGGTTTGACAGAGAATGTGCACTTTTTTATACTATACAAAGTAGTCTGCTTTAAATAATAACGTGCGAATTTTTAAAGTGCTCATTCTGCGTCAGATTCCTTTATTAGGGGAATGTGCGAATTTTGTTTATGTGATTTAAATTATTTACAATACCAACCTGCAGCGCCAATCCTCTGTCCATCAGGGATCGTGAGGACACTCCGTCGGCCAACACGTGGACTGTCAGGTCCTCATTCAGCAAGTCTATGACGGTTTGCTCGATGCAAACGTGTGCCTGTAATCATTAACCCTTAAATGCATAGTGTTGCCATATGTCTACGAACTACTTTTTTAATTATAAAAAGTAACACATTTTATAAGCGTTTCTGAACATATGCTAATATCATAGAAAACATCATAATAAAAATAAAAAAAACGCAAATGAAGGTAGATTTGAAAAAAAATTAACCGATATTTGACGTAGCGATTGCGAAAGAGAAAAAATTGGTAGTGTTAAAATTTGTGGTATTTCAATTTCGGATTCAGTGAGAATTAATTGCTAAAACGATTGGAAAAAAATACATACGTGTTAGAAATAATGTAAGAATTCATTATTATAACTTATTTTTTTGGTAATCTATCCCGAATGTGCCNTACCTTAACCCTTAAATGCATGATTTTTTATTTAGTTATGAAAAAAATATTTCAATTAGATTTTTAGTCACAGATAGGGGGAAAAATAATAAAAAAAATCTTAGTACGAAAAAAAAGTATATTTTTGAAAATTAACAGTATGTAGCCAAATGTCTACACCATGCGTTTGTATGCCGTAAAATTGTTCTATGGTTTGCTTATTTGGCTTTTCTTTTCAGCATGTTTGGCTCGCTATCTGAAAAGGAAATTGAGGCAGCTCTTGCTGCTTTAAATGATGGTGCAGTCTCAGAAGATGATGAAAATTTAGATGATGATAATATCGATTTTTACTCAAACGTACGGGATTTATTGCATGATCTGGATGAGGAGTCCATAGATCATAATCTACCCTTGGAACATAACGAAGATCTGATCTAATATATGCTCCTCTTCATAGACTATGGGAGGGTTATGTTCCAGGGTCTTCGTTATGTTCCAAGGGTAGATTATGATCTATGGACTCCTCATCCCGATCATGCAACAAATCCCGTACGTTTGGGTAATAATCGATGTTATCATCATATAAATTGTCATCATCTTCTGAGACTGCACCATCATTTAAAGCAGCAAGAGCTGCCTCAATTTCCTTTTCAGATAGCGAGCCAAACATGCTGAAAAGAAAAGCCAAATAAACAAACCATAGAACAATTTTACGGCATACAAACGCATGGTGTAGACATTTGGCTACATACTGTTAATTTTCAAAAATATACTTTTTTTTCGTACTAAGATTTTTTTTATTATTTTTCCCCTTATCTGTGACTAAAAATCTAATTGAAATATTTTTTTCATAACTAAATAAAAAATCATGCATTTAAGGGTTAAGGTAGAAGTTTAAAAATCTTAGTTTGCAGTATAAGTTGTGTTTCTGAAAAGGTAAATGATTCTGGGCTTTGCAGGCCTTGTTAATGGTCTGGTAAGCTGTAGTGTTTCTTACGAGATCGAATCAGAAATGAGGAGATTCGTAAACGAACTAAAATCGCTGACATAGCCTGACGACAGACTGACGGCCGATGGGGCAGCAAGGTACTGGAGTAGAGGCCATGTACCGGAAAACGCAGCATGGGACGTCCACCCACAAGGTGGACCGACAACCTGATAAAGGAAGCAGGAAGGCGCTGGATGCATTCCGCTACCAACCGTGCGATGTGGAGGTCATTGGGGGAGGCCTATGTTCAGCAGTGGACGTCCTGTGACTGGAATGATGATGATGAAGCTGTATTAGATGCCAATAGTGGAATATAAAGTTAGATAGTTAACTACAAGTAATATGACAGAAGTAATTTTTTTATTGGGCAATAATTTGGGAAGTAAAAGAACTTTATAAACTTTCTAGTGGCCGCCTGTGACTTCGAACGCGTTGAATTTTGCAAAATCCTGTCTTAGTGAGCACCTACATTCTAAAAAGAACCCCGATGCAAAATTTGAGACTCCTAGGACTTGTAGTTTTTGAGATTTCGTGATGAGTGAGTGAGTCAGTCAGTGACCTTTCACTTTTATAGATATGGCAGCTAAATAAAAAAAATTACCTCAATACCAAAAAGCACCACCGAGGCCAGGTTAGGTATGTCCTTCTTCAGCCGTTCCTGCAGTTCCGGTGTGTACATAGAGAACTTAGTCTTCTCGTATACTAACGCTGCATCGTCCACTTTAATGTCTTTTGTCGTGTGACCGAGACCTTTGGGGTACTGTTCGGAGATGTATACAGGTATTTTGAAGTGCTTCGCTGCTTCCATATGTGCATGTGGATTGAGTGATCCTTGCTTCAATCTTAACAAAAATCGAGGAAGTTTTACTTAAAATATGTTAAAACATTGCGATGAAGTTTAAAAATTTGTTAAACCTAAGATAAAAATGTTATGGCCAATAAATAGGAGCACTCATACCGCACGCTTTAAGAAAACGTCAACATGTTTATTTCAGAAAATAAAGCCTTTCCACTTCTTTTTATAGTATAGAAAAATTGTTAAGAATATGTTAAAACTATTAACAAATTCAGAAATTCCTTGCACGTCCCGTTCCAAAGTTATGACGATTATTTAGGATCACTCACACCGCACACGGGCCGTACGAGTGCTCTTCAAAATAATGACTTTTTATTAATAAATACGTTTTATTTCTGTTGGGAAATGTGTGCAAACTGACGAGCGAATTTGTTAAAGAATAAGTGTGACAAAACTTAAGAGCTGAAGGAAGAAATTAACCTTTATTCTTTCCTCCAATATGCCGTGTGAGTGATCCTTACTTTTACCTCTATCTGCTCATATGTAGTTCGTAGGCAGACTGAGATAGTATCTAAAATTGTTAATTGTTTTTAACAATTATTTGGCATATATTTTGCTTTTATTAAGGTCATAATTTAAGAAATATCAGGCTTAGATGATTCCTAAAGGAAAATGTTGATTAGGGTACATATGATTTTTTATTTTGTGAGACTGTTCCGATTCGTCAGACGTGACAATGCAAAACCAATGCAATCTAATATGTAGTAGGTTTAGGGGCCTCCGCTAAAACTCGCGGGGGGCGTCCGTCGCCGCGGTCGGCAGTAGCGCGAGTTTTAGTGGTTTACCCCTACATCTTGAATGATAGAAATAAAGAAACATTACAATTGTTTATAGGATTGAATTCAAATTTGACTTGTAATATGAATTGAGAAAGATACTCACGGTTTTATTTAAATAAATTACAAATTTCTCAACAAAACTGTTTTTTTTTGGTTGGACTATAAAATACGATAAAATAATATTATTAAATCTCACATGTAAACTTCTGATGAATCGAAACAGTCTCTCAAAATAAAAAATCATACGTACCCTAATCACCATTTTCCTTTAGGAATCATCTAAGCCTGATATTTCTTAAATTATGACCTTAATAAAAGCAAAATATATGCCAAATAATTGTTAAAAACAATTAACAATTTTAGATACTATCTCAGTCTGCCTACGAACTACATATGAGCAGATAGAGGTAAAAGTAAGGATCACTCACACGGCATATTGGAGGAAAGAATAAAGGTTAATTTCTTCCTTCAGCTCTTAAGTTTTGTCACACTTATTCTTTAACAAATTCGCTCGTCAGTTTGCACACATTTCCCAACAGAAATAAAACGTATTTATTAATAAAAAGTCATTATTTTGAAGAGCACTCGTACGGCCCGTGTGCGGTGTGAGTGATCCTAAATAATCGTCATAACTTTGGAACGGGACGTGCAAGGAATTTCTGAATTTGTTAATAGTTTTAACATATTCTTAACAATTTTTCTATACTATAAAAAGAAGTGGAAAGGCTTTATTTTCTGAAATAAACATGTTGACGTTTTCTCAAAGCGTGCGGTATGAGTGCTCCTATTTATTGGCCATAACATTTTTATTTTAGGTTTAACAAATTTTTAAACTTCATCGCAATGTTTTAACATATTTTAAGTAAAACTTCCTCGATTTTTGTTAAGATTGAAGCAAGGATCACTCAATCCACATGCACATGCTTCCATCTGGAAATTTTTAAGATTGTTTTCAAGCTAATGATAGAAAATCGTGGTCTTAAAGTTTTGAAATTAGCTTTTGACTTTTTAATTTATTTATTTTTTCTAAACTTAAATTAATTTCTTTCTTTCTTTCTATAAGATTACAATGTAAGTTACGTTATTATTGGTCATGATTTTTGGAGAGTGTTATGAAGAAAATAAAGAGGAGCAATATGAGTTGGTCTTAAACTAAAAAGACTGCTTACTAAATGTTTACACTAAACCGAAGTACATAATTATTGGTGAATTTCATGTAGAATGCATTTTAAAATTAATTGTTGTATGGGGTTCAAACCACAGTGGTAAAAACATAGTTTAGGATTCTATATTAGTTTCAAAACCTAAAAATAAAATAGGTTAATAACAAAAGTTATCATCCTAAACCCATCCAAAAGATTAAGCCGGCGTTTATCTCAAATAACAACACTAGAATGATCGTGATAAACGATTACGTAACGATTATAAAGAGTACAAACCATTTTATTAGCGACTTTCACAACTTCGCCGAAATGTTTCACATGAGGCCTAAAAGTTTCCTGTATGTCGCACAGAAGGAACGCGGTCCTGGGAGCTTCTAACGCACCAAGTTTAATAATATTACGGGCAGCCATCGTTATAAAATAAGTTTATCGCCGGTAAAAGTTGTTGCAAAATAACGTTGATCGGAATTCGGCGACTCGTCGTAATGACGTTTTTTGACAAGCTTATCAATTTGACAGTTGTGAAGTAAACATGTTACAATCCGGCTAATTTGTAATGGCTACTTATTAGTAGAAGAACCTAAAAAAGGCTTACCTCTCGAATTTGTCAGAATTATAAACATTCCAATTCACGCATTTACCGATTGATTTAGAGAAAACACATTAAAGTTTTCATAAAAAATTATAAAGGTAGTTTTTTTTTAATATTTTTTTTGCAAGTTTTCCATTTATTGGCCCTCTATTATTTGTTTTGCTGCCACTTTTGCTATTAGTATCTCGAAACGCCTTTTGTATTCTTATTCAAGTTTACTTGCTCTGGTATGTTTTTGCTATGTTATTTCAGTAGGTGCTATGCGCTCTACATTTTTTTATCCACACCGAGGAAGCTCTTGACCTGTATCTCACCTGATGGTAAGTTATGATCAGGCCGAAGGTGGAAGCGAGCTTCACCCGGAATCCTCAACCACGGAGGAACTGGCTATCTTACCTCTAACTGCCGGAACACAACAATGCTGTTAACATTGTTGTTAAGGCGACAGACTTAGGTAAGATGGTGGTTGCTAGTCAGGCGGACTTAGAACAAGCCCTACCACCAACCAAACCGAACAGAAAAATCTTCCCCCAATGGAAATCGAACCCGGGGCCTCTGCGTCTGAATCAGTGGTGGTCTTTATTACCACTAGAACACAAAAGCGGTTGGTTTATTTTGTTTCATTGTACTAGCTTTCCGCCCGCGGCTTCGCCCGCGTGGAATTTTGTCTTTCACAGAAAAACTTTATCACGCGCGTTCCTGTTTCAAAAACCGGGATAGATCCTATGTCCTTTCCCGGGACTCAAACTATCTCTATGCCAAATTTCATCAAAATCGGTTCAGTGGTTTTGGCGTGAAAGAGAGACCGACAGACAGAGTTACTTTCGCATTTATAATAATATTAGTACCTATAGATTTACTAGCTTTGCGCCCTCGACTTCGCCCGCGTGATAAAAGTGCTGTTTTTAGAGTTTTCCTGGAAATCAAATTTTTCTCGCCGTAAAAACGTTACGAACGTATTAAAATTTATCCAAGTTAGATCCAAATCCATATTATTTTATGTAACGTAAACCTTTATGACCCTTTCTCCTTGTGTTTTGAGCTACCAAATTAATATTTTTTTGTTTTTTTTTTTAATCTTACCTTTATTTGTTCGTTTCAGCAGCCAAAATGACGTCCACTGCTGGACAAAGGCCTTAGGTGCCCAAAGATTTCCAGGACGACCAGTCCTGCCCTGCCTTCATCCAGGTGCTTCCCGCGACCTTCACCAGATCGTCGGTCCATCTAGTAGGAGGCCTGTCCACTCTACGTCTTCCGGACTATCTTCCGTTGCCAGCAAGTGGTTTCGCAAGTCGCAACCAAGCTAAGCTGCTAAGTAGGTAGTTTGTGAGTGTATTTATAGAGTTGGGCGTGTAGAGCTAGCTTAAGCTGCATGGTTCTATATTATGAGATCTAATAACTTTCTGACAGTGCGAGTGTTGAGTCTATTAAGTAGTCTTAACAACATTAAATATGAAAATATTATTTTTGATGGGATTGAGTTTTGTAATACGGATCTAAGTAGATTGAATTAACTCTAATCAAGTGATCTCTTAAATTCTGAGTTGGCGTTGTCATTTATTTAAAACTAGCTGACCCGGCGAACTTCGTACCGCCTTAGCGTAGAGATTTTCTTAATATTTTTTTCCGTAAGAACCATCCTTGGACTTCCACAAACATTTAAAAAAAAGAATTATCGAAATCGGTTCAGCCGTTCACACGTGATGCCGTGACAACGCGAAACGGGTTTCATTTTTATATATATAGATTTTACTGCACATAATAACATAGCCATTCAAAAAGCAAGCTTAATTCCGTATGGTATTCTCTTCCAGTTAATATTATTTGTTAAAAGCCTTAGCCAAGCTTTTTAGCAAAGGAATTTTTGTCCCTGAGATGCTTACCTATGCCTAAGTATTATGTTAAGTAGCCCTATGTTGGGTAGGTACTAAACACCTTTTAACACGAATATTATTGCATACACATTTGGCAAATCCAAAAAGACTAGGCCAAAAAAGGGCGCCCGAACCGTAATTCTGAAAAAATCAGAAAAGGCTTGCCCCAGACGTATCATTACGTGAACACGCAATTTCTTAAAAAACGCCGAATCTCTAATTTTGTGGAAAAAACTATATCATTCACGAGCTGTGTTCCTTTTCTATTTTTTTTTACTTGTTTCCGACTCGTGACTTTTGAGTGACTGTTGCCCGCGGGCAATCTTCTATCCCGAACGCAACCACAGATAAAAAAACAAGAAAAAACATGGCGCTCGCGTGCTTTGGCGGGAGAGCGAGGCCTTTGGAAAAAAATACTTTTACCTGTGACGCGGTCTAAAACAAAGTAGGCTATTATGGGAGAAATTGGTGCAAATCTTGTAAAATGTGTTTTTGGTGCTTGTTCTTTGGCACTTGTTTGTGAATAAAGTAAAAAACAATAACAACGTAAAATCTCCTTCCTACAATATACAGCGAACTCGTTGTCTGATGATGGCTGAAAAATCATCAGTGCTTCAGTTACAGCCTCTATAGCAATACCTATTAGAGATTAGCTGACCCGGCGAATTTCGTACCGTCAATAAAAATTGAATGGGTTACCTACGCCATATCGAATGACAAATGATCGAAAATCAAAATATCGAATACGTTTCATCGAACGATCAAAATATCGAACGATCAAAATATCGAATGCTCAAAATATCGAACGTTCAGAATATCGAACCATCAAAATATCGAACGTTCAAAATATCGAAAGTTGATATAGACGTTTTTATTAAATTTCATCACGCATCATTTCTGAACTTTCCTTTTTGGGACAGGCTAGGCTTATAATAGGTCCCCACGGACATTATTTTCTTGAAGAAATGATGCATGATGAAATTTAATAAAAACGTCTATATCGACTTTCGATATTTTGATCGTTCGATATTTTGATCGTTCGATATTTTGATGGTTCGATATTCTGAACGTTCGATATTTTGAGCATTCGATATTTTGATCGTTCGATATTTTGATCGTTCGATGAAACGTATTCGATATTTTGATTTTCGATCATTTGTCATTCGATATGGCGTAGGTAACCCAAAATTATTCAGTACTAATTGCACTTATTTATTAATTATATTTTGAACAGGAGATACAGGCCATAATGGAATGATAAGGACAAATAAATTTGTTGCACGAATTACAAGTATTTCCAGTACTTTGATTTCGCTTTCTTCCGCAGTCAAAGTAGCGACCTAAAAATCTCCGCTGTGATGTTTCTGAGTTAGATGGCTTATCACTGGTCTGAGAAACTTGTTCTCTTGTGGAAGAATGTGCCCTTCTTCATCAGAAACCGAAGAGTCGCCAGAAGATACACTTTCATTGTCAATTACTTCTAGCCATTCTGCAATTTGTGCTTTTTGTCTATTGTTCATGATTTTATTGAAAACACAAATGTAAATACATACCTATGCCGTAATTATTTATTCTAAAGCATTAATTTACACGAAAAATGCAAAAACAAACACATTAAGTAAAAAAGGTAACCTAAAAAATACTTACGTAATTGGTCGCGCGGATTACACGGGTAGGCCATCGGCCTTTACGGGGCTCCTGCGACACATACACAAGAGACCTAGCGCTCACATGTCATTAAGTGTGATCTTCGACTATGCAACTTAAAGTACACGAAGTATCAAAACGATCGCGTTGATCGATTTCAAAATATTCGAGAATTTGCACGAGTGGATTACGGGTGTAATCCGCGCGACCACTGTAGGGTTAATCAGATTCGATCTAGCGTCATTCGATTTCTAGTTACTTAGTATTCTCGATCCATATTTTAACGAATTTGGGTCGAATTCGATTAGAACTTAGTCCAAAACCGCTCTAACTGACCTCTACCTACAAACAAAAAACATCTGTTAAGTTTCAAGAAGTGGCGCCTGCCGTAGTTAGTACCCGAAACCCCCGCCGGAGGCGCTGCGGCGCGTGCTTTGTTCTAACATCTTTTTGTTAATAAAATCGTTTTTAATCACAGTCATTAGCGTTTACGTATTCCAGAGTCCATTTTAATTGTAGGCGGCAGCGGGTAAAGCGAATTTTAAGGAACTAAGCCGCCATTGTGGTAACGCTATAATATGTCTAGCACTTAACGCAGTCAGTGCCTGAGGTATGGAAGAGGCACGGGAGGGGTGACATTGACTTATTTATGACGTGACAGAGTATACAAATCAGCCCCCCTAGACAAAATGCACTTTTTGATCGAATCGAAAATCGAATCCATCAAAACTCCATACAAACAAGCAATAACTTTAAAAAAAAANGTCATTCGATATGGCGTAGGTAACCCAAATTGAATAGCCTATGTTTATCTGGGATGATTTAGATTTATAATGGGGAAATATTTCTCAAATCGTTCCAATAGTTTCGGAGCCTATTCAATACAAATAAACAATAATGACTTTGTTTCTTGTGCTGCTTCTTCTCAGCACTGTCCCATTTAAGCCATGTACCTATTAATTAGGCAACATTTGTTGATAAACACTGTTAATCGTCATAAACAATGTTTCATAATGTTTCATCATCTCTGAAACAGTTTATAAACATAGGTGATGAAACATTGTTCATGATACATGTTGCCGTGCTCCCCGCTATGTGATACGAGAGCAAGTGTGGACGGCCAAGTTTCAGAAACCTGTGTTTATGGTAAACTTGTTTCACACTAGTCATAAGTACCTAAACAGTTTATCAACAAATGTTGCCTAATGAATACATGGCTTTATTGTCCCGAAGCAGTGGTATTGGGACGTGTCAAAGTGCCTACTTGCTAAAATAAAATGAGTTTTTTAAATAAAGCACTTAACCCTACGGTGGTCGCGCTCTAAAATATTACGTTAGTGGTCGCGCGGATTACATGCGTAAGCCATTTTATGGAGTAAAAATAGAAGACATCTCTTTGTAAAAACATGTTTCTTTATTTTTTATATTTATTGTTATGTATTAGATAATGAATAATCAAACAAACAAACGAGCAGTTCTTCTCAGTTTTAATAAATTACCCAAAACATAAAAATCATCATTTTTCGTCAAGAAAATTATTCAGTACTAATTGCACTTATTTATTAATTATATTTTGAACAGGAGATACAGGCCATAATGGAATGATAAGGACAAATAAATTTGTTGCACGAATTACNAAATTGGTTCATAATCGGCGGAGATATTGCGTATAAAAAAGTTCATCCCCAATTTTCCACCCTTGGGGGTGAAATATTTTCTTCAAATTCGCATGAAACCACCCTTTTGATAATACCTATTCAACAAAAAATAATCGTTCAAATTGGTTTATAATCGGCGGAGATATTGCGTATAAAAAAGTTCATCCCCAATTTTCCACCCTTGGGGGTTGTTTTTTTTATTATTAAATTTAAATGGGACCACCCTTGAGGTATTACCTATACGCCGAAAAAAGATTTGTTCAAATCGGTTCATAATTGGCGGAGTTATCGCGTAACAATGATAGAAAAAAAAATACGGGAGGAATTGAGAACCTCCTCCTTTTTTGAAGTCGGTTGAAAAGGGGCTTTTCGACCACTCTTCGACTGGTTTGCGATTATAAATTTGCACTTTGTCTAGACCCACTGAAGCATATGAAGTCTCGCTGACGTTTGACGTTTCAAAAACACCCTCCCGTGCCGCTCCCTTACCTCAGACACTGACTGAGTTCATTGCTAGACCTATAAGTTACCTACTATTTGTCCTGAGGGTTTGGGCTGACGGATGAATCACCGAGATGCCGTATTAATTGTAGTTTAGTACGTTTACGGTAACTCCAAGGTTCAGATTGATACTACACATCGGACTATACCTTTTTGGTCTAATAATAATAAAACCAACAACTTACTCGTACTGTAAGAGACGTCATAAGTTTTGCTTGACCTACAAATTCAGTAAAATGACACTTTGCACCAGTCCTGAAAATGCGGTTAAATTACTAGGTCATTTTAGTCACAACAGGGATTTCCCGCTCTATTTACCAGAGGCAAATGGAGGATTTGACCTAGGCTCCCCTTCTTGATCAGACGGGTTGGGTAGACCTGATGTTTACAGTTTTACACACTTCTCCCTTAGTCACATCCTAAGACATTAATCTTCCTAATGCCCTAACTTACCTAGTTTTTATAATTTTCTGGCGTTGTGTCGCCTCTCGGTCTAAATCGTGGGTTCGATTCCTACCTTAGGCAGTTCGATTTTTTTCCAATTTTTTTTTAAAACTACTTTACCTAGTCTTGAAGCTTCTTCGACTTAATAAAATCATCGGGTAACAATCATAATTATATCAGTACAAGTGCCTAGATGTTTTCAGCATAATTGAAATAGAGGCTGACAAAGGTGACCGAGATTCTTCCGCCACTTCTTCTCAGCACCATAATAATGTTGTCCCGAAATGGTGGTATTTGGGACTTGTAAGCGCTGTAGAAAGAGCCTAAGTACTTGAACAAATGCTTTGACTTTTTTAAATGTTTATAGCAATCCTAAACTAATCCACAGATAATCTAAAGATACGCCTTGTCACCTCCCGCCAAAACTGTCTCGCGGTCCAATTAAATAATTAGATAATCCGCGCATCCAACGCCTTTGCCGGCGCCGAAAAAAATGACGTGTAAAAAAGTAAAAAGTCAAGGCGGAAAGGTTTCGGCGCCACTGACACTTCTCGAGGGCACGCCCATGGCGCCAGGCTTTAGAAATGGATTTTATAGTTTGATAAAATATTATTTATTGAATCAAGAGTTTGAGATAGCAACTTATTTTATTGTTGAACTTGTGTCTAATAGTTGGTACGACGGTACAAAGTTACATTAATGTAGGATTTTTAAAGTGGGCTTTGATATCTACATGTACTTCAGTCATTAAGCATAAATGAACTAAACTTTTAACGTTAGTTTCAAACTCACACAACTTTTAAACTTTTAATCAATAAACAAATTGCAAAGCTATGTAGGTACAGTCAGCGTCAAATAGTTCGTTCGTGAGATCCAAAGTAGAAGTAGTCAAAAAGTTCGCAACCTGTCTTAGATATAACTGAAATAAGGTTGTTTGATCAACTTTTTGGCTACTTTGGGTGTCACGAGCGTTTGACTCTGACTTTATTAAAACGGAGTGGTCTTACAATATTTTACCCAACGTTGAATTTATCACTACACTTTTAAAACAGCAAGTAGCCATTTATCTTTTGTACTGCTCAGCTGCGTATCTATTTGAAATCGATTGTAGTAAAGTAAGTATTGTAACAGTTTCCCATTAAAAGTAAAACTATTTGAAGATGCAATCTGGCGGTATGTTATAGTTCGATTGTGTGCAAGAAGTTATGAAGTCATCAACCGGTATGGAAATAAATTATAAAGGGCGATTCGCATCGAGTACTTACGTCATCAAGTCTGTTGTTATAAATTAAAGCACTGATTTAGGTAAATAAAGACTTTTATTAAAACTTCTAATTAAATTACAAATCATACAATGACAAATAACAGTTTAACCGTGATGTTCCAGAAAAGTAGGTAGAATAGTCTACCTCATGTTCACGTGGATGTCCTAAGAGGCAACTGACTTCGAAATGACTTCAAGCAAGGAGTGAAGTGCCTTAGCTAATTTACATACCTACTGTCACGTCACGTTAGCTTTAAGCCTTATCTATCCTATGTTACATTATGGTGATGCAAATAAATATCTATCTATCTATCTATCTATCTAGCTTCATCAACCGTGGGCAGTGTAGGCCAAATCCTCCATTTGCCTCTGGTCAATTGGATAGTGCTGGTTCCTGCAATGAAGACAAAATGAAATGCGGATGAACGCTTTAGCATTGTAGAGCTCCATTAAAATACGACCAGTTTTTGCATGGCGGAGTAACAATAAACGTCTATTCAACCCCACAAACTATCTCCTAAGTACACACTGTACTTATTAAATTACTTAGACGTATGTAGGTACCTAGATTCAAAAATAATTGTGCACTAACGTTAGATTCTGATCTGAATCGGCCCTAACCCACGAACTACTGTTCATCTAGTTCTTGCCTCTTCATTGTTACCTCACAATCGATTTTATTTTTTCACTCGATTCAATTAGAATCGAATAAAACTTATTTGTTTTTTGCGAGAGCCATTGTCCATTGTATACGGTTCTCTTGATTAACGTAATTAGTTCTAGGAAATGTTTTCTTGTATTTGGTTGGTAAAAGTGCTTTCTGGGTGGTAAAGATGTAACGTTTTCGATGTTTTTGCTAGATTTTTGAAAAACAAAATATTTTGACAAAATTGTACAGACTAAAAATTTCTGTTGACATGGATACCTACATTCAAGCTGTATTTTTTTCTTCTTTACCGTGTGGCTAGTGAGTTTGACCCTATTTTCTCGAGTTCAATTCCTAGGTGGGACATACGTACATAATAAGATATGCGTGATTTGTGATTATAAATGTAAAGAGAACATTGCGAACAATAAGTAAGTTGATAAAAAAATTCAGTTCGTATTTTAGCATCTAACTACTGAAAACTTTAGTGAAATTCATTTGCTTTAAAAAAAACTTCCCAGTAACCTAAAGCCAACCATCATTGTTTTTTTTTACTTCAGATACTGTCCACTTGAAATAAAATAAAAGTAAAAACTTAAAAGCGACTATGAAACCTCTTTGCCTACTAAGGCCGAATACTGCCTCGGTCAACGACAGCTCAAAAAAAGAACATGGCGTTGTTTCCCGCGCAAAGTCACGTCACTCAAGGCATGACGCAACAAAATGGCGAATTAAAAAGTAATTAATCTCATCTTCTGTTCAACTCCTGCATCGTTTATTGCGTGTGAAAGAAGGTTAATATTTAATAAATCATTTTTAATTTTCACTTGAACGTTTTGCTTTGATGAATGAAGTGTTTTTGTAAGCGTTGTTTTAGGTATCATCAATTTTAAATAGATTAAGTTCGTTTTACGGTACATTTTTATTACACAACTGCTCTAGATTAAGCTAGTTTTCAAACTTAAAGGGTTATTGTAATCTCTCTGGAACACTCACTTTTTGCTTTTCCAATTTTGGTGGTAATGTCGACTTTTTCTTTTGTTAAAAACTGTAATTCCTGCTGTTGTACATTGGTGTCATACTCTTTGTGCTTTGCATTTTCTAAATCAAGGGCAGGAAGATCTCATCAAACTACTTAACGTCTGCCACTGCCGGGAATCGAACCCGCTGTTTTTGGTCAATCCAAGTTATTCAAATTTATTAATGCGAGTCATTTCTACTAGTATTTAAGTATCTTAATCTGTAAGTCTAGATATTAGCACGTTACTACCATGTTTAATATGCCACGCAATTTTGTATACCCATTCTTATAAGATATACCATACAAGAATGCGTGGTAAATTCAGTGAACTGCTCCTGAATCAAAATAAATGTACCTACTACTGCTTTTTCTTTTTATTTATATTAACCGGCAGACAGTGGTGACTGAGTTTGTTGCGGCGCTTCTTCTCAGCACTTGCCAAATGTTGGTCTCGAAGCGCTGGTAGGGTAAAAAGATTATGAGACATGTAGAGGCTCCTTAAGAGCAAAATGACGATTTGTAAGAACTATTTATTAGTCTAAACAAATAAAGAAATTTTGACTTTGACTTTGACAAATAAGGGTTTTAGACACCGAATGATCTTTTGTCAGTAATTATCTATTATGTACGTACAGTATTATGTACCTGAGAAAAAATCTTATAAATTCTCTAATCTAAAGAGAGGTAAGCATAGGTATCTACTTATTTTGTTTTTTATAAATATTCTTGGACATAATATCGTCGCTTGCCTCTCTTACTGACGTATCTGACATTTTTTTCGAAACTGAGTTATCTACACCATCTTAATCAATTTTGTAAGACGAATCGATCTGCCTAATCGCCTGAAAATTTTGCTAAATGTCAGTTAGAGAGACAAGCGACGATATTACACTACGCCTCTAGTTTTCTTAGTCCTAAACCAAATTACACATTAAAAATGTCTATTTCTTAAGTCTAAATACAGCCGAGCTAACACCATTAGATGATACTTACCTAGTCAAAATCTAACATTCATCGAATCTTTCCAGAAGTTTGAAATTTAAAGATTTCTTGGACTCCACGGTTGCGTCGATTTATGTCAAACGCTTGACCACCGCTGAAGTTTATTACAGTGGTGCTAACTAGTTGGTAGATATTAGCTACTGGTTTAGATGAAAGTTATTTAGTCATCATCATCATCATCATCTCAGTCATAGGACGTCCACTGCTGAACATAGGCCTCCCCTAATGCTTTCCATGTTGCCCGGTTGGTAGCGGCCTGCTACCTATGATGTTGTCGGTCGGAAACTTATTTAGTCAAAAGTTAAAATTCATCGGATCTTTTCAAAAAATCAGAAGTGGATTCGAATTCCCAACGGCTGCCTTAATTGGTAGGTACACAAAAATCCAGCCTTGAGAATCAAAGAAAGTTACCTGCCTAAACATCGGTATTGGAATAAAAAACGCATTGCGTGCTGCATCTCGTGCTGGAAATAGGGGGCCGGTGCATAATTGTACATAATCCGTATGGAGGATAATATAATTTGCGTCCGCGCATAATGACAAGGCGCAGCGACACGCATGCGCGGCGCACACGGGGGGAAGGACGCCATTTTGATTTTTCGAATACCATTTCGCACCTTCAGTAGAATAACATAGAAGACAACTTAAAAAAAAAACAATATTATCTTTATTCGTGTAGACTAATTAAATTAGTAGGTACTTACAAATCGTCAAATGCTCATAAGGAGATACATGTCTCATTCTTTTTTTGCCCTACCAGCGCTTCGAGACAAACATTTGGCAAGTGCTGAGAAGAAGCGCCGCAACAAACTCAGTCACCACTGTCTGCCAGTTTTCTGTAAAATAAGTATTAAATTTGAGAGCATTAAATTTGATTATTTGTAAGTAGGCACTAATTTAATTAGTCTATACAAATAAAGATAATTTAGTTACAATATTGTGTTTTGGAGAATGTTTAACAGTTTCTATGGGCTTAAATGAAATGGAATGTTACGGAATTTCTCGCCTAGTAAAACATGAAGTTAAATGTTTTGGTTAAGTCAAGAAAACTAACACAGTGAACAAAATACGCATAAAAATCGCCCCGTGTGATCCGGTCCTCGGCAGAGACGTAAAAACAATCGCGTTTCCTCTCACAGGCGTGATTGAAGTTGTCTATTTCGGTACGGACAGCAGAAAAAACGGGTTTTCCCTGTTTTTCGTTTGGAAAAAATATCTTTGGGTCTCTGATTAACGAATTTTAGTCATACGGAATATTTTAGAGGCATTTTATTTGATTTTTTAGCATGCTTTGACAATCATGCGTCGACATTATTCTACTTTGTCTTGTTCATGGAGTCCTAATAATTTCATGTAACTATACAGGGTGTTAGGTAAATGGGTACACAATTTGTATCAGATTTGTATGAAAATTAAAATAATTAAAATGATGATATCAATTTTCTGACTTCACCATACCAGTTATATGCATAATATGTTAACATGGGCTAAGTAGTGTCGGCTCATATACCCATTTACCTTACACCCTGTATACCACCCTAATTTATGTTTAGAATGTGTTCGTTTCAACTGAATTCAGTTTTAATTTTATTTAATAATTTCAAAGATTTCGGAGTTCATTTGAAACGATCTGTAATTTTTTTATGCGCAATATTTTGTAATATCTTCATCGATTTTAATAAATGAATGTCTACCACTCATGAATATTTAAAACTCTCACTGATTCTACTGTTAATAAGTTTAAGAAGGAACTAGACATAAATTCTTCATCAAAGTGAGCAGAGTTCAAAAGTATAAATAAAAACTAAATTAATAGAGAAGCGTTCATCTTTTGTTTTAAAACGAGAAAAAGCCGACAAAGATTATCCGCGTGAAGTTCACAGAAGCGATGAAATCTTGCGAGAATCTTGATTGATGCGTCACATCCTAATTCAATTAACTTTGGAAGCTACGATAGGAAGGTGTGATTCATTTGTTTTTATGAAAACTTTCCAGGTGAGATGCAATCCACTTCCAGGATGTTGTTAAAAAAAATAATGTTTGCATGAATTTCAATTTGTTACAAAAAGGCCGTCTTAGGTATTTGACACTTCTCAATGTAATAGTCAATATCTCTCGTGTCTATCGTATAAACAATACTTTGTTATGTAAGTAGTAGAGTTTCATCAAAATTCTTTTAGTAGTTAGATTTTGCATGAAAGTCACTCTTTTTTAAAGAAAATTATCTACTTACTTCCTTCTATGAATTTCACTCTTTTTTAAAGAAAATTAGTAATTTCAAAATAGGTATAATAATAACTACCTAAGTCCGTTTGTGTTCACCAAAATAGCCCAGCGGAGGATTTCAATAACTATTCTATTAGTTATGTATTGTAACAGATTGAATTTCTACTAACTTTTGGTTTGTTATTTTTCAGAGCCATTTTATATAATTTCAAGCGCCTTTTTTCCCTACATTACTTCAAAGGCAGTGGCGCCGCTGCTTTCAACGAACATCCCTCTCGCTCTGCCACGCCCCGTCTTGCTCTAACGAATGACACTGCGGCTTTCGCTTTTGGTAAACTTCTAAAAGAAAAGAGCCATAGACAAAAATGTCGGATGGGAAACTTCTGAACGAACCATAGACAAAATGTCGGAATCAAAATTTTCTTCATGGACTTGGACGCCCGTATTCACAAACATTACTATGAGGTCTCACAGTGCGCGTGGACGCACAGAGTGACACACGAACCAATCACAGTGCTCAATTCAACGCTGTGCGTTCGATTTGCTGCTCAAATTAAGCAAGCATCGTTTGTGAATACGGGTGTTAATGTTTCCATCTTTCTTTCAGAATGGCAAACACAGCGTGGGACGTCAAGTCCACAAGGTGGACAGATGACCTAATAAAAATTATTACAGGAAGGCACTGGATGCCGGCCGTTCTACTGTCCAATATGGAAAGCATTTAAGTGTCATCATCATCATCATCTCAGCCATAGGACGTCCACTGCTGAACATAGGCCTCCCCCAATGCTTTCCATGTTGCCCGGTTGGTAGCAGCCAGTGTAGCATAAAGCATTTAGGTTTACTCGTACATTAAACAAAACGTGACGCCTAAACGAACTAAAGTCGCTGACATAGCCCGACGGATTAGTAAGCTGAAGTGGCAGTGGGCAGCACATAGTACGCAGAACTGACGGCCGATGGGGCAGCAAGGTTCTGGAATGGAGGCCACGTACCGGAAAACGCAGCGTGAGACGTCCACCTACAAGATGGACCGACGACATCGTAAAGGTAGCAGGGAAGCGCTGGATGCAGGCCGCTACCAATCGATCAACGTGGAAAGCATTGGGGGAGGCCTATGTTCAGCAGTGGACGTCCTATGGCTGAAATGATGATGATGATGATGAAACAAAACACCTGCTTACTATTGTGCTATAAAAACAAAAATTATACAGTCATTAACCAAAGTCTCTCTGAAACCCAAGATACAAGCTATACTGCTTAGTTTGGGTCTCACTGGCAAATATTTAAATAGGTCAATAACTAGTGCATAGTTTAAGTACATTTCAGTCAAGAATATGTATATCTTTTTGGAAATAAAATATTATTATTATTATTTTTCGCAATTTTGTTTATCTCAGCACGGGGCTGGTGTGTTTTAAAACCATTTACGGGCATTGCCAAGTATATGGTCTCTTAAGTCATTATTATTATGTTTGTACGCTTTGGAGCTCACGGGTCAAGAGTGGCCCGGTCCTTTATAAGGCTTGCGTGGGGATACAGATCCAACACGTAGAGGCCGTTTTAAGCGCAAAATAATCGACAAAAGTGAAAGTGGTGCACATGCTGGATCTAGTCTCTGACTATATCATGGGATGTAGCCAGAGACCATCCCCAGCCTGTGCACAGGAGCTATTGCAGTTATTGGAGAATGGACTAGGGTTATGGATGAAGGATGGATGGACTGGTTACTGGGCTATGGATGGAGACTACGGGACACCTGCCTGGTTCATAGTCTCGGACTGAAAAAATGGCAGGCGGTGACTAGCCAGCGACTAAATGGGCCCCCCCTGGCGTCATGGGTCGTATAGACCGGACTGAGGGGCAACATTGGCGTCTGCCAGCTCAGGGGTGTAGAGAGGTGTGCTGCGCTTTCTCCGAAGTTACTCGCGGCGTTATGCCCTTTAACACTTCCACCCCTGGAGCATATAGCTCTAGCGACTCCACTCTGGCCGGCCAGTTAAGGCAAGCCAGAGGTGAAAGTCCTGCAGACCCTCTCGGATTCCACTTCGGCAAGCCGAAGACGAGGGTCTTGACCGACTCTCGGGAGCACTCGGATTAACAACTGGCCCCGTGATTATTATTATTATTTAAATTAATTAAACAATAGCCGTATATTTTATTGTTTTTGTTTCTAATTGGTGTGATAGTTATATAACTTTTGCATAGCAAATGGCCGATTTAAACTGTCTTGGTGGCCCTAAACGTATTTATTAATAAAATAAAGCAAATAATTGCATTACCTAATGAGTTACGGTCCTTTCCGCGTAAAGCCACAGTTTACGATAGTCCCCGGATCGGTTCCCGGAACGGACACACCTTGGTTTTAATTTGGATTGGAATTAAGTTTGAAATTTGACTAATTTCTTTGATTTTAACCGATAGTTTAGGCTGAGTTGCACCACCTGACTTTAGCAGTAACTTTAGGTCGATACTTTACCGGCGCTTTTTGTATGGAGTTTGACAGATTTTCGACGATTGTTAATGGTTAATTAAGATGGTGCAACCCAGCCTAAGAGAATATAATAAGTAAGTAAGTATTTAATGTAAATTTTTCAATAATATCCCTTTTATACGTACCTATGTCTCATAAGCCGTGTGGTGACGGCAGAGTAGAATACATTAATTTGTCACCAACCCCTACTTTTCCCGCGGGTGTCGTAAGAGGCGACTTAGGGACTACACATCAAACAAAGAACGGGCAGCAGCGCTCTCTGAAAACATCAATATTTTAAACTGCGATCTCCATCCCGCCTGCCAAGCGTGGGGATAATGGCAAAATCCTCCACTGTTAGTGGAGGAGGCTCATAGTCCAGCAGTGGATTGTAAAGGGCTGTTGATGATTGATGATGACGTAAATGTCTCATTGGTTAAACATAGACTACAGACTAAATATAGAGTCAAGAATATACTTACGACTGCTGAACATAGGCCTCCCCCAATGATTTCCATTTTGCCCGGTTGGTAGCGGCCTGCATCCAGCGCCTTCCTGCTACCTTTAGAAAGTCATTTTGGCTTTACGTAAATTGATTAAAATGATCATAAAAGTGTGTATAGAAGTATGTTTTATTCATGTTAGTAAAATATCATTCTGTAATAGAATGACTTCTATATCAGACGGAGCCGGCAACTAAATTACATTAGCAGTCCTAAGCGCCGGCGCCGTGCACTGCCGGACAAGGAAACTGGACAGGTTTGAAAATTAAAATTATTTATTCCAATATTGTGAACTAAGTAACGATTGTAGTGGTGTAATTACTTACATAAGGTGTTACCTGGAAAATAATGAAATAGAGTAGGTTTGTGTGTAGTACCTACGCTTTTGTGGAGGTTTTGTATTTAAAATAGAAATTACGCATTGTGTAATGTGTAATTTCTATTCCATGTGAAAATTCATTTTAAAGGATTTTCAGTTTTTACCGCCAGCGACTGAAAACGTTGGAAGATTGTAGGCTTACATCTGCTGTTCCCCTGAAGACCTGCAAAATCATCACTGGGTATGTTCTTCTGTGACACTACAGGATGTCTTCATGGACCACAACACGCTGGCCAGGTAATAAGGGCAATCATTCATCAAACTATACAAAACTCGCCAAGTTGTTTTACACAGTGTTTAGATTAACGATGTCTGTGCTTTCAGTTGCGTAACTAAGAAAGGGCATGGTTTAAGTGTTATAGCTAGATTAATAAGTAAAATACTTGCCTATTTGATTTGTATGATATTTGAGTTAAATATTCATACTGTGTAAAAAAAAGATTTCAGTTTGAGATAGAGCAGTTTGGGACACGAAAAAAATAAATATCTTCGTGTTCCAATGTCTTGCCACTCAGTGTACTTACTACACGCGCTGACTCAGCACTCGCGCGCAGCTTAAAACCTTTCTCGCTCCGCTCAACCAATATGAACTTATACTTATACAAAATAGGGTTCAATTTAGAAAACCTCTAAAATTTTTAATAGGTGCCTTTGTACAAAGTAATAATTAGTGATTTTATTCATCTCCATCGCAGGTAGCTGGATTTTGTTTATTTTTGTACAATATAACTATTGTTACTGCATTTTGAACTTTAGTCCTTTGAAATAAAAGCTAGTTTGGTTTTGAGTTGTGAATTTGAGTACTAATGGATAATATTAGTATTAAGAGTGACGACAGCCACCTTTAGTATAAATGACTCTTAACTTTTTGCAGTATTAGTTAATTGATGCATCATAAGTGATTCAGTTCACTCATATTAATATACTTACATAGCTGATCTGCCGAACTTCGAACCGTCTATGTCCATCAGAAAAAAATTGGATTCTAACTGTGAAAGGATTTTTCCAAATCGATCCTGTAGTTTCGGAGCTTATTCAATAAACAATCAAATCTTTCCTATTTATAATATTAGTGGAGGTTGATGGCTATGATATTCAGTATTTATTAAGAACAAATAAGTTACTTCATCATCATCAGGTCATTCAGTCTCCACTGCAGGAGCACGCAAGAGGCAAATGGAGGATTTGGCCTACACTCCCCACGCTGGCCAGAAGTATTGGAGAAACTTTCTTTTAATGTCAAATTCAAAATATTCTTTAGTAGTATACTAGCGGCCGCCCGCGACTTCGTACGCGTGAATCCCGTTTTTCCCGCTAATTCCCGTTCCCGTGGGAATTTCGGGAATTCCTTTCTTAGTGCACCTCTACGGTACCTAAGCTACGTCCCTTCCAAATTTCAAGTGCCTACGTTTAGCCGTTTAGGCTGTGCGTTGATCTGTCAGTCAGTCAGTTTCTCCTTTTATATATTTAGATAGGTTTTATCACTTCACGGGATTTATTGCAACAATATCTATTTTAACGGTAAATAATATTTACCCTCCCGACGTTTCGGCTCGGTTGCACGAGTCATGGTCGCGGGCAGACCATGACTCGTGCAACCGAGCCGAAACGTCGGGAGGGTAAATATTATTTACCGTTAAAATAGATATTGTTGCAATAAATCCCGTGAAGTGATAAAACCTATCTAAATATATAAAAGGAGAAACTGACTGACTGACAGATCAACGCACAGCCTAAACGGCTAAACGTAGGCACTTGAAATTTGNACGTATAAAAGTGTCCTGAAAAAACCTATATATAATATTTTAAACTATTATGTTGCATTTTTTACTATAAAATTATCACTTCACGGGATTTATTGCAACAATATCTATTTTAACGGTAAATAATATTTACCCTCCCGACGTTTCGGCTCGGTTGCACGAGTCATGGTCGCGGGCAGACCATGACTCGTGCAACCGAGCCGAAACGTCGGGAGGGTAAATATTATTTACCGTTAAAATAGATATTGTTGCAATAAATCCCGTGAAGTGATAATTTTATAGTAAAAAATGCAACATAATAGTTTAAAATATTATATATAGGTTTTTTCAGGACACTTTTATACGTCCTAAAATGTAGCTTGCCCAACTTCGGGACAAGTGCTGAGAAGAAGTACTTAGCGAAAGAAACTCATGCCCGTTTTCACCATTAATCCCTAATTTTTGTGACCCTTATGGTAACACATAACAGGAATTTTGTTTTCATAGGGGTCACTTAAAAATTAGGGATTGATGGTGGAAACCATCAGTCACCTTTTTCAGCCTATTTTCTTACAGTAAATTACTACCTACCATTTACAAGATTAGTAATAAGTGCAAGCTTAGGCAGGTAAAGTCCATGCACACTAAACTTGTCATTTAAATCACTTCATTTTACAATTTTTTTTTGGTTCACAAGTAATTTATTAATCTGTAATTTGAATTTATAGAAAATGCCACTTCTTTTTTCAGCACCGGCCAATATGTTGTCCCGAAGTGGTGGTAGGGGGCAAGCTATATTTGGGACGTGTGTAAGAGCCCTAAAAGTCCCTATTCTACTAAAGATTCAATTCGAATTACCCATGGTACAAGCTTTGCTTAGTTTAGGACTAGAGGCGCAGTGTAAAACGTCCAAGGATATTTATTTTCCGTCCGAAATTGGAACGGTAAGCAAGTTTGTTTTTATTCCTTTTATTTTATTACCACAAGTATATTTGTATAAAGATTACCTTACTCAAACCCAGTAGCGAAACGGTAAATTTTTTCGACTACCCACACAAGTCGAGTGTAAAATCACATTGTTACAATAATCCTATTACGAGCGGACCAAACCCTTCTAGTTGACTGGGTCAGAATACACAAAGGGAACAGAGGGTAGAATGGCTTTGTTGGACTAATGTTATGTTACAATATGTTTGTCATAATACTTTTATGTGAATTTAAATTAGGTGATGGTAATGGATCGATTATAAAAAGGGAAGTAACTAAATTAATCTATGAAAAAGTTGGTTTATCATCTTATTCTAAAGTTATGTAAATCAAGAATCTGATCTTGATACAAAATAGATTCTTAACTTCGAACTCCTCCTATGTTTTTCTGATTAATTTCGTTGCAGGTCCAATGACAGTTTAACTTTTCCCCGGGACAAACTTGGCTTTCATTGGTTGGGTTTTTGTGGCGGTCAAGCTGTAGATCCTGGCTACACAGGAGTTGCAGCGGCGGGAACGAGAGGTCATTTCGAGAAGAAACGAGAGTCGTTTTTTGGCCGGGTCTCGTGTTTTTGGTCCAGCGTGGGGGTAAAGGCCAAATCCTCCATTTGCCTCTGGTACATTAGAGAGACAATGCCTGCAGTGAAAATTATAAATGTCCAAATAATGATGGTTGAAAAAAAAAAACAATAAATAGTTGAATGATCAAACGAACTTACCAAGTGAAGTTCGATCTAAATTATCCTGTTTTCGCCGAAGAGATTTATTTTACCATGTAGTACCCCTGTACGACAACCCAATCCGCACACAATATTCAGCGTAGTAGTAGTAAAAAACAAAAGAGCGGGCAACCCCACCCCTACCACGCTGTGGGCTCGGTGTCCGAGCGGTCTCATTATATTTAGAGAAGAGATGACATTGACGTTTACCTCCAGGGAAGAAGATATAGAAATCTTCGGGTTGGGAGGGACCTTAAATCTCTTCGGCGAAAACAGGATAATTTAGATCGAACTTCACTTGGTAAGTTCGTTTGATCATTCAATTGTTGGGTCTAATTCTCGTCACTACACTGCACAACTTAAAATAATTACGTTTTTTGTCGGTAAAAACGTCCTGGTGACGTCACTTAAGCATTTTTCTTATACTGCGTGCGGTCGTTGCGCGTGCGCACAAAGGAATGAGACCGCTCGGACACCGAGCCCACAGCGTGGTAGGGGTGGGGTTGCCCGCTCTTTTGTTTTTTACTACTACTACGCTGAATATTGTGTGCGGATTGGGTTGTCGTACAGGGGTACTACATGGTAAAATAAATCTCGGAGGCGAAAGCAGGATAATTTTAAACAGTTAGGTAAGACCATTTCTACGCAATTTGATCCTCATTTGAATCTTCAAAGCCTTGCGAATTTTTTTCCTCTTTCGCTAGAGAAAGCATTTACCTGCGCGTGCGCCGACAAAGGCTGTCATTATGACGGATGACCGTTGGAGTTTGTCAAATTTGATTTAGGAATTTGGGGAGTAACGGTTTTGACGGTAAAATGGTAGATCGTAATAAGACTGCGTTTTATAAGGAATTTTTGCGCATGTGAATTTTAGGCTATGATAGAAAGACTAACGCCCGTATTCACAAACGATACTTGCTTAAGTGCGGCAGCAAATAGAACGCAGAGCTCTGTGATTGGTTCGTGTGTCACCCTGTGCATCCACGTATACTGTGAGATCTCATAGTAACATAGAGTACGGGCGTAAGGCGCGCAACAAACTTGACATACACTGGTTGGGTTTTATTGACGGTCAAGTTGTAGATCTTGGCACACACAGGAGTTGCAGCGTTGGGAACGAGAGGTGGGAATAGACCTGGTAGGGCGCGAGTGTCGTTTAAAAACCGGGCTAAAAACTATCCTGTTTTTTCCTTAGTTAAATATTCAGTGTTTTACGCATGAAAAGGACTAATTTCGCGCTTAATTAAGAATAAATACTTCCATAGGTGAAACCTGGAGCTAAGAAATACTTGAAGGAAGATAACGTCTAGGTGACGACTACTCGATGAAACGACGACCTTTTAAAGATACTTGGCTTGGCAGTGGCTGAAAAAGCTAGAGATTGTGCTTTTGGAACTAACGTCTAGCAGTGAACTGCTACTAAAATATGATAAAAGAAAAAGTACGTTGTGGTGCTCAATCATTAAAAGGAAGGACGAAAAGTGACTCTATTTATGTAACTGTTTTACTTCCATTTCTTTTCAATCTCAAGATTTACCTACAATGTGACTGTAAATACACTCATTGAAATAATATCATTTTAGGTCTCGTACCGAGTTACCGAAACAGTTACATAGAGTCAGTTTTCGTCTTCTCTTTTAGTTGTTTTGTCGCTTTATTTCGATTTGTCGTTTAGTTATTTTTCATGGACCAAAAACACTTTGGGACTTATTAAAAAAACATCAAATGTCATGTACCTAAGCGTTATGTTTTTCTCTATCGTCTAATATTTTCTCTATAACGTAACGTTACTTAAAAGTAAATACTTAGATAAATAAGGGTCTAATCATGCTAAGAATGGGAAATCTATTTAGATAATTAATTTTAATATTTATGTTGAATGAAACTTACACACCTAAACAAAACTAATGTCTGCTTTGGGTGGTCAGTTCCAAATTCAAACACCGGAAACGCATTGAAATATCAATAATAATTTAAAGAAGATCAAGCGGACGCTGCGACGGCGCTAACATGCCATTTTACAAATTATACAAACGAAAAAAGGCGGCAAAAGCTCCGCAACCAAAAGAAGCCGCCTGCCCGAAGAAAAAACGAAATTAACACAGACTTTTAGATAATTAAAACCCACCTTGTTAGGTTCGACTTCGACGTTTTTATGATTCGACAAGATTATACTCAGCGGTTGGCAGCAATGTTTTTTACTTTTAAAATTTTTAACGCAAGGGCATACAGTCGGAAATCCAACACTAAGGAGGTTGCGTGCAAGAAAAAAAAGTTTTGGCGGCAAACGCGAAATGTGCCGTTCGTAATTATATTTCGCATTTTATTGTTTATTTGATTGTAAAGCTCGATATATGGCGATAGTTAAGAAAATATCAGCTACCAGTATTTTTGTTTAAACGAGAAAACTCATAGAACAGTTATAGGATCGTTAAGTTTGAACATTAACGTTGAATTAGACAGGTTTATTTCCATCATTTAAGTGGAATAAAAATTGTTATTATGAAAAGAGTTTTTAATAACCTTGGCGGACTTCTTGGCGGGAACGTAAAGAGTCATGATCTTTGTGTTTAGGTGTAAAGTAATGTGAAATAATTATGGATTACATTACTAAGTACGAGTAGGTAAGTATTTTATGCTACCGAACTAAGTTTTACTTTTTGAATTAGAACATTTTAATCTAATTGACACTGGCCATTTGCAAACTTCACTACACCTCAATGAAAAAAAAAACTAAACAGATTTTATTATATTTGCATTCTAATTTTAAAATTCAAACCCATTCGAACTTGCCAATTTTGACATTGCACAGATTAAGTCAACAAAGACACCTTGGAGACCGTCAAAAGTAGCCAAGAAAACGCCACATCATTTTCGGTTAATGCATCACAGAATATCGTCGTGTCATCACTTAGCCGTAGACGATGTCAAAATAACGCTAGCGCTGATTTACAGTTCGAGGATGACTAAGTGGTTTTTTTGTCTCTGTCTTGAGGAGTTAGTTGATAGAGATAGCTAAATCTGCTACTGAGGTTTATTAGGGTAGTTATAGCCTGACCAGGAACATAAAAACCCTGGCATAGTGGCGCGTCAATTGCATTTGATAGTGCAACACTGAGTACAGTCGTACCTGTGTTAAATTAATAGGCTAACTTTATGTATCAGGATTCAGGCTTACGGGTTAATTTGATATTTTCATAAATTAACGAAAAACTGTTATTATAGGTAACCTGGTTTAAATAAATTAAATGAAACCATCAATCGAGCTAGACGGATTTACTTTATTATTCATCAATAATCAAATTCAGAACTTGAATATTCAACTGCAATGTCTGCTCATGAACGCTTCAAACTCGGTACTTCTTTCCCAATTCCATAAAATTCAACACTTTGAAAGTGACAAAAACTTTAAAATAGGTAGTTGAAACAAACTACAGCTAATTTTCTTAGTGGACTGTACTATACGATAAACATGTCAGTCAATTTGACAACCTTTGTTGGAAACATTATTCAATGAAAATATTGTCCGAACCCTTGGTATTTCTCTTCGACAAATACTTTAACACATTGTGAACCACTTTTCTTTCACGACTATAAAAATATTTTAGGAATTTCATTCACAAAATCAATTGCGCACATTTAAAATAAAGTTTGTTTACACTTTGACAGCAATAGACTGACGTGCAAGATGACATGTCAATGAAGTTTTCAGTTACTGTTGCCATTAAAAGAAATTAGTACCATTAGTTTTCCGCAACATGGCGAGGGTTTTTATGTTCCTGGTCAGGCTATAACACAATTTTACATTTCAATCCTTTGAAAACTTTCAGCTTACAACTTCATTGTTATAAAATAGACGGTTATTTGACAAATAACCGTCTTTTTTCATTATTAAAGTATCGTTTAAAATCGGAGGACTTCTCTTTCAAAATAGCTTTTTCGTGCCCAAATTAAGAATACTACTTACACAATTATTTTGGATTCTATTTATTCACAGTCGTCTCTCTTTTTATTTCAAACAATTATCTTCACCAAAGTTGACTGGAAGAGATAGTCTTAGCTAGATCGTCTAAATTTTTATCATCATCATCATTTCAGCTATAGGACGTCCACTGCTGAACATAGGCCTCCCCCAATGACTTCCACATCACCCGGTAGGTAGCGGCCTGCATCCAGCGCCTTCTTGCTACCTTTATGAGGTCGTAGGATCACCTTGTTGCCCCATCGGCCGTCAGTTTTGCGTATTATGTGCCCTGCCCATTGCCATTTCAGCCTGCTAATCCGTCGGGCTATGTCAGCGACGTTTACGGTTCTCCTCATTTCTGATTCGATCTCGTAAATAAATCTATTAATTAATGTAATTCTTGTGATTGTAAGTTTTGTGTTGTCTGTTATAAAAATGTGTGTCTATTTAACAATACATATTTCTGAAACAATGACTTCTGAACATATAGTAGGTAGGTACGTGATTTTTCATCTCAATAAAGATTTTTTCACGGAACTTGGCCTCTTTTTGGCAGTCACACAAACTTTTACTTAAAACGGTTGCAATTGCAACGATGCTCTTGTTGGACTGCTTCCCACAATTTGTATGATGTGTGTCATCAAATTGCATGATTGCTCACTATTTGTATGAATTTGTATGGGATGTAATCGCGCTATTAACTGTTTATGCGCATGCAAATATCTGTAACCTCGGCCTTGTGTGTTTTGTATGAACATGATTATTGTTGTTTTTGTAATAGAAAATTAATAGCAAAAAGAAATTCAACATTGTTATTATTGGTATAACAGTCAATGTGAAAGTATTGTTTATCGAAGTTAAAAATATTACATAATTTAAATGATTTATCAAAATGATGAGTAAAATATCGAAAAAAAAAATCTAATACTCAGTACGATGCTCGTTCTCTTCAATTCTAGTATTAAATTGATTTGAAATGATTTTATCGTCATAATATGGATGGTAAATTAAGATCAGCGGCTGGAGTACAATGGTTATATTGGAGTTTGTGGCGTTTTTCGGAGGAGGCTTATGAATTTAGGTCTAAATGACAATCTTGGGCTCAAATCGTCAAATGCTCTTAAGGAGCATTAATTTACTCATTATCTTCTTGCCCTGCCAGCGCTTCGAGACAAATATTTGGCAAGTGCTGAAAAGAAGCGCCGCAATAAATTCAATCACCAATGTCTGTCGGGAATAACTGGGATAGGTTAGAAAAGACAAAGTAGGTAAGTTTCATGATTTATTTAAAAAATAGGAATCTCTACATTATAATCGTGAAGTAATACAATAAAATCAAACCATTTACATAAATTAAACTTAATTGCAATCAACTCTACAATTATTTGCCATATTAACACGCCATAAAAACTATTTAAGCCATAAAATTTAACCATCACATCTTCAAACAAATCCGACATTTAATTAATAAAAAATGGGACAAAGGCAGACTCATAAACAATCATCAACCTTTTTGGTTTGTTCACGCCTCGTAAACACATAAACGGTCATACAAATCGGCAACAGATAATAAATGTCACTGGCACACAAAATAACAAATAGATGAGGTAAAAAAGATTTGAATTTGAAATACGAACGGTCAGAAGCTACTGGCTGAAGTTGAGGTCGTACTTTATGACAACATTAATTTTGATGGCAGATAAAAATAGTTTTTGTATTTGGAACTTTTTGTAAAGTTACATTAAGGTTGGGTAGCACCATCTTACTTTAACTTTAAGAAATGTCAAAAATCTTTTAAACTCTATACCTACAAAAAACACTGGATAGGGTTACAGTTACGGTTAAAGTAAGATGGTGCAATTCAGCCTAGTGACGATTATTAGGAAAAATCTCTCTTTGTTTTTGGCATGTAATATAAGCGTATTTCACAGTCATGTAAGTTAGTAGATAGTATTTGATGAAAAGTGATCGATACTACATTTTCAGTATTTTATTTGTCGACTCTATCTAATTATAGACAACTCTATAGATAGCTGCAATATAGTCCGCTCTTAAAATTAAATAATATAAAACGACGTACCTAACATAAACAAAGATTGTACTGTCCCAGTGATCTCAATAGTAAATGATCACTTTGCAATGAAAAACATATTTAAATTAGGTAATAGGGCTACTGAAATATCATAGTTCGTTCTTAGGTAATAGGTAGGTACACTGGCAATTAACTGAGGTAAAAATATTTTTACATTTCCAGTGAAAAAATGTTACCTTTCATACAAACTTTAAGATAAAATTTGCATTTTAGTAATTAAAATTACGTAATAAATAACGCACTGTAAGCGTAATGATTAAATTAGAAACTAAGGCACATTAAAAACTCTTTATTACAACTCAAAATAAATATATAATAATTTTCATACAAACTTAAAGGTAAAATTTGCATTTTAGTAATTAAAATTACGTAAAAAATAACGCACTGTAAGCGTAATGACTAAATTAGAAACTAAGGCACATTAAAAACTCTTTATTACAACTCAAAATAAATTAAAAAAGTCAACATAGAGTCGTATAGCAAAAAGAAAACATTTATTTAGCGCCATGCGCCATCCTCAAGGGCCTTATTAGTTTCGCAAAGCTCTATTCACGCGGCGCCTTTGCCTTCCCCATCTCAATTTGACAAATTAAAAACCACCCGTGACCAAATCGCGAACTAAACTTTCTCCTTACAAAATTCGCAAATCACGTAGACACTAGCGACACAGATGATAAGTTTGCAAAATGTTGTTTAGGCATTGTCCATCATTTTTTATTGCCAACATGACAGACGGAACGCGACCCTTTGCAATTTTTTTTTCGGCAATAATAGACTATTCAAGCATTGTCTATGCCTCTATGGTATTGTTACGGGGGGTCTTTCGCCATTTTTTTCTGAGTCAGGTGGATGGAATATTAACAAAGGGTTCACGGTCTATTTTGAAGCGATTATTGATATTTAGAGTTAGTTTAGACTGCTGCTTTGTAGTTTAAGTAATTATTACAAATTGTTCTCAATTTAAAATGTTTGTTAGTTTTGAATCTGAAATTCGAACGTCTTTCGTTAGTCTATGATTGATGGTGGCTTCGTTACTTAACAGATTTTAGAGTGAGATATTAGCAAACTTACAAATGAATTGAAATTTTACACCAATTATAACTTCCTAAGATGAAGTAGTAGTTTAGTATCCGATTTTGTAGGTAGAAATATAATATCATACAAAACACAGAAGAAACAATGGTCGTTTAGTCTTAAATACTAATTAAACTTAAAACTAAAATAAATATTATCTAGCGAGATACAAAATTTAAAAGAACGTAACAACAGATTAATAGTTACTTACAATTTTCAGTCCTTAAAAAACATAAAACTTAATTAACTAGTCTAAATATCTTTACACTTTCACATTAAAACCTTACATGAATTATGAAATAATAAAAATTAATTCCCCAAGACGCATTGTGTTAAAGCACAACTTAAATTATTCATATCAAATTTCTTGAATAATGAAATTAATTAATGTACACACCTAAGTTAAATTCAATTAAATATATCAACAATTAAAATGAGAAAATTGGACGCGTATAATACATAATCAGACATGCCCATAACTTAAAAAATGTAAAAATTCAGTTGTACGAATAAAACGCTGGCCAGAACATGTTTCAGACATTTTTATGAAAAGTGCAACCATGAATATGAAATAACATACTTTATTGTTTTCGTTAAGTGTTAATGCTCTTTTTTGAATGTAAATGCTGAGGGGATTCTTTCGAAAAGTAGTGTGATTTTGAATAAAATTTTGCGATGGTGGTTTGCGCAGTTGCGAGTTCAAATCTCGCTGAGATCAAGTTTAAGGTTCAAGGATAGATTGGGGTTTTGATTGATTGAATTCCAATATTTAACATAACAACAATGTTAACAGCATTGTGTTCCGGCAGTTCGAGGTAAGATAGCCAGTTCCTCTGTGGTTGAGGATTCCAGGTGAAGCTCGCTTCCACCTTCGGCCTGATCGGCACTTTCCATCAGGTGAGATGCAGATGATGTGTGCCGTGTGAAAAAAAATATTTAGACCAATCACAGGAGTTCTCAACGCGACATTTTTATATGAGTTAAGTACATAATATGTAGCACACGGCTTGACATTTCGGCTGCTATTTTACCCGTGTTTCTCTATTTTAGGTGGAATGGAACGTGAGTTTAAAATCTTATAAGTCATTTCAGAAATTACGAATTACGTTTTCTACATCCAAGTTACCTATAAGCAAACTTTACTTACTATTTGTTTTCAATTTAACTGAAATAAAGCTGCCCCGATTCAGATTAAGCCAAATTAACCAATGTTCTGGTTTCCTACTTAATTTAACAGCAAACATTAACTTTACAATCATTTGATGAAATCTCGAGCCAATGTTGCCAGTAGGAAAATAAATAAAAAACAATAAACAAATAAAATGCTCACTCCAACCCTATTAGCGCTTCTAGGAACAATTCCAATTTCAAATTTGAATTTTTGAAAAGAGAACCGCGCGCCTTTTTATAGCGCAATAAAAGCGGCATGAAGAGTTTAAATTACTGATTATTATGTTATGGCACAGGTTTTCTTTTTTTTGGAATGGAGTAAGAAGTTTTGTGTCTTGGAGGTTAATTGTGTATGAACGTAGGCGCCATGTTTCGACTTTGGTTCATTAGAAGAAGTTCAATGACCGAAAGCTAAGCCAAGCTTGGCTAAATAGCGCCTGTGATATCTAAGTAGAGGGATATGAAGTCACTAGTCAGTTGAGGTACTTTTAAAATGTCAAAACGGTGTTTCTCCATAGAGTCTGTATAGAAATAGCTACATTTTAATGTCACTGATACCAACTGATGGAAACACTACAGAATTTTTATTAGCCGATAGTTTGGTTGGATTTTAATTTGTATGAGGAATCGGTCAATACCAAATCTGTGTAATGTGCGTTACTTCCATACATGTTGATTATTGTGATAAATATTTTTAAAAATCACTTCGACGGGTTCATCCAGTGTCTAAGTAGCTCGGATGGGAGAGCAGTCGCCCGGCAAGCGAAAGGTCGTGGGTTGGATTCCCACCTTAGGCAGTTCGATTTTTCCAAGATTGTTTTAAAAATATTTAGATCGAGAGGAGACTCTTAACGCCAGTAAAATTTTAATAATAATGTGATAAAATAGTCACTCATCTACCGTCTGTCCACAGCGTGGGTTGCTTAGCTTCGATAATCAAGTAATCACTACTTACTGCCATTCATCATCATCATCATTTCAGCCACAGGACGTCCACTGCTGAACATAGGCCTCCCCCAATGACTTCCACATCGCCCGGTTGGTAGCGGCCTGCATCCAGCGCCTTCCTGCTACCTTTATCAGGTCGTCTTACTACTTACTGCCATTCAGTGTCGTAAAAATATCGCAAATCTTTTACATTACGCAACTGTTTAAACAAACTTACTAAGGCTGAATTGCACCACCTAACTATAACGATAACCGGTGTGTTTTGTATGGTGTTTGACAGATTTTTGACGTTTGTTACAGTCAAAGTAAGAAGGTGCAACCCACCCTAAGTATAGTCGTTGGCAGATGATCTATTAAGTTTTGATTAGCAGTAACTTGACTTTATTTATTACACTCGTCTGCTACAAAATTTAAGTCTGAGTTTAGATATTCCAAAAGAGTACAATAGGACGAATTCCCGTGGATTTCGTAGAGGCGACTAACTATGGGACAAATATGCCTCCCCAACCCGTCTGGCCAGTGTAGGCCAAATCCTCCATTTGCCTCTGGTAGAGGGTCGTCCTCCTGCACGTTCTGCAGTAGACTAAATGACCTGATGACGAGTTTAAATTAAAAGCATAACTTTTTCTATTATCAAGTAATTGCTGAGATTATAACTCTGGTGTTATTTATTTACTTTTTATTTATTTAGTTTATTTAGAAACTCAACAGCTATATTACATTTTTAGAATAGACTTTACGAATTATTATTAAGTATAAGTATTTTTGTATAAATACAATGCCTGATTCTGGTAAACACACAATTGTTTTTTCATTTTATAAATTAAGTAGTATTGATTGATCAAAGAAGGAAGCGTACTTTATATGGAAGTATGTTGACATTACTTGTTGATTTACTTAAGTCTGAAAATGGTTCATAGTGTAGTACGCGTGGGTAGAGTAAGCTTTACCCATATAAGGTGCTACATCCTATTGCAACAATCCTTATTTATTTATTAATGTGAAGATTATTTAGGAAATGACTCTACAAAGAATCAACCAGGAAGGAACCATTTTTAGGAAAAATAAATTATTAATTAACCCTTCAAGTACCAGCGAATCGAGACGCAATAGAAATCAATTGTTACCGCGGTATCATGCCACAACTTAATTTATTTACTAATAGTTCCGTTAACCCCTCGTGACACGCTAAATTAGGCTTGTAATGAAATGAAATGAAAGTAGTACCTCCGTAGTCCCAATATGCGTAGAGAGAGCCTATCTGGAATTGAACATTCTGGGTTCGAGTTTTACGTTTTTATAAGTTAGTTCAAGAATTTAATTGAGAAAATAGTTAACACTATCAGTCAATTGACATACTTTTTATTAATTATCTTAACTTGACTCTACCATACATTTTGAATCGCAAAGCTTTCTTTTTCGTTCGCTAAATCAATTGAACAACTTTTTACTGATTTGAAGGTTACTAAATATCAAAATTTTCAAAGCAGTTTGAAAACTAACGGGTTTTCGGAGCTTTAATGAAGTATTTTATAAGTGTTTTATAAATAATTGTTGTCTTGCAAACCAACTTGGCGGCGCACTGTGGCAGACGGGGCAAAGAAGATCGGGAAGACTTGGAGCGAGATCAAACGCGAAGCTCAAGACCGAACGCGATGGAGGACTGTTGTGGACGCCCTCTGCCCCATCTAGGGGACATAGGACCTTAAGTCAAGTAAGTCAAGTGTCAAATACCCAATAATTGGATCTACTTTCTCGTAGCACTTCAAGACCTGCGAAAAGAGGAACAATAAAAAGTTCAATCATATTATGTGACCGCTTGGGGATTGATGGAGTAGGTAAGTATTCTGTTTCAGTGTTAGTCAGTCAATTTTTTTCCGAATTGTATTGACATAGAAAACTATTCCGAGAAGTACAGTGAAATATTTTGAGGCTACAATAGCCAATGATGTTAGTAGTAGTACATAATAGATTTCGGGATGTCGATTTGGGGGTTGATAATTCGAATCCCGTTACCGCTGAACTTTGGTGAACCCACTCTAACACAAGTATTATTAGAGGGGGACAACTAAGAGAACAATCTATGCCTCGTTGTCTAGTGGTTGAGGTTGGACTATCTTGGAGGGTCTCGGGTTCTATTTGCAGATAAGACAAACCAATTGAGGAATCAACTATGTTGTTGTTCCCAGTTTATTTAGGCTTCAATGAATCTGATTATTCGATAATAACATCACGCAACTTTTAAGGGCTTCCAATGGTAAGTATATTTCGAAAAACCAAATAAACGAATTTTCATTTTTCTTTAAGTGCTTTAAGAAGAGAAAGCACACTAAGCCATCGGTCTTATAGAGCCGTGTCAGACATATGTGGATAAAGTTTGTTAGACTGTTGTTGCAACCTACGGATAGAAGAAGAAATATGTAAGACAAAATAGTTTATTAGTTTTTTCATAGGTTCAACTTTAGGTTTCAACATAGTATTAAAAACTTAAGGAGTTAAAACAGTGTAAGAGGTAAATTCTCTTGCCTCTCCTTATGTAGGTTTATGTGCAAAACTACTTCCTACTATACTAATTTAAATACCATTTAAGAGGTACTCAAACTATGTGTTTTAATTGTTTAAGAACCAAAGTAAGAAATTCAGTAGGTACTCCACTTAAAATACTACAGTTAACAAACTCTACTTCAAAAAATTAAAACTTTTTATCCTTCACTTAGCCCACATTACAAAATTAGTTTTAAACTTCAATTATTTTAATAAATATTAGACATTTTGATGATAAATATACTTACTAATACAATAACTTTTACGTTGAATCATACGTAGTTCCATCGGTAAACTTAACTCTTTCTATTTAATCTTTTTTCAAGTGAAATGTTTCGCGTTACTGTAAAATACTCTTACAGAGATTCAGCTAAGATTAAAACTGTGGCCGATACAAAGAACGTTAGCTATACATACCTATGACATACAATGACATAAAACATGGCATATACATAAAAGTCAACACAACTACATAGAGTCAATATCCAATTGTATGACCGACAATGCGTATGCGTCCGTCACCACACAAAATCAAAGAAAGACACCGTCACTGATTTTTTAAAAAACACACAAAAAATTAAGCCCACGGCAAGACCCGATTGATAGCTTCTCGTCTCCGCACGTACTAAGTCGGCTGGGCGTGGTTACTAAAACAGGTTAGCGAGGAAAGAGCACCGCCAAAAAATAGCTATAAAAAACATAATGGCTACGGTGGCGCCGACCGATCGATCGACGGCACCAACCCAGTCCCAACGCACGTACGAAACGAAAAAACTGCGGTCCCACTGTTAACCAATCGGCGATTGACTCCACCTTACGAGTTACCCTCCTCTGTCTAAGCCACGCCTGTGTAGCGATCACAGCGCCACTGACTCCATACAAGTGGCGGATTCCGGAACTAATTAGAGCGAGAGCGCGCTACATTGGGCCGTTCGTTTCTCGGACAATTTCATCCAACCGGTCATTAAGTGTTTAAATTCTACGAGAGCTGGTTGTGTCGGGTTTCGGTGCAGTGGGGAAACGTTATTAAAATATCCACAAACATTAAGATAATTGCCCTGAATTCTGTGCTTGTGTGCGTTAGTGTTTTTTTCACTCGGCCACTAGCAAGAACGGTTTTTTCCGAACTGATGACTGTTATCACTTGTGGTGTGTAGTGTACGTGCGCCGAACGATTTGACTCGAAAATGACATCAGTGACGTGAATCGGGAGGTGAAAATCGGGAAAATTCGAAAATCCAAAGGAAAATGCACCCCACGTGCTTCGTAATTGTTCATTCGCACTGCACGGGCTAATTGATCGGCAATTATATCCCTGTCCCGCTCTCGCTAATTACCAACAATAATAATTTTGATTGCGCCTCCTCTAGTTACGATATAATTGATCCATTTTCAAATCAAACGAATCGAATGTTTCAATTGATCGAATAATTCAATTGGTTGTATCAAACTGAAAGTTTTTGAGTGCAAAAGACAAGTGTGTAAAACTAAGTGTCGTGACAATTTGTGTGAATATAATTTGTTGTGGATAGTGATATGCTGTGGTCTCACATTTGATTTTCGTTGAACCGTAAGTACCTACAATTTTAATTTTACGTAGGCCTCAATGGGTAAAATTTCTTTGAGTGTTCATATTTAAAAAATAATTCTGTTCCAAATTTGAAAAAAAAAATGGGAATAGAGACAAAACACGATGTGCAACAAAAATATTTTATTTTATGTAGGCACTGTAGGCAGGCCTCTCGATGGGTTAAATTCCTTTGAGTGTTCATATTTCAAAAAAATAATTCCGTTCCAAATTTGAAAAAAATTGAGTATAGAGACCAAACACGGTGCTGTGGGTAATGTTTAAGAAATTGCAATAATTTAACAATCCACTGGCTATTTTAAACTCTCAATCATTTTTTATCGACATAATTATGTTACGATAATGATTTGGTATTAAATAATTATTAAATTAATGAAGAATTCAATGTGATCTCCACTATTTTAGGCCTAATAGGAAACTTATAAGATTCGTAAAATGTTTAAATCATTCCTTGATCAATCTTCAATGGTGACACTATCCCGCAGTAAAAGTAACCTCACTCTCAGAGGTCCTGGGTTCGATTCCCTAGAGATGCACGCTATTCTATAACAGTGCAGGTTTATATCAACCTGAGTGACAAGTGTCTTATAAGAAAATAATAAGAATTAATATAAAAACTGTCAAATATTGAAATGCTCAAAATGCAATTAGTAAAACACAATATTCTTTGTATTCCTGTAATTTAAGAAGAGGTAGGAAATAAATTAAAAGTTACCATAAAATTTAATGTTATAGACTAATTTTTAATATGTTGAAAAATATTAAAGTTATTATTGAACATGAATACGTTTAGTACGCTTCACTGAACTTTTTGATAAAAAAAAATTAAAAGTAGTAGGTACCTACATTTATTTATAATTATAATCACATGTAAATGTACTAAGTAATGCACTAAAACGGTTACTTTCAATGTAACTTTATCGGCAAATATTTTTATGACACTGGCCACGCATAAACGAATGCTACGGGTAAAAGAAAAAAGTTATTTAGTTTTCTTTTTCTTTGGCTTTATTATTTTGGCACAGTAAAGTATTTTAATTTTGCCCATTAAAAATGCCTATCTAATACTCTTGCCAAACCGTCATCTTTTAATATACGAGTACTTGAAATGCTTAGGACTTCTTGGCGGGAAAGTTAAGCGTCATGTTCAGCAATTTGTTTTATTTTCTTTTTTTAACTGTCTTTATAAATATCTTGAAAAAATCTAACTTCCTAAGGCGAGAGTCGAACGTACTTTATTATTTTGTCCAGAAAAATGACAGTTCCATCGAATATGATGATGATGATTCTATTATTTTGTAAGAACCTTTATCCTACGTTTTTTTAACCACATCACGTCAGGGAAACTTGACCCCTGCTTGGTTTCGACAGACTTGGTGTATTTTCTTTGTAAATACAACCTACATAGTTTTTAACTCGTGGAACCCGTGTTTGGATTTGCTGGTGCTTGAAATGTAGGTATATTCATTATAACTTAATATTATATTATACAGTCATCTTTGACTCATTCTTCGATACGCAGAACCACGGTCATTTATACATAAATAGCTTTCCGCCCGCGGCTTCGCCCGCGTGGAATTTTGTCTGTCACAGAAAAACTTTATCGCGCGCGTCCCTGTTTCAAAAACCGGGATAAAAACTATCCTATGTTCTTTCCCGGGACTCAAACTATCTCTATGCCAAATTTCATCAAAATCGGTTGCGAGGTTTAAGCGGGAAAGCGTAACAGACAGACAGACAGACAGACAGACAGAGTTACTTTCGCATTTATAATATTAGTTGGGATTACCTTTCAAATTGGTATCGTCCTGTATATTATACAGCAAAATAGTTTTTCTCTTATAATAATTATTATAGACAACCTGACCTGACCTCTTGACCATAAATAAGGTAGATAAATAATTCTAATTCTGTAGAGCTCAAAGTTTGACTGGGAGAGAATGCCAGACTTGAAGTTCGCCTTTTGTACCGATTATTATATTAAGACCCGTATTCACAAAAGATGCTTGCTTAAGTGAAGCAGCAAATCGAACGCACAGCGTTGAATAGAGCTCTGTGATTGGTTCGTGTGCCACCCTGTGCGTCCACGCGCATTGTGAGACCTCATAATGTTTGTTAATACGGGCGTTAGAACGTTATAAAAACTTATTTTCAAAGTCAATAAACCAATTTTTTCTTCAAATCAAGAAAATCTGAACTACAAATACAACGGCACGATAAGTTAAACACTACGATCTTATGCCAGTTGTAATAGAGTCTGATTTTGTACAAAAATGTATACCCTGATAAGCTGTAGATGGTACTAAAGACATATCCTATCCTAATCCTAACTAATATTATAAATGCGAAAGTAACTCTGTCTGTCTGTCTGTCTGTCTGTCTGTCTGTTACGCTTTCCCGCTTAAACCTCGCAACCGATTTTGATGAAATTTGGCATAGAGATAGTTTGAGTCCCGGGAAAGAACATAGGATAGTTTTTATCCCGGTTTTTGAAACAGGGACGCGCGCGATAAAGTTTTTCTGTGACAGACAAAATTCCACGCGGGCGAAGCCGCGGGCGGAAAGCTAGTAAAATATAAATTGATGCAATCCGAATATGAAATCGATATTATTATTTCGATTGATCGTAAACCAGTTTTATTACGGCAATTAATACAAACCGAGTTTCCACAAAAGTGTAAAGTTCGTATACAAATCGATGTTAATTAATCATTAATAGAGTTAGGGTACGACCACATTAACCCTTGATATCAAATAATAATTATAAGGGGCTCGTTCACCATCTCTGAGTAAAGTAGGCTACTCGTTGCTTAGGCTGGGTTACATCATCTTACTTTAACTTTGACAAACGTCAAAAATCTGTCAAACTCCATACAAAAAACACCGGTTATCGTTATAGTTACTGTCAAAGTTAGGTGGTGCAACCCAGCTTTAGAGTAGGCGCACACCGTTGATTTTTCGTCGGCCGATAGTTTAGTCGGGCAGTTGATCAGGATGGGCATGTATGGGAGTGCGCACACTACGCCGATTCGATTTGGCCGATTCTTCATACAATTTAAAATCGGGCACAACTATCGGCCAACTAAAAATCAACGGTGTGCGCCTACTCTTAAAGTCACGAGTAGCAACAAACTTTTCGGCCTCGCATGAAAGTGCGCACATTAGTACACTGATTTGGTATCGGCCGATTCATCATGGCCGACCAAACTATCGGCAGATAGTGAAGTTGTCTGCGGGGATTATAAAAGATGCACATAATATTCCTAATGATCATCATGAGGTCATTTAGTCTCCAGTGCAGGAGCACTACTCTCTAATTTACCAGAGGCAAATGGAGGATTTGGCCTACACTCCCCACGCTGCCCAGACGGGTTGGGGAGCCTATTCTGATGATTCTAGTTAGTACATTACTATAACTGAGACATCATCTTTTACTCACTTTAAATATCTTTTTCATAAAGGCTACTAAACCTTTGTTTGTCACTTGTCATCCGGTTTGCAACGGAGGGAAGTCGAACCTTAGCTTCGAACTCCTCCTATGTTCTTCTGATTAATTTCTTTGCGGGTCCAATGACAGTTTAACTTTCCCCCGGGACAAACTTGGCCTTAACTGGTTGGGTTGTTGACGGTCAAGCTGTAGATCCTGGCTACACAGGAGTTGCAGCGGTGGGAACGAGAAGTGGGAATAGTCCCATAACTTTTTTAAATTCGCTGTGTGGTTGCCCCCTTAATAGTTATGGTGGCTTTTAATATTTCATGTGGGAATGCCACATACATATACATAACTAACTGCATGTTTATATGTTTATAGTTTAACATGCGATGTGAGTGGCCATTTTTTCAGGCCATAAATTGATAGGTATGTGACAAAAGTACTCTTTAAAGGAGTTTGTAAATTACTTACCTAAGTTTAATTTAGTATAATATTGAGGTAGATACTAGCTTTTGCCCCTGGCTTGGCCTGTAAATTTCAGTCTGCCACAGTCTTTACCGCGTGTTTCCTCATTTCAAAAACCGGTACAAAAACTATCCTGTTTTTCCCTGGGTCTCACTACATATTTCTAGGTACCTATACCACATTTTATCTAAATCGTTTCAGTGGTTTAAGCGTGAAAAGGTAACATTGGTCAACAAAGGTTATGGATTCCCTATATCATTTTATTTTCCTCTAATATTGCTACTTACTTCTTCTTCGTCGCTACACTCTTGCCAGAGTGGTCGTGGTCGTCAGGGTCACACCCGGTCCGGTGGCAAGCCTCACAATCCGTCGCCATTCCTCCTGCACTGCAGCCTTTCTTGTGCACTCGTGGAGTGGACCATTGAGTGCGGTTTTGATATGATCACTTACGCTACTTACTACCGCACACACTGACAAAATTTAGCGTGGATTAGCGGTGAGGTGCGCTGAATTTTGTCAGTGTGTGCGTGCGCGCCGCATACGTATTGGCGCGCTCACATACAAACCGCGCTCGGTGCGTTTCTATGAAGATGACCTACTCATTTGTATTTACTCTGTTACTACTAACTTCCAATAAAGTTACACATAATAATATGGACTGTCCTACGTAGAGTACATAAGATTCGTATCAAACAAAGATGTCCACTGCTGGACAAAGGCTCCAAAGATTTCCACAAAGACCAGTCCTGCGCTGCCCGCATCCAGGTGCTTCCCGTGACTAGTAAATTCTTTAAATAAATCCTTTTTACAAAGGCCCTTTTCAAGGCACTTATACACGTCCCGAATATAGCTTGCCCTACCACCACTTCGGGACAACATATGGGCTGGTGCTGAGAAGAAGTGGCGGAAGAAACTCAGTCACTTTGGCTTTAAAAGATTATAAGAATTTGATGTATCTTTTCCCAACTTTTGTTTTGTCATCTGTCATCCGCTTTGCACTGAAGGGAAGTCGAACCTTAACTTCGAACTCCTTCTATGTTCTTCTGATTAATTTCGTTGCGGGTCCAATGACAGTTTATCTTTCCCCCGGGACAAACTTGACCTTAGTTGGGTTTTTATTGGCGGTCAAGCTGTAGATCCTGGCTACACAGGAGTTGCAGCGGTGGGAACGAGAGGTGGGAATAGTCTCGTATCTTTCTATAAGATATATAGAGGCAGGATACTCGGTCATAAAATACATTGTAGGTAAGCATCGTATTAATTCATCCATCAATAACTTGTATGGTTGTATATTGATGCGACGAAATTTGAATTTAAATTGAAATATCTGTCAATGTCAGTTTAAGACAGATACTTCAAGTGCCAATGTTTTTAAATTAATTATATTCTTCTTTATAGGGCAAAACCTATGTTTTTAAATTCGTTTTCTATTTCACTTTATGGGGCAAAATAGCAATGACACTGCAACAATTTTAATAATAATATTCAAAAAACTTCATGATATTTAGTGACAGCTTTATTTTATTCGATAAGGGCAGATTAAATAACTTTTATAATAATTAACTAAAGAATAAGTTTGGCCCATTGACAGCTCCAGTATGGGAAATACAACAAAATGACAAGTTTATCATTCAGTTAAAAGATATCCGACGGTTAAAAGCCCTTAGATTTAGTTAGTAGGGCGTTTAGAGTTAGAAGCTTGGCTCTACATGTGATCTGAAAACTTTTTGAAAGTGGGATGTAGTCTCGGTTGAAATAATTTAAGCAAAAATTATTAAATTTACCTACGAGTTCCAGTTAATCACCAAAACTTGCCTCTCCTGTACACAAACTCGCTACTTTTCTCGATGTTTTACAAACTAACTACAATGTTAGTAAAACTCACAAAACTAAGTTCATAACGGTTCCCTCTAGATTTCACTCCAATAAATAATTCCATACAAAAGGGGTAATCAGTTTATACATCATTAACCTGTGAATCCAGTCCTCGATTATTAATAAACCAATCCATAATGGCTGTTTTAGTCCGCCGTTGGCCGTGTCTGTGTTATTATATAGATTATTTAAGTTGTAATGCTGGTCTGTGATATTTAATTGGTAAAAGAGACAATGGATTCCAGATATTTGTTGTACGAAGTTCTGTGAAAGGGTTAGTTTTGGAATATCTGTAGTTTTTATTTTCTGGGATCAACACGGTAGATAATTTCCATGAAAAAAATGTACTTATTTATGTCTTTATCCAGTTAAATTAAGAATGTAGATATTTAAACTACTTCAACTGATAGGAAGTAAGGTTTTAAAGTCGTGTCTTGGGGCTTAGACCTCCAAAAACTACGTCTAAAACAAGACTCGGTATATCTTTAAGGCTGGGTTGCACTTGCACTATCTTACTTTAACTTTGACAAACGTCAAAAGTCTGGCATACTCCATACAATTAACACCGGTTATCGTTATAGTTATTATTAAAAGTTGGGTGGTACAACTCAACCTATGTAACATCAGAAAAGTAATAAACAATTAATACATTTTTCAAAGTGACAGTAGAGAAACGATCAAGCCACATAATTGTGACTAAGGTGGTATGTTTGTGAACAAACTACATAAGATGGCATCGTATGTCAAATAGTTCGTTACACCCAAAGTGACAGCCAATAAGTTCGCAACGCGTCTTTGTTACAATGAGGGCTATCGTTTTAGCGCTCACCAGTAGCGCCACTGTAGAGTAAGGTCCTGTCACTTGCTAGTAGCGAAGACAGTGGCGCCAACTTGTGAGCGCTAAAGTGGTAGGAGGACTATCGCATTTGCACTCATCAAGATGGCGCCACTGTAGAGTAAGGTCACGCATTTGAAGTCGGTTTTATTTTTTTTTAAAGTTAATTATTATGCTTGCTATGCAACATCTTTTCTTTAAACCTTTGTTTGTCACCTGTCATCCGCTTTGCAATGGAGGGAAGTCGAACCTTAATTTCGAACTCCTATGTTCTTCTGATTAATTTCGTTGCGGGTCCAATGACAGTTTAACTTTCCCCCGGGAGAAACCTTCATTGGTTGGGTTTTATGGCGGTCAAGCTGTAGATCCTGGCTACACAGGAGTTGCAGCGGTGGGAACGAGAGGTGGGAATAGTCCCGATATACATCAACATGTCTCAACGTACATTTTGAAATTCCGTCATGGACTATTGCATACAAATACATAGCCATTTGAATACGTGTTTGGCCATGTCAAATTCAGGCTTCGAATCTGCGCCTACGCACGCCTTTGCGAGGCTGATTTGTCATTATGTCTCGGATTTTGACATTTGTTTATGTAAATTAGGAAATTCTCGACTTTCTTTTAGATACTTAGACATATTTATATTCGTTGGAAACTTTGTTTAAAATAAATAGAGATTGAATGTAAAAATGATCATGTTTGTGATCTAAAGAGAACCGATAAGTCTTGCAAGGGCAAAACTCGACACGGCTGAAATAAAGAAGAAGTCTAAATCTTTTATGTTTTTGGAATTTGCTAAAGATATAGATGGAGATTTGTGACTTACCTTCAAGAGATTGTAGTAATAAAAATGAGCTATTAGTACCTCTCGTTCTCTATTGGATTTAGAATAAGGCCTTTTGACGATCTCCGAATGTGACAGCATATAAATCTGAAGTCTCGCTGACGTTTGACCGTCACAAAACACCCTCCCGTACCTCAGAAACTGACTGAATTAAGCGCTAGACGTATACGCCCTAAGACCACCAATAAAAGCCTATAAGTCACATATAAAGGTAATTCAAACTGTAAGTGTCTCTACACTGGCAATAAGACAAAATAGGCCCATTTCAGCAGCAAATACTCGGCTGTAGTATCACAATCGATACGTTTACTTAACGTCAAAAAAAGACGGGTGGCGTCTGATACACATCTTGACGTCCATTTTGAATGGCTGAAACATTGTCAGCCATGATATAGTTGTCCAACACTGAGCCGTCCAAGCTGTGACATTGACAGGAGGGCGCTACTATCAATGCTGGATTATTAGTTCAGATTTTTGCCGCTTGACGTTTTAGAATCGTTTGACTCTATTTGTGAATGATAAGGAATTATTGGGGGTTTAGATTGTGGTTTTGAATAAGTTTTTCTTTAATCACTTTTTTAATAAATAAGGTAGAAGCTTCAAAAAGCTTATTTTGAGTTTGTAGAGCTTTAAACATGTGTGTTCATAGATGCTTTTAAATTATAGTTATTTTTAAATAGAAAAAAAGATTATTAGTACATGAGAGATTATTTTGATAGTTAATAAGTTCTTATCGAGTTCTATAGAAGGGAAACCTAGAATCAATTTGACAAATATTTATAATAGTTATGCATGTCTGATCAAATCATTTAAAATGTGTTATTTTCCAAGTAAAATCTGAAGAAAAATACTGAAATAATATTGCTTACTGCCGTCAATGTCGATTCATTTAATTTATAGGCATAAATACAAAAGAAATAGACAGTTCGTGTATCATTAGTAGCATGAAGTAGATAAAGTACTCAAACTTTAGTACATTATTTATTGTAAGCAGTTTACTTTTCTCAGTCGGAGAGTCAGTCGTCAAATTACCATTATAACTTCTATTATTAGATTAACATAGACATCAATCGGCTGTATTACGATGCAACGAAGAACAATTATACCGCAAGCAATTACGCTACCACTTCCCTTATTCGGATAATACGACAAAATGGTAGCTGCCTATCGGCCCGTTTGACACATGATTAACGACGTACGACCCGCCAAATGTCATAACTCCCGCCATTTTCATATTTTTTTAACTGTCAACCTGTTTAGAGAAAAAGTTTTGTCGCTGGCAGGTTGCATTGAGAAATTCTTGGTCTGTGTTTTTTGTTTGCAATTTGTTTTTAAAACTGGTTGAAATAGGGGCACTGGTGCAACGTGAGATGTCATATCGATTTTTTTGCTGTCATTATTGAAAGTCATTTGTATGATGGACTCCATCCTGTGGGTAATATTAGTTTAAGCTTAATAATTAGTTTTATTTGATGACTCTACATCGCAGTACATAATAATATACTAAATAAATAACTTTCGTTAAAAATTGGTATTTTTATGAAACTTTCACAAAGAAGCTGAAAATCTTCAACTGCGCGTTCTGTCAAACCTAGAGGGCCAGTTAAAATTGTATTGTTTATTATGTAAAAATTGCAAAAATGCTTTGGACTCTAGTAAGATTCTTTCATCGTTATTAATTCATTTATTCATTTCTGCCTTTAAGTCTTAAAACTATTTTTGATGACTCTACAAAAAGCAGCATACTTATTAAATTTTTCCAGAAAAAGTGTATTGATTTTCACTAACAGAAAGAAGGTAGATTATTTTTATTCAAACCTTTTAAACACATTGTTTTTCAAAGAAAACTGTGTACGAGGCTACAGATAAGACATTGTTAGACAATACAAAGATAATGGTCACATAATGTGCTAGGTACAGTCATACAAATAACAATCACAACAAATGAGAAAAAGTTTTCTCTCCGTGAGCTAACAAAAAGGAAGATTTTTATAACAAACTAGCTTTTGCCGAATTTTGTCTGTCACAGAAAAACTTTAACGCGCGCGTCCCTGTTTCAAAAACCGGGACAAAAACTATGTTCCTGCCTTTCATCAAAATCGGTTCAGTGGTTTAGGCCTGAAAGAGAGACAGGCAGACAGACAGAGTAACTTTCGCATGTATAATATTATATAGTATAATATAGTATAGATAAATAATTGTTAACCGCTAGATTATAACGGAAATATAGGCATAAATGAGCAGCTCTCTGTATTATTTTTTTCTGATAAAGCGACATGATTTATTCACATTATGGGTCGAAAATGCTTTCACAGTCTCCCAATCATTTGACCATTTATACAATCAAAATATGACTACCTACTTTTTACAGCAAATGACTTGGTTTTAGGAACCACGATTTCGATAATGTTACTTGTGCAGATTTGACAAAATGAGAATTGGCACCAGCTTACATTATTAAAGGGTACTTAAATTAGGAAATTTGAAAACAGTGCATTGAGACGCCACTCAGCATATTCCGTGACTTCTTCTTCTTGTCGTGTCGACAACAAACCTAGATAGCGTCAGCCCAAAACTCCGCCACAAGAGTGGCGTTGTCAGTAATCCTCATTAAGGCTGAGTTGCACCACCTAACTTTGACCGTCACTATAACGATAACCGGTGATTTTTGTACGGAGTTTGACAGATTTTTGACGTTTGTCAAAGTTAAAGTAAGATGGTGTAGATAACCCAGCCTAAATCTTCCTGCGTGCAGTTGAACAACGTGACAACGGTGAAGAATACTGACTTTCAAATGATTGATTGATTACTGATTTTAAACAAAAATCCCAAGCCAACTATACTAGCGTGGATAGATTCGCGTGTTAGACACCCACAGACGGACACACACGTTTCTCCATAGTAATTATATTGCGTCATACTTTGACAATCTCGGGTTCGATGCCTGTAAGTAGCGAAGGCGTTGGTTGTCTGTGATTCCGAAAAATAATGTATTTTATTTTTAACTTACTAAGGCCCGTATTCACAAACATTACTATGAGGTCTCACAGTGCGCGTGGACGCACAGGGTCACAGAGCTCTATTCAACGCTGTGAGTTCGATTTGCTGCTTCACTTAAGCAAGCATCGTTTGTGAATACGAGCGTGAGGCTGAGTTGACTTTTGACGTTTGTTTGATGGTGCAACCCAACGTAAGAACTAAGCAACTTCATACGATTTTTACTGTGTGCTTAGATTAACAAAGCCTAGATAAAATTGTCAATTTTTGTACAAATGTCAGTTGTTTAGTAGTGATATGGATATTGATTTTTTACGATATAAAAATATTGATAAAGATTTAAAAATAAGAAACACTGAGGTGAATTTACTCATCCAAAATACTCAATCATTTAAGGATAAAAATTTTAGTGTCTGGAATTGGCTGTAGGTACCCAAATGTTTTGTCTTTGTGGAAATCCTTAGGAGAGGCCTTTGTCCAGCAGTGGACGTCTTTTGGCTGAAACGAACGAACGAATCCAAAAGTTGATAAGTACCTAGCAGACATAGCGAGAAACATGCCCAAATAAATGTCTACAGATCTGTCAACTCCTCACAATTAGAAAATAACGACATAAATGGAAAAAAAATGTGACAGTACTCCATACATTAAGCGCATGTTGTTACCACAAAACGTAAGAATAAAGTTAATTAAAGAATGCCATCGGACTAGATCTACTGACAATAAAAATTAAAATTCTAGACTAAAATGTCAATACAAATCGCGAGCCGCCTCTGTCGTATAAAAATACCATTTTGTCTCTGCTACAGCATTCAATTGACATGTACGGCGACCATAGACTAGGTAATATAGACTAATTTGTCTCTGATCCAAGTTTATGGATCGATTACCTGTGTATTCGTAATTAGTAGCGTATAGTAGCATTATTTCGTGTAGCACGCAAGGCAAGAATGCATTTAAATGAAAAAGAGTATTGAGACACTGCCTTTATCTCATTGTACTGTTCGAAGTCATTTACGCGCCATGTTTTTTTGAAAATACGACAAAGAAGATCGTTTTCACTGAAATGGAAAAATAAAAAAATGCAGTTACACAAATACTTAAAGAGCTATTAGAGAGCTTGTTCATAGATATTATTTTAATTTTGTCTCTGTAATTTGTAGTCTAAACATTCTTCTTTCTGTGCCTCAAAAGAATGGAGCGTCATTTTGTATTTAATCAATTTACTTTGGCCAAACTGCAGTGTGCTCTAGCAGTTTTATATTTTTTGGCACTTACAGAAAGTAGTTCGTACGTTGACTTAAGTTTTCTTTACGCGGGAAATTAGTCAGAATGATTTATGTCTTTGCCAAGAAAATATTAATAATCTGCTTAATTTTTTTTTCTGTTGGAACATGACGTTGCTGTGTTTCTTGACAGTGGGCAAGAGAAGACGCGGGAATTTAAAACATTCTATTCCAAATTTGAAAAACTATTTTCAGGCTAAGAAATCAAGATTATTGACTGCAGTGTCAAAAAGACGCGGGAGTTTTAAAAACATTCTATTCCAAATTTGAAAAGCGACTTTCAGGATGGTAAATCAAGGATTATTGACTGCAATTATAAACCTTATGTGCACTACTTTGTAAGGCACTGTCAACAAAGTTCGCGTGCACTGCCTTGTTTATTTGCCCCATTGACATCGCAGTGTAATGGCGCGTTATTCTATTAAACGCAAAATAGCGGGTTCGCTGCGAATGTCGGTTTGATAAACTGTTTGTGATTGGAATTTTCCATTTTCACTTGTATTTGCGACAGTTAGGTTTATTTGTGTACTTACAAAATTCAACTAGGTACAACGTTAATTTGTATTAGGAAAAAGAAGGCTTTTTAATCAGTCTTTTTAAAATGTCTCTGTGGTAAGACCACCTGCTTCAGATTTAGAGGTCCCAGGTTCGATTCTCAGTGGGGGCAGATTTTTCTGTTCAGTCTATAGATGTAAAATTCCTTCATTTTTTTGTCTATTTGTTAAGTTTTCAGTTTCCGCACTGAAAACGCTAAACCGATTTAGACGAATTTTAGTTAAGGAAAGATCGGTCATTGAAGAAGGATCTAAAGATCCTTCTGTCAGATATAATTATGTCAGATTGTCCTTAGTTCTTACCTAGACTGTCCTGACTAAGCTAGATGCCATCGTGTATCCTACTTGAGAATAGAACCCATGACTTCCAGAGTGAGAAAGTCCAACCACTAGACAATAGAGGCTTTCAATCCACGAATTACTTAGGACTTCTAGAAAAAATATTTTTACTATAAACTTCTACACCAAAGGCTACCTATTCGTATTTAATACAAGATTCCAAAGATATCTATCTAGAAATATAGCCAAGTATTTCTTTGTTTCTCGCATAGTTCTATCGCACAATCTATTGTACCATAGACAAGTACCTCTCGCCATGCAACGCGCATTGGGCTCAAGGCCACTCGTCACTGCGAAGTTTTTTACATTATTGTTCGATATTGGTTGTGGTTAATTTTTTAAGATAAAAACTTTTTGGTGAATGGCTAGGCTGGAAAAAAAAAGTGTCAAGCGACAATATTTTTTTCTGCAACCTGCCAGTGTTGGGTACGAAACTTTGAATTTGAAATTGGAATTTTAGAACATTAACAAGGCGCGGAGGGAAGGAGCATAGGTCCAGGGAGGTCTACTCCAAAGGCTGTTTACATAGATTCGGGTCTATCTGTTACCGTTGCTCATGCTCGCATCTCGCTTTGTGTGAGAGAGATGGCAACATTCGAAACTTTGGTTGGATGACGTTTTTCGGAGTAATCCCACAGGTTTACAATAACAAGTTAAACAAGTGACTTCAGTTCTGTGCAAAAATATTTGAAAACAGAACAATTACCTATGTCAACACTATTCGTCAATTATTTTTTAATAGTTTTCAAACCTGTTCTTGTCGTTTAAAGATTCTTATTTAGAATTCGAACTTTGAACTTAATAAAGGTCGAATTTCCGTGGAATTCCTTCGAAATTCAAAACGTTATTCCGTTATGAACCTTCGGATTCGTTTCGTTGCTATCATACCCACATAATGGTTCCGCGTTAGTGTTCCATAATCTAAGAAAATACAAAACTGGAAAAACAACTTGAATAAAATTATCAAGTGTGATCTAATCACTGGGAATTAAGTTCCGTAGGTTTTTAAATAATTTAATTGCGACGAAACCTAGGCTAATAATATCCGATTTAGATATTTATTGACAACTGTCATGATATTCACCTAGCCCAAAACTAAGCACAGCTTGTCATCCTAACTTTACGTATAGTTCTTGCAACTCACGAAGGCGAGTGAGCTTTACCTGTGTGTGTACGTGTACATGCACATAACGATAGTGTAATGTCTGTCAAAACTTTTGAAAAACGAACAGTAGCGAGCCACCACACATGTAAAGCTCACTCGCCTTCGTGAATTGCAACAACTATAGTGTGTAACAGCCTCCACTTGAAAAAGCTTAAAGGTCGAAAAGTTAGCTTGACATCTATTAAAATTAACACTCATATTGTGAAACGATACTTGAGACTCGATTCAATGTCAAGCATAGATTCAACATTGTGTGTACTTATTCATAATACAGGATTGAGACACCTAAGCCCATTTTCACCATCAATCCCTAATTTTAAGTGACCCTTATGGTAACACATAACAGAAATTTAGTTTTCATAGGGGTCACTTACAAATTAGGGATTGATGGTGAAAACGTGCGTTAAATTTTTGTTTCAGCACAGCTTAAGCAATTAATATTGCAAGTGTTCCAGTTGTTTTTTATTGTCAAGTCTATTTGCGGTTCTTTTTATGATATAAGCGGGTTTTTTGTATCTTTAATCGAATAAGCGATGAATTCATATTGGATTACAGATCAGCCAGATTATGAATCACGGAACTCTAAAAACCAGCTTCATATAGCGGTAACCATAAAAATTCGTGAAAGAAAACCGTGTCCAATCCTATATTTTCGATTATAAAAAACTCTAGCACGCGAGCGCGTTCGTTCTCAGTTTTATTATCTTTACTAATTGATCGTTTTTTTGTCGGCAAGTCTTGCAACTTTGTTCGTAACTTCTACACTGTTTGGAGAGGAAAATATTTATGTTCCGGGTTGATTTCATCATTAATATTAGCTTGAGAGCCAACTTGACATAAACACCACGTTACGTTTTAAATTACTTAAAAAATCGAATGGCCTAAGTTGGGAATCGAACCCACGATTGGGTTACGTTGTTGTTAGGCACTGACTAAAACTTAGAATTAACCAAAAAAAGACAGTACTCGGCTCTACCAACGCTCAAATTCAAATTAGAACTGGCCATCTACAATCTACGAATAGTTTTTTAATCATTTTTTTAATAACCCTGGCCTTCTACAATCTAAAGCTGCTAGGTCTTTGAAAAGTATATTTTTTCTTAATTTGATACTGGCCACACAGAATAAAGGAGAAATGTAAAATTTAAATTCATAAATTAGAACACAGCTTTACTTTCTATCTTGCTTGCGTTTAACTTTAGTTTCTTCTTATAAAAAAATAATCGTATTAAAACTAATTTTTTTCTTAGTTTTATAACGTTATTTTGTTGCAAAGAGATATTGTTGCATGTAAAACAATCTGTTCTCTTTTATTAAAACTGACTGGCAATAGATAAAGTCGCAAAAACAACGCGGTATCAATGAAATTTGCATTGAATCTCGAATGCGGCTTCACACACACTTGCGTGTCCATTTTTTGTTTATCGTGTATTGTTTTTTTTATTGTCACTGTCACGTGATTTATTCGTTTTATGATTTGCGAAATAACTTCATTTGGAATTACATAACGTTTTTAGTTGGGAAATAATTGAAGAACAAAACTAACGAATTAAAAACACAAGTATTAATTAAAAGTATTATTGTACTCATATTCATTGCAATTGCATGCAATGATTGATTATTTACAAACGTAGCTATTTATAAGTTGAGTAACTGTTTGAGACGTTTTTTTACCTATTTGTTATTTGGATAAGACGTGGAGAAATATGACTCTATCAACTCCTAAAAGCATTAGAATAACAATGTTTGAATAATCTAGTTTCTCTTGTAATCTTTTAGAGCTTGTTCCCACAGGGACATCCTGTTTCTTTCTGGATCTAGTTTAGTTTTAATGTTCGTTCGTACGTTCACACGAACGTCTCGCAAAAACTGATCCGTTATTTGTAATTCAAATTTTAAACACAGTATGTGGCTGCGGGACCCTGCATTACTGGATCCTGTAAAACTGGATTGCTGTACGAATGAGCCCTTATCTACAGATACAAAACAAACGAAGCCACTTTTAATAGCTAGTCATTAATAAATAAGACCTTTGTACTACGAATGCGAAATGCCATTTCATTCGAACAAAGAATACAATTACAAGACTGCCCTCCGATGAACTACATTTAATAAGCACCTACTATTCTACACTAGTTTGTATTCTAGTCGCAAACGAAATTATAGTGTAAGACCATTCTTTTTGAATTTCCGATGAAGAATACACGGTTTTTTCTTCGGAAAAAATCGTTGGGCTACCAGTAACTAGCTAATTGCATGAGCATTCAACATTTTAAAATAGGAATAAAATTTAAAATCTTGAATTTTAATCTAAATGTTGTTCGAAACTTAAATTCAAAGTGAAGTTCGAAATCTAAATTCAAATGCAGAATCAGTTTTTTTTATTAAAATTTAAAGGCTTTTTGCCAGTGTCGAGCAAAAGTTATTTTACATCTACGAGTAAGTAGGTTTCGAATTTGAAATAATTTGTTACTGGAAACTCAGGGCACAATTTTCTGTTAAATTACATGAAATTATTTTGACTCATAGAGATAAGGGAAAGTTCAAATTGTTTTAAATAATTTTCAGCTCATGTCAATCTTATTTCACAAATCTTAGTTGATCGAAGGAAATTTTTTATCCATACGCAACATGAGGTCATGGAACGACACTTCGAGAATTCATACCGCCATCTTGATTACTGTAATTATAACTTCAAGTCAGCCTAATTAAATTGACGGATCACCGAACCTGGCGAAACGGCTCGTGCCAAACTCAAAGTTAACCTGTGACTAATTTAATCAGCCGTTAAATCTCGGTGGTCTATCTCGCGTCTAACGCCCCGTTAAAAAATCGAAAGCTCAAAAAAACTAATTGGGACCACAGATTTAGATCATTTACGGTCCCATTTCTCACAGACCAAAATGTTTGGGCATTAAAACAAATGATCCGAAGAATTGGAAATAAAAAATACTCCTTTTCGGCAAGTTCCTTTGTGTTAATTACTACAGCGTTTTTGTCCTGCTCGCTCCTATTGATTGGATTCCCCGTCTCGCTCTCGCTGCGCAGGCGCCGAGGTCGGGTCAAAACGTTTTGTATCGTCTTTTATTTATTTGTTTCTTTGTTGATTACTCCGCTCGTAATAATAATGTTTAGAACGAACTAATTGGTGTAAATTTTTATTGAAAATTATTATCTGTTAATGTGATATGTAGTTTATGTTGACGACTCCATTATACCATTATAATACTTGTACGCACCTATGTTTTCTGTTGAAAAAATATATTAAATGAATTGAATATCAATAAAATTAAAATTAAGAATCGAAAAAAGTACAAACAAGTATATTTTTACATATTCAAAAGATGATTTCTTCAAGTGTGTGTAACTGATATCGAATACGAACATACCTACTTAGCATGTTAAATAGCTATGCATATGTGAATATTAAATATGAAGAAACATGTATTCTGTGATTTACTACGCGGACTGAGTGAAAATTTCGGAATTTGGCGCGGTTTTTGCATGAAAATCTTATCTGATTGCGATATGCATGGTTAAATTGAAATTTTAAGTATTTAACTTCAGTGATAAAGTATGACCTGAATTCTTAAATTTCAACTTAGCAACGCATTACCAATACCTACTTAATTTTATGACCGTAAGAAACCCTGTTCAAGATTTCATCATCATCATCATCTCAGCCATAGGATGTATACTGCTGAACATAGGCCTCCCTCAATGGTTCAAGATTTACTTAAAAGATAAAAGAAATCAGTAGCTAAATCAATTCAAACCAAAGAAGTTAATAAACCAATTTCTGAATTTAGAAAGTTATATTGTAGAAAGGTTGTTTCCTTTTTTTTTTCTATGTGGCCTATCCACATAGAAAAAAAAAGGAAACAAAATAACGTTTTGAGTTGTGTTCCTAAACCAAATTCAAAATTTAAACTTAGAACATCTCTTGAAAAAGTAGTGTTGGTACTTGGTACGCAATGGATATCGATAAAAAGAAAGTAAAGACAAAATGTCCCATAGTAATAATGTTGCATAGTTTTTGTGACATTATTACAAAATTAAAATTGTATCAATATTTTGTGACTATAGTTACTACTTCAAACTGCTTCTTTCCAATAAAGAAATCTACATCGTAGTACTTCTCGACTAACCGTGCCCACCGAAGCATGGTACCCTTCTAATGAATACTTATTAGTATTTTATGGGGTACCAATATTTATGGGACCCCTATGGTTCCCAGCGTCGCAGATCAGTGGGTATACGTGCCATGCTTTGATAACTTGATGCAAATGGGTTAAGACCAGTTTGTTGGTGGATGTGAGATTTTATTGATTCTTTGGAAGCATGTAGAGATTTGTACTGTTGACAGCACATTATACTTAAATTTTTATTGCAAAATAGCCTTTATTGCATCGAGATAAGACGCCACTGTGTTAAGCTTGATGTGCTACAAGTTGAAACATAGTAGTACATATTTTGAAATTTAAAACAACACAACAAAAATGAACTAGTTTCAAATGTCAGGTCAAGCAACCGTCTTTAAGCTTTCTTAATGCATGGTACATGTCGTATTCTTTTGTCCTCTAAATATGCAAGTAAGTATGCTGTATTTTCTTTTAGTTGCATAGGTTTTAGTCTTATTTAGATAGCTCTACATTTTTACGTCATTTTGAACTTTGGGGTGTCCTGATATCCCAAAGGTTATGGCAAATAGGTAGGACTTCATAGGACTCAATTGGACCTTCATTCAGAATTCAGTTCAGTCCCTGACAAAGTCTCAGATACCCAGTTATCTGACATGTAAAGCTATCTAATAAGAGGCTTACTGATTGCTGTCAGATCTGAATAAAACCTGCAAAGCCAAAAGTTATCTATCAGATAAGTTTATCAGCAGCTTAATCTGCAGGTGGTCTAACAGGCCCTAAATATAGTACATCTGAATTCTGGTTCTAGTTAATTTGACATTTCACTTTTTACGATATAAATAATTCCTACCTATACAAGTAGCTTATCACATATTTTTCTATAAGATCCATGTCGGAGATTAGCAATCGACAACGTTCATCTTGTCGATAGGTATCAGTAGACACAAGTTTCTCATTTTCCCAAGATGGCGGACACATCTTAAGATTCAGATGAAAAACACGACTCCTCGACATCGGCCAATCATCATAACTATGTTACGGACAGGTACAAGCCCCGAGACGAGTATTTGCATAATAATATTCATGACATTAGGCATTTTGCATATTATTAACTCCAATACGAGTTTCTGAAGCCGAACTCTGTGAAGGATTTTTTTGTGACGATTATAGATATAGACATTATTTTGCATCGGCCCAAGGTGAGTTTTCGAACGGTGCATTGTTTGAACGTCGAACAGTTTTTTAAATTTTAAACACCACAATTCGAACACTTTTGAATTTTCAAATTTTAATCACCATTCGAAAATTAAAAAGCTCGGTAATACCAACGTAAGTTTTCTAATTACGCAATAGAGTCGTAATAGAGCTGTAAATTTTATTGGGCATATCGACGCGTTGTCCAACCGTGCGTTTCGAAAAAAAATAAAAATTTCTGTGGACTCACGAGGTCATATGAGGGCAAACGGTGTGGGTTTTCTTTAAAACAATTTAGCCGACATGGTCAATTGAGCCAATGACTGTCAGCCGATGTAGAGATATATAGGGTAGTTGACATTGCTGTGACGTTGCTTGTTACTCATTCCCACTGTTCTTTTATTAAACAGACTTTGAAATTGAAGCTTACTCACGACAGATTTGCTAATACTTTTAAAAGAGGGTTATTGACGATTTTCCATAGAATCGATACGTCACGAAAAAATGCATGGTGGAAATTCGTTTTTAGTACTTTCAATAAGTACCTATAGATACGAAGTTTTGTAAAGTGTGACGAATGACTTTGTGGCGAATCGACAGTAAGTAGTAACCCTTAAAAAGCATTGTTTGCTTTGGTAAAAGCATACTAATAGCGTTCTAAAATAGATTTTTAAAACCACACGGCAATTTATTGATGCGTTCGTATAGTTTTTAATTATCTTGATTTGACGTTTCGAATTATTATAGCATCATATAAGACCATAAATATTATAGTTGATCAATGATTGTGTGCGATCTAATGATGTAATAAATAAAGATAAAGCTTATAAATTGCAATCAGAAATGATGTTTATGGCGTATTATAAATTGGAACGGAAACAGGGCATGGTGTTTGTGACAATGCATCGACGAATGCAATTGAAATGTCAATGGTACGCTCGTAAGATTGGTAAAAATATTGACATTAATCCACGCTGCGTGCGTTGTCTTTTGTTTTTGTATTTGTTTTATTTGCACTTACCAATTGGTAATGAGCAAAAAAGGCTGAATATAATGTCAATTCAAATTTAAATACCATCTATACCAGTTCATCCCACAACTATTATACTAACATTGTATGCAACATAGTAAAAGCTTTATTTAGTTTGGGACTAAATTCGCGCAGTAGATTGTTTAGGATTTTTACCAGTTGTGTGTTTTTAGACTGCGGGCTTTGTGAAAACCTTGGGGGAGGCCTTTGTCCATCAGTGGATGTCTTTCGGCTGAAACGAACGAACGAACGTGTGTTTTTTGACAATTTCAATTCTAGCCACGCATTAACTCTTTAATATTTATTTGTTGCAGGCTGACCAAGCGGCGAGATCCCGGAGTCGACGCAAGCCCTCAAAATTACCCGTATTCAATCCCCCAGTACCAAACCCTCCACGCTGAGTTTCACAGATCCCTTCGGGCCTCCCCAGTCCTCAGACGGGGGGGGCCCATCGACCCCTCAGCCCGCCATGACCTCCCAGGACATAGACCACCAGCACCACCACTTAGGGGGTTCGCAAACCCCCCACGATATATCCAACTCGGCAAATTCCACCCCAACGAACGTGTCATCCAAATCCGCCTTTATAGAACTACAGCAGCACGGTTACGGTCCTTTCAAGGGGGGGTATCAGCATCCCCACCATTTTGGCAGTCCTGGGGGGCAGCAGAACCCACACGAGGCGTCGGGGTTCCCAAGCCCGCGGTCGTTAGGGTACCCCTTCCCTCCCATGCACCAGAATACCTACGGGTACCATTTAGGTTCCTACGCCCCGCAGTGTGCCAGTCCGCCTAAAGATGGTGAGTTCTTTTTCACTATTTCACAGTTTTTTAAGAACCTTTTTAAGAAAAATTTGAATTAGTTCAGTAACTATCGATAGAAGTCCTCTAATATTAAGATTTAAAGCTATGGAGAACATCTTCAACGTTTATAGTCAGGCAATATTCACGGGTCAGTTATACAGGTTTGGGAACTCTTAAAATGATTTCAGATAGTTTTAAGTAGGCATTATTAAAAACAACCTAAAAAATGTTATTACTGCCTTTAAATGCTTTAACTGCCAAAAAATTATACTGAGATAGACAGTTCTTTTTAGATTTCTTCAGGTCTCAACCTATGATTATAAGTTTGTCAGGAATTTTAACTGGAACTTGTGAAACTGGTCCTACGTGTTATGTAAATAACTGGCTAGATAGAGTTATTAAGAAAACACACGAAAAATAAAATAAAGTAATGTCAGAACCTCCTTTGTCCAAAATTACTGTTCTCGTTCCATTTTTAAAACGGAAAAATAACGTATTCCATTCCAATCGTACGTAATAATTTGTGTCCAATTTGCTTACGATGACACAACTTTTCTTTTTCTTTTTTCTAACACCAAATTACGGTGAAGGTGTTATGATCGTACGTTATTACGGATTATGGAACTATCTCATTATCGAGGCGTGAAACTAGTTACAAACTCTTTGCCCCATAAAAATGAACGCTATTTTTTCATATTTAATTTAGTCTGTGGTAGTTTGGCGGGACTTTTTTGGCGTTTACATCGTGCCGTATTTTGTGTTTAATGTATGAAAATATGTTAAAATGCTTATTAATTTTTAATATGTACTTGAAGGTTTGCTTTTTATGAGATATTTATTCAGAGATAAATGCCGTGTTTCTTATCGTTTAGGCAATAAGTACGGCCATCTTAAAATTCAGTTCACTCAAAAAACTTCTTGAAGCAAGAAAGTAAATTCATTTTCTGCTGGCCAGTGTATTCGTACAAAAACTAACTAGAACGCTAGATTAGCAACTGAGCTGTAGCATTTCATAAAATTAGTCAAGCAAAAAATCTTTCCGGTCGTGATTATGTAAGGAATTGCCCAATATTTGCTTTGATTTTACTGTTACAACGTTTTGTGTCGACGAGGTGCTAATTATTTTCTTTATTACTACATCAGTTTGTTACTTATTAATAAAAAATAGATACAATAATTTAATTGTAGAGTTATAAGTAGAGTGCAATCGCTTCTGAACAAATTACATAGAAAATTTACTGGCACTTACTTCCTTTATAATGCAAAAGAAACACCAAGTAAACAAAGGAACTAAGACTAAATATCTGACAGTAATGTATTCACTCGTACGGTGTAAATGCACCTATAATGAACGTCAAAACAACGTCGCGACTATCGTTCGGCGTTTAAATATTTTATCGTTGTCTTTTCGTACAGTTCACAGTACTCAAGCTAAATACTGGGGCATCTTGTGTGGTTGTGATAAGGGCGATTTTGCAATAAAAATGTTTAGTGTTGTGGTCTGTACAATCTAGCCAGCCAGTGAATTTTTTAACGCGCCAACCACCGCTTGTGGCATTAAACTTTCATGGCGCTTCGAACGTTCGAAATTTGAATTCGGAAAATTCAATGGAAATGTTGAAGTTGAATGTGACAGTTTGAATTTGGAATGAATGCTTTGTTGTTTTCTGGGTTTTGCCAACAGTTAATTAAAGTGATGTTTAACGCCATAAGCCATATTTCTAGCTAGTCTAAGGCTGGGTTGCACCATCTTACTTTAACTTTGACAAACGTCAAAAATCTCTCAAACTCCATACAAAAAGCACCGGTTAACGTTAAAGTTATGGTCAAAGTTAGGTGGTGCAACTCAGCCTAATAGTCAAATTTTGTTAATGATGGTTAAATTTTAACAAAATTTAAACTATTTAAGTAACTATAAAGTCAAGTTAAACAATGTTTGAAAACGACTTTTGCTCAAATTTGACAATAATAATTGGTAGAGTTATGACGGATCAGAAACTGGGCCTAAGACTAGCATTATTTTGTGTCAATAATACTTAAAGTCTAAGCTGCTTTAAAATTTGACGGTGACATAATCAGGTTCCTGTAAGTATTACATAATAGCTCATGTACTTAGGTACCTACTTATCTGATTGGTTATGTCACCAAAGCTAGACTTCCTTAGTCCAAGAATCAAGATCTTAGACTATTATGATAATATTCAGTCATAAAATCGATCAAAAACGTTGATATTTATTATTGAGCAATCCGCCAAAATCTACCAATTTACTAGAAACAACCAAATTTCTGCACGCGAATTGAAAAAAACTAAACTTTTTTGCGCGCCAAAAACATCGTGCAAAGGAAACTGAACGCTAAATTTACGGCTTCCGACATCGGTTTTCCTCGACCAACGGTAAACTACAAGGTTGAGTTTCCAATGAGATTTTCCAAATGTCTTGATTTCTCGACTTTCCCGCCGGACGGAGGTCAACTCGTTATCAACCTTAAATGATAAGCGTTACAGTTCAATATTGTGATTGTTCTGTTTCCCGCCGTGAGGTCAGCCGATTAACACGCTTAGGGGATTAGTGTTAGGGTACAATTTTCGGGCTAGTATTATTTTCAGGCATTCTTTTGAAGTGTGATTCAAAAGATGCGTTTTTTGTATGCCTTTGCGTAATAATAATTAAAAAACAAAACGTCAGAATTTTAATTAATGAAATAATTGAGTCACAAACACATTTCAAAAGGTTTTATTATACAGTTCACAGCGTAATAAAATAGACTGAATGATTTAGAAAAAGACTAAGTCATGTTGCGATGACTATTTGAAATACTAAACGAATTGTCTCATTTCAAACTGACCCCACTTCATCATACGTACTCGTTATACAATTAGTTTTATTATTTACAAACGTTTGGTCAAAACCCTCGTTGGTCTACCATGATTTATCACTTAAACTACGTAACTGCCTGCGCGAAAAGCAACCTTAATGTAACGGCATAGCATCGGATTACGTCCAGCTTTAAATGATCGGCGAAATGCAGTAGTTGATAGGATGAGAGAGGTCAATTTAATTTGGGTAATATACATAGTATAATTGACCGGTTTAAGTTGATACTTACTTTGTTGTAGTTTGTAAAAAAGAAAGGGGTCAATTAAAACTGGTCGGGTCAGATGAAAATTTATAGACTTTGGCGCCAACGTTTGATCCAATTCAAAGATGTATAATTCTTAGTTTAAATTAATTATTACGTTAAATTAATTGTTTGAATTAGTAACGTACTGTGTAACTCAATTTAAAGTTGATGATTTTTTAATGTATTTGTGTGGTTGTAGACCATAACGTTTAATAGTTTGTGCAGCATTTCTTATAACTTATTTTTATTGCTTACCTACTATTTATCTTTATTATCAGTTTATTCACATACAGAGTGAAAAAAAAATCATTTCAATGGCCTAAAAGGTTTTTTCATTGAACTAAAAACTTATGAGCTTCAGTCAGTATTTAAATTTAAAATCAATAAAATTATAGGAATTTCTCCCTTATTTCGGTAGAGTGCTAGCGACTGATACAATGTTCACAACAGTATAAAAAATATTTTAAATAAATCTTATGCTATAAGGAAATAAAAAGTAACGAATTACAGTAACCATCCCAAATAAATATTTTGAGATACAACTCTATCGCCCGTATTCACAAACGATGCTTGCTTAAGTGAAACAGCAAATCGAACGCACAGCATTAAATAGAGCTCTGTGATGGGTTCGTGTGTCACCCTGTGCGTCCACGCGCACCGTGAGACCTCATAGTAATGTTTGTGAATACGGGCGTATATCATAATACCAACTATGAACCGACCTTTACACCTAAGGTCACACAAATCTCACATATTTGACCCTAAAGCCTTAACATTAAGGTTAAAATTCGAACGCCCAGCGAATTTCTCACCTTGGTAGGGCTAGCACGCGAGCCGTTTTTATATAGTGACCTACAAACTGTTGTGTGTCTGTTTGTGATTAAAACAACCCGTCAATTAATCTGACGACTTAATTTCATCATTTTTAACACGCTTGAATGGCGACGATTTTAAAACATCCACTTTTCTTTGCCTGTGATTGTGAAAAAACTGCTTCTTGTACAAAATTGTTAATATCTCAAAAAGTATTGAAGCTATTGTAAAATAATAAACTGTGTGTTCTTTTCTGATGTATAAGCTATAATATCATGTATAATTTATTGATATAGCTTTTGTAGTTTGCTTGTAAATAAGTGACAAACATACACATTTTATTAAAACAAATCGTTCTATAAACTAATCATACGACAATTTATGGCGAATAATGTCATAATTGAACAACTATAATAATAGTTGCTATTAAGTGATTTTTATCATTGTGTTGTGTAAACATATTATTTTATGAGTAGTTTAACCAATTTGTAATATACATAAAAAGTGGTTTCGCTAATAGTTAATTATATTTACTTTAGGGCATAAACAATATGAGTGTTTATTTACTTACTAGCTTTTCGCCCGCGGCTTCGCCCGCGTGAAATTTTGTCTGTCAAAGAAAAACTTTATCGCGCGCGTCCCTGTTTCAAAAACCGGGACTCAAACTATCTCTATGCCTAATTTCATCAAAATCGGTTCAGTAGTTTAGGCGTGAAAGCAAGACAGACAGACACACAGACACATATTATTATGCGAACATCAGCCAGCGTGGGGAGTGTAGACCAAATCCTCCATTTGCCTCTGGTAAATCAGAGAGGGTCGTACTCCTGCAGTGGATACTGAATAAATTCCCTCTATTATCACTGCTATATTAAACATAATTACCTTCAAAAAATACTGTATGACGATGATGAAAATCTCAGTAAAAAATAAAGAACTAAAAAAAATATTTTTTTACCAAAAAATCTTATCTGTTAAAAAATAATATTTTTTTATTAAAAAATCATTCTCATTATTAAAGAAATATGAGTCAGAGTATCTTCCAACGCGCACTGGGCGTGGACGGCCAAGGGTTAGACGTTTACCTCACAAAGTTTTACCTTTTTTTACCCTTTTCCTTTTACAAGGCTTACGGTAACGTCGGGTTTTGTACGCGTTTCGTTTATTGAATTAAAGCCGAGGGAATGCTTTCTAAAACTGGAGAAAAAATTGCACTAAAAGGATTTTTAATAAGTCTTATACCTTATACCGAAAATAAAAATTAACGCATAGTATACTTCTCTAAACTTACATTATTATTTCAAATGAAGAAGCACCATAAGAAACTCTGTCACTTTAAGTTAATAATCTAGTTAGTAATCTCTCCCTAAGTACCTACTTAAAAACTTCGAGAAACAATTTTGTAGCGAAAATAATAAAAACAAGGCAGTAAAATTTAGTAATTTGTATTGTACCGACCAACATACATTCTCACACAGCTTCAATTTCTTTCACGCCTTTTCCCTCAAAAAACCATTGCCAAAGTCAAAACTGTCATTTACTTTATCAAATGACTATCAAGTCGAAATTTGTTCTCTAATAAAAACGAGTACTTAAGCTTTCATTTATGGTGAGAGTCGAAAGTTTTTAATCAAACCCAAAAATATTTTTTTTTTACTTTCCAAACGTAGTTTTTCACGACACCGTCACGCGTGACGTCACCCGGGGCGAACGACGCTAATAATAGACTAGCTAGACTTTTAATTATAAGTTTCGGCCATTTTTAACGTTTTCCATGAAAACAGGGACCCTCGGGCGGACCACGTGTGGGGTACAGTCGCGGTGGACAGGTTAACTTTGTTTATGAAGGAATAAACTAAAGTGGTATTAGTTTTATAGCCGCTTTCTAAAGAAAAAAAACCTTTAATTTTTTTTTATGTAAGTACCTACTTATTTTCTTTCTACTTCCTTTCATAAATGTTAAAGTTTGTGTATTGTGTGGGTGGCTGGATATTTGTTACTCTTTCAGACTTGAAACACTCAACTATTTTAAATGAAATTTTGTAAATCTAGTTAAAGACTCAGAAAACCTATGTCAGTTGTAATTCAGATTTTCGATAAGGTAATCCTACAGCGCGAGAAAATCTTTCTAAAATACACGCGAACGAAGTTACCGGAAAATGCTAGTTCCAGATATCAAAAGGTCTTGGTTGACTTGACGAGAAAATACAACTAGTTTCTATTTTAAATTAAAACTGCATCTTTATTGTGATATAATCTAAAACTCCGATATACAGAGTATTATTTGACAAATTACAATTCTTTAAACCACTAAAGTCGCGTGTGGTCTGTCAACTTAACGTCAAATCTAATTTTAGTTTTGACAGCTGTCAAAGTTTTATTCCGCACGGTAGCGACATCTGTCCAAACAAAATGTTATCTTTCATCGATAAACTCGTTATTCTCGCAATTTTACACGTGTCTATTGGTAATTAAAAATGTAAGCTGTCATTTGTAACGGGCAGGTGTTTTGCAAAATGGCGGACCATTTTGATTTGAGAAGAAAAATAATAAGTCAAGAGGGAGTTTTAATGCCATTTGTAGGGGGTTCATTCCGACCGAAGATAATTTTTTTTGGTGCATTACAAAAAGAAAATTATTTTTAACTTTCCTATTGCATGATTATTAATGCTTAGGTAATAATAACTATTACTTAACAATGATCGCGTGAATTTCTAATTTGACTTATACTTACTAAAGATAATATTTATTAATTAGGTATCAATTTATTATTGAAATATTCCTTAGGGACTCTGATTAATCCCTGTTGTAAAGTTTTAATTTTGGGAATATTAGGGAACACTACACAAACTACATAAAACGAATTACAAAACACAGATCTCAAAATTGTTATCCATCTAAATCTTCATTATTTTTGGGTCACTTTTTAATTTATTAAATTCTATTACGAAAAAAGGTTTTTTCGCATCACCTCCAGATCCCTAACAAGCTTTAACCCACCTGTCTCTATACTCAGAAGTTAATAAGCTGGACAAATAACAGCAGAAATATTCACTAATTAGCCTATGTGTGGTTCATAACGGCTTTCTGTCGAAACGAGACTTTTTATACTCTGTTATAAAGACGTCAAAATGTCTTTGACACACCGCGGTTATTGGGAAATTGTTTTTTGCGCAAGACCGTACTGTTCACCTGTTTAATCTTTGCCAAATGAAGGCATGACTAGGTATGTCTAGTTCACATAGCAGCTGTTTATAATCTTTGCCAAATTAAGGCTAAGTTGATTATGTCTAGCTCACACATAGCTCATAGAACTGGTGGCTGTAGGGACAGAACAGCTTCCTAGGTCGACGGTCCACCATGTAAGTGGAAATCTCACGTTGCGTTTTCCGGTATATTTCTTGCAACTCACGAAGGCGAGGAAGCTTTAATTGTGTGTGTACGTGTAAATGCACATAACGATAGTGTAATGTCTGTCAAAACTTTTGAAAAACGAACAGTAGCGAGCCACCACACATGTAGAGCTCACTCGCCTTCGTGAATTGCAACAACATACGTGGCGTTCACTCCTGATTGCTACCCCATCGGCCGTCAGTTTTGCGTACTATGTCCCTATTGTCACTTCAGCTTGCTAATCCGTCGGGCTATGTCAGCGACTTACCTACAACCTGTTTTATTTGTTGTAAAATATTAATTTAAAAGCACTTCTATCCCCGACTGTCCTGGAGTAAGATCTGGCCAGATTAGCCAAAAGGATTCAACCACACCCCCTCACTCTACGAGTCATTTTTTACTCTATGCCCGCGCTTGGTGGTTTATTTGGAGCCAGGATGTTGGTTCGATTCCTGTTACAGATTCGACATCAGAAGATAACTCTTTCCTGGAAAAATGAGAGTTTAATGTTTTTGTCATACGGCAGGTCTTATTTAGTTAATAGGTGCAGTTTTAATGCAACAAAATTGTATTAATTATGTAACCTTTGTATCAGAGTACAAAGTGTTTAGTTTAATGCATAATAATAGGGTAGTTGATAAAACCAATCAATTGACATATTTTTATGAGCTGTCAAAAGGGGTCCTCCATAGGTCATGTACATTGATAGAAATCAATGACGTCACAATCACATTTTATAGGTAATTGCAAACTACATCTTAAAGAGTTTCAGAAATTATTCTGTGTGTTGAAACTACTAATAAGGGCTCGCTCCCTTAACAATCCAGTTTTGCAGGATCCTGCATTGCTGGATACTGTATTACTGACTGTTGTGTGAACAAACTTCTGTTGTGAGTTTCAAATTAGAGTTACAAACCGAACGGATCGGTTTTTTGCGGGACCCTACAAACGGTTCGTGTGAACTTTAATTTTAAAACGCGTATACTAATAAGCGGGATCCTGCAAAAAACGGGACGTCTTCGTGGGAACAAGTTCTAAATGGTGTCAACTTAACTAATTAACTATTTAAGTTTTAAAATCTCTAAAATTAATGTAAACTTAATAAGGTTTAAGAGAGAAAGCAATTAAACCCCATAATTTCATTCCCATGCGACTTTTGTGGGCTGTCGACATGATGATCATTTTTTTATTAAAATCAAACGGCTTTTATGCTTTAGTTCTTTAGGGGCGGTATAGTCCAACGTTTTGTACGCCCGTTATTCGAAAATATTACTATGACGACGTCTCAGGGCGTGCACGCACAGGGTCCCAAAAACCTATTCACAATACTTGAGTGGCGGAGTGACATATACGAACCAAACACAGAGCTCTATTCAACGCTGTGCATTCGACTTCGCATAGCGTTGCTGCTTCACTTAAGCAAGCATCGTTTGTGAATACGGGTGATAATGTCCGTGATAATAATGGAGAGAAAAAATGTTTTTTTTTTTAAATCTAAAACGAAGAAGCTCTGGGCTTGCATCTCACTTGATGGAAAGTATTGACCAGGCTGAAGGTGGAAGCGAGCTTCACCCGGAATCCTCAACCACGGAGGAACTGGCTTTCTTACTTCTAACTGCCGGAACACAACAATGTTGTTAATATTGTTGTTATGGCCACATACTTAGCTAAGATGGTGGTGGCTAGCCAGGAGGACTTAGAAGAAGCCCTACCACCAACAAAACCGACCTTACCTTCACTGGTTGAGTTTTATTGGCGCTCAAGCTGTAGATCCTGGCTACACAGGAATTGCAGCGGTGGGAACAAGAGGTGGGAATAGTCCCGTTTTTAAGTGTACAGTATTGCCAGTCCTCCATTTGCCTCTGGTAAATTAGAGAGGGTCGTGCTTCTGCAGTGGAGACTAAATGACCTGATGATGAAGTACCGAAACTTCTTGCCCCGTACAACCAAACTGCGGAATGGACTGTCGTCTGCGGTGTTTCCGGACGGATACGACCTGCAAGCTTTCAAGAGGAGAGCGTATCTTTACCTTAAAGGCCGGCAACGCACCTGTAACGCCCCTGGGTCTGCGGGTGTCTATGGGCGACGGTAATCACTTACCATCAGGTGATCCGTCTGCTCGTTTGCCTCCTATCACATAAAAAAAAAAAAAAAACCTATCATAATTATTATTGTTCTGTTTTTTGTCATCTGCCATTGTAACCGTATGGTATCTTATCATCTATTTCGACACAAAACGGTTTTGCTCCTGCATTGGAGACTATAGTAACCTCTTAAATCTTTATGCTCATAGAGACTTGTCAACTCGGAAAGGGATCAACACCGTATCGCCTTTCGCGAGCTGTCATCGTCTTTCGCGAGCTGTCATCGTATTTCGCGAGCTGTCATCGTCTTTCGCGAGCTGTCATCGTCTTTCGCGAGCTGTCATCGTCTTTCGCGCTGTCAATCGCGAGGTGAGGCGTTTATATTACGGTGCAGATAACGGGACTATTCCCACCTCTCGTTCCCACCGCTGCAACTCCTGTGTGGCCAGGATCTACAGCTTGACCGCCATAAAAACCCAACCAATGAAGGTCAAGTTTGTCCCGCGGGAAAGATTGTCATTGGACCTGCAACGAAATTAATCAGAAGAATATAGAAGGAGTTCGAAATTAGGGTTCGACTTCCCTCCGTGGCAAAGCGGATGACAGGTGACAAACAAAGGTTAAGTGTGCGTTGCAGTATGGAGTTTCATACAAAGAACACTGACCGCCTCGAGTTGATACTGCTCCGATCCCTTTCCGGGTTGATTTTTCGACGTCCTTTAGTCGTGTGTCGTCCAAAAATTAATAAATATTCCTTCCCAACGTTCAAGTAGTCGCTAGTCTGCACTGCCCCAGGGTAAGGCCATCGGTGAAGGTGAAAAACGTTATTGTTTTTTGGTTGGCAACGAGCTGGGTTTTCGGTAGGCGGCGCAGGGGCGGGCTCGGATGGATGGAGGCTCTACTTTGTAAAAAACATCGAAGTTAAACACTAAAATGTGTTTTTAGAAAGAGAAATTTAAAGTAAAATGAAAAAAAAAATTAAGAAACTGTGAAAAGAATACATTTTTTTTCCTCTTCCATAAAGGAAAATGTGCCGTAAGATATGTACCATCCTAGACTGCATCTCAAATCTCACTTAACATCAGGCACAATTTCGGTCAATTACCTGCCTTGTTCTGCTTAAAAAAAATCAGTAACAACTGTTACATCCATCCATAAAGTGGACTGAGCTCATAAAGGTAGCAGGAAGGCGCTGGATGCAGGCCGCTACCAACCGTGCGATGTGGAAGTCATTGGGGGAGGCCTATGTTCAGCAGTGGACGTCCTGTGGCTGAAATGATGATGATGATTATGAGGACCTTGTCAATGCACTTTTATACGTCCCAATTAACTTTTGCCTGTCACCATAATAAAAAAATACAAAGAAGTATAAAAACAATTCAAAGAAACAATAAAAATAATTTATTTGAATTATTACTCTGTTCTGTTGAAACAATCTACTGTTTTGCAATAATTATAATAAATATTACTTATTATTACAACGCTGACAACTTACGTTATGAAATTAAGTAGAAGTAATTGATATTGTTCAATAAAATTGTTATAATATTGAATATTTTTACAGCACTATTAACCAATTTGTAGTAGAATAAAATGAATATATTTGCGTACTTCGGATGACATTGTGCCGTGTCAGTCACATAAGGCATATCCTGAAGTGTGACACAAATGACCTGTTGTGACACCCTCAATGACAAGTAGAAGGCATCCCATACGATAAAAGACGAAAAATTATTAATTTTTAAATTAGAAACATTATTTACGAGTACCTACAACTACATAGATTCTTTAGACTTTTTGGACAGATATCAAAGCCTAATTCTCTCTCTCTCTCTCTCTTAAATTTATGCATCTTCATTCGTTTGTCATAACCAAAAATGTCCACTTTCAAGGATTTATCCAACGATCAGACCTAATGGTTTTATTTTCTGAGATAGACACCTTTCAAGACAACTTAGGAAAACTAAAACATCGATATACCAACTATGATATACCTCACATCACTACCCACTGTGGCACATCACTATCGTGGGTGTGTCTACCTCGAGGCCCTGGGCATTGTTTTGTGTGTCTGTCTGACGGGACGCCGACATCGCGTTAGCTTTTATATATATAAAATGTACGTCTCTACATTTGCATGGGAAGGTTTGACGAGACGTGGTTTTGGATGTGGAAACTACGTTTGGTAAAGTTAAACGCTAGATAGAGTTACAGACAGCTATCAAACAGCTATACATTAATGATATATTATCTTTCAAATAAAATATCAAATCTAACCAATAAATAAATAAAAGCTGATTTTCGGAGACTTTCTGGCTATCAGCCATTTGTTCGAGAAAATGTGACTCAAAAGGAATCGAAAACTAATAAAACTAGACCGAAGAGAATGTAAATCAACCAAGAATGCAAAAAATGTAGAGAAATCGAGTTTTTCAATCGCTTGCCCAATGGACAGACGATAAATGTTCCTAGCTGTTGCTGAAATAACCTATTTTATTAACTCTACCAACCAAGTGAAGCAGCAAATCGAACGCACAGCGTTGAATAGAGCTCTGTGATTGGTTCATGTGTGACCCTGTGCGTCCACGCGCACTGTGAGACCTCATAGTAATGTTTGTGAATACGTTTGTTGGATTCTGTTTGAGATCAAACAATTTAAAAGTAATTAGCAATCCTATGTAAAGTCAAAAAAGTTTCATGGAAAAAAACAGGTCGCCAAAATAAAAATAAAACGCTTCCTCAAATTAATCAAAGAGTTTCTAATCCTAATGAATGTTACGAACACATAAACAAAAAGTTTCACACCGTTTTTAATTGCCGGTTCGCCTAACCAAAACAAATACGCTCATTATTTCCTTACATAACTGCATTTTGATAAATGACGCTTACGTTTAGGTTTTGCATATCTAGATTTGTGGCGGAAAGGATGCATAGCATGCATTTGCATTTGGTAGTCTGTGGAATTAAGAAATAAAGTGTCAGAAGTGACAAATCGAAATGGCGGGAAAAAAGCGCGCCATTTTTGTACATAAAAATAAAAGTCCAAATTCGTTCTTTATTAAATTTGAATTTGTATACTAAATACAATGACCAATACTATAACTTAAATTAAAATCATTCGTGACATCTGTAAATGTTCTGTAAAAGTTTATATCTTCGTTATTTTGAGTAATTCTGTTTACCCAACATCAGATAATTGGTGATGTCCATTTAAAAAAGACAAGAAGACATCATTCTGTCACGACATGATCACCGCCGATCTTAACAAAAGGGTGATCGGAAAAAAGTTGTATCTGGCCATTTATAAAAAAAAGCACCGAGATAAAATTTCCAAGATTTCAGAACGCCATAAAAACAAACAAGACACGCGTTCGAAATTCAAAAACGTGCACGTTCGGATACCTCACCTCGCCGCCAAAAGCGGGTGTCGGCTCCGATCCGAAGTTGCGATATAAGACCCCTAATTACAAGTTACCACTGACTATTATCAAGTAGCAAGTCGCTTTCATATATTTTACAAAATGGATGGAGAGCCTTCACAAGCATCGTATGGCTTGAATATTTATATTGTGGATTTATTACTTACGTTTTGTGTTTGTTGATTTATCGCGGGGTGTGGTTTCCGAACGTGGTCGACTTTAAATTTTCGGGTTGGTACTGCTGTGGAACTTTTTGAATTTAAATTCGGAATTCGGTCATAGACAAGAATGTTTGCGATAGGAGTTTGACTTATCAACCGACTTCAAAAAAGGAGGAGGTTCTCAATTCGACCCGTATGTTTTTTTCAAGGTTGCATATAATTGGAATCACGATCCGTCGTGACTTCTTGCAACGAATTTATTACGTACCAGCAGATTATATCGCAACAAATGTGACATAAAGCATCAAATCTAACACTATAGCAAATCCTACCTAAGCTTTTGTGCGAAAATAGTGATGTGTGTTGAGTTCATTTTCAAATCCTTTATTCGTCAATAACTTATAACGGAAACGCCTCTGTTTAAACTATCAATACTTTGGACACTTGTATTTTGTAAACATTGTGGGTAACTTAAATAATAGTCAAGTTTTCAGGTAGAGATCTAATCTAATCATGATTAAACAACTTTTTACTATGAGATCAACATTAAAGTGACCGAAAAAGATTTACTATTTCAAAGATTCACAACAGTATTTCACTAGACCTATTTCTCTACCAGGCCAACTTTCACAATGAGATCAATAGTAGGTAGTGTGCCCAAAAAAAATAACTATTGCACTTTTGTATCGAAAACAGCATTTCACTAGACCTATTCCTCACCTAGGCTTATAATTATATCTTAAAGAAACGTATGACACAAGTTACAAACTCGTCAAACCTTCAAAACTTTTTATCACTCCCTCAAACCTTCACCTAACCTTCTGCCCTCTTCCAGAAAAATGCGGGCTCTCCGACGACCCCGGGCTCCGAGTGAACGGCAAGGGCAAGAAGATGCGGAAGCCCCGCACGATATACTCCAGCCTCCAGCTTCAACAGCTCAACAGGCGGTTCCAGAGGACACAGTACCTCGCCCTCCCAGAGAGGGCCGAGTTAGCGGCTAGCTTGGGGCTGACGCAGACTCAGGTAAGTTGAACTTTCATTATGATAATAGAGCAAAAAAAACTTGTAGAAAACTCGAAAAATATCTAAGAAATTAAGGCACGGTTTCTGAATTGAGGGTTTTAGCTCATGCGTGCTCATATACTCTACTTAAGTGTGATCTTTTCTTAATAAAAGAGCTAAAAACTTGTAACAACCTCAATAAAATATCTAAGAAATTAAGGCACGGTTTCTGAATTGAGGTTTTTTAGCTTCAGCTTTTCTTAAGTCTGTACTTTTTACAGATAATTTCTCTTTAATCATTCTATCTATTAACAAAACCGCATCAAAATCAGAAAAGTAGTTTTAAAGATCTAAGCATACATAGGGACAGACATTTAGTAGAGACTTTGTTTTATACTATGAAATGAAGAATTCTCAAGCAAAAATCTCATTAAGAAATCGAACTAGGTATGTAATTGGTTGAATTTTAATTCTATTATCTATTTTTGAGTGTAGATTTCTATCTAAGTGTCGCTTCATACAGGAGTACCTAGGTGGCGTTATTACGGATGTTTTTGTCTTAGTACAAAACTTTAAACGATACTCAACAATTAATTAGACAAGATTATGCTAAATGTGTCTTCCTCAAGGTTACAATGCATCAGACATTCCCCCAAGCTGCTAACCCCCACCCCACCTTACCGTTGCGTTTGCTTTACCCGCAAAAAAAGGAATTCGCCTTATCACTCATACGATACGTAGCATACCTCAACCGCAAAAATAATTGAAATATTTCATCATTATTCACGTCCGCCATTACGAAAACGACATTTCCCCCTCACTAAAAATCGATTCATCAAAACCATAGACTAAAATTTCAAGAAGCAGTAGTGACAACGGAAAAAAATAACTTTTTAATTATACGTTTGATAATCTGCGTCTGCTGTCGATTGTGGTGACGGAATTTGTGTTTTAAAAGCACAAGATAAAGTCTAATTTTAGACGGTAGAGATTGGAAAGATAAAAAATAAAGCCGGCACACATATGTGGTTTAATTGTTAGGTTTGTGACATAATTGCTATGTGCGGATAAGCGGTGTGGCTGTCTTTTTTTAAATATTTCGTAAGGAAAAAAGTGTTCTACTTTCGGTGGGTCGATAATGCTTTGTTGTTTTTTACTCAGTCCAGATTTAGACACGTCCATTATTAATATAGGTGTCTGTCTATGTCTAATTATTGAGTAAGAACTGACCAGGATGCCCTACTAATGAATAGACTGATACTAAAATGTCTTACTTATTTTTTTATCATATTGAGGTCTCTTTACTGAAAAGCGTTTTAGTAACAGGAAAAAGTAGTAGGTACTTGGTTGCTTTTTACTGTGTTTACCTCACTAAAGCGAGGATTAGACTAGCAATAAAACTTGCAGAAGTTGACTTCCGCAAGCTGTTTACCACTAGCTGTGACAAGAGAACTTCTGCTAGTTTTATTACTAGTCTAAACCTCGCTTAAAGATTTCAAAAGGTTATTTTTTCAAATTTTCAAATACAAAACACAAGCTTCCAAATTCGAATTACCATTAGCTCATAATGGGCATAGACAACAAAACTGTCATGGCGTCTCCCGCCAAGCACACACGTTCGGATACGTCCAATCGGACTCGCGTCCGATTGATTCGTCATGTGTCGCCGTGCAGAATGAATAATCGTTGTATGTACTGATCATGTTCGGAGTGGTTCCGTGGGAGGCGAGCGTTGAAGCTTTGGATGCGGTATTATGTTGGTAGCATTGGTTTGCTTTTTTTTAGGACAAAGGCGTTGACTTTTTGTGCCTTTGATTTTTGACATGCGTGTCGTTGATTTTTAGAATAAATCAAAAAATATCATGAGGTTCTTATACAAAAATAATCTCTACGTCTTCTCTACATTTTCTTCTAGGGCCACCTTTTTCAAAGATTAACTCAATGATTGATGAAAACACTTACCTTGGATGACACCATCTTTCTTTAGCTATTAACAAACGTCAAAAATCTGTCAAACTCCATACAAAAACACCGGTTAGATGATACAATACAACTCAGCTCTACTTTTTTTATAAGAATTTGAATTAATTCGTTTTTGTAGCAGATTGCACTCTCATTTATTTTCCCAAAACAAACCTCCAAAGTATAATTTCGTAAATAATTATTTATATTCCATTATCATTATTTGGTCAAACTCGAATTACGAATTACAAAATGATGTATTGCCGCATCCAACGTTGCGTTACTCGTGAATCGGTAACGGTATAAAAAGTAAGGTAGAGTTAATTTTATTATAATTTAATATTTCTCAGTTATTGTCTGTGAGCCGCACTTTGATGAGCCCGCATCGATATTTGCTAGTGCTGCTACTGTGTCGATAATTTTATCGATGTAACTTATTTTACATTATTAAGTAATTTATACTAATTGACGTTGTTTGAAAATTACTCTAGTTATTATAGTTTGTATTATAATTCGATCAGGCAGATTTAAGACATTTTCAAGCATGAGTCATTGCACTCAGAGGCTTGCAATGCTTATAGGTTAGCAGTAATTATCAAGTAACTGGTATTTTTTTTAATAATCCTGTTGCCTCTCTACATTTCGTAATACCCATAACATAATACCCACAACTGACAACACTGTATGAACTAACACCCATATTCACAAACGATGCTTGCTTAACTGAAGCAGCAAAATTGCACGCACGGCGTTGAATAGAACACTGTTCTTGGTTCGTGCTTCACCCTGAGCGTCCACGCACACTGTGAGGCATCACAGTAATGTTTGTGAATACGGGCGTAAGTTTCTTTTTCAAAGTATGATTCTGTCAGCAATAATTTGCTATAATGTTCAAAAAGGGTCCATTTAGCTCAACAATAATATTATTGATCCACCAATTAGTATCAGTAGCAAATCGAAGTTATTATCGTGAGTGTAGATAGCTAATAATCCCAATTAAGTACGCTAAATGGTATTAATTTTCATAATTATGTAAAACGAAACGCATGCAGATTGGACTTAATGATACAACTTTATTAGTCGAAAGAATAATGTTTACTACATTATGATTGTAATTTGAATACAGTTAATATGATTTATAATATTATACAGTTGTAATGTTATGCGCTGTATTAGTTTTTGCAGTGTGAAATTACATTTAATCACTTTTTTTAATAATTGACTAGTTGTAACATTTATTGAAATGGATATCTTTTTAATAAAATATTCTGTATTTGCATTAAGTGCAGAATACTGTAGAGACAGTTAAATACACTGCACACAAACCAAAAAAAAATCAACTAATTTTTTAAGTAAATAAAAAAAAATGCCGTAAATGACAAAAAAAATGTTACTTACGACATTTTTACATGACTTTTATCGATATTTTGCTACGACAAATTGAAATAAAACATCACTACGCCACCAACCGTGTCTCGATTCGATTCTACGTTCTATCGAAAAAAGCGGAATAGAACCCCATACGATTCCGGGCTGTTCCTAACAAAAACTCTACCAACATGCTACCTAGAACTCGATTAAGACTTTGTAACTACCCGCACCAATGCCAACTCTACTGTGTTGACTTTAAGTTGTTTTTGCATTGCGTTATACCTTTTTGCGACAGTTAATAAATCAAAGCATTTGTCTTAGGTGCTGTTTATGATCTATTGTTTTCTCTAGCGTTGCGCTCGATGTTTTTTTCTCGTTCTAACTCTTAAGGTCAGGTGGATTATGTTTTTTGTCTCGCTTCATGATTGATTGAGCCCAGCTTACGATTATGCGATTGGGATTTTGCATTACTTTGTTAGGTTGTTCTTGCTGACTACCCCTGAAATGTCAGCTTCATTCATACTACACATTCATTTCATATCTAATTAGAGTACCTACACAGTGTTAAAATAGCATTTTAACTTTTCTGCAAGATTTTATTTTATGTTATACGGAATAATTTTATACGTGTCTTTTTGCTTTTTACCTTTTCCCCAAGTACTTAACTTCAAAATGAATAAGTTATCAAAATAACGAGCTTTTGAATTAAAATTGAAAACGTTTTATATCTCCACATCTATAAAAACTGGCTGAATTCCTTTTTTGTAAAAAAAGATGGTTATTTAATCTGTCCACTGTGTCCAGCTCCCACCTTACGCACAGAACGACATAAAATAAATTGAGCGTCATAAGTCACAACTCCTTTGCGTGGAAAAAAAACGCATTTCGTCATCGCACTCCCATACCTAATACATTCGTCACAGGTTCTGATTCGAACCGGTAGCGCCATCCATCATGCTGTCGGCTGGTCATCAAATGAGGTTTTTTACCTCCTTGCGTGGGGCTTTAGTTTTGCTTTTCAAAATTAGAATCGGACTTGCTTGTCTATGATTTGTGCCAGTACAGATAATTACGAAGAAGTCATTCGAATTTCAAATTCGAAAATTGACGTTCGATTCATGGAACTCGTCGATTTCAAAAAGCTGGCGTAGATTAAAAATACACTAATTTTATAACGTTGCCAGTACCTACCTACTTTTTATGTCCTAAAGAGGTTTGTGAACTTCAAAACTTCAAAAAAATAAAAGGAAAAAAACTGTTTTAAAGCAATCCGACCACGGTAAATATAATTTCAAGCGTTGATTAGGTTTCTTTAATTATTACGAAACGAAAGAGGCGTGTCGGATCGTACGGAGAATTTTTGTGGGAAACTATGACACGGTCCGTGTGCCAGTTTTGGTACGCTATGGAATAAATGTGTTTATGGTCGGATATTAAAAATTAATGATTACGACATTTTAGGCAAAGGCATAAAAACTTGAATTTCCAATTTTTTTTTGTTGGCCAAGACAAAACAACACGAATAAAAATTTAGTTTTTGATCAGGAAAAATAGATTAAAATCACCAAACCATAAACTGATTAATCAGAGATGTTAAAAGCGTGGCAAATCTAAAGCTGTTGTTGTAGTTTTGTGGTTTTTCGATATTTCTTTAAATCTTGTAACGCATGGAATCTTAACAGGAAATAACTCAACATCTGAGTCATCTCTAGTTTTAGGGGCTTTCATAGGATCTTATCCAAATTCGTTGTAAATTTTGTAACTTTTGCGTCTTGAGCTATAACTAAATCTACTTTTTGGCAGTTAGTGATTGAAATAAGTTACACTAATCGTAAGTTAGTGTACTATGACAATTAAAATTAATACGCCGCAGTCTAATAGGCAGACTACTGTTTTTTTTCTTTCATAACTGCAGTTAGATACATAAAATAGAAGCCGAACCAATAGCGCTACCGCCAAAACGCTCAGTCACCTATTCAGACGTTAAGAAACGTGACTTTCCGATTTCAAACACCCGCCCGCGATTGGCTGTCAAACACCACTCCGCGGCCAATGGGCGCTCGTCAAATGCCATGACTTGCAATTTAAAAACAATTGTCCTAAAAAAGATTCGATATTTAAAAAAAGAACGGCTTCCGTTAAAGTGGCATGGCTTCTGCGTTCTTTTTTTGTGGTTCGCGCCTTTTCAGCCATTGACTGCTGTCGATTCGAACGTTCCAAATTCAATTGTTTGATTTTAAATTAATGCGGATAGTTCACACGACACGATGTTAAAGATAATAAAATTAAATGGCCAGTACTTTTTTATCAAAAAGTATTTTTAACGGTATTCTTTTGTTACAACTTCATACCAATAAAAAGAATTCGAAAAGTGTTTTAAATTGGGTCAAGTCGGAATTGTCAATTGTCGATAATTGCTGTCTCTGTCGTCTTTATCTAAAACAATTGAGATGGACGATGTATCTGAAACGTAGATTGATTGGGACAATTTTCCAATTGTGGTTTACCTAGTTTTTATTAGTGATTCAACCTACTCGATGTTTGGATATCTCAATGTATCCTTGGTTCGATTCTCGATTTGAGAAATTATTTAAAAGTAACCTACTTAAAACACTATGAACCCTAGTTACCTTAGGCTGAAGCTGCACCATCATACTTTAACCGTAACTATAACCATAACTGGTGTTTTTGTCATTTGACAAACGTATGACGTTTGTTATAATAGTTAAATGAAGATGGCGAAACCCAGCCTTGGTATTATGCAATATCCATTAAAAAAGTACTTAATCCGATACCAGAGGTTTAAAAGTAAAACCTGCAAGGACGGCGGACGACCTATTTGACCAGTTAGCGAGTGTGGCGCCACCTGTCCCTCGTTAACGTTTAACTACCCGACCGGGGCTGGTATCATCACATACAAAAGCTGTAAGATTTAAAAATAATTTACTAACTTCTATAAAATAGTAACAGCCACGACTGGAATTCACTGCCAGCTTTAGTCATATGAAAATTATGATCTGGCCGTATTCAATCGCGCTGCGCTCTATAGCCTGCTCTTTAATAAAGAAAAAGAGATTCTGAAATAACTATTTCTCCCTGGGTCGTCTGAAAGAGATCATGTAATTAAAAAGTCAGTAAAAAAAATACTAAGAAATCCCAATTTAACAGAATATCACTCAGCTTAAATATAGTTCATCCAGCCTGCAGCTAAAATTGATCATCAAAACTAAAAGATTTGATGTCATTATACCAAGCCACAAAGTCCTTTGATGAATCAATTACTCGAAGTAAAGGTACCTACTTAAATATCACAGACAGAAAATACTGATAAACCCTCGATAATTTCTATCAGTCGAAATATAAATAGGAATTAGTCTAATAAATAATATCTCCACTGTCAACGTGAATGCATTTGCATTACCTGAATCATAATACCGTTAAAAATAACGGCAACCGTTATCAGTTACGACTTTTATCTGCGCATGTACAGCTTCTTGTTTGCACAAACAGCTCCTAGTAGGCGTGACGGTATATTCAATAAGATATATTTCAAGCGATATGCTTCTGCAATCATAATAAAATCTATGCAAGTCAAGGATTTATACTTCCTTTGAATCTGGCAAAATAAGTCCGGTGTTTTTATTTGTATGGGTGGCCTGGAGCGTTGCATGTACTGAATATTGTGAAGAAGGTTGTAACTTGAGTATTTTAGTACCTAATGTTTAAAAATTTAGAAAAACTTATTGTGATATTTTGATAATAAGTAGACTGAAGATAGATGGCTCTGGCTATTTGTATTGTAAACCACATGATGCCATAAACAAAGTAACTAAAGAAAAAAACAAAACGAATTTTAGAACACATTTTAATTTTCAAATACAGAAACTAAGCCATCATTGCTATTTTTTAAATTTGATAATTTTCGGCCAGTATCCTAATATAATTGTATCAACTTTTTTATTGTGGAATTTAGTGAGGCAAAATTAATGACAAATTATGACATTGTTCTTTTTAATATTTATTATCCGCCAGGGTTAGGTTTTTTAAGGTTCTCGCGGATTGCGTTCAATCACAGTTTTAATACAAATAGAGCTATAGCAATAACTTTTTTGTGTCAATATTATGATCTCTTTCATAGACTCCCTTTTGCATTTCCTATTCCCCCTTTTAAAGAATTCGAACCCATTAATGATGCATTAATTAATGATTGAAGAACTCAAAAGCAATTAAAACGAAAGCATCGACATTTGTAACTTGGAAAAACTTCACATAACTTAGTTCTAAACTTAAACCCTTAATTAGCGGTTTAATTAATCCGATATCTAACTTTGATAATGAGTTTGCAACTAGTCGTTACCCCACAAACTTGCGACTTGCGACTAAATGTTACAGATGCGATTAAAAAAAAAATGTTACAGATGCGACTCTGTAACATTTTTTTTTTCAATACGTAAAATTTTACTGAAATCGAATCTAAACTAATTTACTGTAAATGGATTATAAAAAATTGCCACAAGACACAGCCCTAATGTTATCTCGGTAAAGAAATCGCAAGCCTGAGACAGTTTTAATCGCAAAACGTATCTTTGTGGCGTATCCTTTGCCTAGATAAATAAGTTCCTTCGTATATTAGACAGTAATTAACAGAAGACTCGATCTATATCATTTTAATAATAATTAAAATACTCGTTAATACCGCGGCGTTCTTTGAAGTCGAAAGTGCTATAAAGATATAAATAAATAACGGTTTTTACTTTAGTTGTGGTTGAACTAGAATTTTCTACGACTTTTTTAATAAAATCTAGTTTTTATACATTTGACATTTGGTTAAATTAGTTTTTTTACGATTAAGTAACAAAATGTGTTTTGGATAATTAAACTAAGTTTTAATTACTTATTGCTATTAAATAATAGAACTAAAACACATACTTTCATTAAACATCGTCTTCGTAAAGGTGATATACGCCCGTATTCACAAACATTACTATGAGGTCTCACAGTGCGCGTGGACGCACAGGAACCAATCACCACACAGGAACCAATCACATCTATTCAACGCTGTGCGTTCGATTTGCTGCTTCACTTAAGCAAGCATCGTTTGTGAACGGGCGTGATTTCTTCCGCCACTTCTTCTCAGCTCCAGCCCATATGTTGTCCCGAAATGGTGGTAGGGCAAGCTATATTTGGGACGTGTATAAGTGAAAAGGACCTAAAATACTAATATACAATTTTAATGAGGGTTTTCGCGATTGAAAAATCCGCCAGATGGCAATACGTAGACGCAAAGTCCAAATGCTGCATGATTGGTTATTTTTGACATGACATTGACAGATATGTCAAAATCCAACAATCATGCAGCATTTGGACCTCCCGTCTACGTATTGCCATCTGGCGGATTTTTCANAGGGTTTTCGCGATTGAAAAATCCGCCAGATGGCAATACGTAGACGCAAAGTCCAAATGCTGCATGATTGGTTATTTTTGACATGACATTGACAGATATGTCAAAATCCAACAATCATGCAGCATTTGGACCTCCCGTCTACGTATTGCCATCTGGCGGATTTTTCAATCGCGAAAACCCTCATTGAATGATGTACTTTCATAATAATAGCGATGTGACGTCACTGTTTATTATAAGGCAGGTCAAAAATTCAAAATACACAGTTATCGATTTCTATTGTATAACAAAAATTAAGGTCTTAATCCATTGGTTATGGATTCGATTCCCAGCAGGGAAGTGATGAATATAAAAAAAAACTTTTAAGGCTGGGTTTCACCATCTTAATTTAACTTTGACAAACGTCAAAAAACTGTCAAACTCCATACAAAAAACACCGGTTATTGTTATTGTTACCGTTAAAACTCAGCTTATGAGTATGATTCTTTCTATGAAGTATCAATAGATGTAGGAAACTGGTGTCAGAATTAATGACCTAATAATAATAATCGTAGTTATTGACTCACGGCAACCCAGTTTTACGAAATCCAGTAAAGCAGTGCAGTGTGCTTACCACGAGTTTACGTTAGATGTGCTCGCTAGCGACTGCGTAAAAAAATGACATTAATTGTATGACATATTGTGCAGCGCCCATAGCGGCTACTTTTAAGAAACAAAATCTTCATAGAGATTTTTGACGTACTCGCTAGCGAGTACACTTAACGTAAACTCATGGTAGGTACACTGATCCCGCAAAACTGTACTATCGTGTCATCGACGGTTTTTTGCGGAACACTGCAAACGGGATGTTTTTGTAAACGATTATATTATTATCAAAACATGTATACTACTAAACGGATTCTGCAATAAAACAGTTCTTCCAAAAAACGGGAGGTTTCCGGGAACCAGCCTTTAGTGAAACCAAAGAACCAAGTACAGTTCTTGCAACTCACGAAGGCGAGTGAGCTTTAATTGTGTGTGTACGTGTACATGCACATAACGATAGTGTAATGTCTGTCAAAACTTTTGAAAAACGAACAGTAGCGAGCCACCACACATGTAAAGCTCACTCGCCTTCGTGAATTGCTACAACTATAATAAATGAAACTAAAACTAGTATTCTAATTTTAAATCTACACTAATATTATAAGGAGGAAAGATTTGTACCTATTTTTGTATGTTTGTATGTTTGTAATGAATAGGCTCAAAAAGTACTGGGCCGATTTAAAAAAATCTTTCACCAATAGAATGCTACATTCTTCCAATTTGACATAGGCTACATTTCATTTTGAAAAAAATTAGGGATCCTTGGTAAAATTTATAATAAAATATAGTTAGCGGGAAAAAACATTTGTATGAAAAAATCTAAACCGCGTAAGATAGATGAAGGGGGTAAAACGGGATCTACGCGTACGAAGTCGCGGGCGGCCGCTAGTACATTTATATAGTTACTAGCTTTCCGCCCGCGGCTTCGCCCGCGTGGAATTTTGTCTGTCACAGAAAAACTTTATCGCGCGCGTCCCTGTTTCAAAAACCGGGATAAAAACTATCCTATGTTCTTTCCCGGGACTCAAACTATCTCTATGCCAAATTTCATCATAATCGGTTGCGAGGTTTAAGCGGGAAAGCGTAACAGACAGACAGACAGACAGACAGACAGAGTTACTTTCGCATTTATAATATTAGTTGGGATTAGAATTTATATAAACTCTAGACGAAACGGGTCGAACAGGATGTCGTGTTGAAAACGCTGTGTTCCTTCTGTGACTTGTGATTGGACCCATTTATTTAATAGCAAACTTGGAAATATCTTTTTTACTAGTTAACGTCGAAATGAGGCGTGTAAAATTTTAAATTATAGTCCAGCTGCAATGTTAGTGAGTGATTTCAACATAGTGTCGACTGTAGATGTATTGATTTTTGTTTTTGTGACTTCTATTTTATATTAGCAGCCACTCACGACTTCGTACGCGTGAATCCGTTTTACCCCCTTAGGAGTTGAATTTTGCAAAATCCCGTCTTATTGTGCACCTGCGTTCTAAAAGGAACCCCCATGCAAAATTTGAGACTCCTAGCACTTGTAGGTTCTGAGATTTCTTGATGAGTGAGTGAGTGAAGTCAGTGCCATTTCGCTTTTATAGAATAGTAGATAAAGTGCGGATGACAGTAATTTTATTTACTTTTTGCGAATTTTTATTATGAAAAATAGGCATAGGTTTATAATTATGAGCACAAACGTGGACCTCAAAGTATAAGTCATTGAACTGCAACGTATATAAAAATAAACTCTAACAGTGAAAAAGATAAATCAGTTCTATTTTAATTCAAATTACGAAAAGGAAGCATCCACGGGAGCAATAAAGAACTAATCGTTGATTCAAAAGATATCTAAGTAATATCCCGTTCGTAATACTGTCTATAACTTTGTCGGCGATCTGGAGGTGACGTGTCCTGATGCTGATCGATGGATCGATACATTGTAGATCGATGGAAAACAGGGTGTGGTAGTGAAAGTGGAAACTGAGGCAATTTGGGTGAACTTAGAGGCAATTTGGGTGAACTTAGAGGCAATTTCGAGTAAATTATAATGTTATCTTCAGTAGAACAAATATTAAAAGACAATAATTGTTGCAATTCACGAAGGCGAGTGAACTTTACACGTGTGGTGGCTCGCTACTGTTCGTTTTTCAAAAGTCTTGATAGACATTACACTATCGTTATGTGCATGTACACGTACACACACAAGTGAAGCTCACTCGCCTTCGTGAGTTGCAAGAACTATTAATAAACGCTGAAAGCTGCGTTCATTCGTTCGTTCGTTCTAGCCAAATGACGTCCACTGCTGGACAAAGGCCTCCCCCAAGGATTTCCTCAACGACCGGTCCTGCACTGCCCTCATCCAGGTGCTTCCCGCCCATCATTAGATTAATCTTTCCCAACTTTTCAACCAGATTTTAGCACTTTCCTATCTCAAAATGACCGGAAAGCCATAAATTTAGCAGACATAATTAGTCCCAGCGCAAATTAATTAAAAAACTGGTCCGATACGTGGAAATTGAATCGCGTATCTCATCCATTACATCCGCAGAAGTGCGAGACATTTTCATTTAGTGCTAAATTCGTACTTATTTCAAACATAATAAGACCTTGTGTTTAGCCTGGATTTTGTCATAACTGATCTGATCCAAGAAGCATATCAAACTTCACATTTTTGTTGCAAAAAAACACCTTATTACAAACAAATAAGACTCGATATCTGTACATCGTCATAACTGATCCGAGATAGCCAAGATTAATACGTTCCCATCCAATACAATTTCACTTTTCGTATCGAACATCTAACATTCTCAAAGTGGTAAACACAAAAGAGTATTTATACAGAATTAACACAAAATAGGAAGGCGAATGATAGATAGATAACGAGTCAAGGACGTGAGGCGGCCATTGTATGGTAATCTGGGATGAACGGTCACCATGAGTTTGGGCTGTGAAGAGATTGAACTGTAGCCGATAGTTTTGTAAGAATTATCTTATTTAGATTATTATTGTAGATGTTGCTTTGGCGGTCTATGTCACTTTGATCACCTGGATTTGATTACCTTAGGTGATCAAAGTAGACTCCAAGTGTCACTTTGGTGTCTTTTGATCACCCATGGATAAGAAGTCCACTGTCATCACCCAGGTTACCTTATCCACGTGTGAAAAGTCCACTGTGATCACCCAGGTGATCTTATCCACGGGTGAGAAGTCCACTTTAATCACCTGGGTGATCAAAGTAGAATAGACTGCTTTGGCTCCATCATGATCATTAGGTCATTAAGTCCTTACTGCATTGTTATAGCCTTGCTCAATAAATGGGCTATCCAACACCAAAATCATTTTTCAAATCGAAAGATTAGCGCGTTCTTTATAATATAAATGAAATTTAGGTCATAGGTGATTGTATTAAGTGCTATTTTTCACTAAAAAGAATAGTACGATGTTCTGGAGCTACATACATGTTTTTTGAAGTCTTGCACCATCAATTACCATACTGGCAGCTTGGTGCACACCATCAGACACTATCAGCCGCTTATCTCCGTACTCATTACCCAGCAACTCATGGTCACAACACCGTTTCGCTGTATGATTTAGTAGGCAGGAAAGTCCATAAAAACCGACCTCTTCAAGCTAAGGGAAAATTCAATCTACCCATCTTGTGCTGTTAGATACAAACGATCCATCTATTTTAAACTTTGCTGCTTTAGTAATACGGTTATTTGTGTGGATTTAGATGTTTTTAGTTGGTATTGCTATTGCCATACTTTATTTATGAGAATTCTCATTTTGCTTCGCGATTATGAGTCAATCATAGTTCGGTTTTGTACTGATTCATAGCGTCTATTGGATTAAGTGAAAGAAGTTTAGAATCATCTAGGTTTTGTTGGAGCGTTGTGTTATGCTAAATAAGTTAATATCTTTATAAGAACGAGACAGAAGCGTGTAAAATTGACAGGTTTGTGATATTCTAGACTCAAAGAGTGTAACGTAATAGTATTTTAGACCCATCTTTAAGAGTACCTACAGATAACCATATTTTTGCGAATTCACCCCTCAAACAACTAAAAAATCATCGTTTAGTGACGTCCTTTGACTGAAACGGACGAATCTATTGATAAATTATGTTCTAGGTTCATTGTACAAATTCAGTACAAACAGATTACTATTATCTACTTTGGTTGCTTGCTACTCAATCCTTTTTAGCAACTAATGCCTACTTCTTGCTTGCCACTGTTCAGTTCTTCAAAATTATTAATTATTTCACGATCTTACAATCGACTTTGATTCCAACTTAAGCAGTCTGTTTCCCATCAGTCTTCTTCTTTTTCTTCTGTCGTTATAAAATTATCTATTGACGTCACATCTCTAATGTCAAACTTCTATGACGTCATGATCATTATCAGCACAAAACGTCTACTCAGGTGTTAAAACCAATGGACGAGATATTAATTCATTGACTACCTGCTATTTTACTCAGAAAATACCTTATTTATTTCTATACATAAGTTTACATCTACGTTATTAGATATTTAATTATTCATTACCTAATGTAAAATTATTTATTCAGCGCCAGAACTAAAGTTACTGCGTAGGTTGCTAAATATCCTCTGGGTACGCATAGCAACATTAATCGGTGCTAAAGAAACCAACTTGTTTTGTAAAATTATACTAAAGTCAAGATATTTTATGTTAACTATTTAAGAGGTTGTCCTTAAGACTATGATTCACAGCCTTTTTACATACTAGCTTTTTCCCGCAGCTTCGCTCGCGTGAATTTAATTCTGAACACTAAAATCCGGGCCTTTTCAAGTCGAGAGTGAATAGGCACTTACAAGGCAGATACCTATATACCATCCTAGACTGCATCTCACTTAACACCAGGTGTGATTGCGGTCAAAAACCTGCCTTATCTTACATTAAAAAATTCAATGATACGAGGTGGACCGACGATATCATAAAGGTAGCAGGAAGGCGCTGGACGCAGGCCGCTACCAACCGTGCAACATGGAAAGCATTGCCCCCAATGCTGGGGAGGCCTATGTTCAGCAGTGGACGTCCTATGGCTGAGATGATGATGATGATGATACTTACAAATGATGCGGTTTTCTATAGGTAAAATAATTTTCAAAACCGGTTCAGTAGATCCAGAGATTACTCCTTACAACCTCACAAAATTTACCTCTATAAAATACATAATTATAATAAAGTTTTTGCCCGCTGCTTCGCTCGTGTTAAACTTTAGACCCCAATTTCATCCCTTTGGGGGTGAATGAAGTGTACCCCCTATGAAGATCGGTCAAAAGAGAGATGCAGGTTATGGCGTGAGAGAGCTGATCTCCCCTGCCCTTTTGTCCCTATGTTTGAGACTCCACCTGGACATGAGCTCCCCTGGCTTACCTGGAAGTCTTTATTAGACTTTGGACGCAGGTCGGCTGTAGTAAGGACAATCTGTTCAAGTGGGGATTCTTGGATGGCTCAAACTGGGAGTGCAAGTGTGGTTGAGGTTGTGTTCCCCAGTCAACGAAGCACATGATGTCGTGCCTTGCGTGCCCAAACAACTGCACGCAGGAAGATTTAATGAAGGCTACTGACAACGCCACTCTTGTAGCGGAGTTTTGTGCTGACGCTGTATAGGTTTGTTGTCGACACGACAAGAAGAAGGGGGTGAATTACTTAATTCATCATCATCAGCATCAACAGCCCTTTACATTCCACTGCTGGACTATGAGCCTCCTCCACTATAGTGGAGGGTTTTGCCACAATCTCCACGCTTGGCAGGCGGTTTGGAGATCGCAGTTTAAAAGATTGATGTTTTTCAGAGAGCGCTGCTGCCGCCGCTACACTCCCGCCGTGGGAAGAGTAGGGGTTGGTGACAAATTAATGTATTCTACTCTGCCGTCACTTACTTAATTACAAAGTGGAAAACACCAAATTTTTGCCCAAATGACTGTTTTCTGTCTCAGTGAAATCACTCGGTATATCTTGAAAACTTTATAAAAGCGAGTACTCCGAACTGACAAGTCATACGTATTAATAACGCGTAAAAAATGTGCCCATTTACATTTTTATTGGTAAATCGTCGAGTAGTCAATGGAAACGCACCTTTTTGTTCCATTCGCGATAGCACGTCCAAACGTCCATCCAATCAACTGTGAACCCTATTTTCATAGACGAAAGGTCGAAAATCAATATCGTCGGTACACTTAAAGGGGATTTACATAAAACTCTTTCTCATTGTCGGCAAAGAAATGACGCTTTCGTTCAAATGAATTTGCACTTTGTGTCTATCATTTTTGAGTTGATTTTAGGTTTTTTGTAAAGTTCAGTAATGTTATGAAAATGGATACAATAATGACAATCACTAATAGCATTTCGCAGTTTAGATAAAATGCTATGCGTTTGCGCATATGTGTGAAATCGTTAACGTATCGCTTACTTAGTATGGAACAACGTGTTAATGCTGTAAAGAACTTAAGTATGGATTTGTAACTAACATTAAAGGTTTTTAAAAGACCTAATTACATAATCATAAACAACATAACTGTTTTATTTATTTATTTATAATGTTGACTTTTTCGTTGTACTTATTTTATTTTTATTTTAACACACAAAATATGTCATAGTACCAGATAGTACCTATACCTAGGCGTTACGCCAAAACTACTGAACAGATTTTGATGAAAATTGGCACAGTATCAGCACAAATTGGCATAGATCAAAACCGTTAGCAGACTATCTGTATACGTAGAGTGTAATTCAATAGTAGAGCAAGTTACATGCAATGTTATCATACAAGATTAACTTAAAAAACCTTTTAGTCCATTGATAAGTACGATTAAGCTATAAAATAATAATTACTTATCGCATAAAAATTAGCAGCACTGGTCAACTTCATAAACATTTTCATAATGCTGAGTGCATTTTTTATGTAAGGCTTGAGACACACTACAAATGACTTTTATGACGTTTTAAAATAACCAGCTGCTGTCAAAGCTGCTATCCTGAAAAAATTGCGTAGATTTAGGAAGTAGGAAAGATTCAATCTGAAATCATGAAATACTTAAAAATTTTTTGGTAATCAATCAAAAAATCACAATAGAAATCAATCAAGGAATTGTTTTTCTAGTTATTTACATAAATCTGAAATCAGCTTACAATGACACTACGCTACGTGGTGTTATCACGGGGATTCGAACTTGGGCCTCCAGAGGTCCAGAATCTATCTGAAACTACTAGGCTATTTTAACGAAAGACAATTATACATAACTGTAAATTACAATATTTTGACACTTGTTACAGTGTAGTCCAAGCTTTAGCGAATTAAAAAAATACTCGCTTATCAACACCATATCACACACTATGTTATCAAATGCGACTGTAATCATCAATGAATAAAGATGAAAATTGCTTGTTTCAATTGATAACATTAATTTTACCAGCAACTGGTGCCAAAATGCGGATAACTTGATTGTTATTGGAAAGTGTTAAAGTTCAAAATTGCTTATTCCAAATGATTTCGCGTATTTTTCTCACAGTTCCCTCAAAAATGCGGATGATCTAACTTTTATTGAAATGTAATAAAGTTGTAAATTGTTTCTACCAATTTCGCATATTTTTGTAAGCACTTTTGATACAAACGGTGTTGTTATTTTAAAACGTGTCTTAAGACGTTTTTAATTGGTTTTTAATCGTGTTTTTTGGGAATGTCGAGTGAAACATTGGGATTACGTCGTGTTATTATAAAGTGCTTAAAGGTTGTACTACGGATGATGGAACACAGTTAAACTTTATGAAGTTGTATTAGATGCCAATTTGCAAAAAAAATCAAAGGTTGTAATGACCTATTCCGCTTAATAATGTGACTTAGTAGGATGTAACAGTACGTGTATCCAAACTGTAAATAATTTCACTTTACAATTTGTTTTTTATCCCTAGCCCCTAACAAATCTAGAATCTCCAAATTAACAGTATCCAATTTCCCAACCACTTAAAATTCTCTACAGAAAGATATACACTTAACTTTCCCCCGGGACAAACTAAACCTACACTGGTTGGTTATTTATTAGCAGTCAAGCTGTAGATCCTGGCTACACAGGAGTTGCAGTGGTGGGAACGAGAGGTGGGAATAGTCCCGTGTCGGACTAGTTTACTTAATACTCTAGTGTATGCCCACAGATGTGTTACAACATTTGTATCTCGAGACAAATTTCACGACCTCCCCTCCTGTGGCGCCGTGCAGCGGAAACGGTGCGAACCGTCTCAGTCCGCTGGCCACATACTGTTGATCTTGGAATGACAAAGGATACGAAAAATGTGGAAAATTCCACGATGTCCCTTGTTTGTCCCTATTTTGGCTCTACCGGGCTTCTACATTTTACCGAGCTAGAAATAGTGACCCGTATTCACAAACATTACTATGAGGTCTCACAGTGCGCGTGGACGCACAGGGTGACATACGAACCAATCACAGAGCTCTGCAACGGGGCGTCTAAGCTAGCTCAGTCTGACACCCCGCTGTTTAGTACTAAGTCCCAGTTCGCCTTCTGCGATGAGGGATGTGTACCTATCCAGGATGCCTACAGGGATATTTGACCAAGGAAACGCACAATTAATAACACAATGGCACTTATAATTCAGGTTCCACAATGGTTCACT